>NC_079311.1:47953785-49153785 GCF_023638135.1 Falco biarmicus | reverse complement strand
TCTGTAGATCTGTGCACAGATTAGACATTTCTGTGATCTTACTATGAACTTTACTGGTGAAACAAAATGTGAAATTAATTAATTTAAGTTCTTTTATTTTCTTACTGAAAAAAAAGTTAGGAAAGTAAAACAAATCTGAGGCATGTCTTTGTATTCCTTCAAACAGGTGGTCAGTCAGACCAGGGCTATGGATCCAAGGATGAACTTCTAAGAGATGATGGTGATAGTCTTCATGCAACTGAAACACAAGTAGAGAAGAATATTTCTTCTAAAGCTGAAAAGCTAATAGGAGGTTAAGTATGCATGTTTACACTGATGAAGGCATTTTGTAATAAATCTGTTTCGTGGTTTAGCCTCAGCTGTCAATAAAGAACCACACAGTCACTTGCTGGCTCCCCCTTGGTGGAATGGGGTGGAGAATCAGAAGAGTAAAAGTAAGAAAACTCATATGTTGAGATAAAGACAGTTCAACAGGTAAAGCAGAAGCTGCACACACAAGCAAAGCAAAATAAAGAATTCATTTGCTACTTTCCATCAGCCAGCAGATGTTCAGCCATCCTCAGGAAAGCAGGGCTCCATCATGGATAGTCATTACTTGGGAAGCCAAAACATAATTCTGAACATTCCCCCCTTTATATGCTGGGCATGACATCACATGACATGGAATACTGCTTTGGTCAGTTGAGGCCAGTTGTGCTGACTGTGTCCCCTCCCAGCCTCTTGTGCACCCCCAGCCTTCTCACTGGTGGGGTGTGGTGTGAGAAGCAGAAAAGGCCCTGATGCTATATCAGCACTGTTTAGCAATGACTAAAACATCCCTGTATTATCAGTGCTGTTTTCAGCACAAATGCATAGCCCCATACTACCTACTGTGAAGAAAATTAACTCTTAATACAGCCAAAACCAGCACAATCTGCTTTATGCATTAAACTCCCACAAATACTTAATGCATTGAATTCACGATGTTGTCAAGGTCAAAATATGACTATGTGAAATCTAATGGACTACTTCTGTAGCCTGGCTAATAGCAGTGGAATACATATAGGTAGAAATAACCTTTTATTAGACTAGTTTAATATAGATGGAAAAATTGGACAAGTGCTGGGGCACACAGTATTTTGTATTATGTTCTTCTCACTTGTGTATTTGAAAATTTGACCTTTTTTTTAGCTGTACAAGTTGACCTAATAAAAGGCATTACTTTTTGCTACTGACTCTTCCCAGCTGTAGAAAATACAGTCATCTCCTGTCTTCTATCCAGATTTTGCCCTTAATTTTTCTGTATTTTGTCTTTCTCGTTATTGCATCTGTTTCATACCTGTGTTACCAGATCCTTAATGTGAATTAGGGCTTCTAAAGTTGTCATTAGACAAATAGGTCTGCATGAAAATAATGAGAACTGTGGTTCCTGCTGTACTTTGCTTGTTTGAAAAAATACCAAGGGAAGAAATTTGCATGTGTTCTAACCTTCTGAACAGCTAAGCACTCTGCATAATGCTGCCTAGTGACATCCATCTGGATATTATTTCCAGGAAATGCTCAGTACATAGTAGGACTGATCCTTTAGGTTCTAAGTGTTTGAGTTTATATTTTCCATGATAGTGCAAATGCAACTATTTAGTTAAATTAACTAAAATTCACATTCTTTTTCTTGTAGAGGTTGGTACTGAGAAATCTGATGAAAAACAACAGCTGAATATAGAAACCCGTAATCCAACAGACGTGCCTGCTGGAGGTAACAGTATTGTGAAAGTTCCATCTGGCATTTTTGATAGCAGTGGAAGGAAGAGCAGTGGTGGTGAGTCACTGGGTGAAATAGAACTTGCTGAAGTCTTAATCTTGTGCTGTAGTGTTTTACAATCTTTTCCATGCTATGGAAAGAAACACAGCTGCTATTTGAGGTGCATATACTTCATGCATTTGCTTTCTGTCATTATCCTTTGCAGGTGACTTAGAAGGAACTTGTGGATTCTAAGGTTGAAAATCACTGTTGAGTAATTGAAATCAAGATTGTCTCTGTTCCACACTGAGAGTTGTTTCAGTGGTGTACTAGAAAGCCAAGAGAACTAGGGTCTCTGCTCTTGACTTTTGTCACCTAAACTCACTAAGCTTGGACAAATCTCTTCATTCCTGTGGCTTACTTTGCCAGTGTATAATCTAGGAGCAATACATGTTGTCTTTGTGCCATACAAAATTTATTTACATATCTGGAGCTTTATGATGAGGAAGACTTATGGACATAAAAGCCAGATCTTAGAGCCCATTTTTTTTTCTGCCTTTGTGCTTGTCCTTGTCTATACTGAAGCAGTGTAGTCCAGCTTCAGTATAACTTGATAGCAAAGAACTTAGTCTCAGGCAAAAAGTTGCCCAGAATGTTTCTGGCAATTATGAATGTGGATGACTTGTCAAGAAGCAGCATCAGTGTGAGACTCAAACATCCTCCAGCAGTGGATATGATACATTGGGTCCTCTGTTGGTGACCCTAACACAGTAGATTTCCCTTACTTCTGGAGGTTTTTGCCTAGCTAAGACAGCTTTCTAGACAATAAATACTCCCAATTCCCCCAAGGAAATAAGATTATAAGATTAGTTTACATCTTCACATGCTACATTTAATTAGTGTTTTCTAAATACGCCTGTATCATAAATGAAGTAATGCTTCTGTGTTGTGCAGACACACACAGTAGTTTTTTTTTCAGAACCAGAGTGAACTATGGGGTTTGATGTATAGATCTGTGAATACAGCTCTGGAAAACAAAAAACGTGCGATCTTTAATTATACTTTGCTTTAGTTCATGGATGTAGTACCTATTGTCTGCTGGGTGTTGGCATAGGGAAAGGAAGTAGAAGCTGTAAAAAGCTTTGACTTCAAGGAGTCAGAGTAGATGACTTTTGATCTGTACGATGCCTTTACAGCCAGTAAAAATCCCTTGTTAATACTAGTGTAATTTCCTAATGGGTAACTTGCTCCCAGTCTCCTCACAGGTAAGGAGATGTAGAGTTTTCATGTAATTTCAGGAAATAAACATGTTTGGTGGCTATGGATACCATATTAATGCCTTTTCTCTTTTAGAAACTGGTTCTAGCCCACTATTCGTTACTGAGGATTCAGTTGAAGATGTAGTCTTTGGTGATGTTTCTTTTAAGAAATCGAGTGAAAAAAGACAGAAGAGGCAGAAACTGTTTTCAGAGAGAAGCTGCAGTTTCAGCAGTGAAAGCAGAGCTGGAATGCTGCTGAAAAAAGGCAGCTTGGACTTGAATTCTAAAGAAATAGCAATAATGATGGGAGCAGATGCCAAGATCCTCACAGCAGCTCTATCTGGGGCCAAAACTTCACCCTGTCATATGAATAAATCCCACAGCTTTGAAAGTGTTGTTGACCAGCAGATTTCTGGAATAAGTGGCACCTGGGGTTGTGTGACTGAGAGTGACTGGGAAATGGAGCATAGGTCTTCACCAGTGCTGGAAGAACCTGGGGAAGGGCAGGAGCATCTTGAGAATGGAAGAGATGAAAACATGACCACAGTGGAAGACATGAACCTGGAACAGTCAGCTGAGTCCAAAAATGAGAAAGCAGAATCCAAAGATGCAACTACTAAAAGGAATAGCTTTTATGGAGTGGTTAAGCCTGTTGAAAGGGAAGATGTTGAAGTAGGCTTGGACCCTTTATCTTTGCTGGCTACTGACAACACACAACCAAGGCATCCAGAACCTGAGGAAAAGTTGGTGTCACCAGTTGCAGCACGTAATTTGGCAGATGAAATAGAGAGCTATATGAATCTGAAGAACCCATTGGGCAGTAAGTTTCCCAGCATGGAACTTCACAAACCAGACAGGGAAGCAGAAGCCTCTGGTACACTTGGTCACTCCCAAGAAAGGAGGTCGAGCCTGCCTTTGGATCCTGGCCTGCCGTCCCCCAAGTCTTACGAAAATCGGAGAAGTCCTGTCTCCAGATCCAAAACATTCACTGGACGACCAAAGCAACAAACCCATCCTCAAGTTCAAAAGGAGCGGTCTTCATCTTTGACAGGACTGGGTCGTTCTCCACATGGCTCATTAGGATCTGTCGTAACAACTTTATCAAATCTGAAGTTAGACAATATACTGTCTGGACCAAAAATGGATGTTCTGAAATCAGGCATGAAGCAGGCCGCCAATGTGGCCAGTAAGATGTGGGGAGTTGTTACTTCAGCATATAGTTACTCAGATGATGAGGCAAGTGTTTTTCAATATGAAAAATTTGGGAATTTAGAGGAGTAACTTTTGTGTCCACTAGATTGCTTTGTGAGATGGTGTTTTGTATTAAGTGTCAACTTCAGTTAGCTAATGAAAATTGCACTTAACGTATAATGCAGTTTTCCTGTCATTAAAAACCACTTTTCAGACAAAAGCAAATTAAAAGGTCTTGATGCAGTATACTTTGACTTCTTGTTCTCAACATTCCCCTCCCCATTTATTTATTTATTTATTTGTTTATTTATTTATTTATCTTTTTATTTATGTTTAAAGAAACTGCACCAAGAAACGCTTGTAAGAACAAAATTATGTCATCTTAAATGATATCATACTGTCTGTCTTATTTTAATAAATAAAAGGTTGTGAAAACAAATCACAAACCTGAGAAGTCAGGTTGGTGAGGATTAAAGTTGCAAATAGTGAGGGACAGCATGAGATTTAGTAAATTTAATCAGAGATTTGGAAGCAGTGTTCTTGTACTTGTGTGAACACACTTAATTAACAGTCTTTTTCAGAGTAAAACATTTAAGAGTCTAATGACACAAATGAAAGAGGAGATGGAGGGGTGAATATTACAACTTCCTCCTTCCTATGTATGTCTTCTTGTTGTGCTTCCAAACATAGTTTTCTGTCTTGGAAGGCTTCTGCTTGATCCAGTTTACCCCTCAATGTCGTGTTTTGCTTTAAGGATCTTTTGTCTCCCCTCTTCAGGCTGTTAAGATACCTTCTTGATACGTTTTTCAAATTCTTCCTCCTTTTCCCCAGCCTCCATAAAAGGTGGGAGAGAGGAAGATAGCTGTCTGGCTTTATTTCTATGTGAAACAGATTTAACTGGTGTTACTAATAGGGTTCTTCTTCTATGACATAAAACATTTTTCTTTATATATAAAAATTTTTTTTTTCCTTCCCAGATATTGCCTGTGACAGTGAAAACTTACTGGTTGGCTGCCTTCCCTGATATTTTTTTTTCCTGGGACCTAGGTTTTCCTGTGTGTCTTTCTATTATACTGACATAGTCCACAGAATTTTGTTTAATGGCACATCATAATTCCCTTAATGTGACTTATTTTAATTTCTTTCAGGGATCTTTTAATTCTCCCCTCTTTTATTTCTGTAACTTTCATTTTTAATGTCCCAATTACTATACTTTGTCATGTCCTGTGTCTTAGTGACTGTGTTATTGCTGCATCATTTCAGCTGGTATGTTTCATTCCTGTCTTAAGTTCTGAAAATATGACTTTAACTTGGACCTTTTTTTCTGGTCATTCCTACATCAGGATTTTGTCTTAATCTGCTACTTCAATTTTTATTTATCAGGATAAAGATGGAACTCAAATAATGGATCTGGAAGTACTCAGAAATGCTAATTTTCTTCTTCTTGTATTAAAGGAAGAGAACAATCAACCAGACTTTAATTTCCCTGCTGGTTTTGAAGATAATATTTTAGGTGATAATCTGTCATCAAGAACTGGAGTCCCAGGGCTGATTACGAATGAGCTTGCACAAAGCACTACAAGTCTTGGCAGTAGCAGTAGCAGTGGAGATGCAGGAAGACAGCATTACAGTGCAGGTGAGATTGTTGGGGTTTTTTTTGTTTCCCTCTCCTAACTTGTTTATAATACAACAAACAGGGAAAACTATTATGGTGAAATCATTCATAACAGTGGAAGCTATGGTAATCTGAAATTATTTCAAGCCGTTAAGAGAAGTACAAGGAAATTTGTATTTCCATTCTATATTCTTACCTTGCAGTAGCAAATAGCTAATGATTCTCTCTTTGTTGAATGTTTAAAAAGTTGATACAAAATACAGGGATTTAACTGCAAAAATACTTCCTAACTAGGTATAGCCAGGAATACCTGCTTATTCACAAAAATAATATCACAAAATGATAACACAAAAATTATAACTATCTATGTTTTAATTATATTATTAATGAAGTTACAGAGCTACACATATCTGGAGATCTTCTGGTACAATTTTCTGCCTTGGTTGAATAGAAGTTATTTTCTTTGGGAATAGGTGAATTATTTTTTCCTTGAATACAAGACACAAACAACTCTTTCTGCACAGGTGAAGTTTCATTCCCAAGAAGTATGAAAGTTCTAGATTCTGAGAAGTCAGAGCACAGCTCTTCACATAATACTAGTTTATCCAGCATTTTCCAGAACTATGCAATGGAGGTAAGATTAATAAACTCATAGATGAAAGATATAATTATTCAGTATTACTGTATACATTAATTACCTGTTTAGTTGAATGCAGTTAGATTTTTCAAAACAATTTTTTCCACATTTCTATTTCAAAAATGCTTAATACTTTTAGCCCAAGGTATGAGAGTACCTTTAAAAAAGAAAAATGTGTTAAATGCTTTTAAGTATCTCTCAAAGTATCTCTCAGATATATATATAGAGAGATAGATACATAGATATATATATATAAATATATATAAAGAAGAGACAACTGAGGTAAGGGTCAAAACTTGAAATGAGAAATTAGAGAGGAAAGTTGATGGGGTTTTTTTTCCCTTTCAAGCTTACCCCCTCCATCCCCTCTTCCTTCAAGAAAATGATGTGTTATTACTAAATAATTGTGGTGGGTTGACCACACCCAGCAGCTCGGCCGTTACCCAAGTACTTGCTTACTCCTATCCCATCAGGATGGGGAAGAGACTCAGAAGGGCAGAAGTGAGAAAAAAAGCAAGTTAAGATAAAGACAGTTTAATAAGTGAACTGGGGAAAAAGAACACAGGAGGGGGGACAAGAAGAAAGTGATGCAAAGGTGATCAGTCAGCACCATGACACCCCAGGAAACTGCTACCTTGGAATTACACACACATCCCCAGTTTTATCACCAAGTGTGACGTTATACAGTATCCCTTCGGTCAGCTGTCCTGGGCATTTCCCCTCCCAACCTCTTGTTCGCCCCCAGCCTTTGCTGGGTTGGGGACAATGAGACAGAAAAGGCCATGATGGTGTGTAAGGCGCTGTTCATCAATAGCTAAAACATTGGTGTGTTATCAACACAGAGTTGGTCACCACTCTAAAACACAGTACCATAAAGACTGCTGTGAAGAAAATTAACTCTATCCCAGCCACGCCTAGAACAATAAAGCTTTAATATGCCTTTCTGTTTCAGTTGTCATTTATAGTTGTTTTCAGACTTCAGCTATGACGATAATGGTCACTGTGTTTGCACTGGTCACATTTCTTTCAGCTGTAGTGTTATTTTGCTAGGTCCTATGTAATTCTCTTTTATGTTTGACTTTCTGGAGATCTTGTCAGACTTTGGCACTTTGTTATATAAGGGGCATAGCATAATAAAAGAAAAATGTTGCTATTGGGCAAATCTAAAATATATTAGATCTAAAATATATTACATGATGTGTTTGGTGGTGGTTTTTTGGTTTTGTTTCCTGTGAGAGTGAAACAATGAGGAGGAGGCCTAAAATTTACAGTTTATAGAACATTACTCTGCTAGTACAAGATAACTTTTATCATCTTTTCTCCAGTTCTCATTCTAGTTTAGTGATGAGACTTTTATTAGGTAAAACCAAATTTTATTAGGTAAAGAGCAACGCATTTTTGAGAGGGTTTCTGCTGTGACACCGGAGTGCAGCCCTGAGATAGTCACTGCTCAGTGACAGCAGGAACCCTCTCACGAGGGACAGCGAGGCCATGCCAGCCCCTGTCATGGGGCTGTGTTCTCTGATGCTGAAACTGCTGCATAGCTGTCCTTCTGCATAGGCAAGTCTCCTGCTGATGCCATGGAAAGGAGTCCCAGCAAGGGGGGAGCTCATTACCATGGTCAGGGTGCTGGCTCTGTGGAGGAAAGAACACAGGGACGTGCTGTCAGCTTCCCATTCCCTTTGAACCTGTTGATGCTCTGGATCATCCTCTGACAGCATCCTACCTTTTTTATCTGGGGAAACAGAGCAGTTGGTAGGGCATCACATCTTCACCAACATCTGGGGTTTTTCCACTTTTATTTGGCTTGCATGGCAAGGTTTTGGTATCAGGGAGGCTGCAGGGATGGCTTCTGTGAATGTACCAGAACCTTCTCCCATGTCACATTAGAGCCAGTTCCAGCCATCTCTAGGATAGACCCACTGCTGGCCAAAGGTGAACCTTTCAGAAACTGTGGTAGCACCTCTGTGATAACATATTTAAGAAGAGGAGAAAAAACTGCTGTGCAACACAGCTGGAAAAGAAGTGAGAGTATGTGAGAGAAACAGCCCTGCAGACGTCAAGGTCATTAAAGAAGGAGGGCAGGAGGTGCTCTAGGTGCCAGAGCAGATTCCCCCACAGCCCATGGTAAAGACCATGGTGAGGCAGGCTGTCCACCTGCAGCCCGTGGAGGTCTGCCGGGGAGCAGATGGGTGCTCCTGAAGGAAGCTGGCACCCCATGGAGAGGAGTCCATACTGGAGCAGGCTCCTGGCAGGGCCTGTGAACCTGTGGAGAGGAGCCTGGACTGGAGCAGGTTTGCTGGCCAGGCTTGTGACCCCATGGGGGGCCCATGCTGGAGCACTGTGCACCCTGTGGAAAGGACATATGGAAAGGACCCTGGCTGGAGCAGTTCATGAAGAACTGCAGCCCATGGGAAGAACCCATGTTCTGCAAGTTGGTGGAGAACCATCTCCTGTGGGATGGTCCACACACTGAGGCAGGGGAAGAGAGTGAGGAGGAAGGAGCAGCAGAGACAATGTGTGATGAACTGACCAAAACCTCCATTTCTTGTTCCCCTGCACTGCTCAGGGGGATGAGCTGGAGAAGTCAGGAGTGAGGTTGAGCTGATGAAGAAGAGAGGGGTGGTGAGAAGGTGTTTTAAGATTTGGTTTTAATTTCTCATTACCCTACTCTGCCTTTTGGCTGGCAATAAATTAATTTCCCCAAGTTGAATCTGTTCTGCCCTTGACAGTAATTGCCGAGGGATCTCCTTGTCCTTATCGTGATCCACGAGCCTTCTGTCATATTTTTCTCCCTATCCAGTTGAGGAGAAGGGAGTGATAGGGCAGCTTGGTGGGCACCTGGCATCCAGCTAAGGCCAACCCACCATACCACTATAACAGTTTCTTTTGTGTTTGGCTGTTTAGAGGGTTTTTTTCTTTTTTCGAAAAGTAGACATGCGTTTACTTACACAATTCAAAACAATTCATATATGATGAAGGCTTCATAGGAGCAAGCAATTGCAAATGTTAAATTAGTAGCATTTCAGATTTCAGGGTAGTGCTTCTTCCAGGTCTCAAAATACTTAAGAAAAATAAATTATTAGTATTCGCATTTCATAGGTAAAAGTTATGTAGACAAGATAACTGTGAGCATGGTAAGAAGTGATGAACTCATGCCTCCCAGTTGGCATTCTGATACCCGTTTAAAATCCTGTGATTACTAAGCCTATAAACCCAATTATAAAACAGCCCTGAAACAAGACTGATAGTATTCATTCTTTGCTGTTCTAGGTATTGATGTCAAGCTGCTCTCAATGTAGAGCTTGTGGTGCTTTGGTTTACGATGAAGAAATCATGGCTGGATGGACAGCAGATGATTCAAACTTGAACACTACTTGTCCTTTCTGTAAAAGTACCTTCCTACCTTTACTTAATGTTGAATTTAAGGACCTACGTGGCACTGCAAGGTTAGTGTGTTTTATAGATACTCTTGTTCTGTCTTTCCGCCTGTAAATGGTTATATTTTTTTCACAAAAGGTTCTTAGTTATACCTCCCAATGTTTTTGTCTAGATGCTAATAAGAACATCACTGTTCGTTTAATGGTCATGATCATACTGAAGGAAATTCCAAGTCATAAAAACTATTGAGTTTCATTGTAAAATGGCCAAAAAGGAAAAAACTGGTTGCCTTTTTACCACTTTTTCTTTTTGTGTCTTCTTTGTAAGCATAACTATTTAGAAGGCATAAATCTATTTTCATTTTCTTAGCTTTTAAAACAAAGCTAATGGATCATGTACTTTTTAAAAGCATATGAAGCAGTTTTCAAATCTGTCAGCAAAGAATTTATCCCAAATCAAGTGTGCTAACAGCTTTTAGTTACAGATGCTCCAGCTTATAGTTTCTTCAGTAGCTCTCCAGTTTAAGGTTCTCTGCTTACTATTTTTACTGATTTCAATTGCACTTTGAAGGCTGAAACTTACTTTAAGTTAATTTAAAATGGATTCTCACTGTAGTCATTGCCGTGAAACAGAGCTTCTGCTAGTGTTCTCTGATGCTGAAACTGAACATCTGTAGGGTGTGTACTTAGAAAACCTTAGCAAAGCAAAACATGTTCTTGTTGTCTTGTGCCTAGAATGGTGTATGGTCTTCTAGTCTTACAATGTCAGATTACAATAACAACCATTTTCAGTGATGTGTCAGCTATTGGTATGCTGTTGCCGCTTGGGAGCTGTGACAAACTAAGGTGACTTGTAATGATTTATGTACACTTTAGGATTTCTGCTTTTGCAGTTCAAATCTCTGTGTTGTTCATTTACTCTGCCTGTATAAGTTACAGTGGAAAGAGCAGGATGAAGCTTGTGTCCCATTGTCAAGCTTTTTAATGTTGTGTTTCCTTATTTTTGCTACTTTTTGAAAGTAAATGTAGAAAATAGTAACTCTTAAAATTACTTTATACTTACATCTTAACTTTTTTATTTCTCTCCTCTGCCATTCATGTTGTAACTTAGCTTTTTCCTGAAGCAAAGTACCTCAGGAGATAGTTTACAGAGTGGTACCCTTCCATTAACCACTGATCCCCTGGAGCAGAAGTTGTCCAGTCCAGCTGTTGCTGACTTGATCAGTTTTTCAGAACACCCACAATCCAGCCACACCATAGCTGAAGAAACTAGCTCTGCAGCTGAGCAGAGGTAGGCAAAACAGGTTTGTTATTTCTGTCAGAAATGTATTAATGCTTCCAGTATTTTTCCTCTACTTAAAAAGTGAAGGTTGACTTATGTACCAAATACAGTGGAGAATTACAATTGTGACTTGTTCATCTGTTTCCTCTTGGTTTTTTTGCATGTTTGAAGCATGCTTTTAGCAATGCTGGTTCCACTAAATGAGCAGGTTTTAGAGATAAAACTATAGAAATAAACCTTCAGGTCCATCCACTACTGAGTAGTAAGTAAAACTTCTACTCGGTACTGTTAGAACGCACTCACCTTTTAAAGTCACACAGAACTTTCTCCTTTGCTTGAGTTTAGAATTTAACAAGAAGGACAACACAGCATTATGGGGAAAAAGAAGTTCACTTGCTGGAATGCTCTTTTTTGAGGGAAAGGTCTTGGAGCACTCGATGCTGGTACTGAGCATGCATTCTGTGACAAATTAACACTGATGTAAAACTGAAACTCAGAAAAACAATACCACTTGTGAAACAGTTTATAGAAAAAAGCATTAAGGAGAAGGTGTCATGTTGGTAGAATGAAGAACTGAAACAGTGCTGTTCTGAACTGTGACCTTTTTGCAGGGTTTTCTTGACGTTTTGTTGTAAAGTTTTTTTTTAAAATCATTGTTCAGTTGGGAATTCTTATCAGTACCTGTAAGCTAATGAGCTAATGCCTGTGTCAGACTATTAAAACTTCAATCAACGTGATAGTACTTAGTCTTAATACTCTAAAAATGAAAAGTAGTATTGCTTATGTTAATCTCTTAACTCTGATGTAGGATATTTTTAACTCAAGTCAAACTTAGGAGTGAAGATCACCTCTACATTAATCTCTTCCCTCTCTTTGCAGATTTGGAAGCAGGCACTTCTGTTTCACTTGATGTTTTTTCTTCTGTATTGTAGTTGGATTGGTTTTATCCATTGTTTCTGTTATAACAGGCACAAATTAAATATTCCCAGATCTGCAAGCAGCTTGATTGCTTGGGTTAAGTTTGACAAGCCTGTAGTAGGAGTTTGCCTAAATTATCCTGTAGGATGACATTGACACTTCCAATTTTAGTTTTTCAGCTATTTTAGCATGCAACTTATAAATTGTTTTCTATAATATTTTTGCTCTCTGCTTATGGCGTTTAGAGGAAGTAAACTTAAGGGAAAGGAAAAAGGAGCATAGTCAGAACAAGATAATCTTTGTGTGTTGACAAAACTGTACATTGCCATTTTTCTAAGCAAGGTGAAACTGTACCAGAGCAATAGTACCCATACAGAACTTAATTGCTTTCAGATTCATGTCTTAGGTTATACCTAGCTGCTTTTCTGGAGGGATGGCTGTACTGTTTTTAAAGGCATTTGGTTTTGTTTTCCCTCAATGGTAGAGCTAACTGGGCAAATATTATTAATCGAGAAACTTGGTTTGGGATAACTTACCTGGCAGCCTTTCTCTGTGTCCTTCCTGTTGCCATAGGAATGCTGAATAGTTTCATATTACCATATTCTCTTCTAAAATCCAAACAGTGATGTGACAGAAGAACAGAGTAAAGATCCCACAACCTTGAAGACATCTGCCAATAATCCACCAAAAAGGGGAGTGTCCTTGACTCGGAGCCACAGTGTTGGAGGTCCACTGCAAAACATTGATCTTTCCCAGAGACCGTCTCATGGCATTTCAACAGTTAGCCTTCCAAATAGTTTGCAAGAAGTTGTGGTACGTCTAGAACCTGCACATTCAGTTGACAGCAAAATACTGAATACAATAAACTTACAATTAATAATGTTCTACTACTAGCATTCTTGTCCATCTGGGGAATGGGAATGGCCAAGCATATTTTCATATGACAAAAAAAAATCTTGGTTCAGTTAATCTAAAATTGCTTTTTCCGTACATTATACAAACAGTGCTGCTTGATTTGAAATGTTCTCCCTAGCAGAATGAAGCTACCCTTTGTCTTTCTGAAACTGGAAGTTCTTTTAAAAAATAACACAACTTCTACAGCAGACTAAACACGGTAGTACAACCAACACACTGTTGCAAGAGTGAAAGTTTTTGTTCCTTTTTGACGTTATTTACTTGCACTCCTCTGTATTCTGGTAGGCTCACCCACTGAGTGTATGGGAGAAGGTAAGAGGCAGGATTGAGACTATTGCATTATTCTTACATGTGAAACAGTGTTTCTCCTCTCTCTTGGTGCTTTTTATTGGCAAGAAGCTGTCTTAACGTGAACTCATGATTCAGTTCCATAGCTGATGTAATTACTGACATATTTCTGCAATCTCCATCACCACTGGCTTAGTACCAGCTGAGACAGCTTGAAACTGCACAGTCAGGAACACCTTAGAACAAATTACTGTTTTCTCTTTTTCACATAATAGAGCTTAAGTTCTTCTTCTTTAAGAAACACCTCAACAGTCAAACCTGCTGATGCTACTAAAGTTGTTGTGTGTTCAGTACAAATATCAAAAGAAACTGTGCAATCAGGGATTTTCTAGGCAAGTAATACTGAAGCATATTTCTGGAAGAATTTTTTTTTTATTTTGTAAAAAATTACTGATTTTATTTTGTGTGTATTGTTTTGTTTTTAGGATCCTTTAATAAAAAGACCTAACCCTCTCCCTGTATCTGTGCCCTACTTGAGTCCTTTGGTACTGCATAAAGAGCTTGAATCACTGTTGGAAAATGAGGGAGAGCAAGTAATTCATACATCCAAATTCATCAATCAACACCCCATAATTTTCTGGAACCTAGTTTGGTATTTCCGGCGGTTGGATCTACCTAGCAACTTACCTGGACTCATTCTAACATCCGAACACTGTAATGATGGAGTGCAGGTAAGTGGCTTCCTCAAATTAGAGCTGCAGATATTAGAGTAAGCTAAATGTGAGAGTTTGCTTCAAAAAAAGTGGGTAAGTAATTTCTGAGTAGCTTGGATCTGGGTTCCTTTTTTTTTGTAATACAGATAGGTTTGTTTTCTGCAAGGAATCTTGAAGAAAGATGAATGAAGATAGCATTCAAATTCTAGTCAGGCTGTTCTCTTTTTAAAAAGCCAGGCATTAGAATTCATTAAAGAGAGGCCTGATATATAGAAGGAAACAAGACGTGTCTGTGGAGAACTCAGAAACTGCAATACGTTTTAATCCACATAGTGTGGGTTACATACTTCAGTATACAAACCTTTTAAGTTATTGGTCAATATTTTTTATTCTTTTAAACTAATATTTTTTACTATTCATACTCCACCAAGTTTCATTATTATATGAATAGAACACAAAAACGCAGAATGGATGCTGTGGTTTTAGTATTTTGCTTTTCCCATTTAAGGAGCAGGTGTTTTTCTGAAACCTATATAATTTGTGTATGTAAGTACCAAATTTAATAAGTATATGATTCATGCAAAAAAGTAGTATTTTCCTATCTACATGTATGAACTTTGCTTTTAAAATTCTCTCCCTCAATTTGAAAAAAACCCAACAACTAACAAACCCACGCAGAACCAAGAACAGTCTTCCAGGAAATGTAGTTGAAGACCAATAATAATGAAAGTTAAAGCATACTGGCAAAATACAATGTAGTATCAGGGAAAACCACAAGGTGGGACATAATAAATACCTTGTAATTAATACTCTAAATCAGCACACTATTGGTCAGTTTTCATGTCCACTAATTCTTGTTGTATTAATGATTCCAGAGGCACTTATAATTACAAAATGATTACAGAACTATGGTTTTGAGTGATATATATTTTTCATGGGAAGAAATGGTTCATATTTGTATGCAAATACAGATTGTTTCTTCTTGATGGGAAGACCAACACATAGACGTGCATACCAGGTCTTAATCAGGTCAGAAAATACTAAGGCAGGGCATGATAAGCAGTACAAATTAAGTAACGTGTTTGGTGCACAAAAAACATTTTTGGATATATGCTTGTAATGGTTTAACCCCAGCCTGAAACTAAGTACCATGCAGCTGCTCACTCACTCCCCCTGCCCCCTGAGGGGATGGGGAGAAGAAATGGAACAGAATGTAAAGCCAAGGTGTGAGATTAAGAACAATTTTATAATTAAAATAAAATAGGAGGAAACCACCCAAAACAATAATTATAGTAATAGCAATTATAATGAAAAGGAAGGAGTAGAGGAGAGGAATAAAATCCAAAGGGAAGCGAGAAAAAAACCCTAGTGATGAACAATACAGTTGCTTGCCACCTGCTGCCTGCTGCCCAACCAGTCCCCCAGCAGCAACTGACAGGCCCCGGTCAACTCCCCCCTGTTCATATACTCAGCATGATATTCTATGGTATGGAATACCTCTTGGCCAGTTGGGGCCAGCTGTCCTGGCTGTGCCCCCTCCCCATTCCCTGTGCCCCTCCAGCCCTCTGGCTGGCAGGGCCTGAGAAACTGAAAAGTCCTTGACTTGGTACAAACATCACCCAGCAACAACTAGAAACATCCATGTGCCATCAACATGGCTCTCACACCAAATCCAAGACACAGCACAGCACCAGCTACTGAGGTGAAAATGAACTCTTACCTCAGCCACAGCCAGGACAATACCCATAAATATTTTCTTCAGATAGATGTAGAAGAAGACTGAATGGTCTTCATACACTAGTGTAAACTAAAAAAAGGGAACTAAATGTTGCGATTCTTGTGACTTTGCTCTGGTTGAGTGCAGTTTCCTCTAGAAGATATCAACTTTTCTGTTTGTTGGATTCAAGATAAAGAAAGTAAACCTTCTTTGTTTCCAAAATGAGTCAAAAACCAGGTTTTTTAAACAGTAAGACTGTCCTGTTGTTTTTAAAACTTCTTCCCTTTCCTCATGTTTTTTAGCTTCCTTTGACATCTCTTGCTCAAGATAGCAAGCTAGTATACATCCATCTTCTGTGGGACAATATCAACCTCCACCAAGAGCCAGGGGAGCCCCTGTATATATCTTGGAGAAATCTCAGTAAGTAAAACAAATGTTACAGAAAGCAGAGGGAGCAGAAGCTGTGGAAAGAAAGAGTTTTGTAGTGTCTGGAGTGTACACAGCCTATCAAGTTGGAAAGCTTTTTTAGTGTGTGAAGCATCCACATTCCTTTAGGTAGTAAACATTAGTCTCAGTGTCAAATTATTTGTGGAAATATCTTCCTGATCTGTGTGAAAAGGTATGTCACTCATCCTTTATATGTCATACACTTAAAAACAGAGTGGGAGGATTTTTTCTAGATATGGTGCTAAATAAGCTTCACCTGATCTGAGTGTTTCAGTGCATTATCTGGTTATATCTATGCAGGCATGAAAAAGAAGACTGTATTACAGAAAAGTATCTTGTGTTTCTATAGATGAATGAAAGATACAAGCCCCATTAATAACATTTGGCAGCCTACTTGACTGTCAAAAAATAAGGTCCAAGAAAGCCATCGTCTGCCATAATGAACAAAAGACAGACAGACTGGTTATGAGAACTTCGGAATTTCATTACTTCTGATCAGCAAAACCCCCTTCATCAACCTAAACTTCTCAGCCTGTATTTAATTTTTAAAACTATGCTAAAAAATACGTAGCATGGATATTCTGGGTCTAAGGAAGAAAAAAGGGTGTATTTGAAGTCAGTCCTAAAAATAAACAGGCTGATCAGAAAATTACAGACAAGAGCACAGGGTAAGATGTGATGTTTCCTTTAGTTTCTACAAAAGCATATTGATTTGAGCACAATACATGAAAAGCATCCCTAAAGCATTCAGATGTGAATGAAGATGCAGAAATATATTTTTCTTATGTAAATAAAGGAGCAAAAGGCCTGGTTTACATGTTGAAGAAAAGTGATAGTATTGTAGATAGGGTCTACAGCAGTGTCAGAAACTATATGGAAAACAGGAAATTATATTTGTAAGCCATCATATATGTCAGTTATATGAAAACTTTAGGCTGGTGTGATTTTGATTACTGGCTTCAGTCTAAGTCTACATTTCATTTGTGCCATGTTCTTGCTGCCTAATTTGTAGCCTTATTTTTTTTGCCAGTAAATGGACTCATTCCCTCATAAGTCATTGTTTTCCAAAGAATAATAGTTCAATGTTTTTCTGGAAATGGTAATATAAGCAAAAAATCATGATGGTTTATGTCCTGATAATTTTCTTTCCTGTTTGACGCAACTGTGCATTACCATGTAGCCCAAAGTTATCAATAAATTCTAGGTGGCTTTTAGGAAGGTCTTTGATAAGAGAAGTTTCGTTGATAAGAAATGTGACAGTGTTTTCTTTTGGTTTATTTCTTTTTGTGTAAAAAATAACTTTATTGGATTGAACATAGTTTTTGAAACTGAAGTACAACGATAAATCTGAGCTAAAAAAACATTACAGGCAACATCTGATGCTGGATACTCTTCAATCTCTTGTATTTCTCTGTCATGTGGGAGCTCTTGAATATGGTTCTGTAGTTTGATTAGAGGTTCTGTATATGTATCTCAATTTCTGAAATACCTTCTGGTTATTAAAGTGGAAAAAAATATCTTCACTGTTCTAGTAATCTATATGGTTACATTTCCCAGATTCTTCTGAAAAGAGACCCTCCACAATGGCAGAAGATCAGCTGGCAACAAACACTTTGTTGGAGAACATCAAACTAAGTATTCAACACAATGACATTGTTAAACCAATCAACCTCCTCCTACAGAAAGTTAAGCCAGATGTGAAACGACAGAGGTAAAGGGGTGATTTGTTCTTACTTTGACTCCATTCAAACTTAAACAAGATCAGACCATATACACTTCATAATGATTATTCCATAAAGACCTCTTGGGAATATTCAGTTTCGTTTGTGTCCACTAAACACTGTGTGAATTTGTTTATGCCCATGTTTACACACAGGTGCATTCTGTAGCTAGATGCATAATTCATCCAAATAGTTAAATGCAATTCTGTTATCAAAACTGACGTTTTACAAATGAGTAAGAAAAACACAGATGTCAATTATGCAGATTTTCATGTTGTTCCATATCTAGCAAATTGATGAATACAAGCATGTGGCATCCTGTTGCAGTGTCTGGAGTATTCTCCAAACTACCTAGTTATATCTATAGAAATTCTACCAGCCTGGAGAATTGGCTAAGAAAAGTGGATACTGCATGATCCACAAACAAAGGGAGACATGTAAATAACACTTGTACGGTACATTTTTCCATCTACACTACAATTCAAAGAGGGCTTCCCACAAAAGCATAGCTTTTGAAATAAATTACAGCAGATACAAGATGTGTTTGGAGTCTGTCATGCTAAGTTACCTTTGCTTCTGTGGTTTGTAGTTATTAAAAAGAAGCAAGAATTAATCTGCCTAGAGGAGAATCTTTTGAGTTCCACAAGAAAAAAATTGTTCAGTGACACCTAGTTCTGAGACAGATGGTGACATCCTAAAACAAAAAGTGTGGGAGATCTAAAATAAGACTGCTCCCTGTACTTCACCATGAGGCAGGAATGAGTTAATAAATGGTGCTTAATTTTATATGTCTTGGGTTTCTGGAGTTTTTATGGCATGTTTATCAAAGAGATTTTTCATAGAAAATGTAACTGCTGGGATTTGGCGATAACATAACTGCATGCATTAAGGAAAAATACTCAGGCATGAGAAAACCTTAAGCTAGTAATCATGTAGATAGATCACTTTCTTCACAAGCAAGATTAACGGAACAGTTGCAGAAACTACATAATGGAAGATTAGTGTCTTCAACATTGACTTTCTAAACTTCAGATAGCTGGTGCTTTCATTGACTTGCCCTTTAAAATATTTCCTAGGAGTTTTTACAGAGAAATTCTTTTCCTGTCTCTGGTGTCTCTTGGAAGAGAGAACATTGACATTGGTAAGCGAAAAATACTGTGAAGTGCATAGTGTCTGTGTATGAAATATATAAGTACTTTATATGAAGACTAGTGTATAAAATTGACTTTTCATCTATGACTTTCCAGCTAACTTTTTAATAGCTGTTATAGTGAAAAGTACAGGGCTGTCACTCTTCAATTAGGTGTTGCTTTTATGAAAATGTAATTCAGATGAGGCCATTAATTCTGACTTTGTTTGAAACCAGTAATCGGTTAATCTAAACAAAATGTAT
Source organism: Falco biarmicus (assembly GCF_023638135.1). Lineage (NCBI taxonomy): Eukaryota > Metazoa > Chordata > Aves > Falconiformes > Falconidae > Falco > Falco biarmicus. Next base: position 49,134,589 of record NC_079311.1, on the reverse strand, counting down.
TAGCTTGAAGCTTTAACTCCTCGTGTCTGAAAACTTGTTCCCAGTCTGGTCCATCTTTCTCCGACCCAAATATTAGACCTATGACATCTAGCCACCTGATTGCTCACCCTTTCCTCATCTCCTCTAAACTGACTTCTGTTTGGTAGTATGCAAGTGAAGGGACTCCCTTATGGGGTGTGGCAGGGGAAATACCCTGGGAACAGGCAAGCTAAACTGTGATAGAGGTAATGGGCACCTACTGTGGTGCTCTGTGATGCTCCAGCATGAAGATGCTTTTCAGGTTCTCTGAGAGGATGCATTCTGAAAAAAATAAATCAGTGGCTAATTAAGTTAATTATTTTGTTGTTATATAAAAATGACCAGAAGTATTTAATATTAACAGTAGCATGCACTGTACAGGGTTTCTTTCTTTAATAACTTCTACCATTCTTTTTCTATTTCAGAGGTCTTTGATAGTGAATACAGACTTGCACATAAAAATCTACCAAAGGATGTTCTTGAAAAGATGCAGAAAATAGATGCTCCACCAAGCAGCAGGGTTGAGTGTTGTAGGAAGTGCTTTGGAGCACCTTTGATATAAAAATGAGGAAGACACATGCTATACTTCAGTGAGACAGAAGTAGAGGTGAACAAACCAGGAGCATGGTGATATACACTTTGAATCCCAAAAGGTGATAATTGAGCAATTTGACAAAGCAATTTCATTAAGCTACAACATACATTCTTGTCTTTCATCTCATGAGACACAGTGTGAAATACATTAAAGTGATTACAGACTGCATTAATAGGGTGAATTGGTTTCAGTGATTGACCTGCTTTTTTTCCCCCTGTATATACTTCTCCTTTTCCTCCCTCAAATCTTTTCCCCCATGATACCAAGTTGTTCAAAAGGGTGATAATTAACCAGCAGCCTATAGTTGGTGACTTTCTTAAGGGCCAGCAATATTTGTGTATTCCAATGAAACACCTTTGTTGCAGCAGAATACTTAAGTCTTGTATGTAAATATTTGAGTCCTGGGATTGGAAGTTGCAATGCATTTGCTTTTGTCAGATTATAGTACCTAAAATTGCTACCCTTCTCCTGACCCTTGCCCAGTCAGTGTTCTAAATTATCTTTGATTGATCTTTTCATAATGTATGTCTATAGTTGTAAAAAACAGAAGCTTACACTCAGTTTTCCTGTATTCTCAATATCACAAATTCAGGATCTTATGAACATACTGCTGGTTTCTCCAGAAGAATGATAGCATTCTACACTAAGAGCTCAGAAATAGGTGGTGGTCTAAAAATTAGATGGGAAACTTATATGGCATTAGGATACATACAAGGTTTGTTAAACAGATACTGTGTGGGAAAAAAAATGCTTTATATTGTATACATGTATGCTTAAAAAGTGTCTTTTCCTGGAATTCTTTATCATCCTGTCCATGGTTTCATGCTAGCCTGTGGGTTAGTTATTTTGCACTGATAGTCCAAATTCAATATTTCAATTTAAATATATTTTAAAATGTGGTCTTCAAGGTGTATATTATCACAAACAAAGTGCTTGAGTGTATGCATGAAAAAATGAATCTAACTTTTTGATTGCTTCTAGTAGGTAAGACAATTTGTCACCTCACATACGTAATTGACTACAGTAGTTGTAGTCTTGACCAGAAGAGCCTGTATACCGTTCAACAGTTTAAATGTTTCTGTTACTTGAGGAATATCGTAAGATTTATTCCAGGTTTTTTTCTGAAATTTAATGGTGTAGCTTTTCTGATGGAATTATTCCTAGGAAAAAAAACCACCTGTAAGATCTATATCATGTTAAAGGAGCATAGCTAAAACTATAATCACATCTTAAGTATGAATGTATTTACTTCATGCTACTCTCTTTCTTAAAAATTTTCATTCTTGAAAATGATGAGGGATGAAGATCTGTCTGGAACAGCTTTTACATGAAAAAAGAAAACCCAAGTTTTGTTTTTTCATGAGGCTAAAACATAGGATTTGCACTATTTGTGACAAAATACATTTGCATCCTAGACTGATTCCTTGTATTTTGTCTAAAAGTGCTGATTCTAAGTAAATATGGGGATATTGTCTGGACAGATTCTCTCCTGATGAAAATACTGTGCTTTCTCAACAATTAAAAGCAGGAGAGCACACACTGTCTTTTTTTTTCATTCTTTATTATTTGGGTTTATGCATGTTTGCTTGCAGATACCTAACCTACATCACAATGAAGGGTGGAGCCTGATTCTTTGTATTTTCCTCTCTTCTTCTATTACATAGTTGACATGTGCGGTTCCATCCTTTTAAAGTAAAAATCTGCCTGAAGCATTCGTCCAAACAAATTGATAGTTCTACAAATCAAAATGGCAAATTTTCCTGTATAATTTTATACTGATCTTAAACATACAGCTATACAAAGATAATTTTTGAGTGTTAAATGGACAAACCATATGATTATGTGATGCAACTTGCAAGGAATCAAGTTTTCGTTACCCTTAAATTCTCCCAGCCCATTAAATTACAAAGAAAATCTGTTTGGTGAGTGCTGTTTTAGGTAATTGGTGACATCCAGTTGTAAATTGGTGACATCCAAATGACAAACCATTGTAAATAATACTACTATAAAATAAATTCTGTAAGCAGTTTACCTTCTTTCAAAACAAACTTCTCATCTGTTGTTGAAAATCCAGATTCATTTGCTGTAGAAACAGCAAAGCAGATTGTGTCACAGCATCTAGTGCTAAATGTTAGACTTTCCCTGGGTATATATACACTAAACAAAAAAAAGAAAACCTAAAGCCTGAGGAGAAGAGCACAGCTGCAGGACTGAACTTGCTTTGGTTTGCTGCTGCATATTGGCATTTCTGTACACTACAAATCAACTTCTGTTCCTGCCTTCCTGTGGTAGAAGTCCTGCATGTGACTACTTGAAATCTTGAATCAGCCTATTGATACTAATTCTTTAATGCAGAGTGACAAAAGTAAGCACTTGCTTTTTTTAATTTGGATTTTTTAATGCCTAGTTTTTAATAGTTAACTTATCATCTGGTTCTTGAGTGAAGTCCATAGTTCAAATGAAAAGTCAGATCTGTGAAAGCAATTTGTTTATTAAGTTTTCATCTAAGGAGGTGCTTCTTTTTTTTTTTTTTTTTTTTTTTTGGTAGGAAAAAAGATCACAAAAATTTGAAAGGAATTAAGAACTGAGTGGGTTTTTCCTAGCTGCTTTCTCTCCTTTCAAATGCATGATGGCACTGCCTGTTCTTCCATTGACTTTCAGGTCTCCTCCTACAAAAAGGTAGAGACTGCAGTTCTTCCTACACAAACTTTCTGAGATGCAGGCTTCCCTAATCTGAACACTGAAAGAACTGTGAGCATGCGTAAGAAAAGGGCATGGCATAAAATAGCATAGCATGGTTCGGTATTTGTATGGTTGAAAATTTGGCCAAAAATAAACAGCGAAAGGACTTCAAAAGTTTTTTGTGAGTGCATTGTGAACACTTTTGTCTTTCTGAAAATTGGGTGCTAAAGGCATAGTTCTTCTCTGCAGGTCAGTAACAGCATGAACTTCTTGGGCTACTTAGGAGTGTGTTAGTCACCTACAAATGTGTCTTAGTGTGTTTGACACCCCACTCCTAGTAATCCAAATTTATCTGAATCCATAATGCATGAATGAGCTTGATGAAGTGTTGCGAAGGAGGGGTGTCAATAAGCTTGATCTTGGTTCTGTTTTCCTCTCCATGTAAGCAGAAAAAGTAGCATTTTGCTCACTTGCAAAACTCTTGCCTCCAAATACTCTGTCTAGTAACTCAACAGCCAGTGTTCAGGAGGAGATGGCTCTTCTCTGTGTGTTTGGAATTCTCATCTATAAACGTGAAGAAAATGCTTGCAGATCAGTGTTAATTTCAAAACCTGCAATGCATGCACAAAGTGAGGGTGTAAAGCAAACTGATTGTATACGTGGATGCAAACCGTTAATGAATTTCAGGTAAGCCCAAGAACTTAGAAAGTTTGTGCAGGAAGAACAGTTATCACAGAGAAGCTTCCTTGCACCGTTGCCCCAAGGATGTTGAACTGCAGTAAGTTATGGTGAGAAGATACCATTCTGCACCTTTCACCCAGCTGTAAAGCAGTTACATATAGCTTGTGTGTTCATATCAAAATAGCTATTTTTTGTAGAATTGAAACAACAAATAGTGTCTTAAAAGTTTAGAATCAGGATTCTTAAGTGACAAAGTTTTTCTTTGTGAATTATAAATATATTCTGTCACATTACCAAGACGTAAGAACTTTCAAAGCCCCATAGGTATAGAGACTGCAGTATCGGCACAGTAATAGGTACCAGCTTTTACATGTTACTAGAAGCATCTATACGTTATGTTACTTATAGTCGTGTCTTCACATTTTGTATAACTCGAGTTTAGACAATACAATTTTAATGGAAAATAATTTAGTATATGTGTTCCAAACTACATTCATTTGTTTTGCTAGTAACTTAGTCTTGTTCCTAGTGGAATTTCACAATGGTTAAGCTCAAGCTACATTGCACTTGTGAATGAGTAATTTTATTCCATTTTAACTGTGAATTAATGGCTTTTTATATTGCTGCAGCTAGAAGAATATACCATTCATTGAGTTTACTGCTTTCCTTGAATAACTGCAACATAGGGGATATTTTAAAAATGTATATTACATTAGATCATTGAAATTATATTTTTAAAACAAATTGTTAAAATGTAAGTAACTGAAGAATCCACTTAGTCATTTTCTCTTTTTGAAACTCTTTATTCAACAATTATTTCAACGCAGTTAACAATATTCCATTAAATATATAAATGGTAAGCAGGTCATTTAAATGGTAAGCAGGTCATTACATTCATATAACTGTACATTTCCAACAAAGGGGTTTTTTTCTTTTAACTAATAAAAATCTTAAAATGCCTTCTGTATATCAGCTTCTCATTATGGAACTTTTTAAAAAACAAACACACAACCTTGTAACTTTTAAGTCTTGAAACTGAATGGTTGAATTGGACTCTAGTTCTGTATCCTACAGTGCTGTATATTGTGATGCATACAAGGAGAGAAATGGATGGGGTTCTTATTTGTTCTTTCAGTCTGCATCAATCAGTGGTGCAAATAAAAGGGATTGTTTGCTGTTTTTTAGAAGCACATTAAACTTCTAGGAGTTTAAAATAAACTATTGTAATGAGGATGGAAAGGATGTAGTGTGAATAAATAATGAATTTATTAAGTGAGTTGGGAAGCTTTCTTTAATGCAATAAAATTTGCACTGGCTTAGAGACGGATTTGAACTGTTGAAGAATGGCATCCATTTACTGTGCTTTGATTAACAAGTGTTTCTCTGTAACGCTTTTGTACATTTGACAAATATTTCTTGAGTTTAAAAGGGCACTCTGCATATTCTGAATTCTATATAGACATCCTAGTCTAAGAAACAATTTTTAATGTATTTCCCGAATAAAGTATGTATGCATCCTGTGTAAAAAATTTAAATTGTTCAGCTTTTTTGCCACTGTAACTTACCTCTTTGACAGAATTTAATCTTAAGTATAAATTCAGCCTATAGTTGGGCAAAAGCAGAGACTTTCATCTACCTTTTTGGGGAATTGTTTCATAGTACCTCAGGGACTTCTGAATGGTGAGAAAGAGCAGGAGCAGTTGGGGCAGGGGGAGAGGAAAAGATGGGATCCACTTGTAGGGATTTTGATCACGAGAGAGGATGTCTCTGTGGCACCTTAAGCAAGCCATGAGGATGAGCAGAGGTAAGAAGAACTGAGAAACAGGCTGAGGGAGGCAGAATCCATTAAGATCTTGTCTGCAGGAAAGTCTTGGACCATGGCTTCCTGACAATAGAGCTGCTGCTGTATTTTCCTGCTGACCGGGAAAAGCATTGATCAGTGGGTGGGAACAGATCGGTAGGTGGCTGTACTTGGCAGGACACTTCCCCAAGAGTTCTGGTTTCTCGATGGCTTTGTGAAGGGGGCACAGAGTAGTACTTTCAGTGATGCGTCCTAGGTTGCAAGAGATACTGGTGGACCTCCTGCCTTATAACATACTTCCAGGTTTACATGCAGTTTCCTGATTTTTATTTTATTATTAGTCTGTTAGTAAAAATAAGAATGCCAGACCCTAAAGACTTTTCTCTTTGAAAAAACTGATACTTGGAGCACAAACTGGTAGCTTGTGGAGAAGATGCATGATAAAATTATCTTTTCAGGCCTGTTTTTAGTTAGAGAGCTCAGGAACAGTTAGTCTTCTGGATTTTTATAATCTTGTCAGCATCACAATGCCTTTCCTTGTTTTGCTCAGATTGCTTTTGTCACTTCACTGCTGTCTTTTTAATACCTGCTAAAAATACTACACTGCCTTCCTAATATGCTGCCTTTAAGGTGACCTGCTGAGGGAGGATGTAACAGACAGGAACAAAATCTTGCATTTGGGGAATCCCCAAAGCATGAACCCAGGATTTGCATTTGAAGCTATAGGGAGGAGGGAACTGCTGTCTTCTGTGCCAAAACCAGGTGGGAAACTTGAGGGAATGTGATGGTAGAAGGCAAGAGCAGAAGGAGCTGGCTTGAGGAAGAAGCTCTGGTCTTCCATTTGTTCAGAGCTACTATCAGGAATACCCATTAACTCTGTAGAGACAAACTTCCACTGTTTACAAAGAGGAGTGAAAGAAGACTCATTAACTTGACAAGCTGGAGAAAATCTGATGGGATCTAAAAGAAAACACAAAGGTCCTGTCTCTCAGTAGGAATAACCTCATGCACCAGTGCAGGCTGCGGGCAGACTAGCTGGAAACTGCTTGGGCAGGAGAAGTGTTCCTGGTGGGCAAGCACCTGACTGTGAGTGAGCAGGGTGCCTTCACAGCAAAGCAAGCCAGCAGTGTCCTGGGGTGAACTAGGCAGAGCATTGCCAGCCGGTGGAGGGAGGTTGTCTCACCCCTCAGTGCTGGAGAGGCATATCTGGGCACTATGTCCAAGTCTGGGCTGACTAGTACAAGAGAGCTGAACTGTCGCGACGGAGGGGACACAGTCACTCAATATGACTGATCAGCAGACTTCGTTTATTGTGCCTTACAGTCACCTTTTATGCCTTGTTATAATTAGCTCATACATATTACAAAAGTTAAGCTCATTATTGGTTAGTTGCCTAAATACCAAGCCCACCCCTAGTTTCTCTTCTGTAGTTATCTGTTCCCACCTGCAACATTCTTTTCCCACCGCGATATTCCTTTTACTGTGTAACAAGAACAGCCAAGGATAGTGTATTTTTGCTTTACTTCAGGTAAGCTGAGAGCGATGTGCATTTTTGTCCAGCCAGCTGGACTATGTCTATGTGACCCTTTTCAGCTAGCCAGTTATCCATTCCTGAACATTCTGGGATGACTCCAGGGAAGGGCCACAAAGGTGATGAAGAGCTTGGAGCACCTGTCTTGCAAGGATGGGCTGACAGAGCTGGCACCGTTCAGCCTGGAGAAAGCTTGGGGCAGGGGCTCAGGAGAATGTCATCCATGTGTCCACATTCCTGATGGGGTGGGTGGGGAGTAGAGGAGGCAGAGCTGGGCTCTTCTCAGTGGTGCCCTGTGCCAGAAGAGGCAATGGACATGAACTTGAACCACAGGAAAATATACTGAAATATTTAACTGTGAGGGTAGTGAGACACTGAACAGGTTGCCTGGAAGGTTGTGGAGTCTCAATCCTTTAGAAAAAACAGACCTGAATTTTTTTTTAGGTTTGCACTACAGGCTTCCAGAGTTGCCTACCAGTCTCAGTGGCTCTGTGGGGACAAGTGGCAGCCAGAAACCGCTGGGAGGAGCAGAGGCCGGATTTGCATGGTTACCAGAGTAGTTTAGAGGGACATGTTCTACCATTTTTTTTTAGGTTTCAAGGTGTTTTCCTTTGGCATTCAAAGAGGGTCCCCCGTGGAGAGTCGGCCAAGTCACAACAATCACACCAATATGGCTACATGCCGTGCTCCCTCTATTAAGCAAACAGGTCATATTTATAACAAACCGACCGCTCACCCGACTTTACACAGAGGTGATTGGATAAAAGGTTCTGGTCAGGGAGTCCGTGTCGCTGACGGGTGAGCATGCTGCAGGCGCCTGGTCAGAGTGTGCTGGTCAGAGTGTGTTGATTCCGCGGTTCCCAGGACTTGCCCTGCACCTGGCTTCTTGTTCGGGCATAGCTGGTTTTCTATCTCACACTGCTTGTTCCAAGGACAATTTAAAGTTGCTCAGCAGCTTCCACTAACAGGCCTGGGTTGTCCAACCCAGACAATGGTAACATATGTCCTCGGTCCTTCAAAAATCCCTCTACATATCCCCCTTTTTCTTTTTGGACAACCCATGTCTGTTTCACAATAGATGAACTGTTCGAGGACTGTTGGCTTCGGTGCCATGCAACCAGGATCGGAACGGTTGCAAATCATCGTTAGTGAGTCTCTTTGTGTGTCATCAGGGTGTAAGGGAATCGTGAAAAAGACAGAACAGTCTTTCAAGTCTATCACAACAATTTGCCAAATCTGAGGGACCGTCATAAAAGGTGGAAGAGCAGGTTGCAACACTCCCATCGCTAAAATCTGATCATTAACCTTCCATAAATCATGTGCCAGTTATGTGCATCAAGATTATGCACATAACTGGAAGTACCGGACAAGCTAACGAGCTGGTCACCTGCCAGTCACCCTCCAAAACAGCATCACGAACAATACTGGACCAATGCTGTAGCACTGGATCTTTGCTCGAGTTCAGCATCGGCGGGGTAGCTGGGCTAACTGGAGGAATTGCAGGTATTGAAGTAGTAGGCAGGTTCACTTCAACCCGCTTTTCCAGTTTTCTTAATTTATCCGTTACCTCCTGTAAAGGTTTCTCCGTACTGTTACCACAAGGCTCCTCCCCGCCTTCCCCCTCAGACCCGTCCGACGACGCTCAGGAAGAGGAGGGTGCGTCACCGCACGGCGCTGCGGCCCGCCCTGACGTGACTGGTGCCGCGTGACCCGCTGCCCCGCCCGCCTGGGGCGGCCCGGCCGCCTCTTCCGGGTTCGGCTCGGTCACCGCCGGCTGCCGGGGGGGAGCTTTCGGTTTGGCCGCTGTCTTATCTAAAAGCTCCGGCACAGTTGAACGCAGCGGCGGACATACCCTTGATAGGACGAGTATGCCCAACTCCGAAAAGTGTAGCCAAGAGAGAAGGCTTCGGTGAATCACCCTTCTGCTCCACCGGCTTTTCTACACATCTCTCCCCAACGCTTCTATGGCTGCCGCCGCTACTTTTTTTTTCTGCCTTCATAGTTTCCAGAGTGTTAATTATAGACCACCACGTAGCTCCTAATGCTTTAGCTTCTTCTCCTTCTTTACCTCCCTCAATCGTAGTATCCCTGAGGCAATTTCCCACTTCTCTCCATTCTGTAATACTAAACAATAATGCAGGCTCGGGAATCTTACCCTTTTTTCGTGCCCAGCGAACTAAAGCCTCCACTTCTGTTTCTTTATTGCTCTCGCCTCTCTTAAAGAGGATACTAGTTAAGAGTTTAATTGTATCAGCGGAGAGCCCTGCCGTGTCTTATTCGTCAGGGTCTTACCACCGGCGGGGGTGCGATCTGCAGCTCTACACCAAACTCTGGACTCTGCTTTTCGCCTTCCAGGTTCCACCCACCTCCGACCTCCAGCTCCCTAATCGGACAACTTCCCTTCGGGTCCAATGCACAGAGACTGCTGCATTTAAAAGCAAACAGCATTTAAGTGACCAAATGGGTCCCTGTTTGGGCGCCAGACGAAGAGGGTCCCCGTGGAGAGTCGGCCAAGTCACAACACTCACACCAATATGGCTACATGCCGTGCTCCCTCTATTAAGCAAACAGGTCAAATTTATAACAAACCGACCGCTCACCCGACTTTACACAGAGGTGATTGGATAAAAGTTTCTGGTCAGGGAGTCCGTGTCGCTGACGGGTGAGCATGCTGCAGGCGCCTGGTCAGAGTGTGCTGGTCAGAGTGTGTTGATTCCGCGGTTCCCAGGACTTGCCCTGCACCTGGTTTCTTGTTCGGGCATAGCTGGTTTTCTATCTCACACTGCTTGTTCCAAGGACAATTTAAAGTTTGCGGCGAATGAAGAGACGGGACACAGCAAGCAAGTTGTCCATTTATTAGTGATTTTCTTACAATTATATACGTTTCTACCATCTACATATTACACACTGATTGGTTAAATCTTAAGCGTAAAAAACACTGATTGGTTGATATTTAAGGCACACCGTTAGAACAATAGGAACTTACTAGTTTACCTTGACATAGCAACAGCTTCTATTCCAAAGTAAGGGAATTTCTTTCTACGCGGCTTTCTTGATTAACAAAGTTACATATCGGCGCCATCCGTTCCCTTACCTGGCTACTTGTTTCTCTGTCCTTCTGGTTGCCTCCTCAACTGTAGCGGCTCAGGGGTCTGCAGTTAGCTTGTTCCTTTGTTCCCAGGGCTAGTGCCCTACAAGTTCTAACAAGTCTCTATTCATCAGGCTATCAGTACTTGGACTCTTGTCATTGAGGCCTTGTCCTACAAAAGTTGCTCAGCAGCTTCAACTAACAGGCCTGGGTTGTCCAACCCAGACAATGGTAACATATGTCCTCAGTCCTTTAAAAATCCCTCTACAGTCATTTTTTTCCTCCTTTTTTCCTGTAGTGTCATACCGTCTGAATTCAGACTGTGCCAGTTTAAAACTGATTGTATTGGTCTTATGTGTGTTCTGTTTCTTTGGGTTGTTGGACTTCAGCAAAGCCTTTGACACATTTCCCACAGCCTCCCCCTGGACACACTGTCAGGGTACAGCCTGGGTGGGTGATCTGTGAGATGGGCAGGCAGGTGTCCCACAGGCCACACTCAGGGTGCTGGTCAATGGCTTTTACTCAGGCTGGCAGCCTGTCACAAGTGGGGTCCCCCAGGGACCAGTACGGGGCCCTGTGTTAAACATAAACGATCCGGACAATGGCAGGGAGAGCATCCTCGCTGGGTTTGCTGGTGTCACTGAACGGGGTGGCAAGGTGGAGGTGTCAGAAAGCAGAACCATCTTTCAGAGAGCCCTGGAGAGGCTGGGAGGGTGGGCTCGCAGGAACTGTGTGAAGTTCGGCAAAGGCAAGTGCAGAGTCCTGCACCTGGGACAACAGAGCCCAGCACCGGCCATGAGCTGTGGCTGGGCAGCAGCACTGCCGAGGGGGACCTGGGGGTTCTGGAGGAAACAAGCTGAACAGGAGTCAGCAGAGTGCCATTGCGGCAACCAAGGCAAACAGGATCCCGAGCTGCATCCTCAAGGGCATTGCTAGCAGAGATAGAGATGTGATCATCCCACTCAACACTTTTCTGGCTGCACGTGGAGTACTGGCTCCCGTTCTGGGCCCCGCAATTCAAGATGCAGACTGGAGAGGGTCCAAAGGAAGCCATGAAGATGATCAAAGGGCAGGATAAAATGCCCCATGAGGAAAGACTGAAAGACTTGGGTCTTTTCACCCTGGAGAAAGCTCAGGGGAGACGTTATCCCATATTCAAAGCAGACAGAAGCCCTCTCTTTGAAAGGAACCACAGAAAGAAGACAAGGGGCAACAGGTACAAGTTGACCAGGAGAGGTGTCATTTCAATGGAAGAAATTTTACAGTGAGAATGATCAATCACCTGAACAACCTCCCCAGGGACACAGGTGATTCCACATCACCAGAGGTTTTCAAGACATGACTGTAGAGGGTACCAGATAATGTCATCTAGGCTCTCCTTCTCATCAAAGTTGGACCAGATGTCTTTCAAGGTCCCTTCCAACCCTTCTACAATTCCAAGACATGGTATACCCAATTTGCACTTGCAAACTGAGGACTGGAGAACAAAGCAGCACAGGAACCACAAAGGAAGATTCAAGAGAACAACCGATGGGAAGCAGTACAGCAAGGTTTTTGTTATTGGGGGTTAGGCTGTATTACTTCCTGGCTCTAACAAGGCCACACACTCTCACCCACAGCTTAACAAAAATAACCAGCAGCTCACCCGCTCTTCTTACCCACTAATACAACTGGGTATCAGTTGCACTGCTTTTAAAAAAGACTCATTAGTAGCCCATAGAGTAGGACATCTTTTTTAGGACACAGGTCTCTTTAGACACTTACCTCAGTGCTTGGTGACCTTGACCAATGCAACTGCCTCTTAATTCCAAGTACCTTTTACTAGGATGCAAAACAGAAGGCTGCTGTGTTAAGGAATGAGTTGTGCATTTCTCTCCTGCATGTTCCTGTAAAATTTCCATCATTGTGAATTTAGCGAGTGCTAATCTCATGCTTAGATGTGACTCCCTTTTGCTTAACAGAGCCTGGTGATAAGACTTCTTTACTGTAAAGATTTGCAATGTAGGCAAGTTATTCAGTGAACGGGTTAAGATTGTCATATGAAGCATATCTGCCAGATGAAATACAGATTTAATCTGTTTTCCACATCAATTTTTGCAGCTGAAAGACTAGCACTACATTTTAAGTGGATCTGTGAAAGATACACTTCCTGTGTTAAGTGAACCTCAGGCTTAACAGGGCCTATATAGCTATCTTCACTACTAGAAGTGAAGAACCTCATGTTTAAAGTGAAACTGTATGTCTTTAACATGGCCTCCATACATTGGTGTGGTTTTTTGGAGGTAAATTTTGTTCATTTCCTGTAAAATGGTATCTTCTTAAAATTTTACAAAACTAGCCAGCATTCTTATTTAACTCATGCTGAACTGTTGCTGACTCTCTTTGCCTTTTCTCATTATGTAGTTGATTTGTCACTCAAAAATAATCTATTATTATTCCACCTGAACAGCTATGTTGTGAAAGGCCACTTAAAATGGAAGCCTGGAGTAACTGCTTCAGCCAATTCTCTTGGTCTGAGGCTTCTACTGCACATAGATGCTTCATAGCAAATTCTACCCTTGTCAGAGATCTGTATACCATCACCCTAACAAACCAAAAATCCAAGGATGGCAATTTGGTCATTCTGTGCCCAGCATCTACTGTCAGCAATTCTCATGGTTCTGCAACACAAATTCCATTCAGTGTGTTAAAAAATTGCTTCTAGCCAGTCAGGTGGGGGCCTGACGTGAAGAGCCTTGCCATGCACACAGGAAGGTAAAAATAAAAGCTTCCTTACTTCTTAGGCTGTGATAAAGCTGAATGTATTGAAGCGTTTATACTGGAAATAGAAGCACCTATCTTGACAAAAACTGAGGTGGATCCCAATTACTATTCTAAGAACAACTAAGACTAGCTGCAGATCATTCTAACATGAAACACTTAACATGCATTCTCAAGTCAGAGCAGAACTCCCATCACCCTTACCTGGTACTAGATCTGCACAAAGTAGTTTGAATACATAAAGGGTACTGTAACGTTTCTGTCCTTAAGTGAAGTCAAACCTTTTAATTGCTGACTTACCCATGCTCACTATTCAGCACCAATTTCAAGAGCAGAATGCCAAAATACAGCACCACAGATTATCTAAAGTTGTAATGGGCCCATAAAAATCATTAAGTTCAACTCCCTGTTCCTTGCAGGGCTACTTAAACTAAATGATATGACACAGTTATGCAGACTCTCAAATTCTTGACAGACTTGGTGCTATGACCACTTCACTGGGAGCCTGACTGACTTAACTGCACTTCATTCTGCCAACAATCGGCTCAAGGCTTTGTTTTACAAATCTTACAATCAAGAGTGAAAGCAAGTGACATGATTCCTCATCTGGAAACACTATCCTGTACTCAAGATTAAACAAAGCCCAAACAAACCACGGAACAGTACTTAGTAAGTGAGTTCTACCCAGAGCTCCTGAAGATTAGCTTACATTCAGTTCTTGGGGACACTGTTGAACCATCCCACAGGATTTTGCTGTTACAAGTAACTACTACTTGTAGAAAATTTAACATGCTTGCACAAGGCTATTATAAATCAGAACTTCTCACTGGAGACACGAGTATTTATTACATGTTCTCAAAACAGAACTCAATCGAGACTTAACTCTGTGATTGCAGTTTGGCCTGCATGATGCAGTTAGTCTAGACTACTATTTATTTTAAGAGACAGCCAGTAAAAATATGCACTGGTAAGTCTCACACAGAAAGTTAACCACAAAAAGGGTTTATTTTTAGTATCATGTACATCTTTACTTCTGACTTGACTCAGACTTAGATGTAGAAGCCCTCAATGAAGAAAGCCGGCGTCTCTTTGCAATCTGCTCCTGGCGCTTCTCTTTGGCTTCCTGAAAAGCAAAGCAGCACGAAATGAGTATGGAGATATTGTACATAATCAAGCACTTTGGAACATCTACAAAGTAAAAAACTAGAGAAAATACAACTTCAAGGAAGCTACCAGAAAGAACGGATTCCTTCAGTCAATAAAGCAAAATACAGTTTCCTCCTTCACAGATCAGAAGGAATTCTACAAGGATCATAACCTGTACAGACCCATGTCTTTAAACAATATGGACTGTATCCCCAAAAATACTAATGCAAAGTTTACAACATAGTAGAGGTCTATCTGCTCTCAGTTTCCATCTAGAAGTCACGGAACACTCAAGTACTATGCCAAATATTCCAACAGTATTCCTTTAGTAGTCACTGTGGTTTTAGGTGGAAGACCAAACTCATGTATTTGACTGGCAATGTTTATACTTACACTCAGGCACTGCTACTCAAAATGAGGCAAGTACACAGCAGCTGTAAGTGTACAGCCAAGTTTACCAATTCCCTTGATTCTGGGGTATGAGGTATTTGATATGTCTGAGTTACAGCGGCAAACACACCTTCATTCTCTTGGCCAAGAGCTTAGCGTATTCTGCTGCTTCCTCCTTATTCTTCTGAGTGCGCTGCTTCTTCAGAGCAATACGTCTGCGCTTATGTTGCAGAACTCGTGGGGTCACAAGTCGCTGGATCTTGGGAGCCTTGGTTCTGGGTTTCTTGCCTAAAAAAGGTATTATGAATTAGCATTAAGTGGCAGATTACCTTCCAAAGAGACCTCACGCCTCATGTGACAAACTTAAAAGCAAGTTCCATTCACTGTTATGGTAACATTATTTAGTGTACTACGCATTATAGCAACTTAACAAGAGTTCAACCTCGACAGGTTTTGCAGGAAAAGTGATCAACAACTGTCAGATGTAGCATTAACAAAATATAGTCTTAATGCTCATGATCTGTTATCGGCAATTAAGAGCAAGTAATACACCTCCAACTCCCTGCATTTTTTGTGGAAAGTTCTAGCTTCTTTGCAGAATAAATTTCCCCTAGATTTAAACACTTACGGAATATGGAAACTCATCACCTAGCTTTAGGAACAAATCATTTATGTTTTCAGTGTTAAAAAAGCTCTCTTGTACAAGTCTATACAGGCTTGTCATATGTATCCAAAAAACAGGTCTACATAGCCCATAATGAGTAAACAAAACACAACACCACAGACATCTGTACAATTTTGCTTTTCATTACTGCCTGACTTCAGAAGTCAAAAGAAACAGCCTGAGGTCCACCACAATCACATTCTTCAATGGACAGAACAGTTCCTATGATGCAGAAAATAACAGTCTTTCACCCAACCAAGCTCTATCATGCGCTGTCTGCTAAAAATCCTCACCCTTTCCATTCCCTGATCAAATGCAAAAAACCCCACAACTGAAACCTTACACTTCAAGAGACAGGCAGTAAAAAAAATAGCACGGTCCCAATAAAAGCTCATTTTGGAGACTGCCATAAGCAATGGTGAAAAATCTTAAGTGTCTTTATCATACTGCTTTTTACCTCCACCTCTCAAAAGTGTTTTAGAAACGTTCCACCTCGTATTTAACTCTCCTTTATTAATAATTATTTTTGTATTATCCTTACAACCACTAGTAAATATTGTTCCAGATTCTATCAAACATTTTAAAACCAACTGTGCTACAGTAGACCATAAGGGAAGAGGTGGGTACCAGAAAGGGGCAACCAAGAAACCCCCACTTCTTATCTCTAAGTTACAGCTGACAAAGCTTAAATACCATGTGACAGTCAACTCCTGGATCTACTACTACAGTGTACTTAGTCTACTGCAGTAAGCTGGACACTTTGGTTTCATGGAATTATCAGCAGAGTTGTAAAATTTCAGTTCCTACCCTCTTTGTTCAGAGGCTTCCTCACAACATACTGGCGAACATCATCCTCCTTCGACAGGTTGAACAGCTTACGGATTCGGCTAGCTCTCTTGGGCCCAAGACGACGGGGCACAGTTGTGTCTGTCAGCCCAGGAATATCCTTTTCACCTTTAAGAACATAAGTTTAAACATGCCAATTAATTCATCATCTACTGAATGCCTGCTTTGTTGGTGATACTCAATTTTAGTTTTTAAAATGCATAAAAATGCACGATAGACAATCCTTGGGGTCCACCTGCCAACACTGCCACTGCTAGCTACTTTGCTAATTTAATGTGATCAGACTGCTGGCAACACGGAAAGCGTTTCAGTAACCATTTCTGGTTACAAGAACTTAACGCTTAGAGGGCATTTCAAGATACATTCACACTCTGAGGTTGGGACGACATTGGCATTCCACACAACTTCTCAGCCACTAGCAAGCAGTGTCTTTCCAGATGCCTACTTCTACCTATTGCTTGGTTCATCTAAACTCTTACCCTTTTTCACTATGACCAAGTTCAGAACACTCAAGTTGGCATCAACAATGCAACCACGGACAGATTTGCGCTTTCTTTCTCCAGTTCTTCTGGGGCGATAGCAGGAGTGGCCTTTGCTGAGCAGAAGGCGGACACGTCCATGAGTCAGGACACCCTGCTTCATGGGGAAGCCTTGCTTGTCATTTCCACCACTGATCCGGACAACATAGCCCTATGAAAACACAAAAATACACTTCTTAGTTGCTCACAGGTCTCTACTACTTTAAGGAGAAGTGGTGGATATTACAATATACTGTTCAAGTAACAGGAACATGGTGTCTGTGATTTTGGAAAAGTCACCATTACTGCCACTGCAAACCCCGCCACTTGCAATGGTTCAGGAATTTTACTTAACAGAAATAGCTCTAGATACCACCAGAATTTACATTTATTTTACTTACCCTCCAATATACAAAAAAATTTATCAAATTTCTATCCATTCAAAGTTTCAATTAAGCTACACCTGACTAGATTTTTTTCCATTATTGTCTAGCTTTACTTTAATGCTAAAGTTAACCAAAGCCTGTTATCATCAAAAACTGGAAATCTGCACACAGCACAAGAGCAAAAGGAGCAGAGATACATGGGAAAGAAGGAAAAGTAAAGCTTTTATTGCCTTCTTTGTGGAGGCTGCAGTACAAAAGATAAATTTACCCAAATTCAGCTGGACTGTCCATATTAACACTCAAGTATTCCAAGCCCATACACCAGGCCCAACATGCTTTTCCCCATGCACTAACAGCAATTTAAACACAATGAAGGCCATTTTGAATTTGTTCAGTAAAGAAGGGATCAGCAGTTTTACGGTACAGATTTAACTTGTCCTGAAAAACAAGACAGCTCTCAAACAACAACTACTGCAAAAAACAGTATGAAACTCAAAACACAAGGCTTAAAACCCCCCAAAACATTCAGACAAAACAAAGCAGAACAGACTAGCCTCATCACCAAATTCAGTACATATAGCAAGAGAAGCTTCCAACATACCTGCCAAATATACACCACAGAGCAGGGGTCCTCAAACTTTTTAAACAGGGGGCTGGCGCACAGATTAAGTGGCAGGAAGTCATCTGCAGCTACTTGGTCTCCCCCCCCCGACCCCTGGCGGGGGGTTCTGTAAATACCAGGGACCAGACTGAGGATCCTGGGGGACGGGGGCTGTAGTTTGAGGATCCCTGCCATACAGCATTCTAGTGTGACAACTGCATACTGAAGAAATTCTGTAATTTAAACTCCTTGAATACAGCTCTGACACACTTCTACACTTCTTACCTTCCACTCCTCACCAAGAGAATCGGCTGCGACCTCCGTGGCCATCCGTTTCTCATAGAATGTTCTCAGCTTGCGCTCATCATCCACTTCAATGAGCTTCTGGCAGCCAGTAGCTGGGAAAGATATGTTCAGCTAACAATAATGAAAAAAGTTACATTTGGTTTACTTCTCATGAAGCACTGTAAAAGAAAATTAGTATTTATCTGCTTGCTTCATCTCAACATTTCAAAGCTGAAATCTCCCCATCTGATTACACGAATGCTTACTAGCTATAGCTTGTCACTACCACGCTTACAGGCAGTCAGGTCTGTCCTTGGCCACATTGGACTATTATTCGTTCAGTTACACAGCAAACAGGCTTTATCATAGCTGGAGCTAGATCACCTTCAAACAGGCCGCAATCAAGAAAGTCAAGGCAGCTGAAACTTGTTCCCTCTTCTTTTGCAAACCCGTCACAACACATGTTGCTGTACCAGAAAACTGTGTAAGCAACTTAAGGGGAGCAACACTTGCCGCTGGTGATTACCTGTGCTTCTTGGGGGCTGGTACAAAGCCCAGAGCCTCGGAGACGCCTCCCGTCAATTCTCGCTCGAGTATGGCTTGGTAACAGCACAGGCCGAGCGCTCTATCACACGCGATGCATCCCTACTACGCCCCGTGCCCCCAAAAGCCCTTCTCAACGGACTAACGACCACTAAAGGAATCCGGGTCCTAGCGGCGGCAGGGGCCCCCCTAAGAGAACGGGGCCCGCCCGGCCTCCATGTCGCGCCACCAACAATCCGCTGCCATCCGCCCCACAACGGCACTCCAGCCCCGCCATCAGGGAACACCGCCCCCCGCCAGAGGCCCCGCACGCAACGCCAAGGCCATCTGTGCCGGGGGAACCCGCACACTCGAGGGCAAAGCCCCGCGCCCCGACGCAGGGTTACCTTCATCCTCGCCGAACCGCGCCGCCACAGGAAAAGGCCGCACTTCCGCTCGTCGCCCCCACATACACCCGCCAACTCTCGCGAGAGCGGTGTCACCCGTGTCCCGCGTGGTCGGGGCTACCCAATGGCGAGCGAGGCGGCGCCAGCGGCGGGGCGGGGCGGGGCGGGGCGGGGCCGGCGCTGCCGCTTGGCGGCGGGTCGCTGCGGCCGGGCGGGCTGGTGGTGAGGTGTCCGTGTCACCCGCTGTGCAGTGCAAGGGGCGCGCTCCCAGGCAGCGCAGCACCTGCTGCCAGGGCTGGCGGCCGCGATAAGCTCCGGGCACCTGCCGTGCTCGTACAAGCCCCTCTGGCCGGGCTTTACCTCAGGCGGCCGCGCTGAGGAGCAGGCCGGGGCGCGGCCTCTGGCAGGAAAAAATGTTCCTGTTCCTGCCGGTTTCCCTCGCAGTGAGGAAGTGCCCCGGGTTTAGGGACGGGCAGTCCAGTCAGAGGCTGGCTGGGCTGGTGGATTCTCCTGGTTTCAGCTGGGATGGAGTTAAATTTTCTTCTCAGTAGCTGGTGCTGTGCTGTGTTTTGGATTTGGTGTGAGAACCATTTTGATGGCACACGGATGTTTCTAGTTGTTGCTGGGTGATGTTTGTACCAAGTCAAGGACTTTGCAGTTTCTCAGGCCCTGCCAGCTGGAGGGCTGGAGGGGCACGGGGAATGGGGAGGGGGCACAGCCAGGACAGCTGGCCCCAACTGGCCAAAGGGATATTCGACACCACGGGTGTCATGCTCAGTATATAAAGTGGGGGTGACGGGGGTGGTGGGGGTGTTGCTGGAGCCTGTCAGTTGCTGCTGCAGGACTGGCTGGGCATCGGTCCACGGGTGGTGAGCGGTTGTGTTGTGCATCACCTTCTTTCTTCCTTTCCCTTTGGATTTCGTTCTTCTTCCCTTCTCCCTAATGCTTATCATCATCATCATCATCATCATCACCATTGTATTTCTGTTATTAAATTACTCTCAACCCTCCAGTTCTACCCTGCGCGGTACTCAGTTGCCGGCTGGCGTTAAACCACGACATGGATCTGCTCCAGAACTGAAAGTATCAACAGTTGGAATGGGAAACGCCATCAACGCGTGTCGTGTCCGCCCTGGATTTGCGGGGAAGACCCGGTGTTCCCGCAGCCTGAGCGGCTCCCCGGGGGTGTGCTTGCCGGGGGGCGGCGGGGCGGGGCGCGCACCCCCGGCGGGGCCGGCTGCCTGTGCCAGGCGCTGGGCCGGCCGGTGCAGGGCGCGGGGCACCGAAGAGCGCCCGTTCTCCGGGGAGGAGGGCCCTGGTACTTGGCAAAGAGAAAATGCAGCATTAGTCTCCCGCATGTCACAGAGCGCCACACGAGCACCCAGCTGCCGCCTTCGCCGGCCCATCTGCTCCCAGCCTGCATAAAAACATCCCCGGCGCACAGGCGCAGTGCCGGTGATGGCGGCGCTCCCCCTCCCGTGTCGCCTGCCATACGGGAGAATGCGAGAAGCTGCCACCTGTTTCCATCAAACTGTTTGATCAACTATTTTTTTAAGGCGTACAAAGAAGGAGGGAGGGAGGCGGGCCAGCTGGCCACCTGCGTGAGGAAGGCGACTCCTCAAAGCCGCCGGGGGAACAGGGAAGAAGCGCTTCAGCCCGCCCGGCTTGCGGGGTCCCGCCGGCCCCCGCGGACACCCTTGCTGCTCCGATCGCCGGGCGGCTCAGCCAGGCCAGGGGCTGCCCCAGGAGCGAGCAGGCCGCACCGCCCCTCCCGCAGGCCCGAGGCGCGGCGGGGGGGGGGGGGGTGGTGGTGGAAGGAAGGACGGGGCGGAGGGACTCGCAGCGCTGCGCAGGGGCCGGAGCGGCGGCCGGGCGGGCGCCATGGGCGCGCTGCTGTGGTGGGACCCGCTGCGGGCTGGCAGCTCGGAGGTGGACTGGTGCGAGGATAACTACACCATCGTGCCCGCCATCGCCGAGTTCTACAACACGGTGCGTGGCTCGGCGGGGCGCTCGCCGTGCGGGGGTACCAGCCGTGCTCGGCGGCTGCCGCGGTCGCGGAGCGGCGGGTGGGCGGGGGCTGCCGCTGGTGCCCTTGGGGCCGTCTCGTACGGGGGGTGTTCATGGGCCTGTCGAACGCCCTTCTGTCGCTGCCTACTTGTTCCTGCTCCCGACCCTGGTACGTGTACAATTAAAGCAACGTGAGCGGTTTGATTTTGCAGGTATGAAGGGGGCAGGTTTAGAGAGGGTCGTGGCAAGCTGTTGGTGCACGGTGTGCAGCGGGGCCCCCCCGCCGCGCCGAGCCTTGCGACGGCCGAGGGCAAAGCTCCAGGTGCCGGGCTGCCTGCGCCCGCTGCCGTGTGCACGGTTCCAGCCGCCTGACGGCGTGCAGGGTGGTGGTGCATCAATACAAAAACACACTTCGGCGTTTGGAGGCAAAATTGGGTTTCATCCAGGTACGTTTGGTACCAAGAAGGCAAAGCTTTCAAGAGGGTTTGTCTTGAGGTTGCAGGTTTAAGTCAGCGATATACTTTTAGGAGAAGAGCGGTCTGTCCGAGAAAGTAGTTGAAGAAAGGCAGGAGAGGGAAGAGCACTAATGCAATTATTCCTTCCTTCTAGTAAGCTGTGGTTCACCCCGGAGTCCTCTGGCGCCATCCCAATACGGCTCAGCTGCTGGGGACAACTTGTAGAGACACAGCCCCAGCAACAGAGCCAAACTGCCCTGTACCATGCATCTTGGAAGGGTAGCAATGCCTGTTACGTCCTATTGATGTAAAGAATTGCAATGACAAGTAGATCCACGAGAGTGAGACAGCGAATCAGGCTTTCTGGTAGTTTGCCTTTCCATGAAAAACACATGTCCAGGAGCGAACCTCGGAAATGCCCCATCTGTTTTCTGTTTTGTAGCAGGTGATGTGTGCACAAATGAGGAGCTGGGCGTTCTGCTTTGCCTCTTATGTACATTAAAATGGTCTTTCAGGTTTTTTTCCCAAATTCCATGCTTGCCTGAGCTCTTTCCCTTTCAAGCTATGTTTCTCTGATGGTTAACAACCAGTGGAAGAAAGAAGTAGGTGTCTGGCTTCACTCACTGGAGTGTATCATGGTGGGTGCTGCACATGACAGAGCAAATAATTCCAAGGCACATGCTGTACATTGCTAACCTGTTGTTTTTTCTTGTAGTTTTGCTGCCAAAGTCATCTGGGTGGTGGCTGGTCTGTGCCATTGGAGAACTTTCAGGGTGTGTGGGGAAACTGTCTGCTTTCTTTGTGTCTGATGTTGCTGTGCATGAACCAAAAACAAAGGGAGGAAAAGGTCAGGATAAACAAGTTTCTTGAAGACAGCAAGTGTGTTTTGGAGTCAGCTATGCAGGGGGATGGGTATCCTTCTGGATTTACTGATTAGCAGCGGTATAGAAGCTTGCAAAATGCTAGGAGGTGCAGGTATGTCCAGGTGAATAACTAGGGTTCGAGGCAGGTTAACAAAGAGACACAGCAAAAAGTTTGCCCTGAAACCCACTATGTCGCGGCAGCTGTGTACAAATCAGTGACCTGTACACCGAAAGGAGAGGAAAAAAGAGACTGCGTTGAGGATAACCATGTTTAGCCTCTCTTCAGTAGTAACAAGTCATTGTAAGGATTTGACTTCTGTGTTAGCAACTTCTGAAAATTAAGACAGTGACTTGCAATGGATTGATGGGGTTGTGCAACTGTGTCCCCCAAAAAGCCAGATGCTCACAGGACACCTGAGAAGGTTTGGCCCTTCTTTTAAGAGGCACCTTAAGTGGAGTCTAAATTTTATTCCTGCTAAGGTGGTTCAATTTTTACTATGACTCAAACCCTCTTGAAGTTTCAGCAAGGACTCTTCAGCATACCTGAATCTGGCATCTGCGTCTTTGTGCTGTAGATTAAGACTTTGCTAATCCATGTTTTAAACTGTCATGGCTGGAAACAGCATTGTAGTTGATGTCTCACGCAATAGCCATGTAAGCACAAAGCTGGAACAGCTTACCTGGAACTTTTTTTAAAAAATACCATTTATTTATTCTGCCTGGACTCAAATCTTCATCTGTTATGCCTAAATTTAACTTGATTAGTTAAAAAGCAAACTAAAGTGCTCAACAGGATTAAATCAGTAGGAGAGTATCTGTTCATCGGTTTTGTACAAATTGATCAGACTAATTTTTGAAAACGTGTGAACTAGACTAATGTGATTTTGTGTTCAGTTCTTACACTTCTTCAATAAAGAGGCCACAAAACACTTTGTAACTCAAATTGAAAGAAGAGTTACAGGAAAACTAGCTTTTCCTTTGGTTTTGGGGGTTTTTGTTCCCCCTGAAATGAATAATGTGTCCTGATGCAGTGTAACTCTACTCCAGAACATAAACAAATGCCTCCACATGGTTAAAAACACTACCCTGTGCAGAGGTATTTACAAGAAAAGCTGCTGTTCATGTTTTAAACACCTGAAAACAGTAACTTTTTTTCCTGTTGCTAGCAAAGTCAGTACTTTGCAGTTCCACATGTTGCATTTTGTTGTGCATGTAATACATATTTCTTGCGAAATTTCCATTTCAAGGGGGAATTGCCAATGTTTTTATTACTTTTATTTTGTTCCCTAGTGGCATGTAGAAAAGAGTTTTAAAAAGCTATCAAGTAGTCTTAAGAGTGTGTGAGAATGCTCATACTCTTTCTACATCATCTTTTTCACTACAAAAGTCCTCTAGTGTACTCGAGTGGCATGCTTATGGATCAGGATATAGATTGTACAAACCCTCTGAACTCACCAAGAGCTACTTAGTTCATTTCTGCTTTCTCCTCACAAAGAATTAGTGTTCCTGTGGTTGTAGAATGCTATGTCTGCTGTCTGGGAAATGTACCAGGTAAAGAATACTAGAGATTTGGTAGGCCTGTGGGAAATATCCTGAGTGAGGACTATGGCAGATGTGAGTGAAGTTAAGAGGAAGCCCTTCACATTCCTTAGGTGGCCTTTGCCCTATAATCCTTTCATACAATTAAGTAGTTGGAAATTGAAACTAAATGTCCAGAGTTGTATGAAGCCAGAGGATGGACTGTTATTCTTGGGCTGTTTACCTTTTTTCCAGATTGTAACTTTTAATTGTATGTAATTTTGCAGGTAAAAAAGGAAATTTTCTGTACTCCTGTTACTAATTTTTGCACTAATCATAAGGATTTGATTTGTATATCATCAAACCATGCAGGCCAGCTGTGTATTACATAAAGAAATTGCATATGCAACATACTTTCTGAAGCCAGAGCCAAATGGATAGGTGCCTCGCTTGGAGAGGGTGGTGTTGGTAGCTGCAGTCTGTCTAAGGGTGGGGTCCTCTCAGGGAGCCAGGCTGATACCAGAGTGGAAACCAGCTGGGCACTTCTAATATTGATCTTGTTGACACCGAACTTGGAACTAAGAGAACTTAAGCAACATGTTTCAGAAAATGTTCTACAGTCTTGATTTGAATATAACTTGTGGAAAATACTGTTTGTAGAACATGAGAAACAGGACTAAACTATTGCATAAAAGAGATATATGATTATCACATTTTTTGTAAACTTAAAAAAGAATTTCAGCTTCTGCAATGTTAGGAAGTCCTCCTGGTGGCCATTGCAAAGAGTAACAAGTCATAGCCAAGGTCCAGGCTGCAAGGGCTTTCTTGCATTTGCAGGCAGGACATGAGCATGAACAGGGGGCTTCAGTGCCAAGAAGAGTGCTTCGGTAGGGCAGAACCACTCCTTTGTTGTCTAATCACTAGTATAAACTTGCATTGCTACAGATCTGGCAAATAGGTGTGTTTTCTTTGTCATCTTGTTCCCAGGTAGAATAAGGACTTTCTAGTCAGATTTTTGTCGACTGTGATTGCCTGATTTTCTTCATTGATCCATTGTAGCTGTAGAGGTGGAAAGGTTTTCTTCCAGCCACTTTGTTTATAACCCTCTATTTTTAACTCTTGACACGTGGCTTTGGCCTAACTGTGCTTAAAAGCCTGAAATGCTTAGAGCACTCCCAGGTCCCCAGAGGACTTGTTTGTGTTCTGTCATCTGGGCTGCCAGTCACTGTGTATGCTTCCTACCTGTTCTGGGGCGAGTGGAGCCCTCTTGCTCTGCGCTTGCATCAGCACATCATGCACTGGGATCCTGGTCCATGGCTGTATTCCCAGTGTTGCTAACAATCTCTACTGTGTAGAGCAAGTGTTCTTTTTATGAATGGAAGATGCTTGAGTGACCCTGTTAATTTAAATGTGTGGTCTGTTTTACGTGGATTAAGCAAACTGATTTGGCCCATAAAATCTGCTAAAATGGGGTATTACTTTATAAATAACTCTCTGGTCTTTACCTTGCCTCCCAAAGGTTGTGCAGCGTCCTGCGCTCTGACATTGTCAGGTGCCCGGGTTGTTAACCTTCCACCATCTTAAGTTGTGAATGATGAAGGCAAAATTTGCCACCTTGGTAGGGTGAAGGATTTCTGTAAGAAGAGTCCTTTTATTCCTGCTGAAGAGGTGCTTGTTCTATGGCACTGTTCATCAGTTGGGGCCCCCAGAGGTTTTTCACATCTGGTTTATGAAGATGGCTTCCTACTTGACAAAACACACCGGTAGGAGCTGGTCATTGGCAGAAGAATTGAACTCTTGCATCAGTTCAGAAAGGGCAGTGCAGCAGGAGGTGGCTGTCTGGCACATGTCCCTGGTGTGACTGTTGGTGCTGCCCTCTGCATTAGCAAGTCTTTCCCCAGGCTGTGTACTGTTACCAGGGTGCTGTTGGCAGAGATTAGCATAGTATTTGCAGCTGTAAGCTGTGTGTGTGGTGGCTCTTTCTAAGTATTCTGATGAAATCTAAAAGCCAAGATTTTGGAAGGAAACACGGCTTGTCTGTGAGGATGTACCTTTAGCATGAGGGAACGTGTCAGGTGTGAAGTAGATGGTGCCAAGAAACTGCTTTTTGTGGTTATTGTCATTTTGAATGCCAGCCGAGGAGTATGTCCTGATGAGCCTTGCAAATGTTAGATGTGTCCATTTTAATCATTGTAACCTCTGTTCTCAGATGGTGTTGAGTGGTGGACAGTGGCAGCTGAACGAACAAATGCTGTCTTCATATGTCATTCTGAAATCCTTTTTCCACTAGATTTTCAGTAAAAAGTTTGTAAATCTCTGCAAAGAGGGGATCTGTCCCAAAGGAGCGCTCTTTTCCCAGAATTGTTTTCTGTGTCTCCTTTAGGAGAATGTTGCTGGGGATTATTTTCTCTTGTGCTTGGGCTAGGCAGGGAAACACAAGGAAGCTGAGGCTGGGAACTCATCCTGTCCCCTGTCCCGTCGTGAAGCAGCAGCAGTCTTTCCATAGCTGCTCAGTTAAAGTGCCATGACTGGCCTTCAGCACTGGCCACTGCTTTCAGGAAGAACCAAGTGATTGCTGCAGTGACAGCTCCTGCTAATTGCCAGTGAAGTGTTTTCAGCCTTTAAGTAGAGAATCATGCTTAACATTGTTGGTAAGCAAGAGAAAATATGTCTTTGTTCAACTCTTACATAGTAAATTAAAAAAACCTAGCAACCGTCTGAATGATCAGCCTTTTTACCTTCCTATAACTAGTTTTCAATCGTATTAAGTTGTACGTAAAAGAATAAATTGTCTGTAATGGAGAACCAAGAGCAAAAATGAAGTGTGAAAGAATTTACAGCTTCAGTCTTTCTTTACCCTGCACAAAACCAGTTCTAACTCTTTTAGCTTAGCTTTGTATTTCAGACCTTCCAGGCAGTAGTTATTGCACAGTGAGTTGGCTTCCACAAAGCTTGACTAGCCCTGTCTAGTGCCAGTACTTCTAGTGCTTTTTCTATCCTAGGCTTGACAGCCATTGAGGGGGCAGGTCACTTGTCATGACATTCTGTTCCTCAGCTGCTTGCTCTCGTAGGCTTCCTGAATTGCAAGTCTTGACTACCTGTAGACTCTCAATAAGTTGCCTTTGGGAACAGACTTGAAAGGTAATTTAAAGATGCAACTAGCCACATTTTACATTCCTTAAAGTTTTTATGCTGTTATTAGCTTAATGATGTTAAGCAAAACGGGTTGATGCTTTGCAAAACAGCTCAGCTTTGGCAAAAGCTGAGGGCTGTAATTTGTTGAGCTGGGGCTTCACTGGATGACACAATGCTTTTATGGATGTCTTAGGCAGTCTGTGAATATTTAAGGTTTGTTTATTTTTTGTCCTTGTGATACTGTTTTTTTTTCCCCTCTAGATAAGCAACGTCTTGTTTTTTGTTTTACCACCCATATGTATGTGCTTGTTCCGTCAATACGCAACCTGCTTCAACAGTGGAATATATTTAATATGGACTCTGCTAGTTGTGGTTGGTAAGTTGGTTAGTCTCTGTTAGCCTGCTCATGCATGAATGAGAGAGGAAATCAGTTTTTCCCGCTTGTGCTTGATTGTTTTGCAAAACAAAGCAATCCTGACATCTATGGAGGAGTTTGCTTGTACTTGCTTGAAGCTAAAGCAGCCATAGTTTCTGAAAGGAAAATGCCTTTTGCAATTTGAGGCTGGTAGGAACTTTGTCCTTAGTTCTGTTCCCTTCCTATCCTTGCTTTGTGTAACTTCTTTTATTTGTGTGTTCTCTGCAGTGGTGCTGGCCCTTCTTCCTCTGTTGTTGCTTAAACGAGAGCTCAAAGTGCCCAGCACAACTGAAGAGGGTAACAGGTTTTGCACTGGAGGGCCCAAAGGCTTAGCTATTTTGTAGCTGTGAGATTTCTTAAGCTTCTTCATTCCTTGAGGCTGTGGGATAATCAGAGCTCTGTGGGACGGTGTGATACTTTCCACCTGTAAACCTGTGTCATGAGATGCTGCTTTTCATCTTTGTCTTACCCATTCTTGTCCTATTGAGAAAATTCGGAAGCAGCATTTGGCTTTTATTCCTTAATTGGCTTTGCATTTAACTTTGACAGCTGATGTTTCTTAATGTAAATCTACTTTTCTGGTAGGAACTGGCATCTTTAGCTGCTGCTTGTGTGTTTGCTTCATAATTGATGAGCTGCTGATGATTTGGATTGCCTTCTTAGGAAAGCTGGTGTCTGTTTTCTGTTTTGTTTTGCATTTTTAACCTTCTCTAGAGCAAATGATATCCATCTTTCACAATGACATTCTGAACATGAGCATGTGTTTCAGTCTATGCAGTACTGCAGCTATTCATATTGCCTTTTCATTGATTCTTCCAGGAATTGGATCTGTTTACTTTCACGCCACCCTCAGTTTCCTGGGCCAGATGCTGGATGAGCTGGCCATTCTCTGGGTCCTGATGTGTGCTCTCGCTATGTGGTTTCCTAGGAGATACCTGCCCAGAGTTTTTCGGAATGACAGGTAATCATAAAATCATACATGTACACTTTCATGTTTCTTGAAATTTCTTACGCTAACACCTAAACTTGCACATACTGGCACTGAATTATCATCCAACCTTATCACTGCCACCGCTATCTTTTCTCACTCCGTTCTCTTCCTGTGCTTGTATCTCAGACCATTTTGTTGAGAATTCCTGGGTCTGCAGTTGCTAATGGTGAGGTTTATGCCCTGTAACTTAAGATTTTGGGATGAGGTGACTTGCCTCTGGAAGTGGCTGTTCTTGTTGATTCTAGGGAGACCTTTACCTGAGTAGCGTATGTTAAGTTGTGGCTAAAATAAAGTAAGAGAAACCTTTCGTATATCCTAAAGTGTACATACAAGTGGACCTATGGAAGTCAGCTGAATTTTCACCTGAATATTTAAGGCAGTGGTTAAGGATGGTGTTTAATTATTGAAAGGCTGAGTGTTTGTTTAGAGGCCTATTGTTGGTATAAAAGGATTTTTTTCTTTTTTGTTGCAGGATTAAAAAAAGTGTGTTGTAGCCAGTTTAAAGAATCCAGTTGTGGTTTGTCCCCCCCTAAAAAAAGTGTGCTATAATCTTTGTACATGTTGCCCTTTCATGCAGTAAATAAGTTGAGGTAATGGAGGGGTTTGAACTGCAGCACCAATGTGCTTCTCTCTGAAGATTGCTAAGGCTGCTACCTCTTGCCTTCTTATACTGTTGCTGTCTGGGTTTTTTTGTGGTTTGTTTTCCTTGACATATGCCTGATGAGAAGTTGCTGTGGGGGGAAGGGGAGAGGAGGCTGGTGCTAGATTAACCATTCTTTAAAATAGCTTGCACTGAGGAAAGTGTATCTTGAATTACCGTGTACAGTGTATACAGTCTAATGGCTTTGCCATGTCGGTGTAAGTTTAGTACTTCTGCATATTGCAGCACAGTGCTATTACAGGACACCATCAACTTAAGAAGCAAACAGATTTTACTGGGGTGTTTTGGTCAATGACATGGCTTTTAGACATTTAGTTTGAGTGAAGAATAGTTCAGAGCTTTGAAGAATTTCTGTTAATGTAAATGTCTCCTCAGAAGCCTAAGGAGATCATTATATGTAATCTATCACTATCATCTGATATTGATAGTATGGGCCAAGAGGTTAAACTGTATCCTTCTTGAAAGGAATGCTAACACTTTCTGGGTGAAATCCTGTTTTGATTGAACTTGGTGTTAAAACTATAAATAATCATCTCCCAGGTTATAACTGATTCATAAAAATATTGAGATGAGTTGAAGGATGTCCCCTATCCTAAATGCCTTAGAACACTTATTCCTGAGAATCTGCCAAGGCAGTTAAATGTTAAGGTCTTGATTCCTTTCTGAAGTGTGCAGAGGAAAGTATACTGGGCAAAAAACCTTAACCCAGAACAGATTTGGTTATATATATGTATTTTTTTTTCTTTACCTAGCTAATGCTCCAATATTACATCTATCCTGTGCTCACTGCTTTGATCTTCACTTTCTTCATCCTCACCATGCTCTGGGTTTTCAGTGCTGCAAATGTTATTATCTACCATGACCAATTTGTGGTGTCTCCAGTCATTAAAGCATTCCCATCTGATTGGAACTTCCTACTTAATTAAGTTGTTGCTTCCAGTGCAACGAAAACTTCAAAGCAAATGGCAGATGGAATGAGCTAGGTAAGGTGATGATACTTGTGGCCAGGGAATGGTGCTGCACAGGTATACTGAGACCTTACTTCAAGCACAGAAATAAGGATGGAAGAGC
This sequence comes from Falco biarmicus, assembly GCF_023638135.1. Lineage (NCBI taxonomy): Eukaryota > Metazoa > Chordata > Aves > Falconiformes > Falconidae > Falco > Falco biarmicus. Next base: position 49,104,552 of record NC_079311.1, on the reverse strand, counting down.
CATGCTTGGACAGCAACTAGTTTTATAAAGCTATGGGTCAGTAGTTGAAGGGCAGTGTGATCATCCTCTGTCTGCCATAGTCCTGCCACAGACTGGAAATGGGTTTGTTAAAGTCCAGACTTGAAGTTTAAAAACCAGTTGTCATATGTTTAATTTGAAGGTTGTCAGGCTGTCTGTATAGAGCCCAATTGTGATTTAATTTATGCTAAGAATATACAAAATTGTAGTCTTTAAAAAGTGTGGGAATCTCTCACCTACTATTGAATTTTATTAAAAGAAATGCTTTTACTTACCTTGTAGTTTTCAGTATCTTTAAGGCTTAGGCGTGATAAAGGAAAATAAAACAGACTGTAACATGGCTCCAGAAGCTAGACATTAACTGTAACAAAATATCCTAAAAATCCACGTTAAAAGCATGAAGAATGATGACGCAGCACTGCTTTGAGGAAGTACAGAGCCGTGTGCAGAGGTGGTCTTGTTCCTGATTTACTGTGGGAGGAGGAAGATTGTAGTGTACCTTTGGATTTTGAAACCAGTGGTTATTATGTGTGTGCACACATAAGTATACGTACACGTGGCTGCTTCAGAAGACCACAGTCTAGCCAAGGCATGTGTATATGATTAATTCTGCATGCACATGCAAATTTGTGCAAGATCCACATCCATTTTATGCACATTGTTATTGCACCTCATGGACACATCCAGAGAAACCTCAATTTTGTTACATTATTAAAAACATTTTCAGATTTCTGGTTTTAGTAATTAAAAGTTTTGAATTGAAAGCAGTTTTTCTCCCCCCCAAAACCCTATTCAGGAGCCGATTTAAAGCTGCTGTGGGTGTCCTGTCTGGTGTTACTACCTGCCTTGCCTTCATTAAGCCTGCCATCAACAACATCTCGCTAATGACTCTGGGTGTTCCCTGCACAGCTTTGCTCATTGCTGAACTGAAGAGGTGAGTGAGTACCTTTCTCCTGAATGCAGCGTCGCCTTCTGAGATCCTTAGGCTACCGTGTGATGCTGGATCTAGGTTCAGTGATTGTGGTAGCAGATCAGAAACTCTTCTCCCACATGCAAGTGCAGATCTGGTATAAACTTCAGTTGATACCAGACAAATGTCTGCCAGTTCAGACATTTTTGGCAAGGATTTTTTTTCCCCTAGGCCATTACACTGGATCAGATATTGTCTGTTTTCCTGCGACACGTCTGTTGCTGCAACCTGGTTAACTCAAATGTGTTTGTTGTGGAATCAGGGCAAGGGTTTCACTCCACTGACAGTGTTTCTGCTGTATAGTCTTTGCAAGGGTGAGGTGGTTGCCTGGTCACAGTCTGGGTACTAGATGGAATGTGGAGCGAGGCCCAAGCATGTGTGGAAGATGTTCCAACTCTGAAAGTTGTACTGTGAGTCTTACACCAATTTGTCTTCTGACATGGAGAATATGATGGAGTCAGACTGACAAAGGTAAGGCTAATCACTAGGTTGTAGAGGATAGCTATCGGCCAGAGCCTTAGAAACGCTAAAACCAGAATGCAAATAGAGAAGAACCTGAGACTGATCTTAATATTTTAAAGGGTCCTACCACGATAGTGATACCAGAAGCTGTCCAGATGCTTTTTTTTTTTTTTTAATCTCTTCACCCGCTGTAAAAAGGACCAGACAAGTACCAGCATACAAACTTTCTCTGGTGTCTGAGAAGGATTTTACAACTTACATTGGCTCTCACATATTGCATATGTGCATCAAAAGGAACAAGAATAGGACCAAATGTCCTACGGCAGCATTCTGACTGCTCCTCTGAGAGCAGGGATTCTCCTGTCTGCTATCTTACCCTGTTCTGCTGCTGCTTCTCCATACAGTGGAAGCCTCTGCTAACAATGTTTTGTAAAGGTGTTCTTGAGTCTTTTCTCATTAGACATTGTGCTGAGCAGCGTTTATTTCTGTCGTCAAAGAAACTTGGGAAACAGCACACAAGTTAGTTGCAGACAAGAAGGTCAGTCAGTGAAGAATGGTGGTATCTCATGTGAGCTGTCTACATAGGCATTTTCCAGGCGTGAGCTCCTGAGAAGCTTAAAAGGATGAATAGTTTGTGTCACATAAGTTTGAATACTATTGCGTCACATCTAGGATTGGTGTACAGATTTTGCTTTCTAGACCTCCTTCTGAAAGGTCATATCTTACTAAAATGTGTGGAGTTTCCCTGTCTGTTTTTTCAGAGAGAATTAAGGACACAGGTAAACTTTCTTTTGGATAGGTGATTAAAAAGAGACATAAAGTGACATGTAGCCCTCTTAATTGTTCTTTGAGATGATGTAATACCTATGATACTTTTTTATGAATTCTTAAGTGTAAAAGGCAAATAATTAAAGGTTTTATTTTAAGCTATGCTGATATCTAGGAGATTTAAATGAGATATATTCTTGTAAACCTAGAGGAGATGAGTAATCTCATCCCTTTTTGCAGGATAAAAAATAATCTAAGCATTATTTAAAATGTCTGCGATTTTCCCATTCTCTACTACCACAGTCAGTAGAGGGCTACACATCTGAGTCCTGGCAGTCTGCAGCAGAAATTCATCCGTGAAACAGGTATTTGGGGAAGTAAGGAGAAGAGCCTTCAGAGTAGTTTCTTCTGTTCTGTGCTGAAGTTTGTGGCCTGTTAGACCAAAACGCCATTGTTGCTCCTGTTCTAGGCTGCCGTCAATTTTGTACAGAATGCTGGTGAATCAGAGCCACTGTGTTTTGAAACGAGAATTTTCTGTCTCTTGTTTGTCCTTGATGAGGAGATGATGTCACAAAAAAAGCATTATGTTCTGAAATGTGGAGCTGGTAGGGTGGACTGTATTGTGGGTGGGAGATGATCAAAAGAGCAAAGAGTAGTTAAATGCATACTTGTCCTTGAAAGACAGAGAAATTTAAAACTTTATTCTCATTCTGTTCAAAGAAATCACTTCATGTGTTCATTATGAAAAAAAACCCAAACCCAAAACAAAACTCCTAGGGGATGGTATCAGGGATAAAATGGATGAGGGTCCTTTGGTTTGCTGGTCCAAGCCAAATAATCATTGAAATTGCAACACCATTGAGTTAGTATGATTTAGTGAGTCATCATCAGGCATGTTACTATCTCCATGTGCAGATAGATACTAGAATGTTCTTGCTTAGCTGATATCTGAGCCTTGAGCAGTGAGGGTTTACCCTAGCTTCATGCCTGTAGGGGAATCAAGTATGAACAGACTAGAAACTGGGCTGTGAGGGAGCCCTGCTTCATTGTTGCAGGTTGCTCACAGCTCCGTTATTCCCTTGACTAAAAGTTTAAGCTAGTTAAAAATTTAAAATACTCCTTAGGGTATAAAAGGTTATACCTGTGTCAAAACAAATTAAGCAGTTAATCAACATCTAGCAACTTGCACTGGTTTGAAGAAAAACTGGTATGTTTTGTTGGGGGTGCCGTGACACTGGAAGATAAAGTTGCTGGAAGTGTGTACCAGCTCAGTCCCTCAGACAGCAAAATGGCTAGGGCACATCAGTGTTTGCAGAAACTCTGGTGTTCAGGTAACTGCTGTTTGTGTTAAACCCAGAACACTGTGTGTTGTGTAGGCAAAAGGTGCAAATGGAAATGTGAGCTTTGTGGGGTCCAGTTTCTTTCAGACGAGAGTAGGGTAAGGAGCATGTCACAGGTCTGCACACAACAGCACAAACAGCTCTTTCAGACCCTCAGCTAACAGGTTCTGTTTCAGTGGTACTTTGAATGACCATTGCCTGCGTCTATTGAGAAATAAAAGAAACGGGTTGTGTCCATGTCTCTTGCCAGTGTCCAGGTGTTATTTCCGTTACATCTTCTCATTGTGGTAAAAGCAGTGGTAGGTAGGAAGCTTTGCAGTCCCCTGCCTCCTCAGCAAGCATGTGCTCAGCCCATCCAAAGCACAGTCACTGCAGGAACTGAAGATGCTGTGGTGGGTGACCACAGAAAACTTGGGAGTATTACACAGATCAGCAAGCTGTGCTCTTACTGTGCTTGACTGCTTAGAGTAGTCTTTTGCAGTACATCCTGCAGCGTCTAGTTGTAAGTTTCTAAAATAAGTTGCAGTACCTAATGGTGGTGATGAGCAAACCTGTCATTATAATGTGTACCATTTCTATGGCTGATCTTGAACTGGAAAAATTTCTTCAAGTAAGTTTTCAGTTTTGCTTTGCAGTCTTGAAGTCTTTGAACCATGCGAGTTAATTGTCCTCTCTCCTTGGTATTCAAACCAGTCAGATACTGGTAGGCATGGCCACTAATGAAAGGAGCTGGATGTTTGAGGCCAAGCCTCTCACCTTAAATAGGATGCAGTTGCATGTTTAGGTCCTTTAGACAAGTCCAGGAAAGCCTCCATGTTCTCAGTACACACCCTCTTTCCTCTGTCATGGTGCACAAGTACCCATGCAGCAGTCCAGTTTTACCTGTCAAATGTACAAGGTTGATCCAGGCATGTATCTACTTAGGTACATGGTTTAGCATCTTGCTCTTCCAAACAGTTATGCATCTCACTGAAGACTGTAAATCTGCCTTGGCATTAATAGGAGACTCAAGCATGGTATGCTTAATACAACAGTGTTTTTTGACCAGTACCAATTTTCCTTCTTCTTTATGAAGGTGTCCATGCTGTCTAGCCATTTGATAGAGGCATGAATCCTCCAGAATTAGGAGGATTCACCAGTATTAATTGTACTGATAAAACTGGGCCAAACATGGGATGTATTTCTTAATGGGGTGTCTCATAGAAGAGTGTAAAGAAGAATTTGTGTAGCTGCACGCTGCAGCTTGATAGGTAACTCAGAAATCTTACCCTTTCTTTTCTTCATGACCCTTGTAGCTTTTTTAAATGTAAAGATGCAATTTCAGAGAAACAAGCCTTTTAAAAAGTATTTAAATCACTAAAGATTGAAACTATCTTGAGCAAGCCCTGTCTCCTCTATGTCTTGGTGATTTGCTAAATGGATTGGAGGATTCAGACCTAAGAGCCATTTTGGTTTGTATGTTATGTGGAGTATTAATTTTTGTGGCAGTCATGTAGGTGTGTTTGTTTTGAAAAACAACTATTTTTATTGTATTTTAATTGTGGAGGAGATTATAGTTTAGCCAGTAGCTGAAGCACTTTTTTGAATCATAAAGATAGGTGTGATGATTTTGAATGCAACATTATTTATAGATGGCTTAAAAAAGAAATGCCAGATTCTAAAACCAACTTATGCAAAGGACACTGAAGAAAATCCTGTCACCATGATTAGGCAGTTGGTAGCTTTCCTGTCATTAATCCAGTAGCTATAAAGGTGCCTTCTGCTCCACTTTAGGAGTTTCTTAATCCCAGATGCCTGTTAAAATGTCAACTGAAATAGCATTTGAGTGAAAAAATATCCTGCAGGGAAAACTGTTATTAATTCTTCAGCTTGCAGTACACCAGAGCCAGGTATACTGCTGCTTCTGGGATGTATTCATATAAGTGTTCCTGGCAGAGCACCATGTATATGGTTTTAACTTTTTTTGTGTTAGTTGTCAAGGGCTGTCTTTTATAAAGAGGATCAGGACCATAAATACTACTGCAGTGCACATAGTAAAATACATGTTTGCCTATTCTAGCTCCCTCCTCCAAGGACACACATTTTTAATTGCTTCTGAGTGTCACAAGGTGAAGTGTCCCTTTAAAGGACCTGTTTGCTAGGCATTGCTTACTTTCCAGATGCAGTGAATGAGCTCAGGAATTGTGTGGAAGACTGGTGATTCAGCGTCAAGTCTACTGGAGAAGAAGGGGCATGGAGACATTCCCAACAACTTTTTGGCGTAGATGTAAGGCACAGAAGATGTGTGTGGATTAGAGGAGCTCCTCTTGTAGACTTTGAGATAGAGGAAGGGATTGTGGGGCACTTGGCATTGACTTGTTCTCTTCCTAGGATGTGGAGGGAGAAGACAGGGGCTTTTAAACCTGATGAAAGCTGAGTATTCCTTGTTATACTGGCTAGAGATGTGCCTAATCAGCTTACTTTTGAGATGTAGCTCAAACAAGGCACTTTAAAGAGGTGATTCTCTCACCTTATTAGTAGGTTTGGGAGTGCTTTGGGAGGTTATATCAGTAACCTGAGAAGAGCAGTTCATTGAAGCAAGAGTTGTGCAAGAGCACTGAACGGTTCTTGGATCCCTGGGAGTTTCACAGAGTTAACAACAGCAAGAATAAAAAAAGGCAGCAAGGAAAATCCCTAATCATAGCTTTGTTCTTGCAGAAGGCAGGGAAGCTGAGCCGTGCCTTCCCTTGGCCACACAGGGCTGGTCAAGTCCTGGTCTAGCTTTAGTTTATAGATACCAGTAACAGCAGAGCTGTATCTACTGGCACCAAGAGGCCTAAACCCAAAATAGCAAGTGTAGGTAGACAGCAAATTACTGACTTTAATAGCATTTTGGGACCTGAAGATTATATCAGTGCTTCCCTTTTCCTGATTTTACTCTTCTGAACAAAGCATCATATAGGGAAATAAAATTGTGAGCTTTTGAGTAGACCTGCAACATGGGTAATGCTATGCCAGTGTCCTGGCATCTGCAGTTGTATTCAGTGATGGTTAGCTGTGGACCACACCACGTGTGAGCACAGCAGATGTTCTGTGCTTTCTTTCTCTCTGGTGTACCTTTATACGAACAAGTCAGGTTTCTTGTGGAGGAAGAGAACTGTAGCTTAGTCAGGAGGAGGAATTCTGTCTGAGATGTAGATGCCTGTGCTGTCTACTAAAGCATGCTTCTTGGGGCCCACTGGGCAGAGGCTTTACTACCTTAGAAGTTCTCTGTAACTGTTACATTGTACAACACTAACCTGTAGGGGGGAAGAGTTAACTAACCAATTAAAAAAAACCCTTACCCAGTTCCTTTTTTAAACCAGTTTTTATATAGTGACAGATATGAACAAATCTGAGCACTTGCTGTGTGGCTGGTTGTTACCAGACAGCATGTATAAGTTGTCCTAGATATCCTTCCCTAGATATGGGAATGCTTTGATGTTTGCCCTCATTTGCACATTGGTGTTTAAGACAATACCCAAAACACAGCTTACTGATTAAAAGGTTTGTTTTGTTACTTCTCTACTGCCTTGCAAGTAACTAAAATTCCTCTGTCAAGGATATTTATGGTGGAGACATTTTAAAGATGCAGGCCTGGCACTATGAATTCTACCCTAAAACACATAGAGGCAAAAAGCATCAGGCTCCCATAACAAAGCAAATTTTGTCTTATTTTATAACAACTTCTTTGTGTTTCTCTCCTCAGGTGTGAAAACCTGCGTGTGTACAAACTGGGTCTTTTTTCAGGACTTTGGTGGATGCTAGCACTTTTCTGCTGGATCAGTGACAAAGCATTTTGTGAGATCTGGTCTTCATTTAACTTCCCCTATTTGCACTGTGTGTGGTAAGTGTTGTGCATAAACTGTACAGTTTGATTCAAATGTAATACATCTTCACCACATCACCTTTCTGTGCTGCCTGGTGGCTGTTTCTGGTTAGTGCTAGATAGAATTGCTGGTAAGATTATAAGCCCAGAGCAAGCTTCACACTATTGAAGGTGGCGGATTTAAGAGTCTCTTTGGCCTGACCAGATTCTTCAGACACTAAGTTCATTAATTGTAATAGAATTCCTTGCCCTACTGGTTACTAAAAATCCCACAGCGCTTCTCCACTGAAGCAGACTGTGAAAGCTTAAACTTCCACTGTTACAGCTGAGGGTGAAGTGGGGGAGCAGGGAAGGGCTTTTGATGCCTTTTTTCTTTTACCACCCAGCAAATTGTGCTCTCTTATTCAAGATGCCATTATCTCAGCATTTCTACACAAATCAGGTGCAGAGAGGCCAAAAAGCTGCAACCAGTTTAGACCAAGGATAAGCTACAGTTTTGTAGTTTTCCTTATTCTCTGTGTTCTTTGCCTGCATGCAAAGGGCAGACAGCAGCCCAGTGGGGGGCTTGGAAGAAGGTGAAGGATAGGCTGATTTTAAAGCATGGTGATATATTTGATTGCTTTACTGAAGTCATGTTACTGATCTTTTTCTTTTTTTTTTGGTGGGGGCTGTCTGTTCTCAGGCACATTTTGATTTGCCTTGCGGCATACCTGGGCTGTGTCTGCTTTGCTTACTTCGATGCTGCCTCTGAGATCCCTGAGCAGGGCCCTGTCATAAAGTTCTGGCCCAGTGAAAGATGGGCGTTCATTGGTGTTCCCTATGTCACCCTCCTCTGCGCACACAAGAAATCACCTGTGAAGATCACATGAAGTTGGCCATGGAACAGGATGGAGTTTCAACTTGCATTCCTGCACAGACAGTATTTAATAATGATAAATGGATAGGGTTGTATTTTATCTTCTTTCTAAGACATGTAGAACTTCAGGTGTCACAGAAAGAGAAGGCAAGTATGTTCTTTCCTCTTTCTGGAGAGGACAGAAGAAGCAGCAAGGTGGAGGATCTTGAAACTCTTAACCACTAACTTTTCTGGTTGGCTCTGTTTTGCACTGTTTTCAATGTAGCATTTCTCTCGGTAAAAGCTCTTTCCAAATACCAGGGTCAAGGAATTATGTTCCTGCAGTAGGTCACCACTGGTGCTTGATTCTGGTGCTTCTTTTGTAACTTCTGGCTTAAGGCCTTTCATGCAAAAGAAGCCAGTCCAAGATGCCTACATGCATCCTGTGCCCGTCTCTGATTTTGATGTGGTTCATTGGCCACAAGAGTGTGCTCGAAGCACGTGCTCCTCCCAGCCTGGCGTGTAGCACAGGCAGTCGCGCTGGGCATCACGCTGGATCACAGTATGTGGCTGCTTACCAAGTGCAGCAGGAGACCAGTGCAAAGTGATTGCAGCTGGGTAACTGGACCAGTGCAGTTAGGCAGTGTAAATGCAGGAATAGCTGACAGAAGATTCAGTCCCTAAAACTAAATAGGAGTTCAAGGGTTTTTAATGTTTCTGTATTGCCCCCCCAGTGACCTGTGGACATTTGTATGCTGCATATGTCCCTTTTACAGAAAGGTCACAGAAATCCTTCTCTACCTCTGCAGGCACGTTTGGTCTTGAATTTGGCGTTGAATTTCACACATAAGTGTGAATATTTCACTTCAGTAAGAGCTCAGGTCAGCGTGGATTAATAGTGGGATCAAACTATAAAAACTCGTAGGTACCTAGCTGTACGTCTGATTTGAGGGGTAACTTCTCACCAGTGCATTGCAAAGTGACATGAACAATAGTCCAGTGCTCCTCTAGTACTTAGGAAAAAAGTAAATCAACTGCTTAAAAACCAAGCTGAAGACTTAAATTTCAGTGAGCAATGAGATGTGACAATGAGTCTTGCATTCTTACAAAAGAATAGTAGATTCAAATTTCGTGTTTGTTTACAGCCTGTTTTGTAAAGATAAGGGATGTCTAGATCCATTTAGTTTTAAGGTTATAATTCGGGGCTGAGGTTCAGAAATGGCTATGGTTCTTGCAAGCAATTCATGCTAGGTCTGTTTAAAAAATGATGCAAAGTACAGGCATGTTTGTCATGTATTAGCAACTGTAGCTTCTAATACCCGCAGTCTTGGAGAAAATAGGGTCTGTCTGCGTTCCACCTAATATCAGAACTAAGTGTGTTAAGGCTTTGGATGTGCACTTTTATTAATATGTGATATTTCCTTTTTTAATACTAGACCAGGAAATACCATTTCCTCTGTGCTTTGCTAAGATGTCTCATGTTGTACTATTTTTTTATCAATTTGAAAATGTACTGTATACAGTATCATCTTTAAGACAGTGGATTTTAACAAGAACTTTGGGGTTATTTATCTCTCAGGCATTGTAAAACAAGAGATAAGGTGTATGCTGTTACACTTAAAGTTGTTGGTGCTAGATGTAACTGTCATCTTGAGAACTTCAAAGTGGGTGGTAAGTAGCCTACTGTCAGATTAACTGACAGATCATAAAAGCAGCAACATCTGTCCAGTGGAACAATGAAGATTTATAGTACTTGCTAGTAGATTTGTCTGAGAGGAATGTGCTTTTTGGGCACACGGTCCTATAATTTTTGTATGAAACTTCTTTGTAAAAATTCATACAGTCATGTTTGTTACTCCTTGAAACACAGCTGCTTTTTCCTTTTCCTTCCTCTCTCCCCAGTTATGAAATGCTCAGTTTCAAACACTTATTGGGTATTAAGAATATCAGCTAAGGTTGCTGATGCCTGATGTGGCCCTACTTTGAGTAAGAATTTTTGATATTGCTTGCTGAATTATTATTTTATGGTAAATAAGTTATTATCAGCATTGCTTGGGGAATTAGTAACTGCAGACATAATGTACTATTCAAAATGACTGAGCCTTCCTACTTAATATTTTGTTTAAAAGCAACCTCTGACTCAAAGGGCTCTAATCAACCTGCTGTCAACTGCTTTCTTACACTCTTCAGAGTTTGATTGCTCACAGAGAAGTAATGTTATAAATTAAAAAATGGCAGTAGTACATTCAGCTATTGCAGAGGTGAATGGATGCAGGTACAGGGCAAGAATCAGATCCTGTATTTTTCCTAACCTCTAGCCTTCATACTCTTTGCGTGAAATTCTGTGAACAAAGATCACTACCTGATATACAAAGCTCCAGTGTAGAACTGGTCAAGAGTGTTCCACCATAACAGCAGCCCATCACTTTTAGGTGTAGCTACTGCACTTTATGTTAAATTAACTTGCATATTCTGACACAAACTACAGTTATTTCAAAAGAAAAAAAAATACACAGTTTTTACCAGATTCAGAGCTTTACAGATTGCACTTTGGGCTAAGCTCCAGTTCATGATAACATTAGTATCCAAAGAAGTATGATTGACACACTGAGGGTCTGTACATTGCCCTGATCATGCTGATGAATAGACATGTGCACAAGTAGCTAGATTTTGTTGGAGTATAAAGTGATGTATATGTGCCCTCAGGTTTTAAAGCCCCAGAATGCTTTTTTCCCTTGCTGGCAGAAAGTGAGTGGGTTCCTAGTCTTTTAAGTTCAATTGGTATTTTAGTTTAGTTAGTGGGATGCAATAATATGTTGAGCATAATGTAGATTCTGTGTGTTGGTAGGTGATATCCATCATTCCTTGAGTGTTAATCCTTAGGTTGTTTAAGAGAGGATGTTTAACTCTCAGTGATGGCAAACACTTGCCCAATTCACAGTCACTAAGAACTCAGTAAGTAGTAGCTAAGGAGTGATGTTGGGTTGGGGGTTTTTTCCTATCTCTATTGGAGATTGTGTACTGAATGTTTGTGGAAAGTGTGTAATACTTTGCAACATTAAATTGCATTCAAAATAAATATTGTTTGCCTTTTCATACTTTGTGTTTGTGGAGAAGGATGCAGCTATCAGTGTAATGCCTTGAAGTACAGTAAGAGGAACTTCTCTTTCATGCAGGTTAACAGCAGTTCTGACTCTTAGAGAAGGAGGGAGACCGCATTATATAGAAGAACACTAATTAATGAAATAGAGATTACTTTTCTGAAAAAACTGATCTTTTTGCAAGTAGAGCAAATACTTGGAAAACTACAGCCCCTGAACCTACAAGGACAAGTAGCAAGAAATGGCCAAAAATGAGTGGCCTGTGTTCCCACAAATGCAGGAAACTGAGTCAGAGTGAGTACATCTGAGAGAACATAGTATGAATCTTCAGCATTCCTTACCCAAGACTGTGCTCCTAACTTAGGGAGGGAGATGATGGTGGTGTAGTAGCCTTGCACCTGCCCCTCCCCTCCTGCTTCCCTTTTGCTACAGTCCTCTTGCTCCACATAAAAGACCTTTTTTGAGACATTTGTGGGTTCCCATAAGCCAGTGTGATCAGGCTTGAAATAACTGTTGTGTGAAAGTGTAGCTGTAATTCAAGAGTGTTACTCACTCAGAGTTAATGTCTGTAGTTGGCGAGATGTCAAAAACAGCTGGTGGGTTGGCTCATATATCATCCTGTCACTCAGCCAGGTCTATTTGGAGATTATTGACAAGGTTTCCCATGGAAACAAGGGAAATATCATCGTGCCACTACATTTCTGTGGGAACTTCAGAACTCCTGACTTACTTTGACAGAATCTGACAGAGGCAAGAACCTTAGAGATAATTTCCTACAAGTGCAAGACAGAAGGTCAGGTAGAGCAGCCAGGCCTCAGAGATAAGCTGTCTCAAGAACCATGTTGTTACAATAACAGAGGATTTACCCAGGAAGGAAACCCAAGCAGTGCTTATGTTCTGGGTGGGCTTTGATTGCAGCTTGCCCCAGCTGCAGCATGAGGAGCCAGTTACATGTGGAAGGAGTTCCACTGGCTTGTGTTCCAGAGGTGGTGGAATTACTTTGCTGTAACACACACAAACCTGCCTTTCTCTCCAAACTTATGAGGCAGAAACTTGTCCTGGAGGGGCAGCTGGAAATCTGGTATCGCCATACACCTGGCTGTCAGTTAAACACAGTGCGAGCTGAGAAAGACTGATGTTTTAAGGAGGCGACTTATGTGCCCACAAACTCGAACCATATAAACCTGTTTGTAAACTCCCAGCATATAATGAGGAGGCAAGTAGGAGTTTGTTGAGAGCAAGCTGTGTCTACCTAGTTCAGTTTTCTTGTACAATAGGGTATTTTCTATCCCTATGGCTATGGAAGAAACAGCATAGTTAGATTTTGACACTGATAAGATATCTAGCGCTGTCTGACAGGAATTATTAGAAAAGTGCTAGAAGACCTGGGTTTGGTAAAGATTCTGTGGATTAGTGTGAAATTGGATAGCTGCTCCTGAGCGGTTCTAGGTGGTCCACTGTAAAACCAGAAGGTGTCAGGTGGAGTTCGGCAGGGACTCTCTGCTGGGTCACCTTCTATTTAGCTGCTCAGCAGTGTCCACATGGAAGGTATTAATGAGCTGAAGTCTGGGCAGGTTCACAAGTACCTTGAAAAAATAACTAAATAACTAAAATCCCAAAGTAGCTTGCTGAATTGTAGAAAATGGAACAAAATTGAGTAACAGCAAGGTTATTACGCATTTATAGTCAACATTGACAGTGCTAAATGCAGAATAACAAAGAAAGGAGCAGTTTATTGTACAAGGAACAGAAGGGTTAGTGTAAATCAGGAGCCAAATATAATAAAATAAGGCATTACCACAATAAAAAGAAAAAAGACAACATCGTACTGAAAAAAAAATCTGTAAGACAAGAAGAAATCCTTTCCCGCTGAGAAGGGTAACAGTAAGGATTACCAGCAGTTGTAAAAAAAAATGGCCTGTGTGGACAAATAATCTTAGCTTTAAAAAGCAGCGTGAGATTTAAGTATGTAGAAGGAAGCACACAAAGATTCAGACAGGGCATTGGGAGAAGTGAGGTGCAGGAGGCAGCAGGGTGGACTGGCTGTGGAGGCTCAGGACCTCTCTCTCTTCAGGGAGATAGATAATTAAGGAGCAGTTGGAGAAGCTATAGGCATTTACACAGGCCGTGGGCATAGCTGATGCTGCCTTGGAACAGGAACACGGGGTAGCTGGTGGCAGTCCGTTGACTCAGACACAGAATTCTTTTCTTCTCATTTCTATGCTTATTCACATGGACTGGACACAGAATGGATTGTAGACAGAGCTGGAGATGACTTGGAGATGACTTGGCCTGACTGCCCTGACAGGGAAATACCAACTGTAAACAAGAGCATCTGTGCTCTCCAAAGAGACTGCACTTTGTAAATTGTCAGTGTCCCAGCTTATTCCCCATAAGCATGATCATGGCTAGCTCTTTGTGTTCCTGGACCTTCCTAACTTAAGAGTCCACACAAATCACTATGGAAATTAGTTTCCAGTATGCCCACAGTACCGACCATGGGGATGAGAGAAGGGTGGAACCCAGGGAAAATTCAGTGATGGAGCACTGTGGAGCACATATACTTTATCACCTTCCTAACCATATTCTATCTGGCTCACCCTCTCATTGCTGCTGTTACTGTCCTCAGCTGCAGAAAGTTACCTAGAGACATGCTGGCTACTCTGTGTCCAGCTTTCTCCAATATAAGAACCTTTCTTTTAAAATGTATGCATACCATTTCATTCCTGATGCAATAACCAATTCAAATAATATAAAGGCCTACACAGAGGCAGCCCAAAGCTTGGCTTCCTCAAAGTACAGGCAGAAAAAAACTTGTGTCTTCTTGCTTATGCTAACCCTTGAGCACACCGTGTCTTTTAAGCTTTCAGTAGCTGACCTGTCAGATGGACTGACATAGAATCACAGAATGGTGGGGGTTGGAAGGGATCTCAGGAGATCATCTAGTCCAACGCACTGCTAAAGCAGATTCACCTACAGCATGTTGCCCAGAATCATGTCCAGGTGGGTTTTGAATGTCTCCAGAGAAGGAGACTCCACAGCCTCTCTGGGCAGCCTGTCCCAGTGCTCTTCACCCTTGAAGTAAAGAAGTTTTTCCTTATACTCAGATGGAATCTCCAGTGTTGCAGTTTGTGCCTGTTGCCCCTTGTCCTGTCACTGGGCACCACTGAAAATAGTCTGCTCCCATCTCTTTTCATTCACCCTAAAGATATTTCTATGCATTGATGGGATGTATTACCTGAAGAAGCACAAGAGGGATATGACTGACATAGTATCAGAGCCTGTAGTGCCTGGATGCTGTCTGAAACTTAGCCTTGATAAGAAGTTGGTTGCTGGTTCCCTTTTTTATTAGCTGCCAGGACTTACTCGTACTGCGGGGCTTTCCCCTGCTGAGGAGACCTGACAGTCCTTTGTTCAATATTCTGATAATTCTAGGGGTCTCAAAGGTTCCCAGGTCCTGGATCACAATTTAATTTGTGAGAATTTGCCCCAGGAGACTCAGCAGTAAGACAAAGCATGGTATATGACATAGCTTGTTGTTGACTACAGTGTACTTGACTGCCAATTTAGAAACCAGATTGCATGTGTCATGTTATCATATACATTAATTTGTTCAATCTATTATTTACTAGAGTTACAGGATTTATCTTTCTGAAGCACTCTGTGTCAGGTCAGCTTTTGAAGTGTCAAAATACAGACTCTTTTTTTCAAAGCATCTAGCTTACTACTGTGTATTGCTTCTGGAATTCAAAAAGAAGCTCTAAAATTTGCAATTTCTCTACATCACTATTAACTATTCACATTTCTTCTTCATATGCTTGACCAGAAAAAAGAAGAGATAACAAATGAGCAGAGAGTCCACACAGCATTTTTTGAGTTGAGCGGTTTTTACACCTACTTCTGCCAGAGTCTGGAATGGTCCCAATTCTCTTTGAAAAACAAAGGAGCTACTCCTCCTCCATAGCTTCCTATAAAACATTGAGAAATACTGTGGTTGGTCTCTGTCCCCATTATCTGAAATGTTTTTGGTTATGTCAAGGTTCTTATCTCAATGCCAAGGTAAGTGTAACACCTTTATTTTGTTCCATGGGTTCTGTTAAGTCAGTTAAACCTGTCAAATTTATTTTTAATTTACCTCTTAGACTATATGAAACATTCTTACAATTACAAAGTGATCAGTTTAATAAGTACTAAAAAAGAAAATACCTGCAACTCAAGAAAGCCAGAACAAAATTCTAAGCAAGCTGGTTTGCTGTTCATATACTGTATAAACTTGGTATCATCGGGGAACATGGAGAGTTCGAGGAATCTAAGGAGTCTACAAGTTCTTTTAGAATGACTTTCATGGGACTGGATAAAATATAAAACATATTTTGGTCAAGAAAAAACGGTGCAATACAGTCAGGGCATGGAAAATACAAGTGTTAAAAGACACATACTCAGTCACTACAGAAGTACAAAATGAAAACAAAACCAAATGGATAAAAAAGTAGACATTTAATGTAAAAAGATAACGGTTATTCTAAAATACTAGATAGATGAACTCAATATTTACATTATTGGCTGTAGGACTTCACTAGATTTGAAATGTATGATTTGTGTCCATGTTGTGTCAGGTCCTATTTTCATGACAAAAAGGAAGCTGTAAGCCCTTGCAGACGCTAGTTTCAAGTGAGAAGTGAGTGACATGGCCTGGAAGAAACTGTTTTCTGAGAGGGAAAAAAAAAAAGAAAAAAGTGCTATTTAAACTATGAACAAGAGGGCAAAATCTGCACAAGGCTGGTTATTTTGTGTGCACAGAAGTAATACCCATTATTGACATTTATGAGTATTTGGAGAAATGACATAAAAGCTGGGATGCAAAACAAGCGTCTTGCTAGACATCTGTAGGGGGGAAAAACGGGCTGTGGAGGAGGTGACTGTCAGTTTGGGGAAGGTGTTCCACTGACAAGAGGAAACTTTTAAGCTGCCTATGAGAGAAGTGGGAAGCAGGCTGTGAATGATAGCCTTACCGGCTGGTAAGAGGGAAGAAGTCATAAGCAGACAGCTGCTTAGGAAGAGACTTTGAAAGGAAGAACCTCAAACGAGAAGTGGGAATTGTAAGAGGACTTCAGAGAAGGGTAGATGACCTACTTTGCTGTAGAAACCCATCCAGCACTGTAACATGATTCTCCACATGAACATTTTGGAGTAGTGTACTCCTTATACTTTTGTCTACAGGGATGTAGTCTGCTGCTCTGCTGACAGTGACAGACCAATGGTTGCAGCACCAGATAATTTGCCACCTCTGTGAACAGAAGTGAAAGGGATGGGTTGGGCAAAAGGTGGGAAGATTCTAATTTAGATTTACTTTCTGAATAAAGCCATCAAAAAAACCCAAATCAAACCAAACCCAAATCAAAACAAAATGAAAAACCATAGCACAAAGGACTCACTAAATTAGCGGTGCCTATTACATCTTCCTGCAAAAACAGATTGGTGCAATCACAGAATGACTTTCAGTAATCCACTTTTGTAATCTGAATAAACTGTGATCCAGAAAAAGGGATGACGTAATGGCTACTATCTTTGAACTCCCACAGAGGTAGTGATGTAAGCAGTAGATTAATTCAAAACTTTGAAGATATCTGTTCCAGAATCTTCCCTTGGCAGTTTTATAAAATGGGACGATTTATCTTGGTTTCTGTAAACTCTTGGAAGTTATTAGGGCCACTGGAAGAATGAAATGTTAAACCCATGAGCAGGATCGTAACCTGCCCTGCCCTGCTCTTTGCCCCTCATTATATGCTCTGGATTTAATACTTCTGAAAAATTTCAGAAATGTTTAGCTTTGTAATTTGCAATGCCAATATACTGTGTCCCAAGCTCTCTATCTCCAAATACCCTGACTGGTGGCTTTTCTGGTATTAATGAAGCTGCAGTCTTACAAAGAGCTGCTGAACTGGTTTTTGTGGCTGTGTTGGTGTCCTGTCTTTGAAAGTCAATGTAAATCCTGCCTCTGCTGGCATGTCATCAGGTGGAAGTCTCCAATGCCTTTAAAAGCATACCACCAATGGGACTCCTCTGGCATATTCATGTATGTGTTTGTGTGCATCCCCTGAAATGCCAGATTCTATCATCACATTTCCATAGCCACATCCCGTATCTTCAGGGTCTTGCTGATATGAGACCCTCAAATAAGGCTCTGGCTCACTGCTCACAGGTGATCAGGGAAATCCCCATCAAATTCAGTCATTCTTTCCTGTGCATTAGAAATCTGAGGACCAGGTATGAAGGTGAGGGAGGCAAGCTCTGGATGTGTTTTTGTGAGTCTTTCCACAAGATCATGAAAAATGCTACACTGTTTTAAACTGTACAAAAGTAAGACTCCCTTCTGGTTTCAGGTCACACACACATGTAATCTCTCCATTCCTTGCTTTGAAATAAGCACTATGCCTTTGAGCCAGGTGTCAACAGTCCAGTTATTTCTATACAACCCTGAGGCAGAACATTAAGAAGCTTGAGTGACCAGTCCTTAATCCATTTAGGAAAGTGAAGTCCTCGCTGGCTTGTGTCTCCTGGTCTATGAACTGCAGCATGAAGTCAGTTCCCAGAGAGTGCATGTTTCTTTGCACATGGTAGGGTTGTGCCCTTGTCAAAATAAAGAGCATTTCTAAAACGTTTGAAGATAAATAAAAATCTTTGCATGAGGTTTCCACCACAGGAAGCCTTTGCTCTGCTGAGATCATAAGGAGCGGGCTGGGTGAGTGGCACCTGTCTCCTCCACAGGCACAAGGGAGAGGAAGAGGGTTAATGACACAGAGCAATGCCCCGCAGAGCATGATGCGAGGCACCCAGCGAAGGGAAGGCTGCACCTGCTGTCAGTCGAACAAGTGCTCGTTTCTTGCTTCATGCTCTGTGTTAATTCTGTGTCACTTTCTGAACTGTGATGGACAGCACTATGTATTTCCACTGAGGGAAAGGGGTAATTAGCCTGGGAAGGGAAGAAGCCTGGTGTGCCAGAAAAGAGCTGTGATGTGTGTTGCCAATACCAGTTTTAGCTCGCCTGGGGAAAGGCTCCAAGGAGGAAAAACACATAAGAAAGAACACCCCCACACTATTTGATGTGTGGTAAATATGTGTGGTAACTGATGGTGAGAGCACTCGTGGTCTTTTGCAGTCAGAGATCACGTGGCCCAACAGCCTTGTCCTTTGGCCTCTCTGCTCAGTGCTTTTTCCTCAAATCTTTCCATGCTGGCCACCTATTTTGCTTGTGTGGTTGTCCAATTCAACATTTTGTCAAATTTTTCCTCTTTTCCTCTCTGTCTTGCTTTCTGCAGCAAATAAAACTGCTCCATGAAATGTCACTGAAGAGAACGGATGAACCTGGGAACTTGACCTTGCACGTGATAGAGACAGGCTGTGGAGGCCACAATGGTTTGGGTTCCTGAGTAAATGGCAGATGACCAGTGGAGGGTTACATCCAAGCAGCAAGGAGTTCATTAGGGCACTCTTGCCTGTTTAGCAACATCCATGAGTTTACCTGCACTAGATTTATTATCAGCTGTATGACTGTCATCTAGATGCTACTGTTCTTCAGAGAGTAAGAAGAACAGGGAACGGTGCAGTCTGATAGACAGTTCAGTTCTGTCCAAATCATGCAAATATTCTGTTTTTTGCTTTACATGAACCTTATCAGCACCAAATAGGATCTGCAAAAAGAATCTCTTCTCTATGCCTCCATCAGATAAGCTTTTAAAAGGAAGCAATAGTTCACAACAATAATTTTTCTTCCATGGTCTGGTTGGTACAGCCTGCAAATGAGTCAGCTGTATTTTGTGATCCATGACAGTAGTATTTGACAGTAGCATTTCCTGAAAAACGTAAACAGACCTAGCAGTATGATTGTCTCTAACTGGCTGAATAGGATACTTAAGAAATTTATTTCAATTTCAATGGGATTGCTTCTACAAAAAGAGTGGTGAACTACTAAGATATAGTTTGTGAGGTTAGCTGGGTCTAGCAACAATTTCCTGAGCACCGTTGAGACTGCTTTGTTCTAGATGGTGGTAATTTTTACCTGAAAGGGTTGAGGATGTCTGGTTTTAAGTGTTATGGGTGTTCTTACCTTTCCCCCATTGCCAGAATGTACCCATGCCATCAAGTTTACAATCAGAAGAATCATGGGGAAGAATCTCAAAATCATTAGGCCTTGTCAGGGCAAGTCTGGAAACAGAAAATCTGTTTATTTGAGTTACATTTGGCATGTTGCCACCGTTGTCAAAATCAGTCTTGACAGCATGCAGGACAGGTTCTCTGTGAGCTAGATTGCTCATTCCTTGCTGCAAGAGGTGCTGGGCTTTAAAAGAAAATAAAACCTCCATGGGTGAGGATTCATGATGTAAACTCACTGGGCCGTTGCTCAGTGGATGCTAGGGGGAAGATCTGTTGCAAGGATTCTCCTGACTCCAGTCAGCACTGGGGTGGGGTCTCAGGTTATAATGAATGTCTTTTGAGTCTAGTTCTTTTGCTGCTAGAGATCCTTAAGAAAACCAAGGGTACTGGCAGATTACCACACATTTCTGTTGAAGTTAATCGCTAGAGAGAGAGAATTCATTTTTTTTTTCCCCTCAAAACATGTTTAGCTGTATTTTAATCAGAAGACTAGGAGTTAATCCAACAAGCAAGAAAGAAGACTTTAGAAAAATGTCATCATCCATCAGTATTAGGCCTGCAATCTGGATACAACGGTCATCTTTTTTTCTGCATGTTTCCTTTCAGATATCTTCAACAGGAGAAATCAGACATCAAATTTCATTCTTAATATAAACCCTCTAGGCTTTTTAATAAAGAATGTGGAAATACTTTCTAAAATATAAGAAGTTGCTCAGCCCACTCAAATGAAGAAACTTGCCAGGTTAAGCAAATAAAGTTCTTCATAATTTTCATAACATAAATAAGTGTTAGCCTTTGGTAGTGTTTAAAAAACCCCAAATATATTCAGCCAGGATATACCTCAGAGGTGTATGTATCTAATACAGGTAGAGGAATGCCCAAATGTTAACGTGGTGCAGTGGAGCGTGATGTGCAGGCTGGGTTTTTCTTGTCATTCAGAAGTTCTTACATTTTTTCCTCCCAGCAGACTGATTTTGTACTCAGCACTGCCAAACTGTTTGCCCTGCTGGGCAACGATCATCTGGGGTAGCTCAGTCCCCCTCCCTGCGCTGCCTGCTGATGGCTAGTGCCCCACCTGTGGGCTCTGGGCAGGAGCTTGTAGCAGGCAGCCTGTGTCTTCAGACCCATACCCCCCAATGCTCCACAGATATCCTAACCCCAACGCTACTTGCAGGACTGCTACTACAGAAGAGGCTTTAGTCACTATAAAAGCCAGCCAGCCAGCCAGGGAAAGCAAAGCGTGCATGGAGCTCCACAAACTGGTGGAGCTGGACTTATCACAGTTCTCTGCCTTACACACAAATTGAGAGACTTCATGTTGTTGAGGTATTTGTAAGGTCTTTGGCTTTCCCTCCCGTGACTTCTCTGTGTCTAATAGTGCAGAAGGTCATTCACCTCTTTTTAAGCAGAAGCGCTTGATAGCAACTATTATTTTCTCTGCCCTAAGGTGGCTACTTCCATGAAGCTCATGGGAAGGCACTGCCTTTGAGATCTTCACCTTTCTGTCAGATCTGAGTGAAACTAGTCAATGAGTAAAATACAAGAAAAAGTCTTGACTGTGAGAGGCATAGGGGCAGGCATCCTGCCATGTTTCATAAGGATATCATATCAGATTTTTGAAGGAAACAGGGACAACTGACATATTTGGGTAATGTGTTTGTTATTGATCCCCAATTATTTTGACTGCAGTAGGCTTCATACTTTCAGGATATTTCTTCATCACACCATGCAAGACTGAGGAAATTGTCTGAAATCAGCACTTACTGTGCTACAGGGTGCATTTTTATCTTTTTTTTTTTTTTTTTGGCCTACAACAATATAATGAATTGGAACTCAATGTACTGTCTTCCCAGCCCTTTGGTTCATGTAGTACTGCACAAGTTGTACTCGTCTATGTGTGTTTTTAATCTTTTGTCTTTGCTAATGGATTTAGCTTGCTTTCCATTCTCTTGATACAATCTCTGAAAGCAGCAGTCCAACAACTAAGATGCAAAGTCACTCCTTCAGACTCACTCTTCATGCATCTTCATTTCCCACTGTGAAGCCAGTGGAGATTTTCCTACCACTGAGGGCCAGACCAGGCCTGTAGAGACTGCTTGGACTGAAACAAGCTAGCTTGATTGTTAACTCAGGGGTACAGTTAAAGGGGATAAAGAACTATAGTCTTGGCGGAAACAAGACAAGGGACAGCTTGTTCATGCAGAAATGGAAAGCCTTCCATCTCTCCTTCACTTGCTGTTGTACATTTCTCTTTTGTATTCTCTCCCTGACCTCTTCCATCTGTCACTATAGGACGATCATCACTCACGCAGCAGAGCTGTGCTGTCTGTGGCTTTGATCTGATGGCTTTAGAGAACCCTGTAATTCAGGTCTCCTGCCTGAACTTTCCCCCATTGTCCTCCAGACAAAGGCACTGAGGTAAAGTGAATAGATTGTTCTTCAGAGCTACTCAAGGGGCACTTTCTTCACCTCACCCCCCCACCCCCAGCTGTGAACCCTATCAGTCCCAGTATTGCCCTTGACCCAGATAATGTCCCACAGTTAAGGAAAGTCATGGCCTTTTTTCAGCCTCAAGGTCTGAACATTGTTTATCCGTGACAGAAAGTTTCCTGCAGACACAGCCATGTAAAAAGACTGGCAGTTACGGAAATGCACAAATGTATTGCTTTGCGTAGGTGTGTCAGGGATGAGAGATTATCATTCTTTATGGGTTCTCACCCATGCTTCCATGCATAGAAAGCTGAAATGGACAGTGTGGTGTCAGATTAAAGAGAAGTTAGTAGCAGGAATGCTATAGTCAAGAGGTTTCTCCTACCTCAAACCTGTTTCAGCAGAAGAAGCTCTGTTACTTAGCATATGCTGCATTGAAAAATGAAATATGCACTGGTTTGCAGCACTTGATTTTTAAGGTGTAAGAAGTATCTCAGCCTCATAATGCATGTGGGAAACACGTGTGTTGTGCTAGATTTTCATCCGGTGTTAGCTAGTAGGGTGTCAGGGCAGAAAGGTGTTAACAAGGCCTGCCAGTGCAAGGGAACAAAGTTTTCCTCTCCCATAGGTTTCTGTATCTCTTCATAGTCCAGAGGGAGCGGACAACTTATGCCAGAGGAGGGTTTTGCCCTAAAGAAATGCTCACAACTCATAAAGATAAGCATCGGCAGGATGACTTTCAGTAGAACAATACAAGTGATTAACCATTTCATAGGATGGAGGACAGAAGCAGATGAGAAGCTATAACCTCAGGAACCTAATGTGCTACTACTCATAGGTTAAAAAAAAGAGGTAAGACAGATGGTTACACCAGGAAAACGTTTAGGTGTACAGCAGCCTGATGAAGGTAATGCATGGGAAGCAACCTAAACACACTGAATACCTGACAATTGCAGCATAAACTACATTCCAACAGTGTATGTGAAACAAATTGTCAGACATCCAGTAACTACAGCATGTTCTATGTCATTTATATCATACAAGACAGGAGTAGGGGAGGAGGCTAAACTAAAGGGACACTGTTACATGACAGCAAGGCTTGCACCAAGGGAAGGACACTAAATACAACAAAGCACAGAAGTATTTTTAATACTTACTTTGTAATTCTGGTGGAATGAAACGTGCATTTTCAGTACTTAAAATATTCCACATAGCTGAGATCCTTGGTGCTGGTTTTGTTTGCAATTTCGGTATCACAAAGTGGATTGCATTTACCTTATCCCACAGCAAATACCTCCACATTAGCATGCAAAGCATACCTTCCCGGCAACAAACTCACATGCCCAGATGGTGTCTCCCAATTCCACAGAAAACTCCAGTTCACACACAGTCACTTGATTTCTCCTAGTTCTGGTTAGACAGGTTTTTACAGAGTCAAATAAAGGTATTATCTTCTCAGAATAATTTTGCCCACAGTAAATGAGAAGTCCAGGAAGAAGTGAAGCTTGGGCTAGAAAAATGACTTGTCCTATATGAATTTGACTTTCCTGGTTGCTAGTTCATTCAAATCGGCTGGATATTAACTCAGATTAAAGCTAGACTCTAACCTAGGGGAAAGAGAGAGTTCATTAAGCCTCTTTCCTTTGCTGTTTCTAGCTCTTTGTAGGCTGACATAATCCCCTTTCCAGATTCTCAAAACATCAAAGCCTTTTTCACTCTGCTGCTGACTCACTGGTGGTCCACAGAGAAAAATCTGCATGTCCTGATGCCTTCAGATGCAAACAGTCTGGACAAATCACTCCCTGCAGCCTGCTGGCAGGTTCCAGATTGCATGGTGATTTGGATGCTGAGCAGATGTGTGCTTTCACCCAGAGCCCTCCTGCAGATGCATAGACCTTCACTGTCCCTTCCTCAGGAAATGATGGGATACATTTTGTCACTTGGTGTGCAATGGGACACAGTGAACAGGAGAAGGAAACCTGCTGAATTCTCAGCATAGAAGGAAAATACCACCTGTAGCTCATCACAGTCTTTTGGTGAGTGGTGAGGAGATTCATCCTGCGTAAGCCTAAGTGAGAAGCCACTCCTTACATGGTTGACAAAGAAAGGCAATGACCCATGTAAACCCAGGTGCTGTCTGACTTTCATGGGACTAGCGCAGGAGCCTAAAGAAACCTCAAGCTTTGTTTAGGCACTTACTCTGTATTGGCAGGTGTAGTCAGTATTTACTGCACTTTCTCTGTTATCTGTCACTGCCCTTATTCTGCAATTTTCAGAATCAAAATCAATGTAGGGGATGATGCTTTTGTCACTGGGAAGGCCAGCAGGGATTCTGACTGGGGAGGAGAACAGCTGGCGTAACACTAAGGGAAGTAGGTAGCTGGAGCAAGGACACAAGGAGGTGTACCACCCTGCTTACTGTGCTTGCCTTGGCTGCACATTGTTCTCTCCTGCATTAGGGGTTTTATTATTATCTCCTTGTTGTCAGCAGGGCTGATTGCCTGCAAATGTCTGCAAACACAGCTGCTTCTGGACACTTCGGTATTGATGTAATTCCAAGAAAGTGAGAGCTTCAGCAACCATGCTGGCACCAGTTATTAATCCAGATAAGCCACCTGTGCACTGAGGACCTGACCTGTTTGCATTGCAGTCCACGTACCTCCCTTGCCACTTCCCAAGACTCATGCCTCTCTGGGAGATCACCGTGCCCATGTCTTCCTGTGGCAGTTTGTGGCAGAGCTGGTGGCTGGCAGGTTTTAATTATTTTGCCCCTTCCCAGAAGTGTCTGCATACAAAGCCTACATGTTGGTGTCTGTGACTTCGGTCTGTGACTAGACAAGCTGGAGCAGGTGCCAAAGCACCATTATACCAATAAATATGCTTCTGTTTATTTCCCTCTGTAAGCCAGGAGTGGTAGAACTCACCAGGGCAGGTGAAGCAGTGGGTGCATGTACATAGTGTCAACTTGTTGTTGGTATGCAGACTTTGTCACAAACCCACTGTGAAAACAACTGAGGATGCCCTGCTTACGCCAGTTGCTCTCTGCTCCTTCCAGGATGCCTGGTGGTGCCTGGAGAGCTGGCTGACCCTTACCACTGTACTTTCAGCTGCCAAACGATACCAAAGACAACTAGAAGTAGTGTCAGGTGTGCTGTCATCTGCAGCAAACTGGTCTTGCCCAGAGGACAGCAGTGCCGGCAACATACCTGAAGAAGCATTGCATTGGCATCTGTCTCTTACACTGTCCTTTTCTGTAAGAAAAGCCCCATACTTCTTTTCAGGGATGCAATATAGTACAAAAGCACAAGTGGCCCACTGAGATACTAATTTAGGTGAAAAATGGTGAAAATCCCAGGTATAGATAAAATCAACCTTCAAGCAGAGAACCTGAGTTACACCCAGACTGTTTCATGCCGGTTCAACCATGTGTGTGGATTTACTTCTAGATGGGTGTCCTTTCCACTGTCTTCCCTGACCCTTAGGAGGAGGAAAAAAGGCCTGAGCCCTTCACACGCTGAGCATCACTTCCCTCCATTTACTGGGGCACCTCTTGTCGCAGCATTTATTTTGGATGCTGGGCGGCTGGGGGAGCGGAGACAACAGCAGGGCCGTGAATGGGGCTGAGGACAGGGGAGGTTTCGCTCTACCATGCGTGCCCCTGCCAGGGGCAGGACACCACCATGGCAGTTTTTAAACAGGTTTTCAGCAGGACAGGTGGTGGTGGTGGGAGAGGTTGTCCAGTAAACTTTTGTTTTGGAAAAATTGTTTATTAACAATAATGAACCTTAAGGAATTTCTACTTTTCAGTTTTTGGTACAAGCTTTGCTGAAAATCATTTTTCTGAGTGGGAGTAAATTTTACTTCAGGAATTACTTTTTTATAATTAGGCTATAAAATATAACAGAAAATGGGTTTACTGACACTTTTGACAGAGGCACAAATGCTGAACAAAACAGCATGTTAGCCTAGAAGGAGCTAATGTTTCTGACACCCAAACTAATATTTCTGGAATAGTCCTGCATTTTGTGAGACACACAAGTAAAGCTCTTCAGAGCTATTTTTGGCTAGCAGTATCTCATAGCTACAAAGGATCAGGCTACAATCCCTTAGCCAAGAAAATGCAGATACCAAATGAGAAAGATTTGGTCGTTGCTGTGGGAGGCAAATTCTGAGCAGCAGCGTGACATGGTATCAAGGCAGGCAGGCAGTATGTGATGACAAGAGTAGGTCTAGATCTTCACAGGGACTTAGAAAATTCTGGGAGTAGTTTCCCTTTTCCTTCATCCTAGTTAGCAACTAAGAATAGGAACTAAGCAGGGAGATGTGTTGACAGGAAGGGAATTCCCTGTTTTAAAGGGAAGCTCTGAAGTCTTTCCAGAGGAGGGGTCAAATTCTCAGTTTTAGCAACACACGTTGCTTTTCTTCCTGTCAATAAACACCCCAAATATAACTACTTGTAAATGAAAAAGTAATAATGAATGAACAGAGAAATTTTTTTCCCAGGCATTACAGAAAAGGGAGTGAAGTACTTGCTCATGGAAGGGGAAACACGTGGCAAGGAAACTTGCCATCATTCTCCCAGGCACGATTGCAGAGGATATTTAATATTTTTTTTCTCCTTCCTCTGCTCCCACCAGTCACATATCATCAAGGCCTGCTGTGGTAATGAAGGATTTGAAACCCCCTACTTCCTTTCAAAAGTGGCTGAAGTTGACAGGGATCTAGTGTTACCAAGCAGTGGGGTAAGACATCACACACCCACAGAGCACAGCTGTGAATGCCTCGGTGTGTGTGTATGTGTGTGTATTTGTATTCATTCTCAGATAAAGCCTCAGACGGTCTTTCTTTCAAATTCTCCATCTTCAACCTAAATGTCCCTCTGCGACTTGCAGCGTGCACCAACTTTGCTTTTTGTAGGATGTGCCTGACATTGTTTTTCCCATTTGGCAAGCATCACTGTCTCGGGACAATCACCATTCTAATTCTATTTATCTCTTAGTCTATTTGCAAATTTCTTTTGTTGTTTCCAGTCTTAAATTTTAAAGCTCTAGTATGATCAAAGATGAATCAAAAATCTCTGTCCTGAGCTCACACCTATAGGGGTTGGCACAATGCATCATAAAAATGTCTTGATTCACTGTGGAGGACAAATTCCTGGGGCTACTACGGGAAAAACTGTAACATCATCAACAGTAAGTAATGACATCTGTTGCCACCTTTTGTAACTTGGGAAGATGGAAAGTTTGATGATAGGAGATTTTTAACATTACTGATTTTCTTTTGCTGTTAATTATTCAAGATCATTCTTTTGTTTAAAAGTATCAGCCATCCAATGACAGCCTAAAAAAAGCCAGACATCCTAGAGCTGGCAAGGACAACAGATTGTGCAGCCCAAAGATTAAACAAGAAGGTGTCAAACTGAAGAATGGCATTCAAAATAACCTGCGAGCAAACATATCGGTAGAGAAAGATAGCGGAACTTCGCCCAAATGGGACCACAGGGCTCCAGATGTACACATCCCCAGGAAGTTATCATCTGGTGGATTCACATTGGGCTGTAGACAAAAAAACCTTTTAAAACTAAATTTTAAGATCACTGGAACACAGATATTTTCCTTACTCTGTGTAAGCACAGCAGGTAGCACAGTGACATAGCACGAGGCAGTCAGTGCTGCTTGAACACCTGTGATGAAGGGCAGCACGGCAGATCATCATTCAACCCACTGCAGGCAGGTAAAATTCTGTTTTCAGAGCCACAGCACATCCAAGACAATTAAGACAGAAGATACCAAGCAAAATGATGCACTGTTAAGTCTTTTTATTAGTATTTATTGTTGTTATTGTTATACACACTTAGACAACTCAATTACATAAAGTGATTTATATGAAGTGCTCTGTATTTGTATCGTAAGGTTAGAAAGTGTACACGCCACAGTGAAACATTCTGCAGATACAGTGAAGATACCTTTGACAGAAGGGATTATTTCCAAGAGCCTACCTAAAAGTAAAGGTAACTTTCATACTATATACAAACTTACATTCACAAAGAATATACTGATTCAGAGATACAAGAGTTTCAGCAGTGAATAATGATCCACACACAGAAACACATCAGAAACCCTGGAATTTTCAGGGGATTGCCTGGACCGGCTTCCATGGCAATGTTGGTTTTTTTTTTTTTTGAGTTTGAAATGAGTAAGATGGGGGGCTTCTTCAGATTCTTCTTGCAAAAAAAATTAAATGAGAGATGAAAGAGTATGAAACTACAAAGTGAAACAAATAAGCTAAAAAAGCTTTATTACAAAAATAGCATCTCATTGTCAATTATAACATGCTACTACTATCTTCACGTGACAATACAGTGACCTGATCTTGCCATCTTAAAGAGTGACAGAAATAATTTCTAAGCATGTGAGTCAACTCCCCAGAGTCAGGATTGCAAAATTAAAATTGTGTAACAGAGATCTTGATAATGGAAATGAACACAAAACCAAGTGAAATCCCTTTGGCATTACTTAATTTTCATGGGGGATTAAAAGAAGTGATTGATTTCTACTGGATAGCCTGACCCTGAAAACTTTAACTGTTTCGTAAAACAGATGTGATTGAAGTCACTCATCTCTTATAAACTTACTAAAATATGTGGAGCTTCCTTTACTGTGACCTCGGTGGGAGACAGCATTGGAGTAACAAGATGATTTAATTGCTTCACTGGGCCTGACTCTGCAAGCATTGTATTCCTTCTTCTGCGGTGAACAAGGATAGCAGGATTGAGCCCCTGCTGCAAAGGCAGTGTGCAGCATTTTGTACAGTCCCACAGGGAAGCTCAAGAGTATGAGCAAACTCCCCCTGACTTACTCACAGCTTCACTAAGGCAAAACCAGATCCTGCTTTATTGTAAATATATTTGACAGTATTTTACATTATACCTTAAACAGAGACATGAAATGGACTCTTTACTTTAAAATTAATGATCCCCTTATTTAGAAACCCCATACTAGTCTTCTGGGTTTTTTATGGCTTCTTGCATTAAGACAACTATGTGACATAAAATAAAAGTAAAAAAAAAATAGTAAAGTGCAAGGTCTTTAAAAACGCATACAAATTTCATTGTTTGGATTGGTTTTGTGTTTGACGAGCGGTGAATTTACAATAAATCCACATGAATGTACAGTTCATTTACCAATCTAGAATTACATTATTTCTTACTCAGTCTTGTCCTGGGTCACTTATGGCTCATGTAAGAATGATGTAGCCAGTTGTGCGTCTGGTCTACCCATGCTCCGAGTGGTTACATGGCTTCTAGGCTGGGGTTGACCTGCATCTGGCTGGCTCTGAGCATGGGCTCATCACCATGCTAATGTGGATTACATGGCTTCTGGAGAAGACATGGCTTACGTCCAGCCAGGCAGGAGCATGGGTAGGGGAACACACAAACTAGCTGCACTCACCCAGGCAAACAAGTCCTGAGATACCATACACTGACAACTAGCAACACACAGCAGATCTACAGGATGACTTCTCTGGACTACGGGGCTGTGATCCACATATGATTTCTGTATCAGATGGGTGCACTGAACTGCATAACTTCAATCTGGAAATTACTCTCCCCAGTCCCAACGGAAATGATGGATATCTCAATACTGATACTCTTGTAACTGACGGCAACAGATCCAAGAAGGATCATTTTAACATTGACCAGGAGTGAAACCTGCATCTGTTGGAGGGCTGGAGCAGGACTCTTCTTTGTTGAGTGCAAACTATCGCATTTGCTAATCTCAAAATCACTTTCTGCAGATATATTTCCAGATGCAAGTTCTTGCATCAAACTTTCCAGGACAGCAGGAAAACAAGAATCACCTGCTCAAAGTAACTAACCATGCCTATCTCTCTGTTAGTTGTGTCATTGGTATTTACAAGAGGTAAAATGGTTTCCAAGATTACAAGTGAGTGCAATTTTTCTCCTTGTACATAGCTACCAGGAAATTATATTTGTTACACAAGTGCTTTCTGTGAAATATGAGATCCTAAGATAAAAATCTGTGTCTTGCCCAAGTTAATGGCAGAAGTCTTCTGGATTTCAGTGGGGTAGTTTTTGGAGAAGGGATTATTTCTTTGTTAGAAATTAAATAAAGCCATCTGATACAGACTCATATTTGACTCAGAACATAAGATATATGGACCACAAGAACCTATTTTAAGGAATTACTGCTGAAAGAAGAATAATTAAAAACCATTGTATATCCCCTTTTTCGCAAAATATGTAATGAAGTAAAAGACAACCAGAGAAATAATCCCTTAAAAACCATCTAAACATTAAGAATATTTCTAAGCATCTATTTTTTACAGTACTTGGATTAATGACATGTTCAAACTACTGCTTTGTGGACCTTAAATCCACACACAACAGTACCATGAGTGACAATGACGATAAACTACCTCAGAGTAGTATATGTGGAAATTACATGGTAAATTCATTGCCATTACAAACATCAAATGACATCTAGATAAGCTTCTTTGTCACCCACTGTGCCTTATACTCCATGAAGGTTATGCAGCCATATCAATTGAATAAATAAGCAGAAACATACAGACACAGAGAGCCTGTCTGCACTACAAGAAAGCACTAGCTTTCAGTAAAATAGTTGAGAGTTTTGCTGAAAGATCTTTCCATGTCTACATGTAGCTCTTGAGGAGATCACCCTCATATCACAGTTTTTATCATGCTCTTACACCATTTACCCTACAGATTTGACCATGATGGCTTCTGAGAGAAGCCAGATTTTTTTTTTTCCTGCCCCAGACTGATAGGCCCTATTCCTTTCTTTAATTCCAATGAAGTTAGTGCAGAAAATTTGGAAAATTTGTAAAGCAGGTTATAATCTGACCCACAATCCTGCTCAAGTGCTACTGGAAATCCCTTCCAAAAATAATGTCCAACATTGCTTCTGTTCAGTTGGCTATTTAACCTGAAGTTGTATTCTTACCTTAGTGTGTTGCCAACCTGACGTTGTCCTGAAAGCACTAAGCTAGAACAGGATCTTGATTAAAAAAAAAATAAAAAATGTATTAATTATTAATTTATGTTTCATAAGGACTATCCAGAAAGCAGCATCAAACGAATAAATGAGCACAGGCATACTGGCAGGTAGAAGAGGCTTTAACAACAACCAGCTTGCTACAGAATTTGGGCAGTTTGTGGGACGAGAACCCTAGTGAAGTCACTCAGAACTTTGAACAAAACAGAACTTTATTTTGATTTCTAGGTGTACAATGTTGAGAAATGTTCATGGATCCCACAGTGAAACAATTATGAACAATGAGAAACACTTCATGCTGGGAAGTTTGCTGCCACTGTAAAACAGGAGTGTCGCAGCAAGTGGTGTGTGTTTTCAGCTGTGCTGAGCCTGGACCACACATGGACATTCAGTCACTCGGTTGCAGCAGCTCCTGTTTGTTCTCTCAGCACTTCAGTTTAAGATTTTGAAACTCCTGCATGGGATAAGGGGCCACGCTTCCGCCTCCATCCCATTCCTCTCTTTTATATACCAGCAAAGCTGTTGCCTGTTAATCAAAGCGCACATCACGTGCAAGTATCCTGAAACAGGCTACTCCAGTAGTTATGTAGAAAGCTACCTTGGTAAGTATAACTAGCTTTCATAGTCAGCCTCTGCAGAAAGTGCCACTCAGCTGAAATCTCTCCTATTACCTCTGGAGGTGAGCTGCCACTGACAACACAGTTATTCATCCATTTGAATAATGATCTGCCCAGCACATGCAAGGCAGTGGGAGCTGTGAGGTTTCTCATTCCTGAGGGGAAAAAATTACTTTTAATACCTTCCAAGATAAATATGTTGACAGAGGCAAGCAGACATAGGAAAGTAATGAGTCAGATATATTTTAAGATCGCATACAGATGCCTTTACAGGATACTAGGTTTTAACTCTACACATAAAATTCCTCCTTCAAGCAATTGATGCCAGCTTTGCACTGAAGTATTTCCAGTGTGTAGGGCTTTTGATCAGTTACTCCCTTCCCCCTACCTGCCCTCACTGGGGCAGCAGTCTCTGCTGCTGCTGCCCTCACTTTACAGACTGTACCGGAACGCTCTTACAGCTCTCGAGATCAGGCAGGGCTTTTTCCTTTCCAGTGTGGGAGTTACACCATACTGGCCATGAAGTCATCAAAAAAAGAAAAATAAAAATGAGTAACATACTGAACAGAAATAAGACTCTTGCTTTTTGTTGGTTTCTTGATTTGAAATGTCAGACCAGTGAATATGGGCATCTTTGCGTATTTTAAGTGCCCATATACACAGACCTATCATGATCCCGCACAAGCTCCTTTAGATATCTGTGTCTTATTCTGCTAACTTGGGAAATGATTGCCTGTTTTGAGCACGGTCATCAGAAATAAAAGCATTTGGTGACTCCTCTGGGACACATTATACCGTGGAGTCAGCTCTGTATTTTGGGACACCTGTTCCATTTGAGCTCAGAATTTGGGTTATACATTTGCTTTTGCAGGATTGCTCTTCTTCTCAGTAGAGGGCATTGTAGGTATGTGTATACCTATCCTTCCATTGTGTACACCCCGTAGAAACAAACGTTAAGAGGTGGGCAGCACTATCAGGTAGGTATTCTGGAACAATGAAGGATCTTAAACACACAGACAAATTTTTGCTCACAATGAGAGAAGCTCACACTAAAAAGCACTAAGAAGCAAGAGGTGTTGCAAATGTATGGTCAAGATAAAATATTCATTCTGAATGTAGCTAGGACTTAATACCTTAGGACAAGACATGAGTAGCAGACATTGTAATTCCTAGTTTTCATGCTTTTGTGCATTAGTAACTCACTCTTTTTCTTCATTATATGAATAATATTAACGTTTTAGTAATTTTTTAATATGTACTTTTAAATGTTTTCTCTGCCATTGTTTTCTGTCAAGTCCTTACTCTCTAATCAGATACTGTTACATACAAACACATATAACAGGAAAACAGTAAAGGACAAAGGGGATAAGTGAGAAGCAAACAGCATGGAACACAAGAAAACAGACAAGACAAGATGTGCTGAGCCTTCTGTTGCACAGCTGTGAGCATGACATTGCCATTGTGAGCATAATATAAATACAAAACAATGCTGAAACAGGTCACAGAAATGCGCTGAAATTTCATGAACTCTAACTGCACAAGAGACTCAAACAAACAAACCACAATTATCTGAAAAAATTTAACACCCATTCCAGTTCTTCCACTTATTTTTTTTAATCATCCAAACTACAGGAAAGAAGAACACTTCGTTGCTTTCTTTCTCCCTCCATATTTTTTTGAGGATTTCAGTAAAAGAACATAGTGTTTTCACTCTTTCCTGGGCTTCTTTAGACATTCACACTTCCAGCAATACTGAAAAATTTTCATGTAGGTTTCTTGCAGCTCCACTATATTTAAATTGTTAGTTTCTCCTACCTAGTTTCAAGATTTATAAGAGCAAATATGAACTGCCCCAGCTTTGTACGTCAGCTGGGGATGTCTTCCAGCAATAGCTATATGTAGTTGTGAAGGTCCTTACACTGCAAGTAATAGTGAAAGATAGCCTGTAAAACATATATCCACTTCAACAATTAGGCTGTCACTTTACAACTACTGTTTTTCTGTATGAAATACTATGCATGAGCAAATTAGCCTTTTTCTTCTGACATGAAAAGGCAAACTCATAATGATAACAACATCTGAAAGCCATTGGTACTGTTGTTAGTATTGCTGCATTAGAAAAAATGTTGTGTTCACATAGTAGTTGCGTGATCTCTCTGCATGCTGTGTTGCTATTTGAGAAGAAAAGAGTATCCCCATTCTGGTCTTTGCATGTGAATGCAATGAAAATCTGCACCAGTCACGAAATGGCCAGCCAGTGTGGCCCCTTCAGTGCCAGACCAGGGTTTCTGGAATCTGAAGAGTTTTGCAAGATGTAATAAACCACTATTAACATCCTGCCAATTGCCTTTACAGACCTGTGATGCAGAGGATCAGAAGACTGATGAAGTCCCTGGCTTTGCTGAAATCACATCATATAAAGATCACATCATATATGAAGAGATATGCAAGGTCTTCCCTGTCTGTGACTCATGCACTCAGTGTATGCTTTCCACTCAGGAGTTTCAGTAGATCATCAGAAAAATCCCATACCACGGTGTGTGTGGGGTGATGCCTCCACAAAGTCAGTATTAGCATTTCTCTTAAAAGATGAGAGCTTTAAAAAATAAGCATATTGTGTGTCTGTGTATACTATGACAGAGAAAGAGAGGTCTGGGTATGTACCATAGGCATAGGAGAAGCAGTAGCTTTCACTGTTGCCGTGCGTATGCAGCATCTCCAGTACTGAGCAGCGAGCATGTTCTGCAGCAGATAAAGAAAACCTCAGCACATCTGGACTCCACCTTCATGTGTGTCTGCACTGTCCAGCAGCAGTCATTCTTCACCTTGAGATCCACCCTTTGTATCCTTTTCTTACTTTCTTTTAAAATTGAGGGAGAGGAAATTCACAAATCCATGTTTTCATAGAAGTTTTCCATTGTGGTTTTTTGCTGTTTCATTTTGAGATAAGTTTATTTTTGAATAAATATATTGGGGATTTTTTTTTTTCTCTCAAGAAACAGCACTTTTCTCTAGATGGAGACAGGACACTGGATCACTTTGTCCTCTAGGAGGACACTGACAATCAGGAACACAAAATAAAGTCCAAACATGAGAAAGCCCAGAATTTTATTCATTCTCCACTTGCAGAAAGCAATGGAGAGGATGACGAACAGCAGCATGATGAAGAGGAGGACAATTGCACAGAACAGACCATTGCTGCTGACTGGCACTGGGATAAAGCTGTTAATCACTGCATACAGGAGCCACGGAAGAGGAAGGCTGTTAAGAAACAGAAAAAAAAAAAAAAAGAATTGGGAACATTGCAGAAGTACAGAAAGGGGCACTACAAAGTTTCTGGAAGCACTTCAAAATACAACCAGAGGCTTCCAGCATAAAGTGAGGCAGGAAGAGTTTCCACTCTTCCAATATATCGATCTAATTTGTCAGCTTGCTTGGGGTTCTTGGGGATTTAGGCTCCTGACTCTTCCACCAGTTACATTTCCCTTGGCTGACAAATACCTGGTATGCTGTCTGTGAGCACTTTCATTTGTTTATGGATTTCAGACCATCACTGGAAGAACCTACTTCCATTCTCTTGCCAAGAGCTGGTATGACAGGGGAGTAGGTCACATAAAAACATGTCCTTGCCATAAAGAACTATCACTGTGCAAGGCACTGCCCCGCAAATTTGGTCCTTAAAAGACTTGATCCGTATTTACTGTATAAACCTGTGTTAAAATATGAACTTCAACTGAACTCCAGCTTAATTTCTATTTATGTATTTGTATTTCACAGAATGAGACAACAACCTCTGGAAGATGTCAAGGAAATAAGTATTTAAGCCATTGATCAGAGTTCAGCAGGCTTAGAAAGCATGAAGAGAGTTGTCAGAAGCTCAAAACGTTCAAACTTCGAATAAGCAGCTGAAGAAAGAATAATTTATTACAGCCTCAGTACTAACTGCACCAGCCTACAGCTCAACTGTGCCATTTCTGTTGTAAACATACCAGGTCTAGCAGACTGGTATAGGACAAAACATTTCCATTGGCAGGAAGACTGAACATGTTAAGAATAGCAAGAAAAGTAAGAAAGCATTGCAAAAAGGAGATGTTTTGTAATGCACCCTACATGCTTTAAGTTGAAGCACATGGTAGCGAACAATGTTTTCATGTATTTTACAGGTCTGCTGCTTATAGATGTTATTTCAAACTCTTCATGCTTCTGGATTAATAGGAAAAAGTGGCCCAGTTTTTCTGCTGTGTCTAAAGTACTGCCATTGGCTAAGAGATGGAGTAAAAAAGCCATTTATTATCCACTCTAACGTCAGGATCCCTTTTTGTACCTATGCAGTTGCTGATATATTTTCAGCAGTAAAAAACAGGATCTGTTGTGGGCTGTTTGGGACTATGACTAGACCTGTTCTTCTGTGTATGTGATAGCAAGTAACACCAAAGATGGAGAAACGGAGAGTATGGACATGATTCTTACTGCCTTTGTCCTGTGTTGAAGATGGAAATGTAGGAATAAAGACAGAGCTTGGTGGTATATTTCCTGCACATTTTTGAAACACAGAGGCATAGACTACAATATTTCTGGACATGATCTACTTTGGTCTCAAAAGGTCAAAAAGGAATTTGAATTCCAACCACGTGCCATGCATCATTATCCTAGAGCTGCCATGAAGCAGTGAAGTGTAAATAGCACATCTCTACAGTCTTATTTTGCTTCACATTGTAAGAGCTATAAAAAGGATCCTTTGTGTTAATAGAGAATTGGTTTGTAATTTGGGAATTCCCAGGTATATAAAAAAGTCTCATGTCAACAACAGCCTAAATGAGCAATACAAGACAATGACATTCTGTTTTTATTACAGCAAACACATTGAATACTGAAGAGGCAATGGATTGTTCCCGATCATCTTTTATAAAGAATGCTATAGTATAAGCACAATGAGTGGTAACATAAGCAAACAACAGCAACCTGACAAAATCATAAAAACCTTCAGACATTCTGTCTTGGAACAATGTTCTTGCATACTTTTTAAGTGCAATTCATTCGCCTAGGCAGCTCTGCAATGTATCAAAGGAGAATTACGCATAAATTTTTAATAATTCTGTCATAGGAATGTCTGTAAACTTAGGAGCACTTGACGTAGTAATATCCATTGCCTATTGGCATCAACCTCCTTTTTAAGTATCAATGGCAGAAAATTGCTGTAGACAACACCAGCAAAAACGCAGCAACATGCTAAGAGCAAAAGACTTGTTAATAGACAATTTTCTTGCTGTAGGACTTACCCCACTGTGATGTCAAATATGTTGCTTCCAACAGAACTGGATACAGCCATGTCCCCCAGCCCTTTGCGTGCTACAATAACACTGGTAATAAGGTCAGGAATGGATGTGCCAGCAGCTAGAATAGTCAATCCCATGATTTCTTCACTAATACCAATGGTCTCTCCAACCTAAAAGGGTTTAAGTAGAAACAGAAAAGAAGTCCCGTGGTGAAGAAATGCTTCCTGCTGTAAACCTGGTTAACCAGGGATCTTATCCTGGAGCTTGCTGACTAGCTTGGAGAACAAAGTCAAGACGGGAGAATTATTTGTTTTCATGATTTCCATGTTTCAGGAGAAAGGTAAGATTGTCAAATAGAACCAACAGGCATTGAAAAATGGTTGCTGATGGCTCTGATGTTACCAGAATGATCAAGTCCTGTGGTCAGGACAATGACAGTCTCTGAACTACTTTCTGTTTAGTGAGTAGTGATTTACCTCATCCATTGTTGCAGCTCCTAAAATAAAGCACCATTCAGCATGACACAGAAGATGGACTCCAATTCTAAATGATCTGTCACAGTGCAAACCAAAAATGTAGGGCTTGTATATTTTACCAGTATGACCTCCTTACCTGATGTGCCCACCAGACCATTAAGTAAGAAAAAAATGCAATCCAGCTGATTGAGCCAAAAAATGTGATAGGAAAAAATTTTCTTGAGCTCTGAAACAGAAACAAAGAGAAACAGTGAACACCTAAATTGAAGGCTGATAAACTGTACTCTCATTTGCTTCTCATTTTTTCTGATTACCTCTTCTGACCAACCACTTAGATGATTATCAGATGATCAACATAAATGTCAGGAACGGTAAGGAACTGACTCCTTAACACGTTCTTAACATAAGAACATAAGGAACTCCTATGCCTCATTCTTCCAACTGCTTCAGTTGTAAAATAACACCTCCTAACAACCTGCATGACAAACAGCAAATTTTGTCATTTGTATCATATTCTATTATGCTGCAGTTTGCACATGTGTTTAGCTGAATGGTGGCTTGACTTCTAAACTTATTAATAACTTCATGCCTGTTCAGAAAGAATGTTTTCAAATTGCTAAAACATATACCCATAGCTTTCATTCATACATCAGTAACTTTGTGTAATACTTTTCACAGTCAGTATAACAAAGGCTGACATACGACAGAGCTAGAAAACTACACATCTAAAATTTGTTAGGGCATTTACTTTTCTTGGGAAAACAACTTTGTTTCTCAATTAGAACAGAAGATACATTAAACACATTTGCCATGCTTTGTTTTTTAGGCTAGTTTATTATAAAACCATGTAAAACACACTTTGAGGCCCTTCAATTAATTAAAAACCTGTATAACACCAAAGTAACTTCATTTTCACATCTCTCTTACTAATGTCAAACTCCGAATAGACAGCATTCTTGCAGCCAATGAATGGGTTATATTCAGATTAATGACTTATTTTGGTTTCTGTTCTTTCTAGTCTTTTGCATCATCCATATTTCCTATTGGCCAGCGAGACCTACGTAACCAAAAGACATCAAGTTAACTACTCAAGGAAGGAAACATGACTGTAGTATTGTACCAGGCAATCACTGTTTAAATCAAATTAGTGTTTAAAACGAAATTTGCACTGTGAATGAATGCTACCAGTCTTGAATGAAACCACAGCCTTTATGAGCATCAACCTTCTGAACACAGATTCTCACTCCAGATGACTTCTGATGTGCCACTAGCACGCTCCTACAAATTTTCATGAATAAAGAGTAGGACTGCTTGTGGAAGTAATCATATCTCTTTGAATACTTGTTCCAGCTGCTGCTCAATCCTGCAGTACATTTTTCTGTTAAGCCCTCACTAAATCCACTTTCACACTTTGCTCTGCAAGGGTGTCCAGAATTTTTGGGCAGCACACCTTGCCTGTACCCCTCTCCACTGCAGGACAGGCCCCTGCTGCACCAGGAGACTCATTGGCCTGTGGGTCATTCCTAGGTGTTTTGGGAGCAGACCAGACTGCAGAGTTTTCCCTGAACATGTCATAGAGAAAATACAATTTGGATTCTGCCAATTCAGCTCAAGCCTCGATAAAGCCCTCTTTTTTAGGGAGCTTACAGGGCTGCACAGCCAGCTTTTCTTGTATAACAGGCACAAGAGGCATTTATATGGGACAGCCTTATGTTTAGGGATTGATCAGCATGGGTGGCTGTGGACTAAGAAGTGCTCATTAGGTGGACTAAGGGCTGGCCATCAGAGCTGGTCATGTGGAAATAAAACTCTTTTGTCAGCTGAACCAGAAAAGAGCGAGGCTGGTCTGCAGCTCATTGAAATCATGTAGCCTCTTTCTGCTGATGTAAATGGAATGAGATCTGATCATTACCGATGGGGAAAAAGGTAAAGTCAGCAACGGCAATTGTGCACACTCATCTAAAGGATGGGACAATTAGAAGGTCCATATTGGCTTTAGGAGCAGGTGCAGCTGTAGGCTGTGCTACAGAACACTTACACACTCCCTGTGAGCACTCTGCATAATGCTAAATGCCCTCCTGAAAACAGCTTGTAAATGTTGACTAACACGACCTATACAACTCTACAATTGAACATACATAGGAACAGGCATTAAAGACGGTACAGATTTAACAACACTCCCCAATCCCCTCTTTAAATATAGGCATGAATCGCCTCAATGACACCTGGAAACATCCCTTTCACATTAATACCATTACTGTTAACAAGCCCTGTTTCTAGAACTGCCCAGGGTACTTTAGGTGATCTGCTTCTTAAATCTTTACAGAGCAAACGGAGTTACTTTTTCAAAAGAGAGTTCTACTTTTTTATCAAATTAGAAAATCTGATAATAAGTTTCCAATGTTTAAACCTACTCAGATGGACTTTTTAATTTTAGAATCAAAACTTTACGTGCAATGGGGGACAGAAGACCTTAGGTTGAAAAGGAACACAATTTGAAAGGAACACAAAGATGGCTGTTAAAATAGTGCTCTGACACCAGTGGGATCAGAACTGAGCCCAGAAGGGCTAAATGAATCTAACCATCAACTTCCTTTAATTAAATTAAACAGATAGCACTTCTTCTTCAGTATTCTCAGTAGCCAGATCTTTCAACTTTTAATATTTTTTGTCTTCCTTGTAAAAACTGGGATTTTCTGGCAACACATATGGTGAATGGGATGATGAAGCAATAAGCTTGTTGCAGCTGGTCACAAAAACTACACAGAGCACCTTGTAGCAATGCAATTTGAGTAATCACTATGCAACACTCAAGATGTAGGCATACATTTGCTTATGCAAAACTAATACAGCAAGAGCTGCACCAGATAGTAATAGCTCTCTGTCAGTGCAATTATATGTACAAAATGTTTCTTGCAAAATAACAAGACATTGCCTATTTGAGTCAGACGCCCCCAGAATTCAGATGGCTAAGAATTATGTCAGTAACTTTGCAACTTGTGTATTCCTTGTCTGTCTTAGCCAATCCTTTCCCAGTAAAATCAATTGATAAGCAGCAGTTCAAGAGTAAGACTACTTTTCCCCCCCCCCCCAAAAGGAGAACATTTAAACTTAAAAAGGACAGAATTTAAAGCTTGTACATATTACAGGCAATGAAATCAAGAATGGACTCCATAGATGCTGCTATATAATTTGCACATAGATGACATTTTAAAAAAGCAGTAATGAGAGTGCTGATTCTTTTTCAGATGCTGGATTTTATTTCCAGATTATAATAATACTCATGCTTATTTTGTAACTAATTACAGCATTCTTTTGAGATTTATCTCATTGCAACTCCCTAGCTCTTGGAAATATAGAGAGCTGCCAGTTCCAAGCATCTTCCTAGAAGAATTAGTCAGAGACAGCAGACAGCAATACTTCTCTCCACCTTTTCTGGTAGCTGTTGTGACCGTTGCCTTGTAAAGACGGAGAGCTAAGTTTATTACCAATTGTTGTAATTGGTAATAATTGTTGTGGTCATGGTAACAGACAATTGAGAAAAGTCACGGCTCATGCAGTTCACATGCTGTTTTCTTTCAACAAAAGAGGAAGAATTTTGTAATTTCACTGTAGATGGGTTGGGTTGGTACTGTTCCTGTCTATCAGCAATCTTAAGGACATTTTTCTTGATACACTTCTGTATTGATTTCATGCCAGTGTCTGAAAAACAGGACTTTAAGTGGCAAGAATGATCCAGGTATGAAGGTTTTTATTGTCTAAGAGCCTGATGCTGATGGATAGTGAGTACTAAATAATTTGCAAAGTAACTAGCTTAATTTTAGCCTGTATCATTACCAACATATTTACTTTACACTTAACCTGAATGAATCATATGTTTATCTTGTATATAAATTTATCTGCATTGCAAGCTTTGATTTTCCTTTCATACTTGACAGTGCTTAAATCTGATTACTCAGAACCTGCTCCTGTAACTGGATCTGTGCAGGAACATCCTGTCCTTGTCCCCTTGGTAACAGTGCATCTCTGTATGGCAACAAGAGTTCATGTAAGTTGTACCTCTTAATTGGTAATGGGAATTTGCAGAGAAACAACGAACTGCCCCATATGGGTCCAGTGACAGCAGGACTGGAGCCCTGAGAGCCATTTTTCTGGCCTGTAACACAGAGGGATGGACAGTACAGTACGGCTATAACAAAAGATGGTGTTCAATATCTGCCACTGACCCGCTGGGCCACCTTGGTCACGTCATTTTCCTTTCAGTCAGTCAATATCCCTTACTGCAGGAGCTGGACAGTTACATTTGTGGCCTTTACGGACACACTGGGGAAATAAGCTATTGGTACAGGAACAATACCCATTACTGTTCAAAACATCTGAACAAAAAGTCAGGTACAAAATTCCCCAAGGGCACACATACCTCTGGTGTACTGCCAGCAACGTTATTGATGTTACAGTAAGGATTTTAATATATACTGGCTTAATGTAAGCATGTATTATTAAGGCACTAAACACACATTAGAACATGTCAGCTATTGAATCAGCTGAAAGTTAGTTGGAGTAATGCATAATCTACCCTAAGTATATAAAAATCTGCATGTATGTACATCAGAGCATAAGACAGCAAGGATTTTTCTAACTTTATAAGCAGAGACCTTGGATATGAAATTTTTTTTCTAGGGCTTCTGAGTTTCATGTGGCTAAATATAGCTTGGTATAGTACAAATAAATGCAGTCAAACTGTCTTCATTATGTGGAGATAAAATATATTTCAGAAAAGAGACTCTAGGAGGAAAGCTGAACTAATTTTTGAAAAGTGGACACACAGAGGATGTCAAAGGCTCCATATGGTCTCTCAAATCAATAGCTAGCGCACAAGTATTCATTTTATATACCCACATTCTGATCTGAGCATCCTGATGAAGAATTTGGGTTGCTGGCTAAAATTACCATACTTGCAAATCAAGCCCCTCATGACAGGCTTACCTACAAAAACTATTTAAGTATTATTTTAGGTTTGTTTTAATTTTTGCCTCACAGATTTAATGGAAAACTGTTTTCTGATGCACATGCTGAGCTGTGATATTGGGGTTTGGTTTTGTTAGGAAGGGACTATCAGGGATGGCACACAGACAAAAGTGAGGCAGTATTAGAGACAAACACACTAATAAAGAGTCCTTGCAAAGTAGACAGTTTATGCAGTCATCTGGTTAATTCTTTGACAGCAATGTTCAAGGTAAGCAGCTTGTCATAGTGACACAGCCTGGTACCTACTTTGTTATTACTACATGCAATTACAAACTACATTTCTTTTACTGCTGTATAAAAGCTACTCCTTTCAGCCAATGACTTTTTAAAACTCTGTTGCCTGTTGACATATCTGGCATATACAACTGTGCTTATCTTTTGGGTTACCACAGGGTATTTTAACTGCACGTTGTCAGTATGTCAGTTCTGTTGTGAACAATACTAGTGTTAATAACCATGCACATCACACAGTTGCATGCAACTTCTTGAGATACTTGCTTTCCAAACCCATTATTTTAACAACCCTTCTCATTTGTATAGTACAGAATACTGGATAAGGCTAGATGTCTGTTGATGTTAACTTCAGATTTCCAAAATTCAAAATAACGTACATACTTATTTCTTAGCAGTACTTGCTCATTCTGGGTCAAAAAATCAAAAAAATGACAGGGATAACTTTGAATGATAAAACGAGGGTATAAATACAGAAATAAACAATCTTGAAATTCATGTAGTATGCTCTCTGTGTTAACAAACAAGTGTTTATCAGAGTTATCTGAAAAGTTAAAGTTTAAAGACTGGAAGGGAAAACATCAGTTTATATCCTTTGAAAGACAATTATCTAAAAAGAAATCAAGAGGTCTTATTTTAGCTTGTTTCTTGCTCCGAATTGCAGTTTTCCAATGCGTGGGATGGGAAAGTTTTTCAGTGTGTGTGAGGAGGAAAAAAGAATTCAGGATGTTGATTTATAACATTATAAGCTGTACATCCCTCTCACAGCAGTTTTAAATCTATTTTTGATCCAGAACAGAAAAGAGATTCAAACACTACTAAAGGATCTTTTCAGCTCTTGACTTTTTTTCTTTTACTTTCCATGAGCCTCCCCAGTCAGGTCTATTTTTATATGTGAATATGAAAGTGGTAAGATTTGATAACTTGTCACAGTAAGTCATTTGTATTAATAGCCTTACATCAAGCTGTGTTTGGGATGAAACTAGCAAGTATTTCACACATGGAAGGACTTAGGGATCTTGTTCTAATATGAA
Source organism: Falco biarmicus (assembly GCF_023638135.1). Lineage (NCBI taxonomy): Eukaryota > Metazoa > Chordata > Aves > Falconiformes > Falconidae > Falco > Falco biarmicus. The sequence goes on along the minus strand of NC_079311.1, from coordinate 49,060,927 downwards.
AATCAAAAGATGACAACTAGAAGACAAAGGTCTAGTAGAACATGCATTTAAGAGAAATGTGTATCATTACTTTTGAAACACAGAGAAAATTTAGACAGTCTAAAATCTTTCCAGTTGTACTCTTTAGGGCACTACAGATGAACAGACTTCCTCAGCACTTATGTGATATTCAGTGGAGATCTAGACATGCAGATGTGAAGGCCCCAAAGAAGTTCTAAAATCTTCCACTTTATGTTGTAAAATATTAGTGAATACAAATGGCAATCTTAACAGAGCTATTACCAACCAGTTGCCCATAAGCACCCATTCGAAGATTTGAAGACTGGTGCTGTGACCTTTTCTTCAAGAAGAAACTATTAAAGAAAATCATTAGCTCCATTTTTACATAAATCCACTACAGTACCCTTTTTGGCATTTAACTACAGAGCCACCCTGTTGTGCAAAACAAACTGACTTACAACAACAGTTACTTACAGGTTTTCTGACATCCGGGAGGGAAGCCCACAGTGGAAAAACAATGGGTAACACAAGAAGGTAGGTGAGCTGCTTGCGTGGGGTGTCAGGCCAGGCCAGGCTGAGAGGCTGGTCCTCATCCTCTTCGTTCTGTAAGAAAAGCCGCAGTAAGGAGGATATTGAAGTGGATGAATGAGGTTAGGGATTCTTCAAAGAGAAGTCCTGAGGACTGTGCTGTATTTTACTGAGAACCCATGGCGGATGAAAACACTGCATTAACACCACACCTACCTAGCAACATCAGCTAGGACAGAGCAAAAAGATTCTGGCCAGACTGAAGAATCCCTGCAGCACAGGCTGCCTGAGGGCATCCATTTGAGGCTATGCTGTCAGTGATGCTGGTGCCCAGGGAGCACGGAGCAGTTTGGTGCCTCCTACCTGGAGGGGAATCTTGTGCCTCAGGTACATCTTGGGATGTGGGCTAGTCCAGTCAAGGATAAAAAGTGGTGTGGACTGCACCAGGCCTGGCCACATAGATAAAGACAGGGAGAGAGACAAAGATAGAGATCGGGGCAGGGGACAGAGAGATGGAGACAGAGAGAGGTGTGTGTGCGTGTGTGTGAACACACACACAAACATATATGTGCATATAAATAGAAATATCTGTATGTGCATATGTATGTATACATATATCTAACTTTTTAAGCTTTTCTGAGTAACGTAACAAGTTACAATTTAAGATATATCTATATACACACATGTATATACACATGTGTATGTATATGTATATATATATGTACATGTACATGTATATGTATTTTCTTGTTCAGAGGACCATAGGGTAATTTAGGCTTGCAGGGTCCTGGGGAGCTCCACTGCCCAGCCAGAGGGAGTCAGACCAGGCTGCTCAGGGCTCTGACACTCAAACTGAGAAACCCCCAAGGATGGAGATGGCGCAGCCTTCCTGGGTGCCGGCTCCACCACTGGGCTGTCCCCGTGGAGAAAAGGCTTCCCCTTATCTCCAGCCTGAACTTCTTGTGTTTAGATCAGCCACAACGCAGCAGTCTTCTTAACAACTTGGTGCTAAAACTAAAGACATTCTTCTCCTGTTTGTGTAGCTGATTTTCATATCTATCTCTAGTCTCCTTTTTATGAGTATGCTGTGCGCCTGTCACCTCTACTTCAGAGTAGGGGTATGGGGACCTTCTCCAGCGACAGAAAACCTTTTGGCTGCCACAACACTTCTCTTCCGTTAGACTGCTCCTGCTAACGAAATGGAGCCCTCTCAGACTGCTACAGAAAGAAAGTGAGCATGATTCAGCCTTTTGGCTGTATGTATTAAAGTAACTTTTACACTTTTAATATAGGTAGGCAATGTCTCCAGAATTCCACATGGATCTAACTTGATATATCACAGAATAAGGCAATGGAAAAAATGGCCCGAATGGTTCTTTCACACAGATGGGTGTAATGCCTGTTAAGCCTGTGGAAAGTTTCCTAGGGAGTTCAGTGAAAGCTAAAGAAGTCCAAAAAAGAGTCCCTGGTGAAAACTCTGTTTGTTTGAGAGCATGAGTGGTATACAACTACTTCCTCACATAGTGTTCTTGTTTTCTTCTTTTGCAAAAAGATAGCAATTGAGAATTCAGTCCTCTCTGCAGTGTGCAAGTTACTCTTCTCATAAATTTACAATGCAGGTTTCTTGTCAGTTATTTCCCTGTCTTAAGATGGCTTACATAAACCTTATATCAATGCTGTAAGAAGCAGTCATTTGAACGGCCACGTCAGTTATTTTTTTCTAAGCATAAGAGTTATTGGTGAAATGTCACCATATGTTGGTATTGTTCATAACATTTGCTACTTACTGCTAATTTTGATTGAAGAGCCATTATGAACTCCTGAATTGTTCAACTACTCAGCTAGCTGAACTGATAGTACCTACAGAGGCAAGCTCAACTCTTAGCTCAGGCTCTTTCATCATGTCTGTATTACCTGACACTGGTGGACTGGAAGAAAATCACTATTTAACTCCTGACACATTGACAAGCTGCAGCTACTTTTACAGTTATGTGTTGATGTCAGCAGAAGACAGCATTTTGTTAACCCCTACCTACACTTTATGAAACTCCCACCTTGCATGATGGTAACTGTGCATTACTGTGAGATGGCAGTAAAGTGAACAGGTATAAAGTGAATAGGTATAATCATTAAAATATTTTTTAAAAATACATAGGCACAATTTGACACAGTCCACACAGTACTTAAGAAGCTGCTGAGCAGCTTAGAAGGCTAGTTTTTGCCTTTAGCTTTCAGCTCTTTACCAAAGCGGGCAGATGATCTGTACTTCACTGCTGCAGTCTACCGAAGCCTGACTTCTGGGTGACTGGTCTGGTGCTGGAGTGTGTGGGGCTACTTCCTAAACACCAAATCCATTCCTTTTCCATTCTGGTAGATAGTGTTGGGATGGGGAAATCAATCAGAGACGGATGCTCAGCTGTGAAATACGACGACTGAGGTAAAATTTGAGTGCAAAGGGACCAACTGAAGGGTTGCCTAGGTAACTCTTTCTGAGTGGCCTGTGTATAATACAAGCAGTGGACTCAGCTGGAATAAAGCTCCATAAATGACTGCTTCATAAACAGCACTGAAGGACAAAGTACTTCCTCAATTGCCGTCTTTAGAAATTAGCCATGATTAAAAACTGTACTTAATCACAACAAAGGCTTTACGTTAGTTTGAGCTTGCACGAGTCTGCAAAATGTACAGAAATCAATACCTAAGCTGGTTCATGCAGTACTATACTAGTACAGACGGTACATCAGCACTGGGCCTCATTCTGGTCTCATGTCTATGTCAAACAGCACTGGGCTAGCATGAGCCCACAAGCAACATAACTGGCTATAGCAAAGGACCACAAAGAATTACATATGGAGACTGCCAGATGTCTCCTGAGAAACCTTGATCTATCTGTTTGAGATATTTTCACCTTCAGGTTGTGCTGCTTTATCCATTTCCCCCAGGACAACTAACCCCGAAACATAAGGCCAGACTTGAGCTCACAGTGCTTTTTCTTGCTAGTGTAACTCCAGGATGCCTTACAGATGCTACAGTCTGGATCACCATTTCCTATTTCATAAATCAGAATCAGCATATGATTTTCAAATGCTGACCTTCTAAAAATCAGTGGAAATAAGGAAGTTCAATGTATTTGTAGATCTAGCTTCCATGAATTTCAAAGGAATTTTGAACTATACACTGAGGTTGAAGATAGGAAAGGGAAATAATTTTGGCAGCTATAAAACCACGCAAATGTGACTGTCATGCTCCAGACTAAGCATCAGTGATATAAAATAACTCAGCACAGATTTGTGGCAGAGATTGCACACACTGTCTACGGCCCCAGCCTATCTACAATGTACATACTGAATACACATTCTCACTCTTTGTAGAAACTAATACTAAAACAAGAGTTTTGTCTGTATAATGAAAACTCAGCACTTGCAATGTTCAGTATGGTTCTCTTCTGCAATGCTGAGAAAAAAACATAATGATAACATGATATATACATTGGAATTCAGTTGCCTAAACACATGTATGGTGGTGCCATTTTTGAAGCCTTCTGGTATCTCACTTGACCTCCACATGCCCCATAAGAAGTGGGAATATTCTGCTAGTTTATGACATACCTGCTATCATGATGTAAAAATCTCCATTTCTCTAGGCCAACTCAGGTGGTACCACCTACCCATCTATATGCAAATGAGTCCTACTTCAAAACTCACTCCCTGTTATGACTCTGTAGCTCATTAGCTTTAAAGATACTGGAGTGAACACATGGGAAAGCTGGATTAGTTGACATTATGAACTCCAATGATAATACAGTATCTACACAAAGTTTCATTAAATTCACACAAATTTAACTGCTGTCACAAAAGCACAGGTCATATTATAGTAAATACATAAATATAAAGTAAAACCTGAAGCTGTACAGACAATCACAGTTCTCCTACATTTCCAAATTAATTTTGGTGACTTGCCTGAAAGGATTGTCCAGAATACTAATGAACATAAAACTGAACAGTTTACTTATATTAATACAAATAGCGTTAATACCAAGTGTTCTACGTAGTCATTAAACACATCGGTACCATCCCTGGCAGAAATGACTGCCATCAGTATCGCTTTCTCTTAACTAGCATGAACATCTGAAGACCTTTTCCCAGGCTTCATTTAAAGGTTGATATCTGGTAGGCAATAAGTGTATTGGGGGAGGTAGAAGAAGATAAAGTAGTGTAAAATCTCTGCAGTTTTTTATAATATGCTAAGATTGACTGGACTAAAGAAGATAGAAACAGCCATATTAGAGAGTCAGACCAAAGGCCCATTTACACCATACCTTGCTCCTGGCAATGATCAGATAGGGGCACTCAGGGAATAAGCATTGGAATGGGGCATATTTTTTCATCATTCCACAAATAGAATTCATAGAAATTTTAGGTTGGAAAAGACTCTTACGATCATGAAGTCCAGTTGTAAACCTAACACTGCCAAGTCGCCCTAAACCATGTCCCTAAGTGCCACATCTGCATGCCTTTAAAGACCTTCAGGGATGGTCACTCAGCCACCTCCCTGGGCAGCCTGTTCCAATGCTTGACAGCCCTTTCAGTGGAGAATTTTTTCCTAACATCCATTCTAAACCTCCTGTGGCACAACTTGAGGCCGTTTCCTCTTGTCCAATCACTTGTTACTTGGGAGAAGAGATGGACACTCATTCTACAGGCCTACAACCTCCTTTCAGGTAGCTGCAGGGTGTGATAAGGTCTCCCCTGAGCCTCCTCTTCTCCAGGCCAAACAGCCCCGGTTCCCTCAGCTGCTCCTCATAAGACTTGTTCTCTAGACCCTTGCACAGCTCCGTTGCCCTCCTCTGGCCACGCTCCAGCACCTCCATGGCCCTCTTGCAGTGAGGGGCCCAAACCTGAACACAGCGTTCGAGGTGCGGCCTCACCAGTGCCCAGGACAGGGGGACCATCGCTGCCCTGGTCCTGCTGGCCACACTGTGTCTGGTACCAGCCAGGGTGCTGCTGGCCGCCTTGGCCACCTGGGCACACTGCTGGCTCACGCTCAGCCGGCTGTGGACCAGCACCCCCAGGCCCTTTCCCACCAGGCCCTTTCCAGCCGCTCTGCCCCAGCCTGTAGCGCCGTGTGGGGCTGCTGTGACCCAAGGGCAGGACCCGGCACTGAGCCCTGTTGAACCTCACAGGAATGGCCTCGGCCCATCGCTCCAGCCTGCCCAGGTCCCTCTGCACAGCCTGCCTGCCCTAAGGACAGCAACACTCCCCCCAGCCTGGTGTCACCTGCAAACTTACTGAGGGTGCACTCAGTCCCCTTGTCCAGACTGTTGATAAAGACATTAAACAGAACCGGCCCCAATACTAAGCCCTGAGGAACTCCACTTGTGACTGGCCACCAACAGCATTTAACTCCACTCACCACAACCCTTTCAGCCCAGCCATTCGGTCAGTTTTCCACTCGGTGAACAGCACAGCCATCCAAGCCATGAGAAGCCAGTTTCTCTATGACAATGTTGTGGGAAATGGTGTCAAAGGCTTTACTGAAGTCTCGGCAGACCACGTCCACAGCCCTTCCCTCATCCACTAAGCACGTCATCTTGTCATAGAAGGAGAGCAGGTTAGTCAAGCAGGACCATGCTGACTCAGCCAGACCACCTGGCTGTCCTGTATGCGCCATGTGACGGCACTCAGGATGATCTGCTCCATAACCTTCCCCGGCACCAGTGCCAGGCTGACAGGCCTGTAGCTCCCCAGATCCTCCTTGCAGCCCATCTTGTAGATGGGCATCAGACTGGCTAACCTCCAGTCAACTGGGACCTCCCCAGTTAGCCAGGACTGCTGATAAGTGATTGCAAGTGGCTTGGTGAACACTTCTGCCAGCTCCCTCAGTACCCTTGAGTGGATCCTTGTGTGTGTCTGAGTGGTGTAGCCTGCAGGTTGTTAACCATTTCCCCTTGGATTATGGGGCTTCGTTCAGCTCCCCATCCCGGTCTTCCAGGTCAGGGGGCTGGGTAGCCTGAGAACAACGGGTCTTACTGAGACAAAGAAGGCATTAAGTACACCAAACTTTTTTCCTCATCCTTTATCATTATGTTTCCCCCCACATCCAATAAAGGATGGAGATTCTCCTTAGCCCTCTTTTTGTTGTAAATGTATTTATAGTAAGGGTTTTTTTTTGTCTTTTGCTGTGGTGGCCACATTAAGTTCTAGTTGGCTTTGGGCCTTCAATGTCCTCCCTGTACAACCTCACAACATCCTTGTAGCTTTCCTGACTTGCCTGCCCCTTCTTCCAATGTTCATAAATTAGTTTTTTCCTGAGTTCCAGCCAAAACTCTCTGTTCATTTAGATCTGTCTTCTTCCCTGCTGGCCCACCTTTTAGCACATGGGGACAGCCCACTCCTGCATCTTTAAGACTTCCTTCTTGAAGAATGTCCATCCATCCTGGACATCTTGGCTATTCAGGACTGTCTCCCAAGGGACTACATCAACCAGGCTCCTAAACAGGCCAAAGTTGGCCCTCCAGAAGTCTGAGGTAAGTTCTGTTGACCCCCTCCTTACTTCTCCAAGAATCGAAAACTTACCATTTCATGATCTCTGTGCCCAAAATGGCCTCCAACCACCACGCCACCCACAACTCCTTCTCTGTTTGCAAACAACAGATCCAGCAGGGCACCTTGCCTAGTTGGCTCCCTCACCAGCTGCGTCAGGAGCTCCAGGAACCTCCTAGACTGTTTCCTCTTTGCTACATTGTATTTCCAGCTGACATCTGGTAAATCAAAGTCCCCCATGAGCACTCAATTTAGTGATTGCGAGACTTGTCCTAGCTGCTTATGGAATATTTAATCTGACCCTTCATCCTGGTTGGATTGTCAATAGCAGACTCCCATCATGGTACCTGCCTTCATGGCCTTCCCCCTGATCCTTACCCATAAACACTCGACCCTTTTATCATTTTTGTCAACCTCCAGACAGTTAAAACACTCCCTAACATATGGGGCTATCCACCACCTCTCCTTCCTTCTGAAGAGTTTGTAGACATGGATTGCAGCACTCCGGTTGTGTGAGTTGTCCCACCATATTTCTGATATTACAACTATATCATAATTTTCCAGCTGCCCATTGGCTTCCAGCTCCTCCTTTGGCTGCCCATGCTGTGTGCATTGGTGTAGATGAACTTCAGTTGGGCTGTTGATCCTGCCACCTTTTTTTTGGGGATGCCCTAATTCCTATGTGACTGTTCTCAGGTGCTTCTGTGGTTTCCAACACATCAACAACCCTTATGTCTTTGCTGCTGTTTGGATCTCCATCCCCTACATACAATGAGATGGCTAAGGTGCTGTGTGCATTAGCACAGGGACATTTCAAATGTGCTCTAGTGTACTCGGAGCATCATGGGGCACACTGTTCCTCAAACATGGGTGTGCCACCTTCAGGCTTATCTCTAGCGAGCCTGGTTTTATCCCTTTCCCTCTTCAAAACTAGTTTAAAGCTCTTTCAATGAGCCCTGCTAACTTGCTGTGCAAAGATCCTCTTCCCTCTTTGAGACAGGTGTACCCCATCTGTCACCAGCAAGACTGCTGTTATGTAGATCAAACCCATGATCAATAAACCCCAAAGTCTGCCAGTGACACAGTCTCAGAGCTGGTTATTGATTTGCTGGGTCTTCCTGTTTCTTCCTTCGTCATTCGCTACAATTGGAAGGATAGAGGAGAACAATACTTGTGCTTCTAATCCCCTAACTAGTCATTAAAGGTTTAGACATAAGCTGCATTAGGTCTTCATATATAATAGTCATTAATGTGTTTCTGTGAAACTCTCATTAGCTGTGATAATTATTTCTACTCTTTATTTATTGTATCCTTATTTTTCTTGCTTGTGTTTGGGACTGTCTTTTTTGTGACATATACATTTGCAGTGCTGAATATCATATGTATACTCATGCCTAGATGGGATGGATGTGGTACCCTAGTGCACATTAATCAATAATGATAACTGAATTAATTATCCAATAGGAAAATGCTCACTTTGCATATTCTACCAGGGTTAATGAGATACCTTTTTTTACACTACAAAAAATATAGTTATGATGCCCTATTTTCAAGCAATGAGATTAGAAGTATGGTTTTGCTCTGTGTTCTCTTTTACACATCTGTAACATTCTTTTCTTTTACACCACTTTATGTATACTCATAACCCTATTCTTTCCTATTTTTGCTACTTCAATTCTTCTATGTAACTCATTACAAATAATGAAAAAGGTACCAAATCTGTGGATGATTGATCTTTCACCAGTTCTTCATCCAAGAATGTCTATCTAATACTTGTCTGTAATTCCACAGAAGTCTCTTATTGGTTTGCTCTGGACTGGTCTGACAACTTTTCACAATTTCCCAAGAAAATTTTTGCAAGCAGAGGCAATGATGATATATATCATTATATAAACAATACAAACATATGGTGACACTTAATCAATAAGTATTTTGTTTATAAACAACAATTTATGGCAAACTCCATCTGCCAAAGTCACTGCTTCTAGCAAACATCAGAAAATCATTGTCTCCATGGATGCTTATGCTCACACTATCTTAGGAATAACAGTTGTTTTTCTGGCACAACATCAAACTGCATTTTTATACTTTTTTTCCTGACAGTAGAACAAAATGGAAAATAATTACAATGAACAAATTGAAACTTATCTAAAATACTGAATCTGTCACTATTTACCAACTAGTCTGTATTGTATAATAGCTATAGCATATGAATTACAAATATTATACTCCGAGAGTTATTCTGTTAGCCCAACTAAGCTGAAAAGCTGAGCTATAAATTCTCATACTTGTACATCATGTGCATTTTGACTTGTGGTATCATTAATCAGTACAGAATTATCATTAGGACTCCACAAGAAAGGAAACTGCAGACAGGAGCTATTTGCAGTTCAACTTATGCTAAAGTATAGATATTGTACCACTTATAAAAAGGCAATTTCTTTCTTTGCCTGCTAGTGCTGCAAAAGTCTGCTGAGGTTTTTTTTTTTTTTTTCTTGGAAATGAAGAGCTCTGTACAACCCAACTTCTCAAAATAAGTGATTCAAGAAAAAAATATGGTGTCTTAAAATGTTACCTGTCTCAGAGGCAAGTACTGATTTTCAGAATTGAAACTGATTTTCTCCTTTAGAATAGCAAATCTCACATTAATTTATTTCACCAGAAAGGAAGAGGACAATGTCAGTTGGAGCCCTACTGTGAACTGCCTCATGTCTCTCCTTTCTGTTTCTTGTCTGTAACTTGAATCACTCATTTATGTTCTCCTACCTCTCATTTAGAAAAATAATATCTGAAAGAAGGTGAGATGCTGTCAGTACAGTAGTATGCAATTTCTATGGGGTAACTAAGACAGAAAACAACATCTTTCCTCAAGAATTCTTGAGTAAAATTCAAGCAGGGAGTAAAATTAAATCCCTGCACTTTCAGAATACAGTCTGTATACATGGATGCTCTTCTCAGGGCAGCTAATTTGTATGAATCCTCTCTGCACTGTGAACTCACTGAGAAGAGCTACCTTTTCAGTGGAGCCTATGGGGAGAAGCAAGGCTCAGGTAGGTATTCACTCCAGACTGCTACTGCTGCTTGCATTCTCTTAGGCTCTTGCACAAATGAAAGCACTGCTCCTGGAGCTTACATGCAGTTTTTTATGTCCATGTTACTGTCAGCACACTTTGGGGAATCTGAACACAAATACTCAGAATGTAATAGTGAAAACTGCAGTCAGACCACCAGGAGAAGTAACAGCTACAGTGCGATGGAGATAGATCTGAAGAATAAGCCATTGTCTTCACACTGCTTTTCACTGTCCTAGTTTTCAAGTCAGTCAGACTGGTATACAGCAGACAAAAGTGTGGAATAGGCAACTGACTAGTCTTGGGAAAATAAAGATCAATCCCTTTTGATGGCACCGCAATTCCATCAAGTTACGAAGAGCTACACCAGCAAATAAGATGCAGGCATTTACTTCAGACTGAGTGTAGCAACTGAAAAAAAACGTTTGGGCTTTGGAGAATCTATTTTTAATGATCAATGAAACAAATACCAGAGATGCTGGAATATATCATGGCCTTACAACAAAGGCAGCTCTCATGTTCTCTACACTCTCTCTAGGACACAGAAATGTTTAATATAGCCCAGAATCATTGGCTGAGACAGAGAACACAATGAAATTCTTACTGAAATTCATACATGCTAATTTGATGTAAATGGAGTGTGTACTCCAGGGCAGCTGAGATCTGTACCTACGAGGGGCTCTGTCCTGAAACACAGCCCACCATGCTGAGCTCTTTGGTGGGGAGGGCAAAACATGCTTTATCACAGTGCTGCTCAGGCAGGCGGGCTAGGTCCAATGAAAACAATAGAGTATTTGCAGCATCTTCCTATGACATGCAAGTTGCCTTGTGTTTTCATGGAAAAGTTATCTCTGACATGGTTGGCATGTAAACATTTTCCAGTGGAGTTTCCATGGAAACAGGTAAAAGTGTGCGCATGTGTATGTGTGCGTGCGTGTATATGCGTGTGTGTGTGTGTGTGTGTGTAGGCGGGAGGAAAAGGTGTTATCTTCAGATTGGAAACTATTTTTAGGAAAGCCACAGGTTAAAACGACTACGACTGAACACACTTAATCAAATGCTTGTTAAGAAGGTGGGGGGGGGAAGGGAGACAATTGGACTTCTCAGAAGGATCATGTCTCTGAAGGGCACCCTGTAAAACATTTAATGAGATAGTCAGTGTCCTTTTAGTCTTCTTTCATTTTCAGATACATGCTCAGTACCACTTTATGAAGCTTTATATAACAGTCTTCTCCTTTGTGGCAACCTGCTAAAGGTTGAGACAGAATGCTGTAAGCAGAGCAAAATCCCTGAGGAAGATGCAATATCCAGCAGGAGGGAAGGCAATTTCTGCCTGCAAATGAAGCAGGAACGTTGTACAGACCGTATGGTGGGAGGAGGTATTGTTCCCTGCTGTGCTGGTTAGGGGCTGGGAAGACCGCAGCCATCTGTCCTTCTCAGCTGAGGGTCCCTGTTTTATCAAAGTGTAGGACATCTGCTGCTGCTTACAGTGGCAGTGGGATTATGTGAGTCTTACTGTCTGGGACAAATAACTGGGTTGATGAGGACATTTTCTGGAAAGCCTTTTTGAATTTCAGCAGCATCAGGACATACTATCTTGTTGCTCAAGGGCTTGGGCTAGCAAAAGGACAGCAGAGTTCCCTCGAGGAGAGTGGACTGACAAGAATGGAGTTAAAGGCCTGTGAAAAAGGGAAAAACAAGACAAAGGAGTTTGGAAAAGACAAAGGAAGACAAAGGGGGGGGGGGGGGCGGGGGTGAGTGGGGGCTGTGGGGAAGGAAAGAAAAGTGAAATTCAGCCAGTTCATGAAACCTTGTGAAAGTTATTAACTGACAGTGTCTGTGACACTGTCTTGTGTAGTGTTTCAGCCCTGTGTAATTGAAAAAGGAACGGAGGAAAGAATAAGAGTCTGGAAAGCAAATAAAGATGACCAAAAAACCCCTAAAGAAACCAGAAGACGTATAAAGAAAACTAAAACACGGGCATTTGGAGTGTTATGCTTTCTTAAAAAGAACTTTAATTTACAAATATATGAAAATCAAAATACAACACAAAAGCCATCTTTTTCCCCCTTTCTTGCAGTCTTAGTCTGACGCCTGCCTTTCACAAGGGTCCTTTGCTCAACAGCATACTTTTAAAAGAACAGGGGTTTTATAAGTAAGATGGATTTATTTGCATATTCTCTTTGTTCTAGTGGAACATACAATTTTTAATGTACTTACTTTCAGACAATTTTAACTCCAGTACAGAACATCATATTACTGAAGTGCTTGCATCTAGGGATTTAGACCCAGACACCATTATCTGAACCAGTGAAAAGTAAGAAAAACCCGACAAATATGACTATGCTTGTTTTGCAAGAAGGAAAAGCATGAAGACCACAGTGGAACTTGGCAATGGAGAAGAAAGAATTAGAGCCTTATGCACATCTCCTGCATCCTCATTGCAAACACATTTTAGGAATACTTGATGATCTGCTATGTAATTACACCCATTTCTGAGCCCACAGTTTTCAGGACAACATTTGTTTCCCCAAAGGTGTATTTGAAGCTTGGTTCCTCAAGATGGACAGTGTCTCTAATTTTCTCAGTTCTAAATGATCATCATTGGGACATGGAGGCACTAAAGATAAGTTTTCTTAAAAGATTTTCTAAACAGCATTTATGGATCACAAAAACGTATCTCTGGACACAGACAAGTGGAAAATTGGAGAGAAGCAATTTTATACTCTATTTCCAAATTCCGACACTACAGCATTTCCTTTTGCATCAGAGTAAGGAAAAATCATCAAACATTCAAGCTTCCAGATTGAATTCTACCCAAGGAACAGAAGCAAATGATATCCTCAGTGTAAAATGGAGAATACTTGTTCACAAAAAGATCAAAATTCAAGAGTATTTGTAGGTCACGACTGAGCTGTAAAGGGTTTGTTCTTGTTGCTCAGCTTTAATGAGTTTTTGAAAGAGGAGAAACTGTTGATGAGGACTGGCTGCATACTATTCTGTGCCTTCAGTATTACTTCCCTGAACAGAGCTGCTTTTAGAACTGATACCGTTGTCTGTGAAGATACACTATTTTCTAAGGGTACGTAGCATCTGCATAAAGTTTGGAAGAGCTTGGGAGAACAATGACAGATTTCCCTTCCTCAGTTTCTAATCTTTGTCAAAGAAAAAGGTCATGTGAATGCATGTGTGACTTGTCACCCACACTTTATAAATCAGGAGTAATTCTATTAGTGTCAATATACAAAGCAGAAGGAAGCTGAATAGCCCAGTGTTAGTTTCAGAGTGATGCAACAGCTTGGAAGGGTGTATCAGGAAGCTGTGCACAAAAACCTAGGCAATACATTGAGGAAGGTTCCCTGTAGTACAGAGTAGGCACAGGACCTCATAGTGAAGTAGGGTCCCAAGTATCACAGAGACCTATTTATTTTTCATATGGATGAGTAGACTACTTTTATTACATCTTTTCAAAAATTCCAATATATACCTCTAAATTACAAAATAGGTTCCAGCATACCAATAACTGAAGGAGCCTGAGATAGCAGCAGATGTCAGGCTATCACTGGAAGAAGATAAAATTAGAAAGACCATTGGGGAGGATCCCAGCATGGGCAATCTCAAAATGTTATTAGGGGATTGCTATTTTTTATTGTGACAGCAGAAACCTGAAGTTCCTTCAGATTGATGGAAATAGTTCTGCAGAATCACTCCTCCACCAGTTACAAACCTCCCTGCTTGCTCTGTCTTGTCATTTGGATAAGGGTAAATAATGTATCCCACCTCTGGTACAGCACAATGGTTTTTCAGAGTGTGCTAATACTTGCTGAAATTAACATAGAAGTTCCACGCCCTCACTGAAAGTTTAAAATGTCTAAAGGGAGATGAGAGGAAGACATTGCTGAGTAATGTACTCTTGCAGTAATTTTCCCTTCTTACCCTGCAGTTGCTTGAAATTGAAACCATTGTCTTGAATGATGAGGCTGCTTGACCTTGTAGATTTGTGAACAAGCTCAGAAACTGCTTCATTACAATGCAAAATGATAGCATATGGACATTGCTGTGAGATGTGATTGCTTGAGATTGCTTTTCCTTCATTGTTTTCACTGAACATTCTCAGTGGAAAAAGTCTTACAATGCAGGAGCAGTTCCCCTCTTAAGCTACTGAACTCTAATGGAGTCTATTAGAGTTTTCATACATCCCACAGACTCATTTACATACATCTTAACAAGTTACACCAGGCTAAGTCATGCCTTAGTGACCTTTGAGAACAGAAGTCTAAAAGCCACTGTGCTTTGGATTTTGGTTGCTTTTCTGTTTTTAGGGGGTTTTTTTAAGGTTAAAAAATAGTCTAAAGACATATTTTACTGCAGTGGTGAGATCGGACTCTCAGAACAGGATCCGAAAATTGATCTTTCCTTACCTTAAAATGTTAAGTGTTGAAGTGTGGTGCTGAGATTTTTTATTACATAAATTTTACTCATCTCCTTTATGTAAGAGTAATGCTTTGTTGGGCTGACAAGGATCTTTAAGTAGCATGTCAGTCTGAACAACTTAGATTAACAGAAAAGGTAATTTAATGTTCTACTATGCTCTCCTTTCCATGAGGACTCATTATCATTACTGGTCATTTAGGATATCAAAACCCACCCGTCTCTTTAAGATCCTTCATTCTGATTCTCAATTTCTATTCCTAGAGACCAAAATTATCTTCTAACAGTGAAGAATTAAAGCTATCTGACAATATTTGGTGCACCAGCACACCAACTGGCCACAATCATCTTGTCATTTTTCCACCTTCATCTGTGTAAAGCAAACAGAATCTTTTCCCAAATACTCACCCTACTATACATCTCAGTGGTTTTTTTCAGTTTTACAGAAAAAATTTATAACCTCTCCCTGTTATAAGTATGTTTCAGTATAAATTATGCTCCTTGTGAGGGATTATTGTGTTTAGGAAGCAGCCAACAGACATAAACACACTCGATAACTTGCACACCACTTCTGTGGCTTGCAGAACCTTTCAAGGAAAGAATTTCACCTACTGTGATATTGCTCATGTCATGAAGAAGGCATGATGATCTCTGACTTGGACTAACAATTTTGTTAAATGATAAATAAGCAAAAGCAAATAAAATATCAAAACCTAAACCTGGGACAACTCAAACAAAACATGGCCATTGTCTTTTTCACATGCTTTTTCTGTATGTAAATGGAATGCAGCTCATCCCATTTTTAATGAAGGGAAGCTCATGTTATGGTATAGACCACTGCTCAGCCATCTTTTGCAGTACCTTTCTTGTCTCACTGTAGCCTAATGAGAAGACTAGTAAACTGCATAAACAAAGCCATCATAAAAGCTTCTGTGTCAAGGGTTATTTTTAAGAAGACTTTCTCTCTCCATGCAGGTTTTGCTGTTGCAGTCTAAACCAGCAGTGTCCAAGTTTAGCAAAATCTATTCACCAGCATTTTTCTACTTGTTTGCCTGCTTGGGATGCAGGTGGTAGTGATGAAATAAATTAAATATTAAAAGACAGTTAAAAAGGGCCTGGCAGGGCCAAAATTGGCAGTAAGCTATTCTTGAGAATTACAGCTTATTAAAAAAACCCAACAAACTAACTCAGCTGTATAGCTATTTCAGTAGCCATTGTGCAAGTTAAGTTACACAGTTACTTATTATCTACAAAAGGTGTATGTTAAAGTAAATACATTAAAGTGTTTAATTACTTCTTTTTCAAATTTTAACCATATGCAATAAAAGTCATAGAAACACTAGTATACTACATCTCATTCAGCTTAATTTGTTATTTGTCTCAAGGTAATAGAAAGCAGGATGGAGAAAAAGTTTGCGCACTGCTCTTCTTTTATAAGTACTTTTTAATTATCCCATGAAGCAAAACATGACAGGTTACCCTCTTAAGAGAACAGCTTTTGTTCAGTGTGATGACAAGCAGACAAGCAATTTCCATTAGCTATATTTACGGCTGCGAACATCTTATCTGATTACACAATAATACATTCCCTAAAAGAATACATTCCAGACTCCTACCTTACCTTACATTGAAGGGCAGAGAGGCACAAGAGAAGAGCTTTTATATAAGGCAAATCATACACTGGGTTCAGTTGTAAATGAAGACTAAATATATCATAGACAGTTCACATTAACAGTTTCTTGCTATTAAGATGTGTACTTCCAGTTAAATGCACAATCAAGCATCCAATATATTTACTAGCATTAAAAGAAAAAGAAGAATAAAAAATAAATTAACCTCTTCTTCAACGTTATGGGCGATTCCATTCTGTACTGGTCCTGAATCACTCGGTGGTGTTACTGCAACTTCCACTTTTGCACTTTTTTCTGTGGCATCATCCATAAACAAGAGTGAGAAAATAACAGAATAGAACATTAAGTAACAAATCTATTAGTGAAACTGCTGTTATATATTGAGTCTGAGAAAACCATCAAATACTGAAAGTGGATGAACATCTGCCTTTAAAACAGAGAGACAAAAATTCTGCCTTCTATTTGGCCAGTACACATTTTGAATAACATTCTTCTAAGTGGTGAGCTTGCATCTGAAGAAACTGTTCTACTGGTGCTCATGACCTAGAAAAAATTACATTGTTTGCAGTATTCAGTGCTCTTTGTTTATGCTCAGCTCACTCAGCCTAACACTTCAGGTAAAAAATGACATACAGCATTGTCCTCAGACATTAAACATTGCAGTTTGTTGCATTTACAGGTGAGGGGATATATTCAACAAGATACAACTTTCATAACAGAGTAACCCCTGCAATTAGTAAAGTAACTTTCAAGCTGTAACCATGCTCTTTCTCATCCAAAAAAATGTGGGAAAAGAGTAGATGGGTGGTCTACCAAGATCCAGTGATAGAGGATGATTTTTAAAACAGTATCCTGTAGTCCTTATGCTGAACTTTTACAGGAATTAAAAGGGATGAAACTGGGCCTTTGATTTCTGATGCCAAATTTACTCAAATTTATTCTTACTTTGACTACCTTGGAATTATCTAAACAGTAATTGCCACTTTAAGTATGTACTAGATAAAAATGTAAATGGCTAAACTTCCCTTGGACAATATAAAGTTAAGGGGAATAGTAACATGAAATGTCTAAGTCAAGTTCAACATGTCTTATGGTATGCTCTTGTGCACAGACGGAAATACAGCTGTCTAGTTACATTACCACTATCCTGAGATTCTTTTAAATTAAAAATCCGAGATCACAGCCACAGCAGAGGTGCCAGACTATCTGTAATTATTTCAGCGCCTGTGTGTTGTCTCTTAACCTTACAGCCAGCATTATGCTTTATTAACACTGTCCCATCCAACTGCTTGATTCTGGTAGCGAACAGAATCTAAACATAGCACAAGGTCAGAAAAAGTGTCAGATAATAAAATGATTCAGCTTTTATCAGCCACATCTGCATTTGGTTTTCTAATGCACAGAACATGCCAAGGTAAAGTAGAGAAAACAGGACATTGTACAGATTTTATTTTAGTATAGGAACTTTTGAACTGAAACACAAATTCTTACCCTTAATGGAAAAGAATAGTAAGCTAATTTTGCACAATTAGCACAGATGGGCCTAAATGACTCCCAGTGAGTAGCAGATAGACAAATCAAATTTTATATATGACAGTTGTTTCTCTTGGTGACAAGGGTGTTTCCACATAAAAGACACATTGTCCTACAGCAGCTCAATAAATTCATTTAATTTCCACATATAAACTGTGAGTAAATTCTGTCTTTCTATTTCTGGCATTTCAACACATACAAAAAATCAGCATCACTTTTTTTCTTTTCAACCCTGCTGGGAGGCTTTCTAGATGCCTTAACTGACTTTCTGCTTGCACTTAACTCCTGTCCTGTCCGTAAGTTTCATACTTTTTTGTATAGGGAGCAAAAATATTTTTACTGAGATAGCAGTAAAATTAAGTAGAAGGAGAAATTAATCTCTAAGCATTTTCAAGCAAAATTAAACAGCTAAAAAGACCCTCAGGAACAGGTGATAAATCTGTGCTGCTGCACTCACCATGATTAGCAGCTCCATTCTGCCTTTCACTGTCTTCCACCTGGCACTTCTTTTTGGCAATCTTATGCAGAATTGAGGCCCTTTCCTTGAACTTTCCTAAAAGAAAGCATTTTCATTATTAAAATGCAGACATTTTGAGACACAAAGTGTATTTGCCATAGCTTAGGCTCCATGAATCACTGCCGATAATCCATTTCCATCCATCCTCAAACAGCAAACATGTTAGTAAACGCTACCTGACATTCTCATACACACTTTTTATTTTTTAGTGGAAACAAAAATGTAATTTTTCTATTCTGAGAGCTTAGCAACAAATTGAACAAGAAACTGAAAACAAAAGCTATTATTTTTCTTCAGAAGCAGTCAGTAAAGTTCCACCTATAAGAGCGCTAGTGTAAGATTTCAGCCTAAAGAGAAGATGAACACATAAATAAAGCTATTATAAATAAACACAGTTTCAGATCTCAATTAGTAGTACAGTAAAACAGAATTTCAGATGAATCCATTTATTGAATCATGGTGACTGTGGTCACCTTTGTCACTTTGCACTCAGCTATGTGCCTGTGACTTCTGCAGATACTTCAGAAGGGGAAGAAGAAATGTCCTGAATACACAGTTCTTGTATCAGCTTCTCAAAGGTAAATTTTTTTCTCGTGCCCTGTGTTTTTTGCTTCCCATGATGTCAACCATGCAGTTCATTATCTAGACTGTCTCCAGGGCAACTCATCCTGTCTTAAGAGAGGTCCCAGGTCCTGTCACTCTTTATTGACCACTAAGTCCAAATGACACTTTCAAACTAGGTAATGTCAAAGATGGCAAATATTAAGTCAAATTCATTTAGTCCTTTCCCTACATTGGTTGATCTTTCTGTGTAAGGACTCTTTGGACAGCTCATGTCATGTAGAAAGATGACATATCTGCCTTTCTTTATTGTTATCTGCATTGTTATTGCTCTTTAGGTTTTCTTAAATCTTTTTAAAAATTATAACTGGTGGCTATAGCACAGTACACTTCTAATTAAGAACACTTTTACTATACAGGGCCCATAATTGTTTCAATACTTCATCTCCAGTTAAAAAAAACCAAAAAACAACAACAACAAAAACAAACATTGAAAACTTGTTGGTGTCCCTGTAGCAAAAACAGCGCAGGCTTTAAGACTAAAAGATATATCAATGGAATCACACAGTTGATTAACAGTGGAAAGTAAGAATGAGATGTCATGAATGAACTCAGTTGGATACAGTCACCGTTTCTAAGCTAAAATAAAAGACACATAAGAATAAATCATCAGTCAATAAAGAAATCCTCTCTTCCCTTCTCACAAATGGAAGATTCAAACCCCTGTACCAACACTTTTATATGTGAAGAAGCATATGCACAGTCCACAGGGAGTAGCAGCTATCATTTGCTGGGAAGAGGAATTTGTCAACAGCAAATCATATGGAAAGTAATAAAAATATCACAAAGATTTAATAAACTGTACTGACCTTTCAGCAATCCCTATCTTTTCACAAACACATTATGCTCCAAAAAAATAATTAGCCATTCACAATGGCAAAGATTATCTTTTTTGGTACATGGCACCTAGAATAAGATTGCCTGCAGAAGAGTATCTAAGCCTAGAAAACAGTCATAAATAGCAAGCCATCTCATTATTTCAATGCACAGGGTCAGTGGCAGAGGTTTTAGTTAGATGGGGAAGAAGAAACAGAGTTAAAGAAAAAGAAAAGCGAGAGAGAAAGGGAATTGCTTGGGATATCAGATTAGAGAAAGAAAAAACAAAGTAAAAAATGCAAAACATATTTCTAAATATTTTAAGCTGAAAGACTGAGTCAAGTCTGTTCCTAACTTTTGAAACACTAGAGGCATTTAAAAAGTGCTCATCCAGAAGCATGGCTAGATACAAAAAGATGCCTGCATAATTTTCATACAACAGGTACGTCAGTTTGCTAAGGGATCGCTTTAGGTTTCAGACTCCAACTCATGCTTCACGTTTCAGAATTTGGTTTGTGATATCCCAAATACTCGATCGCACTTTTTGCAAGTGATGCATATGATGTAACTGAGACATTTTCTGAGAATTATCTGTGGAACCATCCATGTCTTCACCTACTCCAGGATGGTGCAGGACTTTTTAATTTAAGGTTCCATTTTAAAAGTTTAATTGAAGTCATACAGAATTCTATAACAGTATTTTGTTTAAGACTGTTTTACATTGTTCAGGTTTCTTTTAATAGAGAAACTTGTGCCATTACTGAACTGAAAAGCCATGAGATTCACACTGCTTTAGATTAGCTTAACTGAGGTTATCTTAATTTTTTTTTTACATTTCCAAAAGCCTCCTGCCATCTTTAGAAGGGGCTTTACGTTGACTTTTAACATTGTAACTTACATTACTTCATTCAGGAGACTGCTTCAGAGTTATGAGTCACTATCATGGAAATTAACCTCAACATTTAAAACAGAAACTGTATTTTGTTTTCTTTTTATTTCTCAGTACATGCACGGTTCAGTTTACATTGTTTTACATCATTACTTTCCAGTTGGTTACACTCAGTTACAACTGGTGTGAGTAAACTACGAAAAGACATTAATACCAATTATCAAATGCATGAAACTGAGGAAAGCAGTAGTACTCGTCTGCCTGAAGGCAGTGAGATGTAAAAAGGCAGCAGAACCTCCCTCCCCTTCCCTGAGATTTTCCTCCTCCAAACCAAACCAAAACTTGTTCCATGAAGGGGAAGCACAGAGCCACCAGGAAAAAGGATCAGCTCAGGATATTCCTGTCATCCAAATATACAGAAAGCCCAGAGTTTTCA
Organism: Falco biarmicus; assembly: GCF_023638135.1. NCBI lineage: Eukaryota > Metazoa > Chordata > Aves > Falconiformes > Falconidae > Falco > Falco biarmicus. Next base: position 49,039,912 of record NC_079311.1, on the reverse strand, counting down.
TCTTAGGCACAGATGTCCTCTCATGCTTTTTTTTCTCACCTTTAGGCGGCGTTACTAAAATAATTCATAGGAATTTTATGATGCTGATCTTATTTCTAGGAGAAGGTAGGAGCTTATGTTTCCTCTTTTAACAGTTCTATGTACTATGGATTTGACTACCTAAGAGTAATTTTCATGCCATCTGGTACCAACAGAGTTTAGGTGAATGAAAATGCTTGATTTCAAGGACCCAAAATAGGATAGTTTGTTTTAGAAAATTCTTAATTAATCTAGATTCACTGAAATCAGGCAGATTTTGCAGCTCATTTTAGTTTACAAAGGATGGGATACAGGAACAGGAGATCAAGACCAGGTGATTAGCAAAGAAGGTAGCTTAAAACTTATTTGATTTTATTTGGATATATGCAAACAAATTGGTATTGTATAACACAGATATGCCTTGATCTAACTCCATGAGTTAAAGACTTCAGCTGGCATCAGTTGGCAGAGATTATCCTGATCAAGGATATATTAAAAAAACAGTCCTTAAACTAAATCTAAACTGCAGAGTACAGATCCCCTGGGTCAGAAAAGCCTTTGATTTGATAGGAATAGAGTTTATCTTCAGGAATTCGCTCATTTAAAAAAATTCAAGACTCCGCCGTTTGTCTAGTTTTCAGTCTGTGATAAATGCAAACTACTACATCTATACAGCTACAGCCAAGCTTTCAAGAAGATACCAAATCTGTGACTGCTGAGCAGTCTGAACTATGCCTACCAGTCCTGCTCGTGGCCATTTGTGGAAGTCAGCTAGTGGGTCACAACTAAACAATTCCAGTAATCCACTTCACGTACTTTCTCCTTTAACTTTAAATTCCCACAGAAGTATCAAATAAAAATACATGCAGTTTTGTCATGTTGTAGGCTGTTGGTGGAGGTTACTTGACAGCACAAGATTACTGTGAAGGTCTCTTCCCATCTGGTAGGGTATATTTTCTCCCCTAGTTGGGCCTGATCAAGCTGCAGTTAGTTTAAAGTCACTTTTAGATCAAATAGGAGCAAACAAACAATAGAGATCAGTTTCTAAGACCTGGAGCACAATGGCTCTCTGGCCATGAGGCTATATCTGTTTGTGTATTGAGCCTAACCGTTACTTTCTGTTTCTTATTGTTCTGATGTAGCAGCAAGAACAGATGCGCTTGTGCTTCTCCAGTGGAAGACTGAAAGATTTGCTATCTCTGTCCACAGGTTTGAGGACCTGGAGATAAGGATGTATATTAGAAAAAATTCCATGGATTTGTAACTGGGTTTACACGTTCCTGTGACTAACTTTCTGTACAAAATGTATAAAAAGCTCAGTCAAAAAAGAGGAAAGAGGAAAATGGATAATGCAAATAAGTGTGATGCACAGTGATAGAGATTGCACTTTTAAAAATCCAAAAAGTAAGTTTGATGATGATGACCGTTGTATTTCAGAAGGTAAGCTGTATCATAGACTCTTGTCAGTGTTAATGCTCCTTAAGGACAAAGAGCTTCCCTTCTTATTTTTGCTACTGCAAGATTTTCGCTACTGCTACAGTGTGGTTCTGGATTATTTATTCATGAGGAGTGCTTTCTGGAATGACACTGAACATTAACCGCATTACTTCAGCACAGGCACAGTATTAATATATACACATATTCTATGTATCATACTGGCATGGGTGCTTTCCTACCACAAGTTACATTTAACCGTCAATAGAGTATTTATAAATATCAGAAGGCTACCAATGTAGTGAATACTTCAGCATAAAAAATAAAAACCTTCACACACGCAACTCGGAGGCTACAATGAGAAATTACCTTTGTGTCTTGATTGTAATGAATACTGTGATGAGCCACACCACAAAAGCTTTAGCTCTGATAACTGTACCTGAATGTCCTGGGTTAATAACTCATTTCAGGTGCTTGACAGATGTATTTAAATAACATAGACACCACTGTTTGCCTGGTAAAATCTCCTCTCAGATATCATTTCTTATATCAGTGCCACCCCTATGAATCAGATGGTGAATATGGGCAACAGAGTGGTGCAGAAGGCTGCCCTATGAGCTCATGCCTGCTACAGAAGAAAACAGCATCTTCCAACATCAGGCACAAGCTGGAAGGAATCACCTCCTGCAGCCAGCCCCAGAATAGCACAGTTATATTTGAGTACCAACAACAGGTACAGAAAATGGGAAATAATGTTATCACCTTTTTTTTCCCCCGCTGGAGAAATGATCATGAGTAAGTCATAAAATTAAGGTTTTCTTAAAACCTTTTTTACTTCAAGATTAACCTAAACTAGAAAGTAACTGTGTTTTTTAAAACAAACAAACAAACAGAGAATTAAGGTATTTGCCTTATATTCCCAACATTGAAAATAAAGTAAGAATAGGCAGCTAACTTTTCTAATGGCCTCAAGCTTATTCCCATCCTCAAACACGCCAATGATTATTAAACTGAACATTCAAAGACAATCTGTCTGGCACTATATTCAGAGAGCTGGACAACAGGCCTTGATCCCACAGACAATCAGTTCTCAGTTCAATGAAACTTCCAAGTTACAGAAATGCTGACCACACTAGGACCAAAAGCTTGTGCTAGAAATTTACTATACAGTTAACTGCTTTCCTGAATTAGTATAATGAACTGCAACACTTTTGCATCAGCAGAAAAATTTCCCAAGATTTCATTGAGCCCTGATTCAGCCCCTAATTGCTTCCTTCTTGTATTGCTAGAATCAGGATTTTAAATTGCGTAAGTCTTGCATTGCAATTAAGCATACAATTAATACTCCAGGAATAGTCATGCCTAGTTCTTAAAGTTTATTCATTATATTTAAATAGTGACGGAAGTCACTTAATAATTGTTCTCAAACTGAATGATTTCAACATCAATAAATTAATTCATCTTCTTGAATGCATTGTAAAACATGGCATAAAATAAGCATCTGCAATCTATGTTATACTGTGCTGTATAATCTCTGAGTGTTGTTTTGCAAGTATGTTCTTTAACAAAAGCATTCCATTGTATTTCCTTATCTGAAATAGCAAAACTGAAACGCTGAAAACAAAAACCTCAAAAAAGAGCCATAACTGATTGCACCATCAATGAAGACATGCAAGAAGGAGTTATTAAAAAATGGAGAAACTGAAAATAGGACTAAAAAAAATGAAGGAAAAAGTAAACACATAAAAGGCGCTTAAGAGGCTTCAAAAAAAGCTGATACAAACAATTCTAAAATATTTCTTACCTTCTTCAGTCATTGTGTCATAATATTTTAGGTTTCCATATGATCCAAGCTCTACAACATCACAGTAAAAGACACAAAGATAAGGAAGCAGCAGACATTCAAGAAATGTACATGTTTTTGCATGTGCTTCATAAACTCGAATAGTGGCTATGCAAAATTTCTGCAGGACAGTGAGCCACGGACTACAGAAATGGCAGTGCCTTCCCCCCTGGAAATTTCACAAGTCACTGGCTTTAGGTAAGCAACTTGGTAAAGTGAGATGTAGGTGAAGCACTGAAATCTAAAATTCAGCTTTTTCAAGGTGATTGACAATTTGGTGCCTCTACATTTGGGAAAACATCATAAACTGTGACAGTACCTAATCAGCAGCACCTTTGGAAACTAAGCTCTTTTAACATTCCCCAGGTCAGACATTCATATACTTGGCATCCAGCTTAAACAAAATAACCCTCAAAACACATAATCCAAAGAACTGTTCATACCGCTGTCGCACAAACATTGTTTTGATACCTGTGCTGATGTTGACTTGCTTTAGAGGGGTTACTTAATTTAACCACTCTCTTGTCACTTGTGAAGTCAGAAAAAAAGTATTTACTCAATTCATCAGGTAGTATGATGCCTAACTTAGTTAAATCATTTAAATAGATCTGAATATATTGCATTACTATATTCTAACAGGGCAGAGAAAAGAACAGAATGTAGAGATCTAGATCTTTAGGGCTACTTTATTTTTCTATGTGACACAATCTTGCACGAAATCATTTTTTTCTCCAGCGGTTGCTTTACACTTAATTTCTTAAAGCACTTTTTTCTTAAAGTTTGGCATATATGTAAACATACATATATATAAAACCACAATAATTAATGTAGCTCTGCAAAACAGGACAGATTAAAATTACGCACAAGAAGGAATTTGTAAATGATTTGTCTGAGGAATTTGTGGATGATTTCACTCATTATTTTTATATAAATTTTTACAACTGAGCTTCTGAGCATCCAACCTTTGACAGAGTGTAATCATTAAAAAATGGGTACTTAACAGTTTGGTAGTGCTGTTTTCTTTGAAAATATTCTCTCTTCATGTTTATGAAACAGCTTAAGCAATTAAAAGTATAAATGCTGCCCAATTATTTTGGTTTTAGCTAATATACCTCATCATCTTTCAATATTTTTCCACATAGGTGGATTTCAATAGAGGTATGGCTATTAGTTTTTAACTGTAAAATACTGAGATGATATGTAAAACTGATACTTTGAAATATCCTTTAAAAAAACCCCTATTTGCAGGTACCTGAATCTGCCAAATGAACATTGCTTACATCATTTGCAGAGACAGAGAACACTTTATGCCATGGAACTAGAAAATACAGTATATTATCACTGTTTATTTTTTTAAATAATTATGAATGGATTGTAGTGATTTTTTTCATAGACATACTTTATCAAAACAAATCACAAGTACTAACATACTCTTGCTTGTACAATGCAGTGTCTTACTTGCACATAACTACGCCCAACAGAATATGACATTACTGTATTTCTTAAAGCAAAGAAAGGCATCATTTAAAGACAGAATTTATTATATTGTTTTATAATTATATAGAATGCATATACTGTTTTGTAAAAATGTACTTAGTGTTGCAACTTAATCTTTGTAGCTGCTTGCACATAAAAGAAGCTGCTGTCCTACCATCTTGATTTTAGTCCTAAAGATTTGAATTCCTTACCTAGGAGGAGGTCCCAATAACTTCAGTATAGACTTCCCTGCATACAGCATTTGGGACCATATATGCTGTTTAATTAGAGCTCATATCTGCTGACTCTATGGCCAGCAACTTTGATTAAATTTATTCTCACTGATCTCTTCCTTGATGCGTCTGGGGTCTGCTTTGCTGGAACCTGGGATGAGGCATCCTCTGGAGGATGAGGACAGGAATGGAAGACGGAAGCCAAAAGTTGTTCAAGAGTAATCGTAGAAATGGAAGTACATGCAGGAGACAACACTGCCCAAGGGGCTGCGCAAACTCATGTAGAAAAAAGAGTGACGATGGGGGTGCAGAAGGACAAAGTTGAGAAGAAAAAGTTTGTACCATAGCAACAAACTTAAGAATTGACAGAACAATGGTATGAGGTCTCTGACTTAATGGATGAAGCAGAATTGTTTCCAGAGGAAGCCAACAACAATGGTTAATTATGCTGTATCTTCAGAAGAAATAAAAGTGGCAGCAGAAAGGTAAGGCACTTGACACACTGACAATCCGGCTTAGACCTGTTTGCTTCCCATCTGAAGTGAGAGGTACAAGACAAGTAAGAAAGAAAAAAGGACACTCTGATTATACAGAGACTTAAAAGAAACAAGGAGATGCATACAGGCGCATGATGCTGATGATAATCATGTTCTGGGTGCTTCAGCAATTCAACACGCCAAGGATTAAACTAGGTTAATTCTTGCAGTTAGCAAAATTACTTCCAGGAAAACACTAATCTTGCTGGTGAGATTACGTTCCTGAATGCCTTTATAGTCCTATAACCAGAGCAGAATATTTTATACAATCACCAGCTCACTGATTGCAAGGTACAACAATGGTGGCAGAAAACATCAGCTGCATGTATTCACTGGATTATTTTATGGATTTTAAGATTAGTTGGGTCAGTTCCGCTCAGCAACAAAAAACGTCTGCCTCTATACAATTTGCCTCCAATATATCACACTAGCTTCTGCTGTGAAATTTGGACTAAATCTGCTCTTTGATATTTATTTTTTCATTTTCTTGTTATAATATGATTCTGTTCAATAAGACTCCAAATAAACTCAACCTCAATTGAGGCACTTTTTGAAAAAATATTGTATTGAAGAAAGTTCTCAGCTTTAAAGTTATTCTGAATGGAAACAGAAATACAGTATAAAGGCGACTTGAAAAAATACCCCAAAATCTAACAATATTAAAATTTGATAATTCCAGTTTCACAAACATGCCATGTGGTTCCCACAGGGAGGGACAGACTGGCTGACAGCCAGTACCTGCATCCCTGCTGGTCGCATGAAACAAAGAGAATGCAGAGATGCAGCTTAACAGCTGATCCTCGACAGTGACAGCCATTGAATTAATTTGTTGCTTTCTGCGTATTTTTATACCAGAGAACAGAGGGTTCCTGGTAATCCTGGCTGACATTCCTGAAGGATTACAACATTTTCCTTATTACCTGTTGTTCTCTACTGTGTCTGTAGGTGCTACACCATACAAAAGTAAACAGAAAGAACAATGTTGTTAGTCAACAGCACTAAATTATTTGAAATTTCAAATTCAAGACAGCCAGCATGGCTTCAACATGGGCAAGTCTTGCCTGACCTAGTGGCTTTCTGTGATGGGGTGACTACATCAGCGAACAAGAGAAGAGCTATGGATGTCATCTATCTGGGCTTCTGTAAGGCCACTGACATAGTCCCCCACAACATCCTTCTCTTTAAATTGGAGACATATGGATGTGATGGACAGACTATTTGGTGGATGAGGAATCGATTGGATGGTTGCATCCAGAGGGTAGTGGTCAACAGCTCAACATCCAGTGGAGATCAGTGACAAGTGGTGTCCCTCAGGTATCCACACTGAGACCAGTACTGTTTAATATCTTCATCAATGAAATAGAAAGTGGGATCAAGTGTACCCTCAGGAATTTTGCAGATGGCACCAAGCTGAGTGGGGCAGTGGACACGCCTGAGGGACAGGACACCATGCAAAGGGACCTGGACAGCCTGAGAAGTGGGCCCATGGGAACCTTATGAGGTTCAACAAGGCCAAGGGCAAGGTCCTGCATCTGGGTCCGGACAAACCCCAGTATCAATACAGGCTGGGGGATGAAGGGATTGAGAGCAGTGCTGTGGATGAAAAGCTGGACATGAGCTGGCAATGTGTGCTTGCAGCCCAGAAAGCTAACCGTATCCTTGGCTACACAAAAGATGCATGGCCAGCAGGGCAAAGGAGGTAATTTTTCCCCTCTACTCTGCTCTGGTGAGACCCACCTGGAGTACTGCGTCCAGTTTTGGAGTCCTCAGCACAGGAATGACATGGACCTGTTGGAGTGGGTTCAGAGGAGGGCCACAAAAATGATCAGAGGGCTGGAACACTTCCATGAAGACAGGCTGAGAGAGTTGGGGTTGTTCAGCCTGGAGAAGAGAAGGCTCCGGGGAGACCTTATTGCAGCCTTTCAATACTTAAAGGAGGACTACAAGAAAGATGGGGACAAATTTTTTAGCAGGGCCTGTTGTAACAGGACAAGGGTTAATAGTTTTAAACTAAAAGAAGGTAGGTTTAGACAAGATATAAGGAAGAAATTTTTTATGATGAGGGTGGTGAGGTGCTGAAACAGGTTGCCCAGAGAGGTGGTAGATGCCCCATCCCTGGAAACATTCAAGGTCAGCTGGATGGTACTCTGAGCAACCTGATACAGTTGAAGATGTCCCCTCACATTGTGCGTGTGGGTTGGACTAGATGACCTCTGAGTGTCCTTTCCAACCCAAACTATTCTATGATTCCATGAAATAATATACCTAATCACTCAGTTAATTTTCAATGTTCTCTCACCAAGTATTGTAGGTCCAGTTTATGGTAAAACACCCATTTTCTGCCTCTTTAGTGTAGTGCCCCAGGCTGCCACAGAAGAAAAGCACAGCCACTGTTCCTCTTTGCTCTCCTGCTATGAAGATCTCAGATACAGAATGCAAATGTCCCTAGTTATGCCAGAAATGAGCCCAGCTCAGAGTTTCTCAAAAAGCTCATAAGACATACATATTCTAGAGATAGCAACCTGCATTGCTAAAGGTATGTACCACTTCATGAAAAATGTGACTCAGATTCTCAAACAAAAGTAATGTGTTTACAGGTTTCTTCGACAAGCATAGGACTTTTACCTCACATAAAAAACATATTTGTATGAAAGTTCATGTCACACTTCTCCAAGGTAATTAAGCAGTTTCAAAGTTGACATATATTTCATTCAAAACAGAACAAAGAGATATTGAAGGCAATCCCTGAATTTTTAGTGTAATTCCGCCATTGCATTCACTTGACCTTCCCTGTGTTTGACTTCCACAGTCATGAAGGCATAATCCTTTATCAGCATCAGTGGAAGCTAGACTTACAAGGGAATTGTGACGCATTCTGGAAAAAGCATATGGAAAGCATATATTTTTCCTGAGTGTTCATACCCATAAATTCAACCTACCAAAAGGATGAATATGTAAGACATAAGGGAGAAATGAAACGAGAGAGTAAGGGCTCAAAACTTATAATAAAATTGAGAATGCATGCTATATTATAATAAAATTGAGCACGCAGCTCAGAACTGCAATGTAAAAGCAGGCAAATAAATACTAAAAAGATTGTAAACATGAAGCCTAACTGAGACTGGAGACAGAAGAGAATTTTTGTACAACAGGTTGGACACGTAATTCTGAAACTCAGCAAGTTCTTGACAGTCAGAGACATTACTTTGGTAATCCACTCTTCCCCTTCATGTCTTTCTGATACGACCTCTGATTTGCACTTATTGTTGTCTTCATGCTTGACAGAATCTCCTTTTTTTTTCATTTGCATTTTTTAAAAAGAAGGCTGAGGAGTTAGGCCAGAAGATTTAGAGGAATCAGTATTATAACAGCAAGGAGAACTAGGTTGTCTTTCCTTGATCTTCACTGTCATTTCTTCTAGCTGTCATGGTCTTGGGAAATTCAACTAGATGATCAGAAGCTCATCAATAAAATAAAAAAAAGAAGGCCACTTCAAAAGTCTTGCTAGGTAAGCTCTGGTGCTGGCTATTTAACCTAAATTGGACTCAAAGCTTGATTTGGTTTCATCAGTGTTACTAGATTAGGAACAAAGAACTCTCAGTGCTAAAAACTTGTGAAATATCTAGTGGAGGTTAGTATTACAGGTGTAAAATGAGAGTGCTAACCTCTAGCAGATCTTTAATAAAAGAGAATGCCTTTGTACATAGACTACTTGAGGCGAAACACAAAAAATCCCACCAACTGAAGGGTATCAGGCATTACAAATTTTAAAAAGGACAAATTCTTTCGAAATCTTTTTCTTTCTGTGAATCTCATCTCAATTTGACTCCCATCTTTTATGAACTCCATAAACCTCTTAACTTTCTTACAGAGCACTTATACTCCATCTGGGATAGACTGACTGCTGTGGGAGTTATGTATTATCACTGCAAAATGCAGAGGAGAGAAAACAAATGTTTCAAGAAGCAAAAGACTTCTACTACTACCTCCATATAATCCAAACTATGCAAGTTATAATTAAATGTTGTAGCCTCCATTTTTACTTGTGGACATTCAAGCTGCCAGTTCTTGCAAAATGAAGTCTTTGCCACTGAGCTGGTGCAATGGAAAACACAGAGAACTCTTTTTGATCTGAGCAATACTGTAAATAATAACAGTTGCATGCATTTTAGAACTACATCTTTTTGGATTATGCTGCTACCAGTGCTGCTTTATTAACACTCCTAAGCAAATAAAGAAAAATCATATAAATCAAAAGTTTTGGGTACTTGACCAGCAGGCAGCACATTGGGATCAACTAAATTATGTAATACTTTGTGCATCTGAGCTCTAAAAACATGTGGTCACCTTTCATCTTGTCTTTAAACTGCAAGCCTTCTAATCCCGTTCTCTCTCCTCATGTGTCCTTACTCTGGTTTTTAGCGTAGGTGGTTTTGTCTTGATAATAATCTCATTAAAGCTGACTGCTTTTATTATAGTTTACTGTGATTTTATCAAATTGGAGTACAAATAGAAATACAATTTAAAATTTATACAATCATATCAAGAGAGTTCTTGTCAGCTCAGGATAATAACAACACCCAAAAGCAAGACCTGCCTATTACTTTGCTCTTAGCACAGCATTTAAAATGAAGATTGAAAAGCCACTGTTCTTATAGCTCACACTGTCTAGCAAATCTGACTGTGGTGACCAAAGGGAATTTGTCAGAGTATTCACAGGTTTTTAACTGATATGGGTTAAAGACCAAATATTTATAAGGAGGTGATCAATGGCATGTTATTAACATATATATGCAACAAAGAAGAAAGTAATCTGAACTACTATTTTATGTCAGACACTGGTTTTGATATTTTTAGGTGTTTTTGGTTTTGTTTTTAATTTAAGAAAAGCATGAAGTTACTTGTTCCTAAGGTTTCCTTCTTTTTCCATCTTCTTTCCCTCATAAGTTACCTTCGTGCCATCTGCCACCAAACTCTCGAAGACAGGTGCCATACATTCTCTAGAACATAGTAATACCCAACAACAACTGATAAATATTAGAATTGACCTTGCCTGGATCAATCACAATTTCGACTTTGAAGGAGGTATTTGTCTCTGAAGAATTTTCAAATATTCATGAAAATGGGAATTCCAAGATGTAGAAGTGAAAACCCATCCTACTGATGATATTGGGAGATCTACCACTGATTTTGATGGGGTCAGGATTTCACTGAGTGTCTGTCTGGCCAGGCACTGTGGGTACTGGACACATAAAACTCCAACTGCAATAAATTCCAGCTGTTCTGGTTTTCAGCATGTCCAAGGAGAGCAATGCAAGGGGAGCACATGTTCCTCTCACTTTCCAGTCATAAAACCCAACCAACCTGTGGAGGCTGAAGTCATCAGCCAAGTGTAAACTGTACTAAAGGAAATCTTCTACTTTCAGCTTCAATAGAAAGTCCCTCCTAGCTACTATTATTCCCTGACCTGTACAGTTTTATATATTATTCATGTTTTCTGTTGCTTGTATTTTTAACATGGAAATTCAGAGTTAGGAAGAAACTTAAAAGAAGTTAAAGCCATTAAGCATGGAAATGCATAGTCAGGACAGCTGTACCCTGCTCTGGGATCACGCTTATATTTAAATACTCATGTCTTCCTTGCACAATCTGTAGGGAATCCCAAGAAGAATATGCTGTCTGAAAAACAGGGCATCTGGAAAATATCATGGAGATGAGAGAAGAATTTTGCCTGTAGCGAGCAGCTTGAGTAGATACTAATTGAAAGAATAAACCACAACATGCAGAAATAAATTGTTGTGAAAACTGATGCCTACCACAAAACAGACAAAAGGATTAAATTTCAGGTTTTTTAAAAAAAATTAAAGGCAACAGAAACCTTCCATTATTTAAAATTTGCTACCTACAAAGAGCAATACTGATTTTAAAGAGAGATCTGTTCTTCAATTCTGAAGTAGCTAGAAATTCTCTCAGTGAAACTAGCGAGGAGTGCTGCCTTATCTCTGCATTTTGAGACCATATGTAGTTAAGCAGACCTGACATTTACTGCTGCAGAGTCTGAGAGCATCACCACAAAGAGCTACATTTTGCCATTGAACTGCCCACTCTGAGAGAAACGTGTTAGGGTTTCTCTGCACCCCAAGTTATGTATAACAAAAACACACCAAAATTTTGATACATCACTAATTACAGACACGTTCTGTGGATAGGATAAAAGCTGCAAGCTCACCCTACATTCATGGAAGTGCAGCCATTGTCTTTAGAAAAAGCAAGACCAACATCCTCAAAATATGACAAGAATGAAGTGGTCCCTGCATGTATGCTAAACAAACCCACTCAGAAAATAATTTAGGCTTCAAAAGTGTGCAAGAAGAAGGATGCTGAGTTCCGCTGCAAGGCCACAGGTATGACTAAAGGACACTCAAGAATGCCAAAGGATCTAGAGCAGAGATAGTTAATAACATTTATAATTATTTTTATTAGTTTTGTCTAGATTTGCATATTTCCTCATGTTAGATAAAATTCTGTTGTGCTTATAAGCCACTGAAGGATTATTTCTTTCATCTCTGGCATGGTCCTGGGAAGTGCACTGAAGCATCCACACCCTGGGAATGAGTGAAGTGGAAGCACTCAGATTACTTCAGCAATGCAGGAGCTGAGCATTACCCATGAGTTGGTGTAAGCTGAGGTGCCTGGCCTTACTTCTCCGAGGACGTAACAAATAAACAGCTTCAGTCAAAAAAAGCTCACAATGGGAGTGAGCACAGACATGATGGTGCAGCTTACCTAGGCCAAGGGAAGAACAAGAGCATAAGGGTTTTGCAAAATGAGACCAAAGCTAGGACCCTGCCGGCTGACCAGGCAGGGAAAGGTTACCTAACCGTTGTCTTTGGGGTAAGCTGGCATTTTTTGTGACATCTCAGAAACAAACACGAGCAGCAAGAGCACATTAAGCAAAAGTTTGAGGTGAACAGAAAAGCTGTGAAATTGTTAAGATCAGTATCTAGGAGCAGAACAGGATATACTTATAAGTAATTCACTCCTATGTCAAAAACTTTTGAGGATCACATATTTCTTACATTTTCTTAGGAAGCATGAATGCAGGTTCCTGTTTTTTCTTTGTCAGAGCAGACAGTGACAGTACCGTATTTTTCTGTGTTCAGTGAAGGAAGTGACAGCATTGTGAACTCAGCTTTATGTAACAGAAGGTTACTTCTCTCACCAGTAACATGCACCATATTTATATTTAAAAAAAGTAAAGCATGTAAGACAAACTTCTGCAGAAGTATATCCTGTATTTTTCCACTTTGGAAACAGAACTAAAGATGGGAAGAGGAGAGAATTGCCAAAGATACCTACTTCTGACTGGAGACTGAGCCATGGCAGAGATTTATATCACACTCATTTTCATGCAGAGGATGCCATTAGTATATGAGTTATATCCTTGTCACATGGGAGCCAGGGAGTCAGCACCTAGCTAAATCCTCCCTTTCGGAAGATGTTTTGTTGGCCTGTGGCAGCTTATCAGCAGACAGAAAAGGGGTGGCATGATAAGGAAAAGATCTCATTCTTCCTGCACCATGCTAAAGCTGTGCAAGAAAAGCAAGGTACCCTCAAGTTGCACTGGTGCTCTGAATCCTCACTTCACCACTTTTATCTTCCCTTTACAACAGAGTACCAGTAGGAGCCTGCAGAGAGGAAAACCTGCCTCCACAATCCTGAAGGAATTACTCTTCAAAGCAGCCTGCAGCTTGCAGGGAGAAGGTAGGCTTATTATTCATGGCAAGATACTTGCCATTATTTTCCTTTCCCGGCTCCGACTGAAGAACAACAACTCTCTTCTACTAAAAAATGTAAAGGATCTTTGCAAATCCTACACTTTCATAACCCAGGAATGTTCATCTCAAAACAAGGACAATGTTGTTGGAGGTACAGGACTCAGAAGGAAAAAAAAAGCGACTAATAATCAATGATTGCTAAGATTTACATTCAGGTTGCTTGCATTTTGGACTGGGGCCTGACCAACACAGTAGGTGTGCTAATGTCATCCTTATTCATATGGGTAATGCCGTTATAAACAGTCCAGATCACTACTCGGTGACTAAGGGATTGGCAGACCAGCACTTAAGCAGATGCAAATATGGCACAGGATTTCCTGGAGATTAATGACTGGCTGGGAGTTGATGACAGCCTGATGCACAGGCAGACATTAATCTTAATCCTCAGAAAATGATCTGTACCAAGGTCATTATTTCTGTAATAAGATAATAACAAACAAAAACCTAAGTAAGATAATTGTATTTTTAATGAACGATGGGGTTTCAACTGCAATGTAAATTTCATGTCCCATTAACGGATACCTCACACATTCAGCTGTTAAGAGTGGCTGAACTTTTTGATCTTCTTAGAAGCTTTAGGCTGAGACAAAGATTTTGAAGAGGAGAAGCCTCCCGTGTCTGAGACTGTTAAATCCACAGCATGGCCACACACCTGCCTGAATGCAAAGTGCCAAATGTCCAGCAATTCCCACTGACCTCAGATGTTACTCATCTGTCAGAGGTGGGCTGAACACTTTGCAAGCCCACTGATTTCAGAGTTTACAAGCTGGATTTCACAAGACAGGCACAGGCCATGGCAGAACCACTTTTGTTGGAAAGGGAAAAGGAAGGACAGGTTCACAAGTGTGTAATTGCATATCAGGATTGCTCTGTTTATCTACATTTTGTGGAAAGTAAAAACTTCTTCAGGTCATTTCTCTCTCATTTCATATTTTTCTACTTAGAATCAAGTGCATTTTTAAGAGGCTCTCAATTAAAGTAGAGGTTGGTTCTGACTTCACAAATGAATTATTCAAGAGTAAATATGATGAGCTGGATTTCTATAAATACACTGCATGTTAATGTAACAATAACACTGTATAGGTCAAGCTGACCTTTAATAGTCACACAGCCTGTTTATGCATTCTATACTGCTTATGCTATCATGGCTTAGATGGAACTTCTTTTCTGTCAGCCTCTCAAAGCCCACACAAGTCCAAAGGACACAGTAGTGCGCATTTTCATACCCCCATTTTGCCCTGCAATTATTCAAGATAATTTAACCATGAACTTTGTCATTGTAAAGTGAAAGAAAAGCTGCATCTTCCAGTAGCAGTGCAACGATTACAAATTTTACTTCAAATGGCAACATTTGGTCGGGAAGCTATGAAGAGCCAAGCACAGAGCTCCCAGACCTTGTGAGCGCCTTTCCAGAGACCGAAAACCCAGTTCACCAGGCTGTGCCAGCTGCAGAACTGCTGGGGTCTGCTTGGGAAGCACTTTGACTGATGGACCCAGCAGTCCAGAAGGACAGCAAGCACTGAGGGAGCCATCTTACATGAAGATGCTGAAAGAAAGAGGGCACAGATGAATGAGGTGCAGTACAAGGAAAGGCAAAGGAAGTAAATAGTAGCAAAATGGGGAAAGAGGAAATGTGAGGGGAATGTGAGAGTATGCCCAAGTGCGGGGGGGGCAGAGTACCTGTGCAGGTGTCAGCTTTAATACACGCCTTTTGAACTCTTTTCCTTTGTGAATGGCACTTTGTAATGTTCTCATACACTGCTCTTTTGCTGCAAATACAACAAATACAGCTAATGATGCCGTGTTTCTGACCTACTGATCTAAGTCATCAGCTGGCTGTAATATTGAGGGTATCTAAGCTGACTAAAACGGGACAGAAAAATGCTCAGAACCTCTTTCTGCTGTTTCTTTGAGTCTGATCTACACTTGCATTAAATGATTTGGAAGAAATCCTTGGCCTCACAGGTCATGCACCAGGTCCATAATCTTCCATTACATGAGTGCAAGGGAGCTAACTCCCTATGCTTACACAAAACTCAAAACTAACAAGAATGACTTGTTTATTTCTTTATTATGTCTGGGTTTTTTTTGTAGTAGGAAAGGGCATGTGGAGAAAGCCATGTGGGCCAGAGAAGGCACCAGGTAATCCTTTACATTTCTACATTCACACAAATGATGGGTTTATAGAGCAAAGGACTGCACTTCTCAGATGCTTCTGACAAACACTACCCCTTCTTTGAACGCTTAACAATGAAATGCTCTCAGCTTAAAAAATTACTTAGCTAGCATGGTACAGGTCTGTGAAAGTACACATGATGCACCAGTTGACGGATGTTCGTTATAAACAGGAAGATTAAAACAAAAGAATGTGGTAAAGGTTTGGTAGGCAAAATTCATACAGAGCCAAAAGCCAAATAGATAATCAATACTGTATACAGCAGGTATCCCTATCTGTTATCACACCTATTTCTGAATTGAATGTAAGATTCAAGTACAATGCCATCCAAATTTATTAACTAGTATTACCTACCTTGGCTAGCCACAGTGTTTACATCAAACTAAAACAGCTTTTCTTTTGTGGAGGTTTGCAGAATTATATGAATACAGGATAACGAATACATACATTTAAAACCTCAAAATCTCAGGAAACAATATCAGTGTTCCGTGGAGACACTTAATACTCCCTGTGTCTGCCTTCCAAACTGCCTGCAGCACAAAAGATCTTGCAAGCTACGTCTGCCTACAAATGAGGTGGTGCCTCAGAAAAGGTTAATGACCATAATGTGTGACAGAAAAGTGGGTGGATTTTTTTCACATTTCTCCTACACATCTGGACGTATTTCTAAAAATCTAAAACCAGAGTTCCACATGCAAATATATGTATTGAATTGCACTCCTATATTGACATTTTCATGCTCTCACTAATTAAAATCTGAATTTTATAAAGGCAGTGGAAATTTGAAATCTTGGCTCCTTTGATATTAACACCAACTTAGATGTCTGCATGTATATCCGCTATTTTCCAGTGTCTTTTTGGCCACTTTTCAAGAAAGTCGTGCATTAAAAAACAGTATTTACTGCAAATGTAGGTAGATTTTTTTTTTATTCTCCTTTGTAAATCTTAACTCAGTGCGTCAGTTTTAATGAAATGTACAGGTGGTTACTGCTTTGCACTTATTTAAAGGTCACAATAATTTTATATTCCATTTTTTGAAGAATATTAATTCCAGGACAAATATAAGAGTCTGGAGAGGAAAAAACCCCAAACAAACAGTAAAGTATTATGAGTCAGAAACCTTGAAGAAAATTTTACTGGAGTAATTTATGTAAGATTTATCCATTGCAACCATCTCTATCAATCCACATTGATCTCAAGTGTTTTACTGCATAATGAAGAACAGTACTGAGTTACCTGATAAACTTCATTATAATAGCTAATTTTCAAAAGTGCTAGGCTTCTGTGTCTCCCAAGATGGATTTCATATTTCAAAACTATTTTTTCCTGTGCTGTAATGAATGGGGAAGCCTATGGATCACACTGCATGGCACAAGGTTGCTACAGGGCAAAAGTAGTGAGGAAAGGTCTGAACACTGAACAAGCCGTATCTAGGAAAGAAGTGAAATAAGCTTCAGCAATGGAAAAATACCCGAGAGATGACTGTATTTCTGAATCTTTGTTAAGTCCAAATTGAACTCCAGTGAACATTTCTAGTTTTCCTGTGGTCTTCAATCTGTCATAAAAGTTCTGTCTCTGCTAATAAGCTCTTCCCAACCTGCTTCTGTTCTTTCTTGTTTTTAAAAAAACATTTGATGAAGTCTATTTACTCCTTCAAATGATTGTTATTTTTGTTTGTGTTAGCACTATTTGAGACAACACAGATGCACTCACAGCCCAGGAGCTTTGCTTTAAGGGACAATATTTGTGCAAAGAATTGTAACAAAAAAATCACAATTTTTCATTAAAAAGTGAAAAATTGAGACTGGAAATCTTTTCTTCTAGCAGAGTGAAAAGCTTGGCTGCTGGGTAGGTAAAGATGAGACTTCCTGGGTGCAGTAGTTAGAAAGCCTGCATACCTGCCATAGTGATGCGAACTAAGGAAGCCAAACATATAACTGCAATAAATTTATTATGTCCTTTTTCAGCATTGAATGGGAATGGATTGGGCATGGTCTGTTGATGACTCCACTCTTAACACACAACAGACTTTGGCAGTGAATAGTGCAGCATTAACCGAAGAGAGAAGTGATGTGAATCATGATGAGAGTAGAAATAGCAGTTTGGAGATTCCAAGGGATAAAATTGCCTGTGGGTTGACAAAATGAGTATCAGCTTCAGCTTTTGAAGAGGGAAATGGAAAACCAGATTTGCCTTGTCCAAGAGATACAAAGCAATTTACAAAGCTGTACACAATGTAATGAGAAACATAAAGGAACTTAAATGCAAGGAAGTGCTACATATACTTTTTGACCACTGAAGTTTGGAAGGTCCCACTGTCAGTAATACTTTAGGTCTCTAGTTCCTTGCAATTCCTTCACAAGTGCTATTTTTCAAGACATTTATTACTACAGCAAGAAAAGTCCTACAGACATACATTCACCAAATAAACACCTGGCCTGGAATTTTTTTGGAAGTCTACCAGAAGCTGAGATTCAAATCACCCCACAACTGCAAAGCAACCAGGGTTTTCCTGCCAAATTCTCAGACCAAAGCAATCATGGTCTTCCTGCTAACCTCTCAAAGGAAAAAATAATTATACCACACTTGGATAAAACAAACTGTTATCATGCATGTAATACAGAGGGATGTTTGTTGCATTTTTTCTAATATCAGTGTTAAACCACCCAAAGTCATACCAGCAGTCTCATTCTTTTCCATATTCCATATGACAAATTATCCACTATTTTGGATTTTTCTTCTGATGTACTGAAAGCAAAACCAGGAAAGAAAACAAACAAAAAATGTTTACAAAAGTACAAAAGGGTAGAGTTTTTGTAACTTTTAAATTGTTGCTGAAGCCAGAGGCGAAGTGATGATATGCATCATCCAAGTGATCAGTTTTAGTTGGCACCGCAATGAACATATTTCCTAAGTTGCAAGCCTTGGTCTGAGTATGTATACCATGCTATAAAAGTGCAAAACTCTCTCAGAAAATTCAGACACATTCAGAAAAGACTGGTGAAAGCAATAGAAATGCAAAAAATAGGTTTCATGGGGAGAAAGGAAAAGGAAAATATTAATTTCCTTTTATAACAGAAAACCAAACAAATTAATTAGTAAGACTACCTTCAGCAAGTGGGTCAAGTGTGTGAATCATGAGCTGGAAGATGCTGTTCCTCATTAAACTGTTGTGGAGAGATGCAGAGCTTCCTCCCCGCTGAAGCCGTGGTTTGGTCTAGGTGGAAAAATAAGGGAAAGAATTTAGTTCTTTTTTGTCATTTGTGTGGAGACAGGTCTGAAACACTATGAATTAATCTCACATCTCACTACACAGTGAAACATTTCCAACCATCACATATAGCAGATTATGTTAAACTATATGCTGTATTAAACACTGCCATATATTTAGACAATTTCTCTGGAGGGGATGGACCATCAGATTAGTCATTAGTCTCCCAGGGGTCATGAAAAGAGCACAGAAAAAAAGGAATCTTTCTCTGTGAAAACTCTTAAAATGTTACGAACAAAAAAACTTCATACTTGCATCAGGAGCAATTCATATTTTTTTTCTTTGGAGAACCTTGTGGTTGCATCCCTGAAGTAAGTTCTAATTTTTATTGCCCTGGTACATTGCAAACATGCATATTATAAAAATTACGGAGAAAAAAAAGCAGAGAGTACCCTGGTTTAATGGTAAGATTCTAAAGCTCAGTCAGAGTGAAACACACTCCTTGCTTTGGTTCAATCCATTAAGTATAGATTGCAAGAATAGACTGTGAGTGTGATAAGGCGCTGCAGACACCTACAGCAATGGCGCTTACATACAAACATCTTTCAATGTGCTTTTAAGAAATCTAAAGGAATTTAAAAGATACTATGAGGTTCTTTCCCCCATGCCATTGTCTAGTACAATCATCAATGCATTTAATATATCCCATAGAGTGAGACTGCTTTGTGGATGGCTCTCTGCTTGTTTCGATAAAAAGGATAATCAGAGCCAACAGACTGCTGACTAATAAGACCCTGAAATCCAATTACAGGGAAAAAACAACCCTGAAGAAAATAGTATTTTGAAATAATACATGGTACATGGATTAATCTCTGGTGTCATATAAATATTAAATGAAAAATTATAGAAACTGAACAAGAAAATTAATTCACCATTTTACCTTTGGAAATAAATTATTTAAATTCTATAGCAGCATAGGAGAGGAAAAGAAATCCCAGAATTTAGAAAAATGCTGATGTGTACCAAACCAAAGTAAGGCTTGTCTCACCACCCTCCTGAGAAATAAATGCTCAGACACATACTAATTGCTGCCTACCGTCAGTGTTTGGTCATCCTTGTCGCCAGCATTAGATGACTGCGTGAATGGGAAACAGAACAAAAAGAAGAGTCAGATGGAGCATGCATAGAATGGAAAGGCAGTAGAACATCACAGATGTCTGATCCTACATATGCTGTTGTGATAGCTTTTTGAACCACTTGAATTGAAGATCCTAGTGATCAAATAAATTAGGAGTAAATTCACACTGTGATGTTGCAAGAGTCTTTCATTCTTGTCAGTTTCTTGGACAGGAACTGTTGTCATTTCAGGGCCTAGAACACAGCAGCTGAGCTGCAGATCACAGTGTTCACTTCACACAAATTATGCTGGGAGGCAAACTCCCTGTGTCAACCAGTTTGAGAGAGTGAGGACTGAAAACCTAAAAGCAGTACGATCCTCAGGATTGACCAACTGTTCAATGAAAAGCCTAAAAAGGAGTAACATTACTTTTGTATTTTGCAGGAAGGGACTAGGCAAGGCAATGAAGAGGATGTGTTTCAGTTTAACCACTGAATGCATGCGAACGGCCATTTAGCCCAAACAGGCAGCTCTAGTTAAGGGCAGGTACCATGGCACGTACTGCTCTGCCGTGAAGGAAAATGAGACTCCAAATTGATTTTAAAGGCAATTAACGATTTCAGGTAAGTGACATATCCTGGAGATGATCTGTGATTCCTGTGTCTTATCCCTAGTACAACAGCACCAGAACACATCACCACGAGACACTTTTGAGGCAGAACAGAATTTACACTGAAAACAAGCAAATGCAAAAATTTTATCCATTTTGTAGTCCTGAGTTTTACTTGTTTATTTAATAAGACTTAATGGGAACAAAAATGAACCCAGAACTTTTGGAATGGAATATGTTTCCATGACATCTTGAAAGCTGTGTGATGCAGTAGTGCTATTTTTCTAGTCATTCTGCTTATCCTGATGAAGGAAAATTAACACCACAATACACAAAATACGAAACTCCAGTCATCAGATATGAAGTAAAATAGGACACAGTGCAGACTCCAGCTGCCTCAGAGCCATTCTTATTTGATCACAAACCCTTCCCCACAAGCTGGCATATAAATACTTCCTCCATCTCAAAGCTCTTATTTGGTGCATTTCATAGAAAACTATGTCACAGCTGTTCTAAGGAACAACCTCCCCAGTGCAGTGAAACCCAGTTTTTGGACACATACCAATACCAACTCTCAGGACATGGCTTTTGAGTTAGTGAATTGACCTTGAAGGTTAAGTGGAAGGCAAGGAGTTATGAGCTAACACTGATTACAGAGCAGATCCTTTCTGTTCCATAGTAAGTGAAAGAACATCCAGAACTGAAGTCTTTGTCAAAAATGTACATGCACGTGCATGCACACACACATCCACACATCCAGCTGTGAATTCTAACCTGAAGATGAGACAGAGGCAAAGAAAAGATCTTTGTTCTGATAAAGGAATGATCTGTCACCTCTGAAATTAGACTGCTCTCATGTGAGAAGTGATTAGCAAAAAAAAGTTTTACGCCTTTATTGAAGACAACCATAATGGAAAGAACTTTTAATGCAGCAGAAAGAAAAGGAAAGAAAAAAAAATATACAAAATCTGTGTTCTAAATTTACATGAAAACAGTGGATGCATCTTATAAAATGTTTGCATAATGTGTATAATATAGATATATATAGTATACACATACACGACCTTTCAGATACAAATCCACACACACACACTTGCAAGTCCATGATTTATTCATGGATACTTTGAGGGACCTTCACAGGAGGGAAAATTTACCTTACAGCAAAATTTGCAACGAAGCAAAAAGCTCAAGCCAGGAAATGTTCTTGTCTCCAAGAAGCGATTTAGGACAGTCAAGTCCTAAAGATCAGTGGTTATAGTTACAGTAGTAAAGCTTGTGAGATGTGGATGAGTGTTCAGAATTGGAACTTTAATAAAAGTTTAAAAAATTATTATTTTGGGACTTTGAACTTTTGAAGATAGGATATTTGTTTCTTAATTTTAATACTGAAAGACATGAGAATATATAATTGATAAATCTGAGTAATTTGTCATTTCAACCTGGCAAAGGGCTAAAGGATGTCACTCTTCATAGGGCCAAGAGGAGCTGAGAGCATTCAGCATGCCTCAAAAAAACTGAGCAGGCTCTAGGCTTAATATGAGGGCATTCCTAACAAAAGAAGTAGTTCATACTTGAAATACTGTCATTTACTTGAAATGGAATGGGATGAAGCTGCATGAATATATAAAAACAACTAGATGTAATTTGTATCATATAATTTAATTTGTAGAAGATAATTATGTTATAAAGAGAAAGAATAATGAAATACATTTTGGATATACGTTAAGGAAATAAAAGTGAAAACTACATCTGAAATAATTTCATTCTTCATCAGTACAGAATGGGATGTAAGACCATGAAACAGATTTTTCTAATTGTTTTTTCCACACATGATTAGCAATGCAATTGTTTCTCAGCTTAACTTGCCAGTCCAGTTACATCCTAGAAGAAATGTTCAAGACTGGAATATGGATGGAGTTCTAATGCAGAAATCCCTCCACAGTTTTAAAAACGGGAATGCAAACAAAGGTTTGACATTTTGTTGATACTAAATACTTATAATGCCTGGATTATCTCCTGGATTAACAATAATATCACTTTAAAACAGTCTTTTAAACTATGGCAGTGAAAAATTCAGTTGTGGTGCTGCTGTTTACATTGTGTATTTGATGTCATTTTGTTCTCATTAGGATGGGAAATTAAACTATTTTCCTATTTTTTACAGTGAGTTTTGCATTAACACGTTCATTGCTATATAATTTGGGTATCACACACTGCATGGCAAAGTATTTGAAAGTATCACTTTCCCTTGTAGAAGCATTTAGTATTCAGACATTTTATACAACCTTTTAATTTAAAAGAACACTTGAAAACTGGTCCAAGGTTAAAATGGTTGTGTTTCTTTGCACCAGGAGTGAATATTGTATTTTTGGACATAGCCAACAGTGATTTCTTTAAAGAAAAGACACATTTTCTGTAAAGGTAAGTTTGCTTTTAAATCACGGAAACCATTGCATATTAGCTCCCTCAGGATCAGAAAGAGATGGAAGTTCTTATGTCATCTGTGCATTACGTATATTTCTGAAGGAATTAGTACCAAAAAATTAGCTTTTGAAATTACATGTTAAAATTTCTTTAAATCCATGAGTTTATTATAGTTCTGCAAAATGAAAATAATGCATTCTAGTATACTCTTTTATTCAAAAGTATCTGGGGCACAATCCCTTATTACGCTTTTATCAGAGTTACAAAAAGATTAATCATGAGACATTTCACTAATTTTTATAGAAAATTCACCAAAATATTTGTAGGTTCCCCTGTATGCCATGGCAGTACACAAGAGTTTGTCCATCCTCCTGTCTCTGTTGGTGATCATGTATTCAAGATTGCTCCACCTGTGCTAAAAGTCGTAAAACAATTTTATTTCAGGAATAATTAAAAAAAAAGTCTACTTGCTATGAAGAAATGGTCTATGGTATGCTTTTCACACATCTCTTTTCCTTAGTGACATAAGTGCGTCAGCAATTAAGCCTGACATCTTCCTTGCCTTGTCTGGGAATGCGTGTTCTTGAGAAACAGGGTCCTGAAGCAACTCATGCAGGAGTTGATGCCTCACTAACTACATGGCAAATTTCCTCATGCCTTTTTTTAAAAATAAAGTGCATCATGACAGTCAAAGGAGGAGAAGAACCTGTAAAAAGCTCTAAGTATTTCATACAGAATATCCTTGTTAAATAAAAGATGGTTCGTAATTGAATTATCTATTAGATCGTGTATTCCAAAACCAGAATCAGAGAGCTGATGGCCTGCAGCTCTAGAAGTTGCTGCTCTAGTTGAAGTTTCCATGTTACAGGTTCAAGTGCCTGAAACAACTAGCAAACTGGACTGCCCACCCCCTTCTCCTAATGTGAGGAAAGCAGGCTGTCAAATAACAGCAGGGGAAAATGTAACTGGATTTCAACACCCTTTCTACAGTATGGGTTCACATCTCTTTCCTGCTTGCTAAATCTTTTTGAACTATAATAACAAAAAAGCTATTTTTTTAAAAATCAGCTTTTACTGGAATAAAGAAAGTTCATTATGTTTGCTGGCTGGCAGTGCGATGCTGAATGCAGTAATTGTAGAATATGAGCCCTGACAGGGTTTTGATAAATTGACTCAAGATGTTTTATTATAGTGAAGGACTTCAGCTACTCTCTCTTTTTTTCTGTTTTCAAAAGTGGCATCTGGACTCTGCAATTTTATACCTGTCAGTGAGTCACTACTTGTCAGTCCTGAGGCAAATTACAGGTGATAGTTTTCTTGGTGCACAGGGTTCTCTAATCTTTGCAAGACACGCTGAAGGTCTGTGTGTTTTTTGTTCGGATGAACTGCAGAAAAACAGTATGCATTTCAGAGGCAGCCACTGAAGTCAATCTAGTTAACTTAAAAGGGTCTAGATAATTTCTAAAAATCAGTATCCTCAGGAGTGCTAGTAATGTACTTGGAATAGAACTGAATAAACGAAATAAAAACTAAAAAATAATGATAAAACTAAAAAAATATATTAAACTAAATAAACTGAATTTATTTGAAATGGTAAATTAGGTTAACGCATAACTAAAATCCAAAGCAGCAAACTCAGCTAGACAGATTTCAGAAATAAACCTAATGAGCTCAGTTGAAGAAACAAAAAAATGAAGTAAAGTATTATTTTATCTGGTTCTCTTAATATGTACATCTTTGGATTTTACCAAATCATAATCCCTTAGACCTCCTTTCTGTGAACATCCTGAAACAATCCCATGTCATAACCTTTGCCTACTCGATGGTTAGGCTTTATATGGTTGGCAGGAATCTGAAAAGTGCAAGCTCCAGCGGTCTCAATATACTTAAACTAAAATTCTTCTAGATATCCATGGAAATAAAAGTTGACCATCACCACATAGTCCACAGAAGCTCTGTCAGATGGGGTCAGTACAGCTTACTAACTAAAGGTGATGCATGCCATCACGCCACTCTCTACATATTCATTATGTAGAAAGGCTGCAGGTAGCTGTAGGGGAGTATTTCTGTATTTAAGCTTACATATGGTAAAGGATTTTAACTTACATATTACTGCTTAGTAGAACATTACTGTGAGCTAACACTGAGTACAGAACCTTGGACCTTACTTAAAAAAGAGAAGGAAAATCTTTATAAGCACACTGTAGAAACACTAACTAAAAATCCCTTTCTCCTTGCCTGCCTTCTTCCTTCCTTTCATCTTTCTCTTTCCTAGAAGTAAAGTAAAACAGGGAGCTCTACCTAAAGAAGCAGATTTCTGTATTGTTGAACAAAATCAATATGATTCACAAGAACCATATCCAAAATTAAATCGAGGTTGTAATCTTGCTTTACTCATCGAAACAAAGAATTTACTAGATTAGAGCTTGAACTTTCAAAGACATAGAGCTGGACCATCAAATTGGACTATATGGCTGCATTTACAACTGCTTATTTACAGGCGCCTACCTAGTGTGAAATTTGTAGCCCTAGGCCAAAAGGAATGGCTTTGTTCATTCAGATCAGTTGTCTCTCTTATGTCACTCTGTTCATGCAATTAGCCAATGTGCATACACACAGTGAATTCTCATAAATGTTCAAAAGAGATGCATCTCAGCTGACTCCAGCAATGGCAAATGGATGTTTTAAGGTTATCAGCTGTTAAATTACATGCTAATGTTAGGTCAACTGATTTAATTCCAGATTTTTATGCATACTGTTATATGAAACAGGACCCCTCCAGTTAGCCTGTAGGCCCAATCATGATACTTAGTTATTCAACATGTGTAAGAAAGTCAGTCTGCCCCGCATCTTTACCTTCTCTGAACTTGCTTAAAGTCAGGTATCTTTGGCTTAGATGGCAATGTAATAGCTCAAGCTTAAAGACTTGATGAGTTTTTAATCACCTTAGTGTCAGAAATAATTATGGAGTTTTAAGTTGTCCTCTTATCCTTATTTCAAGACTTGCCAATGAAGTCATCTTTTGCTATTTTTTAAATTACAAAAATTAGCACCACAGCTCTGTACGTCTGTAACTTTCCAGGGGACAAAAGAACCTTTAAAAAACCACAAACTCAAAAACTAAAGCTAGGTACTTATTGAGGTCATTAGATACTTGTGCACACAAAGCATTAGTTCACAAGTGACAGTTTAAGTACTTCAGTATGGATTTCTGTGGCTAGCTTTAAAATACCTGGATTAAAGTGTTTAATGTCCTGCTACTTCATCAATAATATTACATGAGAATACATTAGTAAGTGTTGCAAGATTAAGTTATCAAAAATTTTTAAATGTCTGAATTAAAATCATCCATGAAACAAGCTCCAAAATCTGGGCAGGTGACTGGGAAGGTTTTCAGCTGAACTCCAACTGTACCATAGAGACTACTGGCAGAAGATGCCTTCTCTTAATTTCTTACAACTCAATCAGACATGGATGGCTTAGTAAGAAGACAGGAAAAAAAAAGATTTCCTAGGACTTCTGCTTACCTAAATACACAAAGGATCTGCTACAGATTATGGAGGTTTTAGAGTCTGCCTTAAAAGAAGACTGTAATTCCCAGAGAGGAAAGCGTTTGACAAATCTTATGTTTGCTGATGCTATGCTGACTTGCAACGAATAAATCTCATTGCAGTAAGTTGGCTGTACATTGCAGAGGATTCATCACAAGGGCAAAAAGGCTGCAGTTTCACTGACTTTCTGCCTCCAGCACCCTGGAGATCCTGAAGAACATGGGCAGCTCCAGCTGCAGAGAAAACCCAGCCTGCATAGCCTGTAGGGAGGAAATGCTGAATCAGTGCATCCTCAGCTGCCCCGTCACATCCCCTTTCCACCAAGCTCTGCTCACTTCTCTGTCTTATTTCACTGCTGCCTTTCCCCTTCAGCTGACTTTTTGTCCCCAGGAGCAATGCTGACTTTTTTCAGCTGGCACAAACTCACACCCCATTTAGCTCTCAGGATAGCAGCCACAAGAAGAATGCAATCAAATGGGAGAGGGGCATATAAAATACTGAATGATACGGACAAAGCTAGCTGACCATTGCTAACAGTTGATGTTTCCCACATTGTCAGAAGGGGACAGAGAACAGAAGGCAGAACGTTGGCCCGTAAATAAGACAAAGGGAAAACCCTGGCATGCTGTATTTATCTTGTGGGACTACCTTTTCCATGAAACAGTAATAACATTTAAAGTGATTTACTTCACGGATTTTAAAAAAAGAGGGAGCAGGGAGAAGGGAAAGCATCACCAAAACAGGACGATGCTTAAGGTACAAATGTTTAAATAACCGTGCTTCAAAACATAAAATCCTCATTCACTGGGAGGACATTGCCAGCTCTAGGTGGCAGGACTCTGGGTGTCAGTTTTACAGCAGTCCAATAGGCAGAATCTAGCAACTGGCTTCCATTCCTCCATTTCCCTTTCTGTAAACTAGGAATAAAGACACTGTAAACCTTGTTCTGATGAAGAGGGCTGATTGCTTTAGGGGCAGGTTACTGGATACAACTGCGTTCTCTTCAGCAATTAACTGTGCTTTTCAGGTTTTGCATCTTCTACTGAGCACAACATGCATGTTCATTGCAATAAACTACAAAGCTGGACTTTTCTGAGAGCAGCACCTCCAACAGCTATAGGTAAAGGAACGAAGTGTACCTCTTGCAATGTTCTGTTAGGGAACAAACATCAAAGATTTTCTTTTTCTTGACTATTTATGTCTCTAACAGGTCTGAGACTACAGGATCGTAAGTTTATATGAGAATCAATGCAATGAAAGCACACGAAACACTCCTACTTTTTACATCCAGTAGGATATTAGACTGATTCTTCAGCACTATGAAAGGAAAACCAATGAAAATATGTTGCTTTTATTTTTTATTCACCCATTCACTGGATTATATTACACTTCCTCATTTTTATAATGGGAAACTAGACATTAAGTCTGAGGCAAAGAAAAATATTACTAAAAGCAAATACCTTAATTTTGCATATTTGACTCAACAGTATTCAGGCTCATTGTCTTTAGAACTGACATTGAATACTATCTGCATCCATATTCATCCTTCAGATAACCATTTTTAGCTATTTTCACCACAGCCTCCTAGCTGTTTCTGATCACCTAAAACACGCAAATGCCATCTAAGGGTTTTTCTTGTACCTGGCAAGGGTGTAAGAAACGTTAGGGAGAAAAACTGTTAAGAAACAGAAAAGACATTTTACATAACAACCTGCAGATAAGGCTCCAGCACTGTACTGCCAGTGAGCCTGACAGAGCTGTGGACAGAAAAGTCTGAAATTTCCAAACCTGTAACTATAAAGCAAAACACATTATTTTCTCCACATTAGTTGAACTAAAACAGGACCACATCAGATTCTGTCTTACCCTGATGCCTGCTGCCTTTTAACTATTTTTCTACAATGTTCTGCTTTGCATTAAGATGAAAGAGAAGATATGTGGCTCTGAAATCAAGAGTATGCTGGGATTCTGGAGACCACCAGGCATGTGATCTGTGCCAGGTTACTTTTAACTCCTTTGGAGGCAAGAAATGACACTGAGGCAGAAAGACCTCAACAGCAGGCACTGTTTCTAAATGCAGAGTTACAACATTAAGAACTTAAATCAGACCTACCTTATTTTGGCTCAGTGCTTGGACACATCTTTAAGAGAATTATGTCCTACACGTTTTATGCTCACCTTCCTGCATCAGTCTGCTGTTTCACACTACTTTTCATACTATTGATTTGCCTCTGCAGCTATGAACCAGGTAGCTGCAGGTAACCCTTTGCCACATGTAAGGCAGAAGCAGTGGCTCTGTTCCTCTCCTTTGCAAAGCCCGGTCCTTCTAGAACAGCTTCCTAATACTAAGGTAAACCTACATCTCCAAGGAGAATTCCCACTGTGATCAAAAAGAATAAGGCACCAGGGAAACAGATGCTTTGGAGTTAGCGAGGACTAAATCATGAAAGGGCATAGTAGGAGATCATAGCTACAAGAAAGCATGGCAGAGCTCATGGTGAAGTAGTGAGGGTGGCAGCCTAACAAGCTAGCAGCCCTAGCTCAGGCTCATAGTTGCCTTCTACCTCTCTTTCCCATTTACAGCCTAGGACAAAAGCATGCCTATATCTCCAACCTGCCAGGTGAGCTTCACTGCAAATCATGAGATTTCTCAGAGACTTTTGCTGAGATACGTTATTTTGGACACCACCCAAATTAACAATATGCAAGGCCTCTCAATTAGAAACTCACAGTAACTCCATCCATCTTTTATACAATCCCAGTCTGCTACAAAAAAACCTTGAGTTGGGTTTCTGTAAGCATTTCAGGAATCAAAAGCAGGAGACCATGCCATTATCCCCAGCTATAAGCCTCCTTTTAGCCAACATTTGCTCTCCAAATGCTGTCTGCCTCTACCTTTTTCTCTGATTATTTTTCTCCATGCTTCTTTCATGCCTTAGACTTCCCTGCTGCCTTTTCCCCCTCCTATTTCTTCAGCAGGCACATCACACAATGCCCATGGAAACCCAGTCCACCATGAACACCTCTGTTCCAGGGACTGGCACGCTTCTTTTTCTGAGATGGATGCTCCTACTGTTTCAGCTATCTGCTTTCATTAAGTGCAATCATAACTATCTGCATTTACCAAGGAGAGGGCTGTTACACCCCACTGGTTTCAATACTGTGTGCTCAACTAAGCGTTCTTCAGTGTAAAATGTACAAGAAATGGAAAGATAGCGGAAGACTTTTAACAAAAACCTATACCCTTGCAGTAAGTGAAGTCACTTTGACAGAGGGGATATGAATAGAAGGCTTCGACTTAAGCCCAGCCCTCATAATGAAATACACTGGGTGCTGAATTCCATTAAAGCAAACAAGAACAACTCCTGAGCCTCAGTATAAATACTTGCTGATTATTTAATAGCCAAACGCCAGTTCCTGTGGCTACATTCCAGGTTGGCATGTTTTGGCTTTAATGTCATCCCAGTAACAAATTCCTGTTTTCAGTTAGTGCACACGCTGCCAGAACTACAAAAATCTGGTGTGTCAAAGAGGGAAAAACCTAGTTCCCTAGGATAAACCTTTAATACAACCAAATTAGTCATATAAAGAAAATTGTAAGGTAAGGTAAGGTAAGCCAGAAATCATTATGCACTTTGCAGTCTTAAGCTGCCTGGAATTAATCCATAAACTAGATTTTGGTTCTACAGAAAATTCCCATTGCTATGAATCTACACATTTCTGTTTCAGCATGACTCTGCAATCATTTTGCAAGCATGTAAAAACTTCAGTAAACAATTCACATATGATTCTTTTCAAAATATTCACTTGAACTTCAGGAAACTGCAGTCTCTATCAAGCTAAATTGACAAAAAACATGGTTCTCTCATGTAGGAGTTTATGAGGCTCGAGTCAGGACTTTATGAATTTAAGCCACTTTTTATCATATTGTGTTCTATGCATGGTCTTTTCTCTTAACTAGCTTTTGTGCTTACAATGCTGACCGAGAGAGTCAGGGAGAACCAATGTATTTGATTCTTGAAATGTCATCTTTACACTTGTAAAACACTGTGGGGCCAAAATAAGAAGAAACACAGATTAAAACTCCCTTAGTCTGTCTGCCTCATGTTTGCTTAACTGGAGATTTTACAACTGTAGATATCTCTGTGCATATACATTTTCAATATGCTTCATAAACAGTATTCCTGCAGTCTCTCTGTGGATGTCTACAGCAATACTTGAAGAGTGTTTTTTTCCCCCTCTTAATTCAAAACTGTGCTTATTGAATGGGAAAGAATCATTAGGACTGTTATTGTCCACTCCTCTTAACTGTGTCTCATTTCTAAACCGAACTCCCTTACATACAGAGAAATCTCCTCTCAAACCGTTCACGCTTTTCAACATTCCAGTTAAATTTCAATTATCAAAATATTTTCATTCTGGTTCATAGAGATTTAGCAACTACATGACAAAAATTAATGTCAGGTAAAATCATGATCCTAATAGAAAGAAATAACAAGTACAGGGGACACTGGTCTGGAAAACCTCCAACAGATCAAAGAAACAGAAAAAAAAAAAAAGGCCTAAAATCTGATTTCACACCACTGTGAATTAATTCCATGGGATTAGCATAAAACTACATAAATTGAGAGCAGGATCTGGTCGAGCATGCAGGAACAGAAGTGATACTTACTCCACAGCACATTGAAGCAAGGTGTCAGTATCATAATTTGTTGCATGTAAAGCAAAATACAGTGAAAATAAATGATTAATTTTGCAATATGAATGTTTTCTACCCTCAGAGGCTTACTGGCTAATACATCCTATGACATTTGCAGCTGTAAGAATCACGATCATATGCTACTGAATAAAAAGTCCCTCTCTCTGGATGTTACCACCTACTTATTAAGCTGTGGTTTGATGTGAGTTCATCGGCAGGTGCTCCTACTCACACCTTTGCCCAGACCTTGCCCAACAGGGGCTTTTCCAGTCACACAGCCAGGCTCTTCCTCCACCTTGCAGATGGTCAGGACTTTGCCAGCTCAGCCTGGAGACTTACCCAGCACACAGCCAGATGCAAACGTGTTGAGAACTTGGTGGAGTTTAAAGTCACATAATCCCTGCAACATACTGCAACACTGCAGTGACCAAAGCTGAGAAGGCTGGGGGCTCTAGTTCAGGTTGCTTACTCTGATGAGCAAGATCACACTGGGCCGGGGATCCACAGAGTTCAACTGCTCCAACAGTATCAATTGCCAGAATATTTTTGGAAAAAGTATTTAAGTAACTTCATGACCCACCTATGACAGTCAGCTCTCACAGCAGTAGCCTTTAAAAAAAACAAAACACCACCACAAAACCCCATGCTTAAAATTGTTTTCTTAATGCTATGGTAAAATATGGTGAGTTGTGCCACTGTTTCTTCCAGCTGAAAGACTGCCTGCCCACTCGCCTTAGCATCCATCACCCAGAGCAGCTTTATACAACACCAGAGCAGTCACGCTACGGCTCAGCCACCCTCCACAGCCCTCACTGCTTTCACTCCTGGCCTCCACTGCATTCAGTCACGGGCAAGCAAGGACAAGATTATAAGCTAGTCACCAAGCTCATTAAAGGATGGCAAAGCAGTAACAATAACAGGATGCAAACTTTTTCATGTCTCATTTCTAGCTGAAAGCTCATGCAGGTTGGGAATAAAGAGGAGCTGCTTCTGGATTAATAGTGCCGTCTGTGAAACAAGGACTGCAGAATCAACCTGGGGGACAGCAGATATTGGTGTACTAACAGGATCTATTGCAACATGGCCAATGCCGAGCAATCTTCTGAGCACAGCTGGACAAAAGCAAAGTAGAGATTTGCATGGGGACAAACTGGTCATTTCACCAAAGTCCTTGGACCTAAAAGCCAGCACAAGTTGGAGAAACTGCTCTTCAGACTCCTACCATCCTCTGGAAGAGCTACATATATACATTCCTCTGACGGAAGTAACTTAGTTAACATGACTGTACTAGCCTTATTTGCAATTGCATTAATACAGAAAAGGCTCATCCTTTGGTTTAGACCACAGAGAATGAAGAGGTATCTCGGATGAAAATCAGTCATGCGATACAAAACTAAAAAAAGAATGCTGCCAAAATACATAAAGAACACATTTTCGTGAGCTTGAAAAAAAGTTTTCTACCCAAAGAAGCAGGGGTGCTTTTCTCTTATCTATCCTTTTGTTAAATAAGGACATACACTGACAGCCTAAAAATTCTGTCTTACAAAGCCTTTCTCTTTTGCCCAAGAAGCAGCCACAGACGCAGGGGGCAGACTGAATTCTAACCATTGATTTCTGGGGCAGGGGGAGGTGCTGATTTTGTTGTTACTTAGCTCTCGGAAGCATGGGACAGAAACCTTCCAGAGAAATGCAGACTCCTGTGTAAATCTTTCCAACCATGACTTGACACGGAAAATTAATCCTGAGATACAAGACTACATCTTTCTGTATAGAAATCACAGTGACAATGAAACATTTGTGGAGCAAGTTAACTATGACTCCCTGGACCATGAAAGAATACCTAGCAAAGGGACTTTTATATGTCTCTGATGAAAGTACAATGAAAAAACTTGTAATAGAAAGACACAGCATCTCTTATACCTAAAGACAAATAAATCAAAACAACAAACTGTAAGTAGCAATGTTCCAAACAAACAAAACCCAATCATTGAATCACAATTTCTGCAAAAAGTCAGGTTGCACATTGAGTTGTGAAAGTCTGATGTGGCAATTTGGATTCAACTTCCGTAAAATTTATTTAGAAAGAAAAATTTATTCAGAAAGACAAATTTATTCACTGTCATCACTGCATTATGAATTTCCTATAATAATACTCTGCTTGCTACTGAACTGAAACAGAGTGATTTAAAGCTTTTGCAGCAAATCTTTCAATTCTCATGTAATTATTCCGACTGGGAATTAAAGCACTATTTTGTTTAATTATTTCAGGCCTTTCATCTCTTGTAATATGAACTCCTATATAGAAATGAGGATTAGAATCACCTCTGCACTTTTTTTTTGTCATTTAGGACCTCAGAGTTTATTGTGACGTGTGTATGCCTGACTTCTTTAGAAAAAATACATTAAATTTTTCCTAATTTATTTTCTCCATTCTTTCATTAGTTGAAGAGAAATCTGGCTCTGTGATCTAAATTCTATGAGTTGCTTTTTGCTGACAACAAAAACTGTTTCATCTGCTAGGTCACTTCCCTCCTCTAAATCTGCCTAATTTATCACTTATGCAAACTAATGTCTAGTGTCTAATACCTACAAATTTTTCTGATTTCAGGAGGAAACGAAACCATGAAGATGAATCTCAGTTTCATTTATAAAATTATATTTTTTGCTGCTTTATCCTTGTGAAGACAACCTTGTAAACATAAACTGGCATAAACCACTTACTGGGATTTAAACAAGTTAAAGCAAGCAAGTTTCATTTCTGCATTAAAAGGTTGAGAGTGGGGGTGTGGTCATATGCAAGAGCTAGTCTAGCACATGGTGAGAAGCAAACCTTCTTCTTATACATCATATACCATATTTTTGCATTTATATTCCCCAAGGTATCAGAAAAAAATTTCAGCAATGACTGCACCAAGATCAAGGGTTTCTTAAAAAAGCCACAGGTAGAAAGTATTGGCTTCTTAATAGCTGCTGTTTCTTACATTATTCTTAGAGAAACTTCAGCTGTGAGTAGTAGGTGACTCACTCTTGCAAATGAACAAAATTGAACATTTTCTATGACTTTTTAAAACCCTTTAAAGATAACAATTTTAGGATGTTAAACAGAAATCATCCCATTCCACACACTTAATGAAGAAGGTTTCAGAATCTTCTGCAAAAAAGGTTTAATTGAGGATTCTGTCTCGTTCTAGTCTGGTTTTCATACTGATATTCTTAGAATAAGGATTGTGGGGTTTTTTTCCTCAACACTTTCTGAATTAGTCTTGCTGTCTCTGGGTTTTTTTCTTCTTTTTTTCTTCCTTTTTTTTCTCTTTTTTTCCCCCTCCCCTGTTGCTAAGGTCTATACCACTAACATTTAGCATCTTGTCTTGCATTTTTCTTTCAAACTGCCAGTTTTTCTTTAAGGTCTATCAATGACCTCAAGACTAAAAGTTACATATGACCTTTGCTGTGGTCAGAAATATCTGGAAGAACCAGAGTGGAAAATGCCATGCAGTGCAAATCTCACTTTGCAAGAGACTGACAGGACTATTGAAGAAAATGCTGACAGGGGTGAATTCATCTGCTGCAGATTAAATAGGCTCAGTTTTGAGTAAGTGTCATTGAGAGATGCAATTATCACTACTGCCTGTTCATTCCAAATGTACACATTTATGCTACTTGAGCCAGAAAATCTCAGTGGTAGTTCATCATTATCTCTTCCCTGAACTACACCACTGAAGGCAAGTAACATCTGGAGGAAAAGCCTGTTGAAATATCCAAATAACAGACAGTTGTCAGTGTTAAAAAAAACCAATGTGGCCCATCAACAAGAGAGCCCTGGACACTAGGAATCAGGCTGTGCATAGTTTTCGTAAGTAACTCTTCATTACACCTTTTCAAATAACTCCGCAGATGTTTTCAGGGCTACAACTGTATTAGTTCCAGACAGAAATGTAGTCATATGGCAAAACTCCCATCAACATCAATTTTGGACCATGGATGACAGCATGAAGACAAACTAAGTGTCAGCTTAATGGTCAAGGAGACTTGGTCTAATATGAAAAGATCAACGTCACATGACAAAACAAAAAGCAAGGCTAGAAAATCTTGCAATACCAAAAGGTCAGGCAGCCGGCAGGTTTAGGGGATAGAAGCAGTGTAACTTAATCCCTGAGAAAGCTATGGCAAACTAGGGGAGATTTATCTTTTGAGTAGATTCCTGCCTGCCTGTGAGGGGCTGGTTTTCTAAATTCAAAAGCAGCTGAATAGACTTTGTAGCCTGACACTCCAACAGCAGAAGTAACTCCTGCATGGTGCCTGCTTTAGGTGGGAACGCCTATTTATCATCAATACAGTTTTTGAATAAATATGGTTTCAAATAACATCTACCAAACAAAATCCATTTGGGTTTTGGTTAGCATGAATGCAAATGGGTTAAAAATCCTTGGGAAGGGATGAAGTGGAGTGGAACATGATAGCTTTACAAAGTAACTGGCTCCCCTTGGGAATTTCTTGCATTTACTTGGCCTCTACAGTATTTTTGCAAGCACAGGCTAGTGGTCATGCAGAACCTTAAAGATCAATGGCGCTAAATTAGGCAACTCACTGAGGGGCTCATGCAAGTAAGAGTTTTTGGGACTGAGCTCATAATTTCTAAGAACAAATACATTAGGATTTTGTAAGCTCAAAAAGACTTGTGAGAGTAATAATCCATAAAGCCTATTAAGCTATTAAGGTAACCAAATAAAGCATCAGCATTTTGATTTGTCTCCAAACTAAATGCTCAGCATGAAGCCTTCTTAGTGACATAAAGAAGGCTGAAGAAATCATTCTCCATAAGGCAATTTTCTGTTTCAGCTTTATTAAAACAATATAAATCACAGAAACTTCTTCTACTTCAGCAACACCTGGTACCGGTGTTATGCTATCAATATTTGAAAATGTCTTCTCTGTTCAAAGGAGTTTTCATTCCTGAAAATAAAGGATAAAATACATGGGTTCCTCTAGCCTGTTTTTATTTTCACAGGTTTGCACTGTTTCACCGGCTGCAAAATCCATCAGCCACACCACTCAGTGGCCATCTCTGCTCCACTTACTACTTGTTACTACTGCTGGACACTACTGGCTGGATGTTCTCCACAAGCACTTGTTACTCTGTCATTCTTTCCACTTTCATTCAGAACCTGCTCAAAGACAAATGTATGTGCTGATCATAGCAGGCAAGTTCATGACCTAACAAAACTAAATTAGATGGAAAGTTTTAGCTAATATTCTTTGGAGGTTGCCATTTTGCATGCCAGCTATTTTGCTTCTAACTCGGTGAAGTGGTAAGGTCCTTAGACTAGCTTACAACATATTTCTTAATTTTTTGTCTTGGGTGTCATGTGCTAACATTACAAGCAATAATCCTAGCCTTTCTGCCATAAGCAAATAGATGCATATTTGCTACCCTCAGCAGCAGTCTTGTTATTATACATTGTAAAACAGGCTTTCATCCTTCAGAATGAAAACGGTTTACAGTCTTGGTTTTATAATTGTGGAATTGTATTCTCAGGCATAAGATTTAATACACATATCCTGAAATATTCATAATCAAATGACAGGAAAAATGGTAATGCATTCATCACACTCTGCAACAGTGTTCACCAATTCATCCAGTATTAGTTGCAGAAATATGCTTGGCATTTCTAATCTCCAAAACTTTACAATTTCACAGTAAATGAAGAAATCTACATTTCTTGAAATGCCACAGAAATGCCATTCTTTTGTCTTTTTAGTGAATGTGGTGGAATTGAAGCCATTCAATAAGATAATGTACTGCTGCTCACTTAATAGCAAAGTCTCCATATTGCCAAACTATATATTTACATTTTCATTAATTTTAACATTCCTTCTTTTTTAATCCCTGGAAAGTTTTGCTTCCAAGACTATGTGCAAGTATAATCCAAAAAATAAAGATTAGAAAGGCTTTACAGATAAGCCAACTGAACAATACTGATTATGATAGGGAATAAAAAGATGACTCTGTTTCCATGGTGAAATGTAACTACTATATTAGACACTGGCACTGCAGCAATAAACAGAACCTGCAGCAAAGACATCTTCTGCCTGAGTCCAACAACACGCCAGAGCTGATCTTCTTAAGTAATGCCGATTTTATTATTTTTCCCCTACTTTTTTCATGTCAGGTGGTATTTATTTACCACATACTATGACAAATGAAAATATGTGTGAGAAAGTCCTGGATGACAAAAACTGGTGGTTCATAAAATTTATTTGGAGGATGAACTGAGAGGACATAAATATTGCCTTCATCATGTTTATCATTTTTACTCTCACCAAAGAGTGTTCAGTCATTCAAGTAGTGAGCCCACAGAATGAGTGGGCATGGTGAGCTAGGATTTCCAGTGAAAGCACTTGTTAATGGTACATTAGATGATTTTTACATTTTTCCTCCACTACAGTCCGATACAGGTACCCCAACTTTAGTCTCAATGACACAAAATTAATAAAAATATTTGTACAGTGTAAGCTAAAATAAAGTATCCTTGTCCCAACACTGGGCCATTGCTTTGTTCAGTCAGATGGCTTGTAGAAGGAAAGACTGTAACATTGAAATTCCAGTAATTTCATTTATTCTAAGCCTCATGTACATAACTGTAATGACTGTGTATTTATTTTAAAAAAGCATTTTTCAAAAAGTGGACTGAAAACCACTAGGCCTGTTCCTGAAGCATTAAAACTAAACTTCTGATTTTAATGCCTGGAAGTCCCTCTGTCCATCAAATCACTTTATTTACCACTGAAGTATCTCTGGCTGAAAAGCAGCTACAGTTCACTGTAAAATGTTAGAATAATTTGAGACTGGGAGAGGCCAAGAAATCACTTGAGAAAACTGGATTTGCTCTATATTGGATATTTATTGAACAGTGTGATCTCTTTCATCATTTTTACTCAAATTGCCACACACTGCTGTAGCACCTGGCCACATGGCTCCTGTGTCCCACATGCATTTCACACATCTGTCAAGTGGCTTGTGAAGTACTCAGCATCTGTTTTACAGTATTCCTCATCCAGAATCTTTTTCTGGATAACATGTTAGAGCAGCTGCTCCTTCTACTGTTTTATTATTAGAAGACATTATGTATAAATCGCAGAAAGGCTAACAAATCTCAACAGAGATCCAACATTTCCATGCTGTGATTAAAGAGGTTTCTTTCCTCGCTGTGTACTGCTCCTCATAGCATCCCTTGTACAGTTCCACACGGCAGGAGTCCCATCATTCCTAGGGACTTCACATTGTTCTCTCCTGTCCCACATCTTAATATGATGAAAGCTTGTAGAAACCAGCAGATTAGACTAACATATCAGAAATTTTGCTTGGGTACTTCTACTGCAGTTGACTATAAACCACTGAAATGAGAACACAGGCAGTTGCCTGTGGATTACCCTGGGATTTGGGGCAAACACTGACCTGCCACTTCTCCCACACAGATAATAAGCACCAAAGTGGAATAGCAGGGTTAGTGGGGAAGACTGCAAGATGTCCCAACAGTCCCTTGAAGGATCCATAGAAACACTGATGAAAATCCACTTCCACCTGTATCTGGAGTTTGCCATGTCTGACAAGTTAGATAAGTAAGTTCAAAGTGTTTTTGCATAAATATATTTGCTTCAAATTGAGTAAAATTAGTAGCAGACTAAATTGCATTTAAATATAAGATCATTAGGCTATCCAAATCACTCCTGCCAGAGGTGCTTTACAGTCAGCTTACATCAGCTGTGCTGTCCCCTATGCAAACGGAAAGGCTAAGTAGGATCTGGCATTTGACCTGACAAATTTGTGACATCTCGTTCCTCTCTGTGAGCTGTTGGGACATAGCTGGGACATAACTTTCCCTGGCAGGAGAGAGAGAGAGAAAGACCTTGCTTGCATTTCTTCTATAGGAAAAACCACTTCATTCATTACTGGACACTTCCTGCTTGCACTGATGTGGCTCTCTGGGTACTCCAGCATTTTTCTCGTAAAAGGCTCAGAACTCTTCCACATACTTTTAAAAGACGTAAATCTATCCCCCCACTGTGTAAGAGTATCTATTTCTTACAGCCCTGTGGATCTAGATTCCTGCTCTGCTGGAAGTTAAAGGAGCCTAATCATAGCTCCACAAAAGAAAGGTCTCTTCCCCTCAATACATCCACATTTTTCTTTAAACAATATTAATTCCCAAGTTTACTCTAGATGTCAGAAAGGTGGGCACCAGAGGAATGCCACCTCGGTAAAACAGCTCCAGATTTCCCATGTCATAGTTACAGAACCTGGCTCAGTACACTACATTTTATTAATATTTTCTTTCATGAGGGGTTACTAACCTGCCAATCTATATATTTCAGTCAGAGCTGTTTCTGAGTGAAGGCTGAGTCCCAGATTTATCACCTAGGGGAATGCCCAGATAAAGCTCTAAAGAGGCTGCAAGGAGAAGAGTGAGTAGCGCTTCACACCAGTGCTTTGTAAGATACAAATAGCTCTAGAGGATTTGACACAATCTTTGAAAGTTTTAGCATTTGCTGGTTTGGACAGGTAAGTGGTCTTGGTTATGCACAATAAGGCAGAGTTAGAAAGAAATGTGAGCCCTAATATGGAAGGAGTCAACTTCTTGAGCTAGATTTAGGCCCAGTTTTCCTGTTTCCAGACAGAAAATGGAACTGCATTTTTTATACTGCTGCTGAATTCTTGGTTTAAGTGCTGGTACAGACCTGCATGGCACCAACTACTGCTGCTGAATCCCATACATCCTATTGCTTCTCAACCTCTACGACCAGAGGCAGGGACAGGACTTCTCTTACAGGGCTGAGGGCAGGGAATGGTCCTATCAAGCTACTTGAAAGCTCCCACGTTTCAGTTTGGAAGTACCTAAGCAGATACCTATGTAGAACTTGTATAAGTTTATTTAATTATATAAAATACAAAAGGAAAGATGCCAATGATGAGCATTATTAGGTGTAGCAATGTTTATATTCCTGTAAGGCAGAAACTGATGTAAACTCTTCCTTATTTGCCAACGAATGGCAGGTTTAAATATGCTTTCAAGCCACTGGTTCTAGTCCTGCAAGTAGACCTAAAGTAGGAGGACCTCAGCTTTATCTCCAGCTTTATTGTTTAGTAAGACAAGTAAGACTTGGATGACTGGCAGTCCTCGCAGAGGTGGAGGAGGAAAGAGTACTAAGACACTTATAAGCACTTTGTGATATACCTAGCAAAAGATGGTAGAACATTAGGTTTGAGATACTACTGGAAATGTGCGTTGAAGCTAAATACTTCGTACTTGCGTACTCCTTCCCCTCTTTGCAGGCTCTGCAGCGATGCAGAATTCCTACATTTCCCCAGATGTCAAAAACTGCAGCGTCTATTCTGGAATAGAAAATCTGATTAAGTGTACCTTTGATCCCATTAAAATGTGTGCTCAAGAACCTTTGTGAAGCAGGTCCTTAGTTAATATTGTGGCTTTTTGATTAGTCACAGAAAATATGAAAACAGAGAAAGCAATCTGCCAAGACATAAATTTACCTTTTCTGTGATGATCTCCTTTCTAGAAGAAGTTGCACCATCACTATACATTTAGGACAAACTACAGAGTTTTGAATTCCTACAAATAAGCACTACTTACTCACACCAAACACTCAAAAGATTAAGACTTGGTTCCCCCTTTGATATATTGTATTGCTGTTTGTTTCCCCATCTGCAAAATCAAGGTAATACGGATTTTTGTGAAATGCTTTGCAAGTCACACATGGAAAATTCAATGATTGAGCTAAATATCTGGTTCAATCATCCACTACCTTCACTATTCCTTTGTCAATTGATACTTCTATTTCAATCTGCTTCTAGTTAAATCCCATGCATCTTGGGCAATGTTTTTTGTCAGTGATGAAAACAAACATTTGAAGAGACTCTTTCTGGCTGATGCTCAGTGCTTTTTGTTGTTGAAATCCATATATAAATTCAAATGAGATTCAAAGTACATCTCAGTCTAACCCTGAATCCTACATAACAGAAATATTTACTTCTGATTTTATGGAATTTACAAAAAAACCCATCCTTTCAACACTGTACTGGAAGTCTGCCTAGCAAAAAGCATGTACAAACATGTTAACCTGTTGTAAGCAGGGTCCAAACTGATGTAGGCAGAATGATCAGCACAGTGGTGAAATCCACAAGTAAAATTTTCCTTTCATATTTTCTAGGGTTCTGCTGCTATGGCCAATAAATTTTCCAGTTATTTCTCTAGGAGGCAGGAATCTTACGAGCAGAGCAAAAGGGAAGCCTGCTGAAGAGCTGGAGCTGAAAGCTCCTGAAAGCTGAAACCTCCTGAAAGCTGAAACCACCTGAAAGATCTTCTCTGGTGTACTTACTTCCACTGATCTAGATGGGTGCTTGTGTCACCAAGGCTCTGTCAGTCACCCAGGCCAGGCACTTTATGCTGTTTCCATGCGAGCCCTCAGCTCCTACACTTTCTTATTCCATCCTCAGCCAGAACACTGTTGTTTGGACAATGGCAAAATCTAACAAGAAATGAGCAAGCCCTTCCAGTCAAAATGAAGGCATGAACTTGTTTTCTCTGGAATCAAGGGTAAAATAGCTATGGATGGCAACACAGACACACCGCTAGAGCTGATACTGCTCTGCAACCTTTTGAGAATCCTGCAGAAGAGCCAGATCCTGTCCTTTGGGTGAGCACTTGCTGCTGCTGCTTCTGAAGTCTTGGAATGAGACAAAAACAAATTTCAAATTAAATCTTGCTGACGTAGCTACAAGGAGTTCTGACATTTAATAGCCTAAGAAGGCCAATGTAGCATTTTTGATGTTTTGTAAATCTCCGATTTAGTAGAAGTCACATATCAGTTCCTTTAGAAGTACCAGTCTCTGTAGCTTATGCAGTTAATGATAATCAAGGAAATGAAACCACAGTAAATATTCTGGTTTAACTCAGCTACCAGTTTTCACTGTGGCAATCATTTAAACTGCATGACATCATCAGTTCTAAAAAAGCACTGCTTTAAGGTGTCTCTAGTCATTACAACAGCATTATCAACACATAAGCGCTTCTGGTATGGACCTGTCCTTTCAAAGAGGTTCCAGGCATTATGAGATATGAGGGAGGGATGTTGACATTGCATTAACCTTGGCATGAATAGCTTACATTTTCTTAGCTGCTGTACACATGGGGCCGGACTGTCAGAATAGCAGGTTCTATCAATCTCAGTTTAATATCTGTTCTGTTCTTGCTTTAGCTAAATCTTCCTCCTAGATCTGATGTTGCTGTATCAGCATTTTTAATGTTTACTGTTCAATGACTAGCTGCATGTGCATTGTCACAGCTGCTCCATGCTCTGCAGAAAATGGCTGTACTTATTGGTGCATATTGGTGTACTTATATAGCGCATCTTCCAGTTGATCAAGTGGTTCTTGGCTTTATTTTACTGATTTCAAGTCAAGGACGCTCAAAATACAGTGCAAGGAAAAAGGAAGCCTTAATGTACACATTCTATGAATTTTCTTTTTGCTATAAAACCTACAGAGAAAGATCTGTTCAAAAGGGTTATAATCTTGTCATTTTTATATAGCCTTCCCATCCACTGTTTTTCTCCTTGATTCCAGTCCCTGTTGGTTGTATTATAATTGATGTAATGTTTTCTATGCATCAATTACAAGGAATGGATGGTCGTTAATTTTTGTTTTGGTTTGTTTTGATTGAGTACGTATTTTTGGCATTCACTAGAAACAGTGTAAGGCAGACTGATTTTCAGATTTTTTTCACCTGTTCTTGATCACCTTGTGATTTGTTGGACTTCATGAATAATGCTGAGGCTTAAATACCACGTCTGGCAATATCAATTACTTAACTGAAGAGTTCTTCGTACTAACAAGGCACTGGAAATCAGTCCATGTTCTTCTCTGCATGTGTCACAATATGGCTCTTCCTGTGCAGATAAGGCAGCCAGGCTGACAACACTGACTGCAGTCTGTTCTTCTTTGATGAAAACAGCACAGCTATTCCCCATCATACATGAAAAGGTCAAAGAAAGTGACTGAATTTTGCCTTAAAAGAAACATGCTCAGGCATTAGTATTTTTCACTTGGATTGTTTTGTGACTTAATGAAAAAAGGAGTGAGTGAGTTAACAGATTAGTTCAGCTTTTTTCTTTTTCTTTTTCTTTATTTTTTACCATTTGTAAAGCTTTCAAAGCATTTCATAGGACTGAATTTACAACCTTAGAATAAGTACCTGTTGATTGAGAAATAGACAGGAACAACAGGCTATGAGAAAAAAACAGAAAAGAAAAAAAGTCTACCATTCTGTGCACGCCATCTACCTTTAGACACCAGGGCAGAAAACTGCAAATCACAGTATATTATACCTATTCCACTTCCTAAGTGTTTTCACTCCCTTTAGTACTGGTGAAGCCAAACATGATGGCTAATCA
The DNA here is from genome assembly GCF_023638135.1 of Falco biarmicus. Taxonomy (NCBI): domain Eukaryota; kingdom Metazoa; phylum Chordata; class Aves; order Falconiformes; family Falconidae; genus Falco; species Falco biarmicus. The sequence continues at coordinate 48,996,281 of NC_079311.1, read as the reverse complement.
AATCTATGAACTCAGTATTCTTGTTTTATTAAAACATTGTTCAAATTTAACAAAATGCCAATGGAATTCTTTAGTGTGATTTCTGATGAGTTTTTGGTCCATGGATGAACTTCATTGCTTTTGCCAGCTTGCTGTTAAAACAAGGATATCCATCTGCTTTCAGAAGTCACTTACTGTAATTGTACTGTGAAAATCATCAAAATTACATTGCTAAATAATAGCTTGTGTATTTTGGATAGGTCTCTACAATTACATCCATATAGAGAAAGGTGTTTTATAAAGACATTCCATTATCTCCATAACGTGGAACTGGTCAAAACCTAGAGAGTCACAGTTCAGTAAGTAATAACATAACTGTTCCATAGATTCTTCTATCAGCAAGGAGCTTATCAGTAAGAAATGATGGAAAAGGAGAAAGGTCATAATCTGTCACAGGGTGATGATGAGCCATGCACATGTTTTCACTGTGGAAAAGCTAAATGCTAGGATCTGTCAAGAAAAGTATTTCCAGTAAAGACTGGCAGCTCTTCAAAAAGGCACTGTCAAAAGCTCAGGTATAAGACAGGGACCAGCTCTAGTCATATGCCAAGAGAAAATATGGCTTCTGACTAGGGCAGGTGCTGCTTGGAAGGACACAGAGGTGAACAGAAGACATGAGGAGACCTCAGAGCTTCAATCTTCTATATAAGAAAAATCGCAGAATGGGAACACAAAGGCATTTTAAAAATTTATCAGTGGGACAAAGACAAAACCAAAGGATATAAACTGGCCATGGAAACAATTAGCCTAGAAATGAGATGGGTTTCCCTATGTGGGAATGGTGAAATTCTGAGCACCAGCATTTTTATCTGCCTTTGTGTTGGGGTTTTTACAAGTGTATACAAAGGACAGCATAACATAATTGCTTCTGATTGCAAGCAACAGGACACAAAAGTCCATCTCAGTGTTACGTTGTCAGGTTTTGTAGTGAGTACTTGCAGCATGTCCTGATGAAAATCTAAGAGGGAATTCTATTTCTACTAGGTTTTATCAAAAGAGCATTTGATCCAATTGGTGATTATGTGCACATAACCAAATTCTTCTTCATTATAAAACGGAAACTGCTGTTATTCGTAGCAGCAAATTCAACACACACACGCACACCCCTCACCCCCAAAATACTCCACTTTAGAATAAAGCAGAATTTGTTTGTTTGTTTGTTTGTTTGTTTGTTTTATTTAGGCATTTGATTTTAATACGCAAAACCTCCTGTTTTTTCTGAATTGCCTTCTAGCCAACATGATTCACAGGTGATTCATCACTTCAACAATTGTTGACAGACTTCTGCATAGTCAGTGTAGGATGGGATCTCATCATCTTCCACATAGTAACTGGGGAACAGAAGACTGGCAAAGTGGAGTAAATGGTTTCCCAGGAAGGAACTCCGGGCAGAAAGGATACTTAAGAAAGCTTTACAGTCATCTATGAAAATAATGCTCAGCTACAGAAAATAAGCAAATTTTTGCACCTCTTTGATGTGTATGTGTCACTTCCAAAAATCTGCTTATTTTCAGGATGGAAAAGCAAGAAGGATCATATAATTGCTTTCTCTGTGTACACTAAATTAAAATTTCAGAACAAACATCTCTGCCCTGAAGCAGGTTTTGAGTATAGTCAGAACTACTACAAGTGAACCAGAACTGCATGTGAAATGACAGAGTTAATTCAAGCTTATATGTTATTTCATGGCTATATAAAATTTTTGTTCATTCTGCTAGTAACTAGATGTGATATTTTGTGCTTAAGCCACAGAAGATAGCAACTAACTTCAAGGATTCAGCAGGGCACTATATTTATATAACTGCCTTTTATATCCTCCTATCCTGGCAATTGTAAAAGGCCATCTTTATTGTGCTATAATAGCACTTAATATTAAGGGCAGTATATATATTGCTAGATGCAACAGCATTATTTCCCTTGGAAATCATGTAGTTAACTAAGTCTAGTATGTAAATGTAATAGTATATTTAATCTATCCTATTTATATTTATTTAACCTATGCCCATTAAAATACTTTGCCATATTAATAAAATATTACCAAATAACATGAAAAATTAAAGGAGAAATCTGACTTACTTGAAAAATTATACTTTGAAAACATAGTACTGAATTACTGTGTTCACATAATAAACCCGCTCAGCACACTTAGTGAAATAATTGCACATGGCAGAACTAAAAATTGTATGATGGAAAGCCTGAATAAATATTACTGTAATGCTTCTGTTTAAAGCTTGGCTATTTAATTTGGGTTTTATAAAGGAGTTTAGTTCCTGTAATACTTTATAAGAATGCAGCTATTAATTTGGATGTAATATGATATGAAATAATGACCTTAAAATACAAATAAAACCAAAATATGTTCCTCAAACAGAAGGAGAGGCCACTTCCTTGAATACCCATATTTGTACATGAGAATATTTAGGTAATTCTTCTAAAAGCTGAAAATTTTTCAACCTCTTACTCTTCCCTTGCCCTAACACATGCATATGCTCACACGCACATACACACGCTGCTTATCCATGGTTTTGCAAAGAGATAGCAAAGCAAAAACAAACTCACAAACCATAAACCCCCATTTAGTTCTAATGACTTAATTTTTTCTAATGTTATTAATTCAAAACTTCAAAACCAGTAATGCTAAAGCATGCAAGGACCTCCTTATGCTTAACTTAATATAAGGTACTTAGATTAAGTCAGAGTGACACTGAGAAAATGTACCTTAAAACAGTACTAAAAGATAGAGACATCATCATTTCTGTAATTCCCCCTTCGTTAATAACCCCACTCCCCACCCCACCCCCAACCTAGATTTCCTATTTCAAAGTGAGTATTCAACACACCGTTCTGAGTCACATCACTGGGATCAGGCAAGCATGAAGCTGTGGAAACCAGATACCATTATAAACTTCAAACATAGCTTGGGTTCCTTAAAGAGTCTGGGTGGCTGAAGACACCTTAAACCCATTGTACCTTGGCATTATGCCTTGTGTAGCAGATATCTTAAACTCCTCCACAGCCATTTATGCAGCGTAATCCAAGGGTGCTCACGATTCAAGAGTAATCACAATGAAGGCCAGGAAACTGACTTAGAAACCTTCCTATCTCCCCAAAAAACCTCATTCCATTTCCCCTCAAACTTCTGGTAAGGCAGAAGTTTAAACTTTTGAAGTGGCATTTATGAAAGTTCAAGCAGATGTAGCTCTGGGAAGAACTGCACGTGTGACATGAAATTGCAGAAGAGAACACTCCTTCCTCCACTGGCCAAATGTTCTTCTCTCCTGTTTTCCACAGTCCACTTTTTCAGAGGCCTTGACTCTCAGACAAAAAAACCAAACAAACAAAAAAAAAAAAGGGCAAAAAAAAGCACACAGTTTTTATCAAGAAAAACTAAGACTAAAATATTCCTTTTTTTTTTTTTCTTTTCCTCCTCCCCACGTGCCAGAAGGGAGCAAAAGTTCAACCCCTGCAGCTCAGAGATTAGGTGTTGCAAGGCTTCACTGTGTAGCAGTGTCTACCCCTTTTCTTCCAATTCTTCTGGTTTGTTTTTTGAAGAAGGAGGTTAGTTGCTAGAAAAAAAGCTTTTTTTTGATGATGGAATCTAGTCATTTGTTCACAGCATTCCTATGGAGTTATTTCAATGTATAATTCATTTCTTTTTAATCTTTGACTGAAAATTGCTTTAAGCAAGAATAGCAGCTAAATCCCTGCTTAAAATTTACATTTATAGTTTTGGGAAAAAAGCATTGCCAATTTACTTCTTTCACTACTTCTGCCTTTAGATTCTTTTGCCAGCAATAGCACTGCAATGTGACAATGTGACACTGTGGCACGACAACTTAAATATCTGGCTAAGCCAGAGACATGATGTCCTTCCCTTTCACCTTTCAAAATGCCAAAAAAAAATGTATCAAAGCTATTACAGAGTTGGGAAAGAAGCTAGAACAGCTCGTAGCAGTGAGCAAGTTCTGTCTCTAGAGCGAGGGGAAGGAAGGAATTAAATCCCCAAGGGAGAAATCATGGCCCATGAACATTTCTTTACACAAATAATGATTTAGAATTTCTGTCTATTGTTCTTTTTCAGGGACCGGAGAAAGAGATCCTGATTTCATATTTCATGACTTTCACAATGGGCTTCAGATACAACTATATTAGCCATTGTGCAACGGCTTTCTGATCGTGCCTGCTCTGCTTCCTTCCTATAGGACCTTCCATGGGATCAGGCAAAGAGACATTTTGGTGACTCAGTCCCATCTGTAGCAACCTCCTAATATTGTTATTCCACCACTAGAATGTTGCATCACTGGTACAAATTGTTCATTAGTGTTATTTCACAAAAGGGATACAAAATGCACTAATGAAAACCACTGCATATTGATGCGTCTGAATACAAGAAAGCACAAATTGAGTTAAAATATGATCATTTCCAGCACTACCTGACACTGCACAGACCTAGCTTAGTCAGATAGGAAATCATTTCCACTCCTGTGGTTGTAACATGAAGGGCATCATATTCTTCCGCAAAGCCTAAGGCTTCAAGTAATCCTCAGCATGAATGCCTGGGTGCTAAAAAAGACATGCAAAGTGAGCAGAAAAGGGAGAGACCCTTTCATGTGGATACTCAAAAATTATTTCAGTTGTTGGCAAAAGTGGCATTTCACATTTTTACAAGAAAAAGTGAAACAGAGCATCAGCAGAGCTGTTAATGGGGAGCTCTGTAGTGAATAGGAGCTCACTATGCCCACCACAGAGAACGCAGGCACAAGGGGCTGCACTGCTAGGCAATCCTGTTCCTGTGGGATAGTACCACTTCATTTGCCAAGGGGGCCTCTGCAGCTGCAGAGAATTTTTTGTTTGATAGTACTGATATGTAAGTTAAAAGAACTGTCAGAGGACTAAACCACTTCAAAATGTACTTTGCTCATTTCACAATTGCAGCAGAATGTTAAATTACTCATAACATCGCACAATGCACTAACTGTATGCAACACATGTAAAAAGTACTGGTTTAGGAATTCTGGCTAGAGCAACCTGCTGTTAAGTCTTTCCTGAGAAGCAGGGAGACACAGCCAATTTTTTTGTGGATTAGCAATATGTGGATTATTGTGGGTATGCTGTGTTGTCATTTTTAAGTCATCAATTCAAATTCTTTTTAAACTAATCCCCTTGGTAAGGAGGTCCCAAAGAACATTTAATTTAAAAAGTCATAAATTAATCTTCAAAAATTAAATAGCTTACACAATTTGAGCAGCTGACTCATTTAGAATCAGTTTCTCATAATGGCATTAGAATATTTAATTAAGAATATTGTTTATAAAAGAAATTAAACCTTAATCAGCAGTATTGTTGCATCCTATTGTCTAATAGAACAGACTGTAATTTTATTAATAGAAGAATGTTTTATGGCAAGTGTTTCAATAGCAGGACCAAATTCATTACTTGCATAAATCTGCTAGAGACAGTGAACATAAATTGGAAAATCACACGAAGCATTCTGTGTCTTATTATGGCAAAATAATTTTACCTTGAATAAATCATTTTACTTAACACCTACAACATTCTATAGGTAAAAAGTGAGTATGCACACAGTAACATTAGATAACTGTCAACTTTTCCCTTGCAATTTTGAGTTCACGAATTACAAGTGACAACTTAAAGATCAAGGAAATAAAATAAACATCATAGAATTAGATAAATCATAACAATAAATGCAATACAAACATAGCTTTTTCCCATCTTACAAATGAGTTCTACTTACAATTTGGACATACAGAAATTACTTATAAATACATATATACTGGTAATTGTTGTTGGAATTCAGAAAATACTCAGTTAAAAACATCAACACAAGTGAGCCAAGAACTCCTGGAGTTAAACATGTCATCCTGTTCCTTTCTTGGAACAGGAGAGTATTAATTTAAACGAACCTGCACAGAACTAATTTGCCAGCAGCTGTGTAGCAGAAAATGACCTTGTGAACTACTTGAGGCCTGATTTAACCATCCTATTTGAAATTAATGAGGAACCAAAAAAAATTCTGTTCATTTGGCTTCTCTTCTGCAGGCTTATCAGTCATCAAAAGTAATGTCACTCGCAGTAACCTCTGTTTCTACAGCTTCCCTTACCAACATGTCAACAGTTCTTGCTTAGCGGGACACTGATTGCATAGGAAAGGAGCTGCATTCCAATATACACTGAGCAAAAACACAGCAGGGGCTCTGTAGACTTGGGGACAGCTCCAAGAAAAGTGTTCAGGCCAGCGACCACATTTTAGGTACATGAACCTGGAACCAAATTCCCAAGTGAGGCCCACAGGCTTCCCATTCAGTGCATGAAACAAATGCCTCAAAATGGGGTCCCGCTCAGCCCAGGACCCTGAGCAGGGAACCTCCTGAGACAGAGAGCAGGACATGGTGAGGCTGGGGACACAGGCAGAGGAAGGTTTTGGAACCTCACCTCAGGTGGCAAGAAGGTGCACCTTTTTGCTTATGTGCTCCAGCTCATGGCTATCTCCTGAATGTCACAAATTGCTCTGAGAGCTGGGCAGGGATTGCTTCTGCCTGCTGAAAGGCCACTTCTATTGCTGCTGCCCATGTTTCAGTGCAGAAGTGCCCACACTGCGGTGAAGCCAGCCACATTAGAACTTAAAGGCACCACACAGCCACACTGCTGCTGCTGTAGAGGTCCCCAGGAAGAATATGTGTGCAGCCCCTGGACCTTGTGTTCACCTCACTCATTTTCCCCCTCCTCTGCCTCTGCCTCTCCCTTGCCCAGGAACAGAGCAATCCAGGTCCATGAATATGAAGAATTCAAAATTTGTTGAAATATTCTTCACAGATAAGCATTAAGACAACTGTCATGCTGGAGCCCTCCCTAGCAGGCGGGGGCTCCTGGCTACAAGCGTGTGTCACACTCCCCCATGCTTCATCCCTGGATTGGTAAATCGATGGCAGACCATCCCCCTGGGATGCATCTGCCTGGCCCCAAGTGTTTGAGCCCACAGCCCGCTTGTTAAAATCCTCTCCTTGGAGCCAAGAGAGACTGCGCTGATCTCCTGCAGGCCAAACTGAAGTTAGATCTCCCACTTACTTGTTATGAACGCTGAATTTCAACAGTGTTACAGAGCCACTTGGGCCGGAAGGAGCCTGGGGAGGTTTCTCGGTGAAGCCCATGCTCGAAGAAAGCACAACACTGAGTTCAGCCCCAGGTGCTCAGGCTGTGTCCAGTCAGATCTTAAAAACGTGTGAGAAGCCCAGCCCAGCCCTCTTGGGTGTGCATCAGCTGACCATTAGAAGTCTTCCATAAGGAGATGCCTCAGGCACTATGTCAGAGGATGGCTGAATTTCTGCACTGTGTCTACACTGATCTACAAGCTAGCTGCTCATCTATGGAACACTACCGACAGAGAAGAGTTACATAAGTTGTGCAGATCCACAGTTCATTAACACTGGTGTTAGGTCCTTCCAAGATTAGCAAACATTTTCAAAATCTTCAAAATGCTACACTTTTAGAACCTAATCCCCATTTGATGGGATGCAGCCATTTCTACCTGAACAACTCTCCTAACAACAGACACTTGAATTCAGAAATTCACTCTTGGCTAACATCACTTACCTAAGAATCACCAATGATATTAACGTTTTCAGAAAAATCAACTCACAAATACAAAGGAATCATAGTGCTGTTATTGGCTTATCTGATGGCTAAAATCAGCACAGTAACCACATGAGATGACAGATACTGTAATGCAGCAATGTAATAATTACAAATTTAATTGTTTCTGTTGAGAGGCTCGGTAGTTACTCAAGAGTTGTTACACTTTGTCAAAGATACACCCTTGCCAGTTAACACTGCTGTCAAATACAGACTTTATTCAAAAACCAAGTAACCACTCCTCACGGTGGCAACAATTCCATTCCAAGCTAAATATACACAATGCTGCCCATGTTCAGATACCAGGAACTCTGGCTGCAGGCTGTGTAACCGAGCTCCGCTAAACAGAACGGGGTATAACAGAGTTTATATTAACAGTGCTGCCAAATGCTAAGTCTGTGTAAGGCGAAGAGTGGTTCCTAAAGTAGGAAAACAGTAAAATGATACTACATCAAGTATTTCTGCTTCCTGCTGGATGCCTGGAAGATACGGCGTTTCTACAGGAAGACATGGGCGTGTCTGTCACAAGACAGCTTTGCTTTTGATCACCAGGACCCACTGACCTGCTCAGAACTGAATGTTCTGTGAAATATGATTTTCTCTCCCTTCACAGTGCTGAACTGTTTTATTAAGCAGCAGGTACCTGACAGATATGTGGGTACCTGCTGGTTAACAAAACAGTTCAGCTCTGAATTTCTAGCTGTCATGTAGATACTCACTTGAAGTAATTACTAGGATTTCTAAGGTTTCAATATCACAGAGAAAACATTATCTTTGGTGGCTACCTTCCTTAAAATTATTTGGCCATTATTCACCATTGTTTCACATATTTTTGCAGAGAATAAGATGATGTAGGTTCTGAGGAGTGATTAAAACATCGGGGCTGGGCTGCGTCCTCAGACTTTGAGCAATGGCACTATGGAAGAACCACACACTACTCAGCAAAACTTGATCATAAAAGTACCTTTGACTCAGAAATAGGTTTACTCCGTTTCTTTCTTGCTCCATAATCTGTTAGGTTTGCTCCCACAGCAATTTGCAGACTGTTCACGTGAGGTCAGAGGTTTCAGCTCCCTTGTCTAACTTTGCTTCTCTAAACACACAGCCTTAGTGACCTGCTTTTCAGAAGAACTTCTGCAAACATTAACCATTCATGCTTCCACACACTAATCAGCATTCCAGGAAATCTTTTATTTTGTTAATATGTAAAGGAAGTCCTGCTTCATTTATCATCGTGTTTACTAGGGAATGTGACTCTGAGGAAGTGCATGGGCTCCATGCCCTGGCTGTTCATTCACTCTTGATTTGATGACTCAAATACCTTCTCCATAGAAAATTGTTTTCTTGTGCCAGGAGAGGAGGATTCCTTATGGACTTTTAAAATAAAAGTTGTCTTCACTGTTATATTTCTCTTCATGCTGTTCCCGAGCTATCACACACAAGTCTTAATAGCCTCCTGTAAGAACCTAAAAAGATTAAAGTCTAGGAGGGACTGTGATAGGGTCACAAATGGAAGATTTTGTACTATTGCTCTGAATGTCTTTGTTTTCTTATCACTTTTGCATATGTGGAGGATGCATATGTGGAGGATGGCAGACCACTCTCTGCCTGTGAGGACACAAAGGTTATCTTCTACCCAGAGAACCATCAAATAGCCAGCTGGATTTGTAAGAATCTTCTTCCCAGGTATTTTGAGTGCTTCCATGAAAGAAGAAATAAATACATGACTCAGCAAAACTTAGGCCTTGTCCAAGAACGGATATTCCCCAGACATTTTCAGTCAGGTATCACATAGTCTTAGCTCACCATTACCATCATCCATTGCCTTTATCTTAGACACAAAGACAAAACGCCAAAGTATCCTCACATGCACACTGCTTTTGGGAGGGCTTCTACAGCAAGAAGCCTCTTTACAGCAAGTTGTAATGAGTGACTTTACACTGCTTATCAGCATGCATCAACCTCCCTTTGGCTGTACAAGCCACCAGAGTAGAAGGAACTGGTCTTACAAACAAGTATGCCTAGTTGTAAAGTGCTCCTGCTTCACAGCCCATATTATGACAGTGCATGGTAGAACAGATACGTTTCTGCTCCTGTTGTTGAATAACACCACCACACAGCCCTATTCAGTCCCACCATAATTTATGCAGAGTGCCTAGTTAATTGTGATTCAGTGAGGACTCCTACATACATCTCCTTGCAAGAAAAATTTAAATGTTACCACATCTGAACTTAGACAAGTACTTTAAAATTGCCCCTTGACTATTGAATGCAAAGAACACTGCAATGCCACAGCAGCTCCTGTAGATAACTGAAACCACTACAGTGCACTGAATATTTGTGTGACAGACATTACCAAACCACAGCTTTCACTGCCCTCTGCACCATGTCCTAGCGGTGAGGGAGTGTGCTGTGATTCCTATGGAAGTTTAAGCGTTGGTGTATCTTAAGAGGATTCATTATAAATACTTCTATGTTTAGCACATGAGCACAAAGCTATGAGTAGAAAAACCAGAAATAAGTACACTGTTGTGTGTGTCTATTTCAATCAAGCCCACAGCAGCCACTGCCAGTTCCTGCCTATTCCTATGCAACTCATTAAAAAATGCGATTAACCCTTTTGCTTGACAGCTGCCATTCATCCTGTTTAACTCTTTGGTAAACTAGATCTATTTTTTTTAAGATTTAGGGCATTTTTCTAACATTGGAGCATGGTAGATAGAAAATGGCAATGCTACAATGCCTGCCAGCTGATTTTTCTACTCCCTCTCCCTATTCTTGATCATTTACAGTGCATTTGGCAGTCACTCATTAAAATTAAATTGGTTTAATCCTTCCTACTCCTCCTGATGTGGTAACGTGCTTTCTGCTGGGGAAGGAAGGGGGTGGTAATCGAAATCCTTGTGACTCTGTGCTTTGGATTCTGAAGGTATTCACCAGTTTCTTGCAATAACTGAAATTCAGCCTGATTTAAGGCTTCATGGCAATGCCCTCCTAATACCTGCTACGGATTAGGCAAGAAACCATGTCCTACCTACCCATCATTGTTGCCAGCTAAAGGCTCCCAGACAGAGGTCAATCCCATATTAGTAACCTTGATCAGTCTTCTGAGGACTGTTCGTGCTGCTGTATGTAAGGAGTCTTGCTGGGATAGTGAACAAACCGGACCACAGAATGGTGGGTTGCAGGACCCCAGTGCACCTCACCTCATGTCTCACATACCTGCCCAGCTACTTGTCTCTTAAAAAAGATCTTCACATTTAGGGACTGTCAGACATGGTCCAGTAACTGGAAGGAAAGCAGCTGATGCTAGGGCTGTTTGTTTAGTTGATTATTTTGGTTTAGCCACCAAATCTAATGAAACAAAACAAAACAAAACAAGGTTTTCCTAGCAAATTTGCTGTGAAATTAGCCGTATATTGACTAAAACCCCATTCCTTACAGTGAGTAAAGAATTAAAAAAAAATATAAATTGTTCAGGTGCCTGAGATGGGGTGCATCTGTCTAAATATATCTGTCAGCCTCTCATTGAGTTCTATAGTTTCCCCCTCCACATAATAGAGAAAAAAAAAACATTTCCTTGGTGCAGTGCAGGAATTTTTGTCTTAGGACATCCACTGTAGATGCATCTACTTCTCTTTGTGAGCTACAGACCACAATGCTCATACTGGAGGAGTCTTATGCCAGACAAATCTCACCTTGCTTGATGTTCAAGCAAGCAGATCTGACCTTCTATGCATTTTTATTGCCCTCCAGACTGAAAATGCTGCTGTAACTGTAGGCAAATATAAGGGTGCCTTCTTTTCATCCTAAGAGAAAAAACGTCAAAAATCAGGCACACAGGATAAATGTGTTAAGGAAGAAACAGCTGGTAAAATCAAGGTGATAATAAACTTATTTTCATTTAACGAGAAAAAAAATACCAGTTGCTCAGAAACAGGCTCTATTAGTAGTTATTTAAGCAAAAAATGGGAGAGACAAATGAATTTGAATGCTGTTGAGAGTTTCTTGGAAGTCCAAGTTCTTGATGAGATGTATGGTAAATAGACTCATTCAGTTACTCCTAGTTAATACTTCAGAGATTGCTCACAGAGAAGGTGTGTGGCTTCCACAGTGACAAGTTAGTGTTGCCAGCTCATAATGGCAATCTAAAGCAATTAAACAACTCAGTTTTATCTTCTTTATGTTGTGCCTGAACAAAAGTTTGGCAGAGATTGGTATGTTTCTCAATATGACTTTAAAATTGTTTAAAGTAATTCCTAGAATGTAGTTAAAGAATTGTTTCAACTGTACCAAGGGGCAGGTACCACGGTACAATTCTACAAGCCAAGTATTAAATTTGTTTTGGGTGTAAATATTTTTCAGATGGCTCATAGTTATCATTAAAACTGTATTTCCTTATGCCTCTTATGTGCTTTGATTTTTCACACAAGAGGATTCATAGGGATCAAGCAGCAATAAAATTGTATGCCAAAACTGCATGCAAAAAAGCAAGTTGTTACCAGAAAACGTGCCTGGGTATAGCTGCCTGTTTCTACTGGCAGATCACAAAGCTCCTACTGTGATGGACAATGCACCTACCCTGCTAAATAATGGCTACCAAAAGTTCTCAAAAACTTTCCCATTGTGTCAACAGTCTTTAAAAACTGAGTCCACAATTAAGAAAGCAAATTTCAGGTATGTTGATGCTAGGCTGCTTGGTTTTACATATAATCACACATAAAAAAAAAAAGTAGGTTTTGTCCCCATTAACCTTTCTTCTTCGTGACCTCAAGAATACATGACCAGGCTCACGCACCAACAGAAATCAGAGAGATGACAGGATTTCTGTAATGTACACCAACCCTGCAGAACTTGGCATTAGAGGTGGTTTAGGACACCTTGCTTTCTGTTCTCCTGTACTGAATCTTTTCTGGCAGCTCTGCACTGCTCAGCGTTTTCTACAGCAAGAGGAAGCCATGGGGATGTCTCATGCAAGACAGCTAGACTGATTAAGGAATGGGTTCAAGCTATCAAAAACTGGCATATCTCAAGTGTTTTCAAAAACATCTTTTACTTTGTAGCACTGTAAGAAAAGTGGCCCCATTGCCCACTCATTCTTATTCCATCTACACCAGAAGGCCACATTACTCCTTTGACTTATGGCATGCTCTTCATGGACATCTGTCCTGGTTTCAGATGGGATAGAGTTAATTTTCTTCTCAGTAGCTGGTGCTGTGCTGTGTTTGGGATTTGGTGTGAGAACAATGTTCATGGCACATGGATGTTTTTAGTTGTTACTGGGTAATGTTTGTAGTAAGTCAACAACTTTTCAGTTTCTTAGGCCCTGCCAGCTGGAGGGCTGGAGGGGTATGGGACATTGGGAGGGGGCACAGCCAGGACAGCTGACCCCAAAGGGCCAAAGGGATATTCCATACCATATGACATCATGCTGAATATATAAACTGGGGGAAGAAGGAGGAAGGGGGGGACATTATGGCATTTGTCTTCCCGAGTAGCCGTTATGCGTGATTGAGCCCAGTTCCTCTGGATCTCCAGAGGCTGAGCACCTGCCTGACCACGTAGTGAATGAATTCCTTGCTTTGCTTTGCTTGCATGCACAGCTTTTGCCTTCCTTATTAAATTGGTCTTATCTCAACCCCTGAATTTTACATTCCTTTCTGATCCTCCTCCCCATCCCTCTGGGTAACAGGGGAGTGAGTGAGCCATTGCATGGTGCTTGGTTGCCAGCTAGGGTTAAACCACAACAACATCAGCTAATGAGTTCTTTTATCTCCTCTCCATATGCCCATTTTTTTTGTGTCTTCTCTAAAGTATCTTAAATAGGCAGCAGGGAGTCCAGAAAATCAATGTTAAAGCAACTCTCCCTATCACTCCCTCAAATCTAGTGCTGTGCAGAGCAAGGTTTCCCTTTCTGCACAGAATTTTGCCTGATGCCCAATTAGCTACCTTGATGCCAGGACTATGTATGTGACTCAGCTTAATTTAATTTCTTTCTGCCTTTTCATTTAATGTATGAAACAAATATGAGCGGGGTCTGTATAAAATTATTGGCTATCTGAGACAACCCACAGAAAATTAATAATCAGATACGAAAATAACAACCTAAAATATTGCCAGTTTTCAGTCTCAGGAAAGAAGCTGAATTCCTGAATTTGCCTATAGGAAAGAAAAATAGTTGCCTGTTTACCATTCCAGGTGTTCAGGGTAGTAAGCAGACCAAAGCATGTCCCAGGAGGACAGCCTGAGAGCCGGAGCTGGTCAGTCCAGAGGAGAACAGGCTCAGTGAGAGCTTATGCATGTGTGTAAATACCTGGCAGGAGGGTGTAAAGGGGCCAGACACTTCTCAGTGGTCCAGAGAAAGGACAGAAAGCAATGGCATAGACAGAAATATGAAAAAAATTTTATTAAGCAGTGGAAGAAAATATTTCTTTACTGTGAGGGTTGTCAAACAGGTTTCCTGGGGGCAGCATGGAGTCTCCCTCCTTGGAGATATCCAAATTCGACCAGGTATGGCCCTGATTAACCTGTGGTAGCTGAGCCTGCCTGACAATCTCCAGAGGTCAGCCCTGATGTGATGCTAAATGCAGAACCTCATTAGCAATACTTTAATGAAAGCTGTTTATTTCAATGAGCTTGCTTACATTCTCTGTGCTCAGAGGAACAACATATACAATCAAGTTCCTTCAATAAAAAAGAAAGCTAAAAACTGAAATGATAATCGTCTTGTCATTCAAGCTCACAAAATACAACACAGGCATCTGACTTCCAGAATTTAAGATCCTGAATTGCAAAATACATTTGTTGGTGTGTGCCTTGCAGTATTTCTTTTTACTACTGCCAGAAACTAAAATCATAGTATTTGTGAGTATAGTCTGACTGTTAAAGGTACTCATTTATTTGTATATTTATGTTTGCATCTGCAACTTCGGTGACTTACTGAAAATCATCCCACATACATCTGGGCCTTTATGTCAGCTTATTAGTTGTATGTGATGTACACGATGACTGATCTGTGCTGGGATTTATTACCTTCTGGCCTAAAGACTGGATAACTATCTACATCAGGGGTCCTCAATCTTTTTAACCAGGGGGCCGGCGCACGGATGCAGTGGCAGGCAGCCATCTGCGGCTGCTTGGTTTCCTCCCCCAACCCCCGGCAGCCGGGGGGGGGGGGGGGTCTGTAAATACGGGGGGCCGGATTGAGGAGCCTGGGGGGCCGTATCTGGCCCGTGTGCCATAGTTTGAGGACCCCTGATCTACATAGTCAGAAGGTTTTTTCTTATTACAAGTCACTATAATTACTAGGAAGGAAATGTGATACCATATTTTACTGTAACTACAGTGCACCTGAACTAATTTTCTGTTACTTAGGTCTCAAACAAAAACTATTGCATCTACTTCCCCCCACCCTCCTAAAACCAAGGCGTAGAAAATGGGAATTTTATTTAGAAAATATTGTTTAAGATGATCTTTCATTATCTCAGCTGTTGTTGAGCCAGGCACATTATCAGGTTTCTTGTCTTCCCTGAGTAGGGCCAGGCAAGACACAAAGACAGATTTCCAAGCCATTCACCTGCAAAGCTAGGAGCCTGTATCTATATTTCACGGCTGCTCTTTTCAGCTGAGAAGTTGAACAGGATCTTAAACCCCATTAGCTAAGGATCAAGCAAGTAACTGTGTGCCATGGCGTGCAGCAGTGTGGAGAATCTGCTGCTCCCACAAGAGATCAAGCCCTATGACAAACGTCATGATGAAACAGCTCTAATCAACAACAGCAAGGCTGGCCTGTTACAAGAAGTGTCATTCCACTTGGTGCAGAAACAGTGGTTTAGTACTAATCTGATTTCATCATCAAACAGCCTGGGTATCACAGTTCTCAGCTGCATATGCCTATCAGGATATGTAAAAATTGTTCTGTTTTTTCCAGTATCAGTATCACCAGAGAAACAAACACCCTCCAGTGTTTTACACCCATGCTGAAACAGCACACCCTCAGCTATCTCCTGTGTGCTGACACAATATCCTCTCTTGGTAACTGTGAACCCTGAGGGAGTTTGAGACTAAAAAGTTAAGTTTAAAAGCTTTTTGTGTTCGTAAGTGAAATGCCTTACACTGAATCACACGTTCTCACTCCACAATCTGAAAGGAGGTCACCAGATGGCACTATTACACATTGTCTTTTTGATTTCAGTCTCAATACACACAAAAAGTTTTTAATGTGGAGAACTGTAGTACTGTTACTGTTGCACTGTATTTATTTGGGGGCAAGTGTGATGAGCAGCATCTCTCTTTTAATCTCTGAAACCTTAACAAACGCTTCCAGAGGTGTCCTCTGAGAACCAGATGCTCTTTCACAGATTTAAATACTGGCATAAAAAAGGAAAGGGGCTGTTCTGTTATTTATGACTCTCTCTGCTCAAGGACTAGCATGTATCTCTGTAATGGGAACACTTCACAGCAGGAATGCACACACATTTGGCTATGCTGACTTCTCCTTTTTGGTAAGCAGAAACCCTCTGCTGCCATTATACAGAGACTAAATGCCCTAGGCATACTGTAAATACGTACTTTTGTCAGTTGTGCCAGCATAACCAAGCTGCATCTTGGACCCAATTAAAATGCATCTGCACACCTATTAGCAAAACACTGAATGTATGACAGTGAAAGCTGACATTTGAACCTCTCTCTTGATTGTCCTCAGCTCTTCTTTTAACAACATGAGCAGAAATACTAACCCTAAGACTCCTAACTGACATGACAGTTAAAAATGGCCTGAGAAACTCTTGATACGTGTATTTTATCATATCAAACCATTGCTCATTTCTATGGCTACTACGTTATGGTCCACTCATATGTGAGTCATGACTAACTCCACAGCATGTTAGAGGAGTAATTTAGTGAATTATTAATGTGATTCTAGTGAATTTAGAGAATCTAGTGAATACACTAGTAATTTAGTGAATTACTAATGTGAACCATTACTAGTGAATTTAGAGAACAGAGATTTAGACTTGGTAATGCTTAAAAGTTGCAGAGTTCTTTTAGCTTGGTTCAGATATAGTTTTGTCAAAACCTTATCTAAGCTCCATATCATTTTTTCCTGACTCATAGGACAAAGAAATAGACTCTGTAAGTTATTATTTTGCTTTCCACATATCCCCTTATACACATTTTTTTGGTGAACTATATCTCACACTCCAACAAACTCAGTAACTGGTGAAACAATGAAAAAATATCAGGCCATGAACTTTGAAGCATGTGATGGGAAATAGCCAACTGTCACAAAAACTCCTGAATCACACGTGGTTGACTGGATCTGCCTCTGACAAAACATAGTCACTCCTCCTATATCTTGACTGGGGTTTATGTGATAGCAGCATTAATAAAAGAAGTTTACATCATGACAAGTATATCATTGGTATACATGCTGCATTGGAGATACTAGCAACCTTCGTAAAGAAAAAGATTGGAAAACATCAGAAACATGACTGTTTCTGCTGATAAGAAGCCTACTTCTTCAGAATTGCATCTGATCTTACCTTCTAATCCCAGTTAAACTTCTCCTAAGTTACAGTTTGGAGGGTTCATGCTGGACATAAAATACCCAAGTGAAACTAACCAAAACTAACAGGCCCAGGGGAGCACTGCCAGCTGTCACTACACACAGTTCAATCATATAAAAAACATTTTTTCTCTATTTCTTTTTTAAGCTTTTACACATTTTATGAGGAATAAATTCACCCACTAGACATACAACTTTGTCTATAGTAGCACCATATTTTGGAAGTACATTGAACAAAGCAGCAGAACTTTTCACACGAAATGGTGCTGCATTTTACCAAAAGTAAAATTCATGGACACAGATCTTCTGTATATATTTCTGCTCTTAGAAATTAGCAGTTCTGCTTGACACTGAGCTTTATGTTCATCTCATGTAGCTTCATGAACTTAAGTAAGTTTCTTACAATTAGGAGCACAGCACATACTCTATGGTGATCTGTTTTTCTCAAGCCTGGAAGAACTAGATTTTCAACAAATTCTCCTTGCTAGAGGAGTTAATACTGGGCAGTGGCGCTTCCTTCCAATAAAAAAGGTCAGCTGGGTACAGGATGGCACCAAGAGTCAGAAAATCCTTCTCTTTTCCATAGCATTTGCTGCCAAGCAGCATCTTAATGGTCATCACTTTCTGCACGGAGTATCTGCAATTACATGAAGTTCTTCTAACACTCTGAATCTGTCCAAAACCCATTAAAACCAACCATGGTGATATCCATCTACTGCAAAAAGAAAGCCAGTTCCATGCGGCAGGTCAGCTCTCTGCAATGGACAATCCCTGGCTGACATTTGGAGCTGAAAGAACAGATTCTTCTGTTCTGGATGTCAGGAAGCACTTTGCTATGTGGTCTTTCACAGACTGCCAGAAAGCATTTCTTGGCCCGCTGGGAGACAGTGATGCAGCCGCCTCATCCCCTGACAGCACGTGGCAAACCTGACATGTCAGAACAAAAATGTCAATGTATTAGGAAAACAGGCAAGACATGGCTCCTTGTCCCAGACCTGCTGGTTTTCCTTACTCTCACACTAAAGAGGCTTAGTGAACAAATTGCAACCAGTGTTGGCCCTAGAAGAGGTCAGGGAGCACTGGCTGAGGCTTGGCATGGGCCAGTCCTCTGCCCCTCATCTCCTACACTAGGAAGAATATACTTGTGTCTGCAGGGTGTCCAGCAAAGGAAGGATTGTAAATTTCAGGTTTTCCATAGCAAATGGGCAGTGCTATGCATGGTACAAAACCTGTGGTTCATATGAAGTAACACATGCATGAGAATGAGGTATGACATCAAATCCTTAATGTAGCGGGAGGAATTTTTCCTTTTAAAACACATCTGTTCCTCATTACCGATTTCCTATCCTTATGCCTTACTCTTTTATCCTTACGCTTATACAAGATGACACTATAATCACTGCTTTGACGATTTACTGATGATATCAAACAAGGGGGGTGGTCAGAAGACACTGCAACAGGAATAAACAGACAGTGCTCTACATTTCATGAGTGAAATGCCACTGTCTTCTTGCTACACAGAGATGTTGTAGCGCAATTTTAATGGGGTGACGTTGAAAAACATCCAGGTTTTCTTTGATGAAATAATAAGGCAGGCACATGATTTTCCAAGTCTGAGGGAATCTGAGACAAAGTGAAAGAAATTATTTGCCCAAAGTCAACAAGAAGTCTCAATGAGCCACGGCTGCAACCCAATTTTCTTTTGTTCAGGGACTGTGTGCACACATGCTTCCTCATGGCAGGCTCTTTTCCCTCACTATATTGTAAAATATTTGAAAACAACAATTAGCACATAATTGTGAAGAACAAACTTCCAAAGGCAGTGAAAAGCAGATGGAGCAAGAACAATGTAATGTGAATTTTCATAATTAACCACTCATTTTTCCTTTGGAACTGGAGTTGCAGAATCCTAACAACAGTTTCCTCATTATTTTAGGAGCTGTATATAATTTAATTTATTCATTGTAAATGCTCAGTCACCCACATTGAAGGGTAACGAAAATTAAATTAATTAAAGAATTAGTTAATTATTTAACCAGTATGTATTTTGCTGAAAGTTAAACTGTATCTCCTTTTACATAAAAAAAATAAAAAAAAAAATCCAGAAAAATCTGCTATGAATCATGTATGTTAACAGTCTCTGTGGCTGTAGTGCCAGTGGCTTCTCTATAAATAACAGTAAGACTCACTTTATAGCTTATTTGCCTCTTTGGAAGCACATGTCCTGTCTACACACTGACCTGAATACCAAGGGAGCAAATGAAATGTTCACAGACGATTAATACCTAAGTAAGTATTTTATTTTTCTTAGTGGCAAAGAAAAACAGTAATGTTGAATCACCCCTATTTCAAAGCTGACCCTGTGCAAAATGACATCAGGTTGTCACCCTTACCACAACCCGATGCAATTTCAGGTGTTAGAAAAGGCACCACCATGATAACGTATTCAGGCTATTGCAATAAAAGCACAGCAGATGGCTCTTCAGATTTTACCAACCTACTGCTGTAGGTGACGGCCCAGATTAATTTTGCCCAATTTCAGGTCAGGAAAAGATTAATCCTTATAATAAAGATCCAAGTCACACTATTGGTGGGGTATTAGTCGATAGCTGGCTGAGTATGAGCCAGCAGTATGACCAGGTGACCAAGAAGGCCAAGAGCATCCTTGCTTGAAATAGTGTGGCCAGCAGGACTGGGGAAGTGATTGTGCCCCTGTGTTTCTATAAATACATTACCAACAAAAAGCAGAAGGAAGGCTAAGGGCAATCTCTGTCCTTTATTGCATGCGAGCGGTAAAACAGTGACAAAGGATGAGGAAAGACTGAGGCCTTCTTGCCTCACTCTTTAATAGTAAGACCCGTTGTTCTCAGGCTACCCAGCCCCCTGACCTGGAAGACCGGGATGGGGAGCTGAACGAAGCCCCATAATCCAAGGGGAAACGGTTAACAACCTGCAGGCTACACCACTCAGACACACACAAGGATCCACTCAAGGGTACTGAGGGAGCTGGCAGAAGTGTTCACCAAGCCACTTGCAATCACTTATCAGCAGTCCTGGCTAACTGGGGAGGTCCCAGTTGACTGGAGGTTAGCCAGTCTGATGCCCATCTACAAGACGGGCTGCAAGGAGGATCTGGGGAGCTACAGGCCTGTCAGCCTGGCACTGGTGCCGGGGAAGGTTATGGAGCAGATCATCCTGAGTGCCGTCACATGGCGCATACAGGACAGCCAGGTGGTCTGGCTGAGTCAGCATGGTCCTGCTTGACTAACCTGCTCTCCTTCTATGACAAGATGACCTGCTTAGTGGATGAGGGAAGGGCTGTGGACGTGGTCTGCCGAGACTTCAGTAAAGCCTTTGACACCATTTCCCACAACATTGTCATAGAGAAACTGGCTTCTCATGGCTTGGATGGCTGTGCTGTTCACCGAGTGGAAAACTGACCGGATGGCTGGGCTGAAAGGGTTGTGGTGAGTGGAGTTAAATGCTGTTGGTGGCCAGTCACAAGTGGAGTTCCTCAGGGCTTAGTATTGGGGCTGGTTCTGTTTAATGTCTTTATCAACAGTCTGGACAAGGGGACTGAGTGCACCCTCAGTAAGTTTGCAGGTGACACCAGGCTGGGGGGAGTGTTGCTGTCCTTAGGGCAGGCAGGCTGTGCAGAGGGACCTGGGCAGGCTGGAGCGACGGGCCGAGGCCATTCCTGTGAGGTTCAACAGGGCTCAGTGCCGGGTCCTGCCCTTGGGTCACAGCAGCCCCACACGGCGCTACAGGCTGGGGCACAGCGGCTGGAAAGGGCCTGGTGGGAAAGGGCCTGGGGGTGCTGGTCCACAGCCGGCTGAGCGTGAGCCAGCAGTGTGCCCAGGTGGCCAAGGCGGCCAGCAGCACCCTGGCTGGTACCAGACACAGTGTGGCCAGCAGGACCAGGGCAGCGGTGGTCCCCCTGTCCTGGGCACTGGTGAGGCCGCACCTCGAACACTGTGTTCAGGTTTGGGCCCCTCACTGCAAGAGGGCCATGGAGGTGCTGGAGCGTGGCCAGAGAAGGGCAACGGAGCTGTGCAAGGGTCTAGAGAACAAGTCTTATGAGGAGCAGCTGAGGGAACCGGGGCTGTTTAGCCTGGAGAAGAGGAGGCTCAGGGGAGACCTTATCACACCCTGCAGCTACCTGAAAGGAGGTTGTAGGCCTGTAGAATGAGTGTCCATCTCTTCTCCCAAGTAACAAGTGATTGGACAAGAGGAAACAGCCTCAAGCTGTGCCACGGGATGTTTAGAATGGATGTTAGGAAAAAATTCTCCATTGAAAGGGTTGTCAAGCGTTGGAACAGGCTGCCCAGGGAGGTGGTTGAGTTACCATCCCTGGAGGTATTTGAAAGATACGTGGACATGGCACTTAGGGACTTGCTTTAGTGGTGAACTTGGCCGTGCTAGGTTAATGGTTGAACTTTATGATCTTAAAGGTATTTTCCAACCTAAATGATTATATGATTCTACAAAAATGCCTATTTCTTTCTACTGATCACAGAAGTAACCTGAAGTGCTATATTCAATAGGTCAGGGACCACTGCTAAACACATGATTCTCGGGCCAAGAGTTTGACTCTACAATTATCTGTCTTGAACTTCTCAATGGCAATTCTGAATGCAGATCAACAAATATGAAAATTAGTTAGTCTGCCTTTTTTTGCATACTATTTTTCCAAAGGAAGACCAGTTTATTTACAGCCACTGTATCACTCACAAAAATGTGCCTGTATGTGTACCAATTAAATAATTGTAGTGCAGTAGCTTTTCCTGTGTTTCAGAAAGTAATTTACCAACTTTACTCATATCCAGTATTCCCTTTAAAGAGATGGACCCCTAAAAATGATGAAAGCAGCAGTGATTTCTAGGGATGAAGTGTCTCAGAAAAGACTATTATGGGCACACCATATAGTAATTGCTTTGAAATTTATTGATAATCCAAAACCTACCCATATGACAGGACAGATCAGGCTGTGAAACAACGACTGGCCTTTTCCAATTTAAGACCAAGGGCACAGAATGCTGATAAAGCCTGTTTTGCTTGCTCTGAGTCCAAAAGAAATTGCTTTGTTTGTTTGCTAGTGGTGATTTAATATGGAAGGAGAGCAGCTCAGAGGCTTGGAATTGTACAGAGGCACAGAGAAATCAGCAAGATCATAATTCTCAATGCCCTGACTTGTGAGCCTAATTTCACTTTCATCAAAATCAACAGCAAAACTTGCCATCAACTTCAAATACCTTATATTCAGTGTTCTCCTTTCCATCACAAAACCAAAAAAAAACCCCCAAAAAAGAAACAAAAAAAAATATTTTTGGAATCATAAATATCTACACCTTCAGGTTTGTTCAAGTCCAATTTCATTTTTCCCCCCTACTATTTCTCCTAATATTTTTAAGGACGGACAACAATGTTAATGATGGGAAGAATTCTTAAGCAGGAAATATACTAACATTTAAAACTTTGGCAAAAAATGGATGCTAATAAGATTATGCTTGTTAAATGCCTCAAAGTTAACATGCCACTAAATAAAAGTCTCTTATATGGTATCTGGTTTGCCAGTTTCCACCAAGCCTCACCACTGCTTTATCTACGACTTTTCTCTCAGATGCCACATGTCCTGCCTTGCCTCAAGACCCCTCTGCTGTTGCTATGCTGACAATTGTTTTTCTTGCACACAATAATCCAACCAAGCAAGCAGAAATAAACCTTCCTATAGCACAATGTACAACAATCTACAAGGCTTGAAAGCCATAGGTTTCTAAGAAGATTAAATGAAAGAGAAAAGCACGTCTTGACCCTTAAATCCAAAACCAAGGCACGACTTTACAGTTCAGTTCATGCCTGTTAGTCAGCCTAGTGCTCTTAAGACGACAGTCTGCATTTCTTTATGCATGTCCATGTGTGAGATTATGAATCAACATTTATTTCCCACAGCCCTTACTGTGAAAGAAGAGGTTGCACGCGTTTTGGATACTAAATATATAGGCTATATTTTACATTCTAAATACCCCTTCCACAATTACGCACAAGCAACAAAGGACAATGGAAGTTAACCAAATAATTAGTAATTTCAATACTAATGTATTTTAAATACTGATTTTCAATATTTATATTTGCACATATTTACTAATATATTTGCAAATGTATGTGCTAACATATTTGCAAATACTTACGGAATGTGTCTGGCCACTTTGCTTAAGATGACTTATGCTTTCTGGGTAGATACTTTAAGTGATGAAAGCAATAGTTGAAATTCACATCCCAACTTACTGCACAGTTTCTTGCTTACATAACAAATTTTTAGTTACTGTCATTCCAGCTGTTGGCCTTTGAATAAGAAATCGCCTTTCCGCTGCATGAAATGTCATGTAGTAAAGAATAGTGCCCTGGGCCATTCCCATGATAGAAACAAGTCCCAATTACCTCACTGGAAAGCAAGAAATCATGCCCCTCCAGTGATGCAGGCCTCCTGTTTCTATCCCTGTATAGGCACAGGATAGCAGGAATTACTGGTATGACACATTACGGTATAATAAAATATGTCAATATCTCAGTACGTCATGTCCTTGGCCTGAGGCAGGAGTGATTTGTTGCTTGGAAGGCATCCAAATTTAAGGAGAAAACAGACATATTTCTCTGAAAAGCTAATCTGGAGAAGAACTATGAGAAATGGGTTGCTCAGAATTTTTAAATATGTGAATAGATCTTATAGAAATGGGTTACAAGGCAGAGGACAGGTGAAATGATGTAGGAAGCATGCAAGTTACTATCCTATGCATCTGCACTGTATATCATTGACCTTTTATATGGACTACATGGCATCTTTCACTCATGATGAGTGCATGCATGCATGCGTATAAACAGGTATGTCTATACACACACAGAGAAATGGTAAATGGGTCCAGTACAGACTGAAAACAAGACAATTAAAAGTTTAGAAAATTACTTCATTATAATGTGTATAGTAGGATTCCGAGTGGCAGCAAGTAGTGATTTTATCTCAGAAACTCAGAAAAACCAATGCCAATATTCCTCCAAAATTTAGTCCATGGTCATTCTCTGACTATATTTTAGAGGAATGTTGCCACTGGTTTTGAGTGAGAGGAGACTCAGGTACTGCCTATGACTTCTGTGAAGAAATCAGCATTGCTGTGCCTGCTTGAAAGACACATAAGAGTGAAAAAATCACTCTGAACTGGAAAACTTGACTGTTTTTCATGGTTTTCAGTATAGAGGAAATAATGATCACTTCTTAATCCAAACTCTGCAGAGTATTTCATAATTATTTGTCACAGCAGCATTTAAAAATCCAGCCAAGATAAAGCCTTCAAATAGGATATGTCTCTGCCCAGAAACATTCTAAATAAAACCAAACTGTAGTAAGTAAACACAACAAATATTAAGAGTAAAGCAGAAAAATAGGAATATTTAAATAGCAATAAAATATAGAAACAAAAAATAGCTGCTAGACAACAATGAAGCTTTTAAATTACTTCAGATGACTGCTTTAGAAGTATGTAAATAACTTAACAATAAAAACTATTTTTAACTGCTCCTCGATAGAGCAATTTCTGGAGTTCCAAGACCTGGGGTTTTTTTCCCCACTAAAACAAATGATTGCCATAAATTTTAGCTGAACGATAATTTGGCAATTGTGTCTGTTAGCAATAAAAGGGATTTAATTAGCAATTTCATAAAAGCTTGCATCACAAATCAAACAACAGAATTAGTATCTGATTAATCCCCAAAGAGGTGCTCATCCTCTAGCGTTACAAACCCTGCAAACTTCAGCCTTGTCCCTTAGGCAAAAATCTATGTAACGCAAAAATCAAATGAAGCCCTGAAGGTCACCAGCCACAGTAACAGCAGACATGGCTTTTCCTTAGTGCTCTATATCTGCTAGAGCTGTTTTACAGAAATGTGAGAAGGTGAAAAGTTTACACTAGCTGGTTATGCAATAAATGTCACTGGTATTACCACTGACTTTAGACTAGACTCCTGGCAGTAAGCAGTTAAGAGGTGATAAAGCAGGATTAATTCCTGAGGAAAATTTATGATTAATTTGTTGGTGTAGTACACAGTACAAATTCCCTGCTATCTCTGTTCTTCCTCAAACAAGAAATTATTTTGCACCAATTTATTCATCCCTCAAGTGCAGCACTTCATAGTGGTGTTAATATCATTGCACACATACCTTTAAGCCTATTCTCACACACTCACCTTGAAAGAAGTCATCAAAGATCATTACTATTTAAGGCTGTTCATGTAAATGAATACAACTTCAATGATACAGAAGGCAGTGGAATAGCAACATAATAGTGCAAAACACAGTAACTGAGCAGTAACTAGTCTTTCAACTGCCTTGATGAAATTGTATCTGACAGGGACAGTAAAATTACGCAAAGCGTGCCACTAAGGTAAAGCAGTAGTTATACCACCAGATAAAGCTGCTTTGGAGGCAACGTGAGCCCTGACCCCCCCAGCTGCAGAAACAGTACAAAATCAACACTTAGAACTCTCATTGCCCTCCCAAGCCATGAGACTCAATTCCTCTGCCAGCAAGGCAATGGCTGTTTCTCCAAGACTGCATTTTTTTCATTTCCTCTTTTCAGATAGGAACACACTTAAGCCAACAAACCACCAGTGACAGCAAATAGCAACTCTATTTCCTCAGTGTTAAAGGTACTGCCTGCAAAATAAAGAAATACATGGTAATGTACTACAGTATGTTTTCTGTCGGATGTAACAGCTTTGCTAAAAGTACGCCCTAAGGCTACTCTAACTTTGGATTTGCAGTTTGCCTGCAAGTGACCTGTGCTAAGAATACAATTGCAAGAATTTCACATGCATAAATTTACAACAAAACCAAACTAAACCCAAACAATCTGATCTTCCTGTTTTCCCAAAAAGCAAAATAGAGCACTAACACTACTCTTTTGACTTAGGTCCTGTTATACAAAAGATGCTGCCTTCTCCTAGATGCATCATTGACTAATACTCACAAATATCTATTGCTGGATCATATGAGAAATAAACTATTTATTTAAATTACCTCCTGGACATCTACTTGTAATAAATAATCAGCAGCTCAGTGACAGCTTGGATGATGAGGAAAAGACTGATGGTATGCTAACTATATAGAAGGGTAAGCATGTATCAATGTGCATAAAATTATATACATGATGAATCATACTCCTTTTACTAGGTACTTTGAACAGCATTTATCTTTTTCCACCACAAGCTACTGAGAAGAGGAACTGTGATTTCATACAACTATCTAAGCACCTAGTGTGACAAGAGACTGGATTATCATCTTGGTACTTTGGTATGAAAATTAATAATAGTTAACATTTGTGCCTGTGTTAGAACAATATGGACACAAGAGTGTTCTGTAAGAAGGAGTTCTTATTGACAGCCCAAATTTCCAGAATTTCGAAATGCACAGCTATGTATTACTAAGGCATTTGGATTGTGCTGATAAAGGAAGATAGTTATTTTCAAGAGAAGTACTTAAAGAGGGTTTATGGATTAAAATCACGAAACCAGTCACCTTTTTTTTTCTAAACCACCTGTATCTCACCTTAGATGCAGAACAAATGATCTGTGCCTAATAAACTCATCACAATTATCTGATTTCGTTCTATCTTGTCATTGCAGGTTCTAAAAAAGTTGCCAGTGCCAAGAAAGAATTTGAATCTCTGGTTTGTGCCAATAGAACTCTTACTGCTGCACAGATTAATGGAAGCAGCCATTAAGTTAAACAACAAAAAGTGATACTTAAATAAGAGCTGGCTGAAATACAATGGAATATGGCTAATACAGGTTAAGGTAAAGGAAGCACCATGCTTTATTCTACAGAATTAGTAACACAACACTAGTCATTTGCAGGTTAGGGAAAACATTGTAGACGACTGGAGAGAAATTAAGAAGCCTTATTCTGTAATAATAAAATAATAATAATAAAATAAACTTATATTAAAGTTTATTTTATAAATAGCAAAAAAGGTCATTAAATAGATAAGAGATGTCAAACAATTGTTCTAGGTATTACGGCTGTTAACTTATACTCATCTCTAATACATCTTCCCATCTGTCCTACACTTCATGTATAAAACACTTTTAATACTCATTCATCTTTAAAAAAGGTATTTTGAAGTATAAAACTTCCAGAGTTGCTTTGTCATCTTGACCATTACACTTTTCCACTTCTACCTCACTTTTTCTATAGGACTTTCTTCAGTATGGGCATACTATACATTATGCAGTAACAAACCCAAATTTATTATAATCTTGTTCTACAGTTACAAAAGCAAAATGCCCGAATTCTGAGAAACGATTTCAGAAAGAGAAAGGACCCAAAAGGGGCTGCTTTCTCACCTCTACAGTTGGCAGTGGAAAACTTGACTCCTGCTAATATAACCAACAAAACCCCACACCATTAACAGGACAGAAACACTTCATCAAAACTAATTTTCTTGCTTGTGACCCTGGTGGTGTAGTGCTGGCCGCCTAGGGAGCGTCACCACTCAGAAAGGCCAAGGCCACCCTAAAGTCAGCAGTGCCCAAAACATTACTGCACTGTGGCACCTCAGCTCTGCAACAGGCACTACTGCCCTAGGGCTGTTTCTACCACCCACATCCCACACTTCAGAAAAGATAGGTACCTACACCTTACTTTAAAAATACAGTGTGGAAGGCTCACTATTGCCTTTTCAAACAATGTCAGAAAAAGTAGGGGAGTCAGTTGTGCCTTACCACCCAAAACTTTTACATGATGAGTAAAAGTCCACATAAAGTGAGCACTGAATGTGAGACAGCTGTATATAATTGTGTAAAAGTTGAGCACTCTCATCACCAGAATCTGAAGAGCTTGTAAAAGCCACTGGATTTTGTTAAATATTAGTCTGAGAGGTAAATCTTGAGAACTAGCTTGGGGAAAAAAGTAGAGGAACGTGGGTTAGATGGAAAGCAGTACCCTGCTGCTCCACCTGGGTCTGGTATTTCTGTGCAAGCCTGGAAGCAAAACTATGGCATCTGAAGATCTCTGTTTAAAAGTCAAGCTGCCTCAGAGTTTAAGTACCCTCAAGCAGGCAGATATTTTGAGTCTGGTATACTGATCTGGGGATTGAAATTCCACCTGCAGTCTCCTGTAGCTCCCACATTCTGTCGAGGGTCTGGACCAAAGTACTCAAGACTGAGAGGAAAGAATGAAAAACTTTTATGAAGTCCTCAGACCTTGGGATTGCATAATCCTCTCTTTGTACACCTTCTAGCACAACAAATTTATTCATGTCTGGAGTTCTTCTGAAATACAGCATGGTGAACATTTGCCAACACAGCTGGTTTTGTGCAGCCTCTAAAAAGTATAATCTGACTTCTTTTTCATTACATATGTTTTCTATTTTTAAACATATTGATGGATATGTTGTCCCTTTGCTGATAATTAAAGGTAGCACAGTTTTAGCCGCCTTCTTCCCAGCACAATTAGCAAGGGTTGCCTAATGAATCTTAGTGGATAGCCATGATTTAAGAGTATTTAATTTACACTGTATTTCCATGCCGTCACTTTTGGTTTATTACTGTGTACACACACGCAAAACCAAGAGACTCAGTGGTGAAAATCACCATAATCATTGCTTTGTAGTCAATAAATTACTGACAGGCACTGAAATAAATTAAGAATAGTATCCATTTCACTGCACTAAGAATTGCATATACAAAGTATCAGCCTTCGGGTATGTCAGCAATAGCCCTAAACTGAAACAACAATGCTTGATACTCAAGGTGAATTAACTAGAAGTTACCACTACTGGAGTAACATTAACACAGAAGCAACCTGAAAGTTTTTGAGATAATAAAAGCAGGTGAGTCGTAACACAAACCCAGGTTTTTATCAAAACAAAACATGGTACAAGGACAGTGATGATGCTCATGTTCCAAACTTACTTAAAACACAATCATCTTGAGTATGTTGATATGCAAGATCCAGATATGCACAGCCCTACATTCACTTCACACACACCACAGCTGTGAAAAGTCTGCAGAATAAGGCACCAATCTCCCTATGCACTATGAAACACTGCTTAAGTATCTTGTGTTGACAGTGAGAGAAAGGGTATTCTATAGATAAAGTTGCAGTTACTACATCTGTGAATTCAACATGAAGCAGCCCTGAAAAAGAATCATTCAGGTGTTCACACCAACTACAAACTCAGACCTTTTGCAGATTCATTTTTCCTGTATGCGTGCAGGTTGTGTTTTTCCTTAAACACACACATGTTAGATCACACAGTATAACAGCAACTGTGTGCGTGCGTGCAGTCTTAATACAGCCACCAAGAAGAGAAGTTCCTAAAAATACTGTTAACAGCCTTTCCACTAGAATGCAAATACTGCCATTAAATACAACATGGCAACACTTGGAATCAGTATAGAGCTTAAAATATCACACACAAGCTATTCAAGTTTCTTAACACAACAAAATTTGCAATAAAATAATGTCAAGCTATGTCTTGTTGGTAAAAATAGCTCATTTTCCAAATGCAGTTCTCTGTAAATGTAGAAAAACTGTAACTGTCTTGTATATACCATAAGCTATTTATCTAAAATGGTACTGTTACTGAAACAGATGTCATTGCACAATATCCCCTGTGCCACCCACATTCTGTTCTCCCAGTTGCCAAACAGAACTGTTTTGAGTTATTTACTGAGCGATCAGATTCTGCAATGATCTCCATGGTACGTTAAAGAAAAAAAAGTACTTAAAAATTTAAATGTAATTTCACAAGACGTTTCATCACGATGTAATACATTCAACATGCCTTCACCAGTACAGACTGTGAAGAAAAGACTAAAAACTTAGCAGAAGGTCAAGTCAGTCTTATTTCTAAGAACTTTGTACATAATTTTTTTTGCATTTTCCTCTTCCTGCCCATTATACTCAACTTCAAGCTTCTGCTTTTAAACATCTTCATTCAACCAAGGAAGATGTAGAATTAGTATCAAAGTTTCTTTCCCAGTCCTAAAAAAAATCTGTTCTTTGTAGGATAACTACATAAAACCTAACAATCATGCCACAGAATGTTAGGCTGGAAGGGACTTTCGGACGCATCTGGTGGTGGGATCACACTACCTACAGTAACGTCCATTCAAGACAGCCCATAGGGCTGGCTCAGTGTCACTTGTCAGTGACCCATCTTGGTCTGCATATGCCATATGCCACCATACATTGTAGAACTTAGCCATCTGTTTTTTATTCTGTCTTTTCATGATGTCTTGCTTTTTCATCTTTCCTCCCTTTTTCCATCATTGTCACAGTGATGTCTGGAATTTATCAGTATCAGATCACAGTCAGGCTTCCTTGATGGTGAGACAGGGCATGAGACTATCCACAGCTGAAACAGGACCTTGCCAACACACCCTGTGAACTCTAAAGGCAAAAAACTTGTAGTCTGTTCTCTCATTCGTGTCACAAAACTGTCACCAAAATTCAAGTTATCAGATTTGCTCAGCCTGTACCCTTTAAGAACCCAGACTGTATTTGTTTGAAAGCTTATGAAGGAAAATGGTGGGCACAATGAAATTTGTATCGAGAATTCTGTCTGCATTCACATTTGTACAAGTAACTGACACCCTAAAGAAAATAAGATCAGAAAATGTAGTTAAGTTTGAATATTCAGTTTTCTAGTCCAATGAAGTGCTTTCATTCTTAAAAACGGGTAAGAGAGGAAGATCCAAAAGACATCTAGAGATATGTATGCATTCTAGCAACCCAGTGTATACAACTAGAGCGAATGACAGCTAAGCAGAAAAATAATTTCTTATCGAATAACTTTTTTCTCATGGGAAATACTGTTCCTCTTGAGAATGCAGAACTTCCTTCAACCTTTCAAGATGACTGCTAATAAAAGTAGTGAAATTAACATTAAAATACATTTTAGTATCTTAAGAGGTTTTTAATCTGATTAGATTTTTACTCTTTGATACTTGTTTGCTAATAAGCCACCTAACCCTTCAACTATCCAGCTTTATGATGCCTTATTTAGACCTCTCCACTTTGTTGAGCTGCTTTCAGATTACTCACGAAGTCTTAAAGATAAATACAGCAGGCATGTTTTTCTAGCAGAACACTTGCCAGTTTGGCAACAGCAGAATCAACAGATAGGCAGAAGGAGTATCAGTTAGAGGGAAGAAAATAATTTTCTACACACTTCTGAAAAAGGTCTTTCAAGACACTCTTATCACACCAGCTCCAGAGAGCTGCCTAGCAGTTCTCTGCCTTGGGGTGGGGGTGGGGGAGGAGCGGGAAGAGGGGAAAAATTTCCATTAGCAACAACTGAGATCACAAATTCTGCATTTGATATACTAATTCGATTATACACAATTTTATTTTGCATTGACATAGCACGATCTTGATGACTAGAAGCAATCTAGGCTGACAGCTAACATTGTAGAAATTAGGCACACTTTGGCACCAAAAGCCATTACTATCGCTTCTGCAATAGTTATAATCCCCACCGGTCAGGAAATAAGCACCCATGTGCACTGGATTCACTACTAGGCACCGGATCTCACACTACAAAAACATTTCATCCTTCACTTTAGGCAATAACTTTCAAGCTGAAAATCCTATTTCCATCAGGCTTGGGACTACATGTCATGGGGGGGGGAAGGGGCAGTTGGGTTTTTGTTTGTTTGTTTTAGGGTTTCTGTTTGGTTGTTGGGTTTTTTGTTATTTAAGAAGCAACAAAAACAATTATTTAACACCAGTCAGTAAATTAACACAACTTCAGCGAGATTCTTTCCAAAGAACATAATCTGTGACATTCCTACTATCAGAAAATCAGTTAATTCATCCTGCTAAATGATTGTTCAACTGAACAGTAAAGTATTTATTATGAATTATAAGTTCAAAGTGTTACCTGATTATTCAAAAACAGTTTTTCACAGCATTGGCTTATCGAAGAAATACATGGTCTGATACCTTCAGAAGTTATTTTCTCCAGGAAGCAGAAAATACATATTAGCTAAACTGCAACAAAATTAGAGTATCTCTTTCATCCCCCTCTACCCCCCAATAATTTACAAATTCATTATTTTATAATTTTAATTAACTTCAAGTTAATTCAGGAAAAATATATTCATGCAACATATGATACACAGCTTGTGTTTTTAGGAAAAGTAGCCAGTTTTCTGATTTTTAAATCCCTGTCTGAATTCTGCACATCTATAGTATGAATAAACTTGAAGGAAAAGTAATTAATACATCAAACAATAAATGAGTGTTCCTAAAGGTGTCTTTTAAAACTCAAGTCAATTTAGAGTACTTTAAACATTTACTATGTTCAATATGACTCACAAATAATTTATTCTTCTATCCAGTTGAAAATAATTGAGCACTTACCCTGGTTGTGTGTGTGTGTATATATATATATATACATACTCTACTTTACCCTACAGCCTGGACAACCCAAGGCAGTTGCTTTTCACATTGACCATTGTTTAAGACCAGTTATAGATTCAGATCTTCAAATCCAGTTTATGAATAGATGAAGGTGCATTAAATGATTGTTTCATATACCATAGTCTCTTCCTATCACTACACACATTTAGCACAAACTGTCAATTACAATGCACTGTGAAATATTCCTTTATTTAGAGACCAACTAACGTAGTTAAAAAAGCCCTTAATTCACTAGTGCAACTACTTTGTTAGCATTGACCTTCTCTTCATTCACTTGCCAAAATCCCAATCATGCATTTTGAGAAAGATGAAGATGAGCATGCAGATTTTGGACAAGGAATAGAACAAAAAGGAAAATACAAAAGAGTGAGTAAGCGCATAGGTGTTAAGCTTGGCCAGAAAAGTAAAAAAACCTGAGAATTTTCTGGTTTTATTTTTGGTGGACTTTTTTGTGATTTGTTCTAAAACTGAAAACACATGTCCACACTGTTAAAGTATCAATCTCTCTCTTCAGTTAGGCATCAGTTCTCTGTAAATCCCAGGCAAGTAGCCCCTCTCTATAGTTACATGTGCTGTGTCTCTCTATCCTCCTGTTTATATGCCTGCACACTTAGAACAGTGGATTGTGTCTCTTCTGAACTACTCCTACAGGGCTATTAAATGAAAGACACAAAACAGTGAATACTTCCCTCGTACTCTGAATAATTACTGGATAATAAAAACTTTTCTGATGAATAACCCTATTGTCGTATAAAGCCAGAAATTTCAATTTCGGTATTAAACATCCAATTAATACACTGCTACATACACAAGTCTTTATGGGTTCAGCTTCGTAAGTCCCTTAAATATAGCCTGCTTTAGTAAGAGAGCTGTTTAAAAGTTGGTAGTAACTGCTGAAGACCCACCAAGCCCTATGTGCAGAAACTCGCCTTCTCTACTTATGGCCAG
The DNA here is from genome assembly GCF_023638135.1 of Falco biarmicus. Lineage (NCBI taxonomy): Eukaryota > Metazoa > Chordata > Aves > Falconiformes > Falconidae > Falco > Falco biarmicus. The sequence goes on along the minus strand of NC_079311.1, from coordinate 48,962,601 downwards.
GTATTAGGCCAAAAGTTGGGTTGCTTAGTTGCAAATACTGTGAATGGGAAACCATCCTGCTTAAACAGAGGACCTCTGCTTTTTCCTATTGTGGTCATTGTTTCTCTACAGATTTCTCTCATGCAACTGCCACTAATTGCAACTGGAAGTTAATACTGTATATCAGCATCAGTAGATGAAAAACATGTATAAAAATACCTTCGTATACTGTTCTGAGTGGTTTGCTCTTTTGCGGAAGAAAGTGCACTAAAAGTCTTTAAAAAGCCAAATGTTGTTACAAGATCCTCCCCAGATATTGTTACTGCTTAATCCAAAAACTTATGGAAAAAACAGCAGCTATATCTCAGGCCTCATTAATGTGCCAAAATGCTGAGTAAAGGTTTCTATCTTTTTGCTGGCATTTTTCCTTGCTTCCTGTGTGATTAGGATCATTCTGGAGTTAAAAGCTATTGATTTACAAGAATGCTACCTCATGTTTTATATTTTCGATCCTACCAGACTGATTAAACAAAAAGACGTTTTAGCAAAACATGGAACTTTTTTTATATTGCTTACTGTACTACACTAGGATCCTTATGATATAGGAGGGCTCAGCACCTACAAGGAGATTATTACACATACACTAATTAAAAATTGACCAACCTTTCCTTCAGCGTCTGCTGTTGTTACCTTCTCAACCTTGTTTCTGTTCAAAAATTTCTTCACCCATTCTTCTACTTGAACATTGAACTTCATGAAAGTCACATAGCAAAAATACGCTGTCAGGAGTACTAAGCTTTCCCACCACATGATGAAGTTATCCAGAAAAAAGATGATTAGCAAGATCAAATCAACAATGTAAAAGGACACATCTCGAAAAAGTGGCCACCAAGTAAGGTTCAAAATCTCTCTAGAAAATAAAGCACACATTCCAATAACAAACAGGATATTGAACACGGCAGATCCCACTATTGTACCAATGCCAACATTGCTGTGGGATATAAACACTCCTATTAAAGATGTGAAGAGTTCTGGGGCTGACCCACCAGCAGCCATGAAGGTTGCCCCTGCCACATCATCAGATATGGCCAGTTTTTCAGTGATGACAGTCAAGGAAGGAACAAAGAACTCATCGCAGACTATGGCTAAGGCTATAAACATGTAAATCATTCCAATTATATGGAGGATCACGGCTCCCTTTCTTCTTTCCTCAAGAGAGAAAAGGTCCTCTGGGTACTCTCCCTTGACATGATCATCTGTTGCATTTTTGTGCTCAGCTTCGTATTTCATAGTATGTGGGTCTGGAGTGCCGTCTTCATTCTGTTCCGTGAAATCCAACAGAGTTCTTTGGTGCCCATGCACCAGCTTTTGGCTACCTAGGCTGCTGGCCAATGCCACGCTATGTGGTTCCATCTTGAAAAAGGCACTAACTGAAAGAGAGAAAGTACTAATGGCCACTACACTGACAAGAAGCCCTATAATTCGTATCAGTCTCATTTTTTTCCTAACATTCTGGTGCCGTCTGCAACCGAAGAGTGATTCCTCCAAACACCACTCTTCCAAGACACTAGCAACAGTTTTTTTCTGAAGAGCCATTTTGTGTTCTGTGTGAGATGCTGAGGGACTCAGATGGATTGTTCCTTCATACTTTTCTCCAGCTTTGAAGATAGAAGTGCTTTAAGAGTTTTCCCAGAATCAAGTACTTTTATTCTTCATAGTAAGTATTTTCTTCATTCATCTTAAAAGGACAAACAGGTATGATTAATATTAGTGAAACAGCCTGTGATTAGAACCTTCTAAATAGCATTTTACAGAACAAGTTAAATCTAGAATTTAAATCAGAATATTACCAACTCTAACACAAAACCCTGTCACATCCCATCAGCCACAGCAATGACATGTTTGTTTCAGCAGTAACCCTGCAGATAATAGTCTACCAATACTCAGATTATTTTACGCCTCTCACATGTCTCTGACCCACTGCTCTCCTCAGTTGCTGACATAAAGTCCCAGTGGAAGGTAAAAACTGTCCCCAAGTGTTGTGTGAAAATGAAGAAACTACTATTTCAATGGATACACCAAAGATCGTTACTATTACCTTCTGTAATTACTTTCTACCACGGTCATGTAATTTTCAAATCCCAAATGCAGGGGCAATAATATATGAAAAAGCAATCAAAGTGCTAACAAGAGTCTCATCAGACCTTTAGGCAGCTGAGGCAGTATTAATTGAAACATTACACACGCACAGAGCAACAGCCATTGATATGTACGTAAAACAATACACTGTTGGAACAGAATCGAAATGAAGATCTAACACATCCACAGTTTCTTTACCTCCTCTGCAAAATTGACTCAAGTTTACACAGAGAACTCAGTGTGCTTCTGATTAGACCTAGGACATCAGCTTGGACTAGCTAGGACAAAATTCTAATTTGCTTCAGGCTTTGTTTTGGTTTATGTCATGTATTCAGTTATAAATGTAGGAAGTTACTAAGAATACCTATGTGTTGCGTATCTTTTAAAAGTGCTCCTTTTACAGACCCTTAAGAAAACAGTTTAAATTTACACACAAGTTGGTTATGAAACAAATGAAACATTGGGAAATTAAGCTATGTGAGAAGAACTATGCATGTATGCCAGAGCTGAGCACATTAGATCAACAGCACTTCTAAAACAAGAAAAAAGCCCACTATGTAATAACAGGTGCTTTGGTTACTGAATTTGAAGAATGTAAGTGATATAGAAATTAGTTACATATGCACTGTGGATAATGTTTCATGTCATATGACACAAAATACAGGACACTTTTAAAGTAAAATTGATTATTAGTCCTTACTATTACAGTCAAAAAATACTTAGTTTGTAGTAATAGCTGAGTACCAAACAATCCATTTACCAGCAGAATACTGATTGTATACATAACTATATTCTTAAATAGAGAATTGCAACTATTACATGCAGTTATTTACATAAAAGTTATTGTCATGTGCAGTTTCTCCTGATTTTTGCCAACAGCTTCTGTACTAAGAAGCTGTCACAGAGACATACTCCCTCTGCAAGATGCAGCACCACAGTGGAGGTATTTTATTTTCTACCTTACAGTCACTGCTCACCGGACTGCCATAAACACATCAAGCAGGAAAGATACCGGAAAGGCACGGTGCGGAACTAGAGGCGGATGGGCCGGTCACCCCGAAACCGTTACAAATCACGGGAACGGCACGAGCGCCCGGGCCGCCCTCTGCCCCGAAACTCCCGCAGCAGCGCCGGGCCAGACCGCTGCCGCCCGCCGCGCCGCACGGCGCCGCACCGCGCCGCGCCGCACCGCCTCCCCTGCCCGCCCGCCGCGGACCCCGTCCCCCGGCGGAGCGGAGCGGGGCGGGGCGGGGCGCGGCGCAGCCCCGGCACCCCGTCCTCTCCACCCCCCCCGCGGAGGTGCGGCGGCGCCTCGCCTAACTCAGCCCAACGTCGCACCGCTCCGCTCCGCACCCCTCCGCACCGCACCAACTTTTTTCCTCTCTGCAGCGGGAGCGGGTCCAGCCCCCGAGGGTCCCCCATCCCCAACCGCGGACAGCCGCGGAGGGACCGCGGCCGGCTCGGCGCACGGGGCACCCCTTCGCAGCCGGGTGCCACGCACGGGGGCGGGCACTCGGGGAAGGGGGACTCCGCACCGCCGCCTCCCAACCCCCGCCCGCGAAAACCGGCGACGCTCACCCGGAGGCGCGTTGCGCTGCGCGCCGGACCGCGAGCGCTCGGCACGGGCACGGGCGAGGGAATGGGGACGGGAGGGGCGGCCACCGCCACGGCCCCACGCCGCGCCGCCTGCCGTGGGCGGTGGCACCCGCCCCGTCCCGCCCCTCGCAGGCGGGGCAGGCAGCGGCGCGGCCCCGCGCAGGGCGCCGCGGGGTCACCGCGCTCCCGCCGGCCGCTCGGTGCGCGGCAGGGCGAGGGGCCGGGAGGGTGCTGGGGCTGTGTCCCCTCTCTCCGGGGTTAGCTGGTGCAGATCCATCGAGGTAAAATTCTGACAAAGGTGGTAAGTCTCGAGGAGGGGGGTAGCCTTAAGAAGGAGAGGTCTTCTGGTCAAAATTTCCTTTATTCCGAATGTTTACCGAAGGGGAACTGGGAAATGAAGGAAAAGGATGTCACATTTTGGTTTTGATTTTGAGGAAGTCAGCGTGTCCACTCTAAAGTTATTAACCACCATGAATTTACCCATGAAGAGAAATTTCTTCAAACCACCTTTCTAAGTTGCCACAGAAAACAGTAAGGATGTGCTGAACACCCCAGGAAACAGGAAGTTCTTAGCCAGAACTGCCCCTTTTTGCTTTGGTCTCCATCTTTCAACATAAATATTTTCCCAATAAATTGTGCTTCATTAAGAAATTGCTTCATGGTTCAAATGCAACTGTTACAATGCAGCTCTTCCATAGCTAATTCTTCGTGCTACGTTCTGTAGATCCATCAGGTCAGCACTAGCAGGTGCCGATCTTTTGAAATGCCACTTACACTCCTACTCTGTGCCATTCGTTGTTAGAAAAACTCACGTGCCAATCTGTGGATAGACTGAAGTAATCTACCGTAGGTGGGCCAGCACCCCAGGAAGGCCCTCACTGGGTCTGGGCAGCTGGGGAAGACCTCCAAGTGGAAATCCCTGAAAAATGCAGAGCTCAGGTGAGAGCAGGGAGATTCAGATGAAATGGATGGGACAGTGCTTGAGATCTGGGAAGAATCTGGTAAAAAACTCACTAGCACTATTTCTTCTTTCAGTGTGTCCTGGTTTCGGCATTCACATTCCAAAAAAGTTTACTGCAAATGGTGAACTCTCAGTTTCTTTGGGCTAAAGAATAACTTCGGTTTTTATACCTTCTACTTTGTTTTGAACTGTTAGTGCTTGATGAAGAACACAAAAATGCAAAGTTTTTTATTAAGTGATAAACATGGACCTTGTAAGTATCTTCAAAATTATAATCAGGATATGACATGAAAAATAAGGATAGCCTGGGTAGGCCTGGGTTGCATAGTCTATTTGCATCTTCACGCCAGCTGTTTGCAGCATCTGGGCCATTTGAGTTGCCTCAGTGTTGATTTGAAACCCCTAAGTTCTTCTAAAGAGTTATAAAATGGCAAAACCAGATACACCGAAACACAATAGGTATCTTAAGAGACTATGTGGACATGCAAGGGATGCAAAAGGTTCAGAAGCTGTTTCCAAAATTTCAGCAGTTTCCAGTGAGAGCCATGGTTGCGTCAGACATACAAAGTGCCCTTCAAAGCCAGAGTTTGCACAGGTGGTTTACATTTATTTCACATTATACATTGAGAGGTTCTCGTTAGTGTCTGGCAGCTGATAGAGGGTGCCTGTTGATTACCCAGATTTGTATTGTTTAGGCTCAGGATGATGCAAAGAGGTGTGGAGATTGTTTTAACAATCTTTCTAGAGCCGCCACTTAGAAAAGAATTAGTTAAAATGCAGATTTACTGTCTGTATCTGTGCATGCAAGACAGATGAAAGTGGCTACATCTCAAATATCCTACCTGTGCCTGCTGTGCAGTGATTAAAGGTAAGTGGGCTTATGTGATTTCTTGTGCCTTGCAGTCTGTGAGAAGTCGCCACTTGAGAAAGATACCTAAAAGATGCTTTCAGAGCTTCACAGTTGGCCAGAGGCAGGCAGGGAGGTGTGTGTAGTACCCCACCTTCTATCAATTTTTGAAAGACAAGTGTAAGCAGGTGATTTTTGCGAATGACCACAGGGAGAAAATGTAAAAAGTTCCCTATAATTATTTTATAATATCCCCCTATAATTACATTATCTAATAACCAAATGTCTATGTATCTCAATGATAATATCCGTTTCTCTGTACCTGAAATTATTTTTCTCCCAACTATAAGCATGTATTGCAAGTCGAGGACAATAAAACCTGTAACAAGAATGATGTGGCTCACAAATGGGTATCTCTACAATAACAAGCATTTTGAATCAGCCAACTTGTTCTCACGTACATGCTGCCTAAAATGATGACAGAAACAAAAAAACCTTGGTTAAATTTGTATAAGGAGGATAACTAGTGATAAAATAAATTTCATATTCTTCTCACAAAATTAAACGTCAGAGCATATCCTGGTTAAATACAGAATAATTAGATTATTTGAACAGCCTTCGGCTTAGATCTGGTTCTATGTTTCTGTTCTTAAGTGGGGAGAGAAGAGGGCCGCTAAGTACTTGGATATTTGTACATACAGCTAGGTTTTCATTTCTATATATGCTTAATGTGTACTTTTTAATAGCTTATATGTAGTTTACTGCACTGTGTGTTATGAGCCCTCTGAAATTATAAGCCACTCTTCTTGACCACCTCCTATTTTCAGGAAGCTCCATGAAGTAGAACTTTTTTTTTTTTTTTTTTTTTTAACCAGTATTTACATTTGGCTCTTTTTCTGCTCTAAACCGACTTGGTAAAAACAAGCATAGAAGCGTCTTTTGTGAAGGAGAGGGAAAGAGAAGGGAGCCAAATGAAAAATCCTGCACAACATCTCTAAGCACCACAGCAGTACCTTATAAAGCTTGAAGATACAGTTGATGAGGAGGTTACCATGACTACAGAGGCGGCATATTTGAATGGAAATTGATGTTAAGCTTTTAAATGCTAATTGCAGCTGGGAAGAGGTGACATCTGAAGTATCAAAATTATTTCAACACTTTGCAGTGTATAACAAGTGAAAGACTGTGAAAGAGTCTTTCTATGACAACATAGAGTTAGATTAATACACGGTGGTTTTGGATGGGATGGAGTAAATTTTCTTCATAGTAGCTAGTATAGGAGTATATTGTGGATTTCTGCTAGAGACAGTGTTGGTAACGCAGAGATGTTTCAGCTATTGCTGAGCAGGGCTTACCCTGACCCCAGGCCCTTTCTGGTCCTCACCCCACCCCACTGATGAGCAGGCGGGGGGTGCACGAGAAATTGGGAGGGGACACAGCCAGGACAGCTGGCCCCAGCTGACCAGAGGGATATTCCAGACCATATTATCTCATACTCAGCATATAAAGCTGGGGGAAGAATAAGGAAGGGGGCAATTTTTAGAGTGATGGCATTTTGTCTTCTCAAGTAACCATTACGAGTGATGGAGCCCGGCTTCCCTGGGGATGGCTGAGCACCTGCCTGCCCATGGGAAGTGGTGAGTGAATTCCTTGCTTTGCTTTGCTTGTGTGCACAGCTTTTGCTTTACTTGTTAAACTGGCTTTATCTCACCCATCAGTTTTCTCACTTTTACTTACTCTTCCAATCCTCTCCCCCATCCCACTGCGGGAGAGTGATAGAGTGTCTGTGTGGTCCTTAGTTGCTGGCTAGGGTTAAATAATGACAGTCCTCTTTGGTGCCCAACGTGGAGCTTGAAGGGTTCGAGATAACAACAGGTTTGATTGAAATGTGCTAGACTGAATTTATAGTTGTTAGTGCTGTTTAGCTATTGATGGGCAGGCTCCTGTGCTTGCCATGGGGCTTGCTTGCCCCACTCTATATTAAGTGCTTGAGTGGCTTCTTTTACTTTTGCTGTTTGCTGTACTGCTGCATCACTTATCATCTCACTGTGCTGTGCCTGGGATCATTTTGATAACAGCAATGGCGATGCACCTGAGCTGGCAGATGGCCAGGGCATCACAGCTGCTTCTGTGCTGCTGTACTGGACAGGCTGGAACCCCATTGTGAACTCAAGTCAAAGGGATTGTGACCTGTAGATGAGTCCACATGGGAACAGGACACCCCAGAGTGTCTGTGTTAGTGGTTATGTCCATGCCGCAGCAGGTATACCTCTGAAGGAATTGTGGTCCCAGGAAGTTTGTTGAAGGTACACCTTAGAGCATCAGTGGCTGTAAGTAAGTCCATGCTGCAGCAGTACACCTTGAGGCGATCCATGGCAATGCATGAAGTTGTTCTGCAGCACCTCAAAGCGCGTGGCCATGAACAGGCCCATGAGAAAGCAGGTATACCCCTGAAGAGACTGCAGCCAGGGCTAAGGCCATGTTGGAGCAGGTTCACTCCTGGAGGGACTGTGGCTGTAGGTAAGGACCCTTTGCTTCTTCTTCCCCCAGCTTTATATGCTGATCATAACTTCATATGGTGTGAAGTATCCCTCTGGTCAGTTTGGGCCAGCTGTCCCGGCTGTGTTCCCTCTCACCTCCTTGTGTACCCCCAGCCTGCTCACTGGTGGGATGGGGTGAGGAGCAGAAAAAGCTTTTATTTGGGAAATAAAAGGTGGACATATACACAATGTTAGAGTCCTCACTAGAGTCAAAACTGTAAGTGAAAATGGAATATAGACCAGTATCACTGTGTAACTACTGCTATGCCACCAACATAAAATTAGACTTAGGGCTTTAGCTGCAAAAGATGCAAAAGGTGAGCTTTACCTTCAACTGTAAGCATTGGCTTACTATTTAGCCTCAGAGATCATCTGTTTTTTCCTGTTTCATTTGCAGTGGGTTAAATTCTACTTGCTGACACATGCCTTTTAAAGCAGTCTTGATACCATTACCATATGCCATGACCAGTTGAGGTGCAAATTTACATTTTTTAACATACGATTGATTTGAAAAGCTTTGTGAGTTTTTGAGGGGTTTTGTTTTTTAATATGTAAGATGAGAAATGTAGATGCTTGATCTGTGTTCTGTGTGGTTACAACGAGCACTGTAAACACCTTTATTAAGGAGGCTAAAGCTAACTGCTTTTCTGATTCCAGTTTCTACTAGTGAACACAGTGATAGGAAGCTATAAATTCAGTCTATTTGTAAAAGACAAAAGCTTTTTTAGCCATGTTTGTAGAGCACTAAATAACATGTTTTTCTAATGTAATGCCTAAAATACTAGTTAGACATATGGCACCTGTAAATGTTGTCACCAAAGCATACCAGTCTATTTAAAGGACAGCTTCCTTCAATGAAAGTACACCTCTTCTTTATCTAGGCTTGAGAGGTCCAAGTCAGAGTAAAGCCACCACAGCCTAACAGCTAGTGATAAAACAGAAGAAAATACTATATAGGATATCATTACTGAAATCCACTTAAAATTCTGGGTATATTATATCCAGCTGTTTATTTTTACTTACAGGGTAATAGCACTTTCCAAAAAACAGCAGGATGGAGCAACATGACTTTCTCTGTCCTATGCCTTTCTCTTTCAGACATGATAATTTCTTCCTCTGCACTCCTTGTACCTAAGTGCTGTCATGTAACTGCAGTGAGCTGCCCTGAAGTCAACGGGAGTGCTTATTTTGCTGTGATCTGTGGGCTTATTTGTAAGAACACTTGCAAGCTGGCAAGTCAGCAGCCTTAGGAACAATTGCTGGTTTGGTAGATGAGCTTCAACACCCTTGCCAATTTCCCAGCAGTTTCATATATCAAGTTGCTTGGAGCCTCAGCTTGAAACCCTCTGCTCCCTGTGACTGGCAACACTTAGGAGTGTGTCAGGGATGGAGGTCAAACTTGGTGTTAGCTGCAACTCAGATTTCTTACACATTGTCCAGGCAGAGCTGGAGCAAAATGTCTCCCACAGACCATACTCCTCTCACAAATTAAAGTGTCTTTATTACTATACCACCACACAGTAATTACCTTTTTCTTCATTTTTTTCTATCCTTATGTTCAGCCTTCTCATATTCCTTGCACCTGATGAATTGCAAGATACTTGTCTTTGTCTCTGCAGTAATCTAGTTTTCAAGTAATCCCCACCCTCGTTGAATCTTTCAGGGAGGTAATGTAAATTAAAAACTGTCCTCAGTGAGATGTGAAATGGTGAGAATTTCTGAAATAAGAGTTACAATCTGTTGATTAAGTAACTACGCACAGAGCTGGTGTGCAGACAAGGCAGAATGAAAGAAAGAAAGATGACAAAAACAGTTTAGGACTGAAGTAAATGCTAACCCGATGTCATTTCCAGTTAAAGGAAAGTCATGGAGTCATTTCCCTTTTACATTGCTAGGTCCTTCTGTGCATAGTACCAATTAGCATTGCTCAGTTAAAAAGTCCTGCACACGTGCACTGTAAGTGCTTATACTATAGATTAGACATGCCCAGGTCAACAGATCAGAGACCCCATGTGTCAGCAGTTTCAAAATTTTCAGTGGTTGCAATAGAAACAAAAATCTTCAAAGAATAGCTGACATATTGGACTTCGTATTTGGTAGTGGTCATGGCACTGAGTCATGCTATATTGAATTTTAGAGTAAGATCAAAAGAGTGGTTTAAAGCAGCACCACAAAATTACTCCAATCAACTGAAAAAAACCCAGACCTTTCAAACTAAGAGAATATGGAGCCAGAACATAAAAGGAAAGTTGGATCTGAAATAAATAGATGTTTTGAGAAGCTTTCAAAAGACAAGATACCCAGTTTTTTTCAAATGGAAGACACTCTATCACAAAATAAATAATTAAAGTATATGTAATCTTCCTGCATTCGTTAAGAGATTTTTACAGAAATTCATCCCAAAGCCTAGCCAAATTTCCCAAGCTTACAAATTGTCATTCTGTAGGATAAGCCTGATCACAGAAGAAGTGAAACAATCTTTTTGGTGTACAGCGGTAGCCCATTCTTAAGGATCGGACAAATGAAACAGACCAACATAGCAGTTCAAGAGAAGCTGCAAAGAATGATTTTATACCATTGGGATTTAAGAGAAAATACAATAATGGCATCTGAAATTAACTGTATCAGGTAGTTGGGTTTTTTTAAATCCAACTTGATTATGATGCAGTTTAATGCACAGGCAAAAATAAGAATAAACAAATGAGACATAATTTGGAAGGTGGCTTAAATATTCAAAAAGCTGAAATGCATCACCCATTAGACGTTCTAAAGGTCACTGTAACATGTTCATTACATTAAGAACAATTTAAGAAGACAGATTAAATTACTTGATCTGTTTGGGTTTTTTTTTTCCAGATATATGACCCGTAATGCTGAGAACCTCTGCTCTGTGTCAGATCTAAAAGATGTTGACTTTTGCAGCTGTCTCCAGCTTGGACCACCAGCATCAGTTCCTGCAGAATCTGAACATTTCCCTCCAAATACCAAATGGCCAGTGCCACCTTGAATACAATCACCACTGGTCAGTATTTGATGCTGATAGTGCTGGAAAGCTGCTGCTCAAACTTGCTTTTCCATTGCTTTCAGACAGATTTGGACTGTCTGATTGACTGTTACTGACTTGTGACAGCTGGCTTTATCTCTTTGTGTTTAAGAGGCATGAAATTACATATAAATAATATTGTAAACTTCTTAGTGTGTGACAAATTGTATTCCATTTAGCTCTATTTTAATGCCAAGAATGAGTAACACTCTTCACTGGTTTCTGCAATCACTGGAAAAGAGCAGATCTAACAGTAAGTGGTATGCACCATGCCCCAGGTCAGAGAAGATTTAATATGTACACACAGAGTTAAAATTAATACTATACTATAAAGATGGTATAAAATACAGGTTGGCTTCTATTTAAACTTAGTACTCAAGATTTGTATTTTTCAGCACCAGCAAGAGGAATAAAACTAAAGACACTCTTGTGGTTTATGAAGACTTTATCACATACGTCCATGATCACTTCTGCACATGGAAGTCCATTTCATAAGAAACAGGTATGACATCAGTCATTATCAGGTATTGACTATGCAGTATTTCTTTTGGTGAATGAATAGTTTTAAAGTTGATAGTGGACTATAACAACCTTAGGTCCATCATTTTAGCTAAACTTGAAAAAAGTCTGAGGAGATGAAGGTGGGACTGATCAGTGCTATCACGGGAACTAAGGTTCAAGCCAGGATTACACCGCAGTGGGAGAAAGGAGAGTGCCTTTACAGACCTTTTGGCAGTGGTGATGTTGCAGCTGATGCTTCTAGGTCAGGCTCTCAACAAAGTAAGAGAAAAGTGATTCACAAAACTAGCAGACAACATTTTGCACGCAAGCTCTGGTTCAGGTTTGAAATAGCAGCTTTTCTTAATATGGTCTGTATAAAGAGTTTGAGTCACAAATGCTCAGGGTTAAGAGCATCTGCTTGCTTGCATCAGGACATAGAAGTCTGCCTCTGCAGACTGCCTGTGGGGCAACAAGGCAGGCAAGAAAGGGAAGCGGTGCCTTCTGGTACTCTCCACCTGCCCGAGGGTCCCTCTAACATGTCCAGGTAACGAGGGTCCATGCAACTTGTTGCTCTCCCTGAACATGCAGAGCAAATGATTGCCAACCCTTTGCGGGTCTGCAGATGGTTCCAGTCATCTTGCTGTCATAGAGCAAGAGAAGAACCTAAAATTTGACAGAACTTCTTCAGATCTACCACGGCATGTTTTAAGATGAAAGCTGTATCTATTTCCTGAAGCTTTCTTGCACACAATTTTGGCATTTCTTTAGGAAAAAGGGGTTGGGAATCAGTGTGGTGATACACAGATATTTAAGAACAGTGTTACTGATTGTCATGCCTCTACTGGGCAGATGTCAAGCAGGCCAGCCTATGACAGTATGGTTTTTTTTCCAGCAATTAGTTTATTGTCAGATCTTGGAAGAACCGTGAATGAACAGAATACCACATTAAGTGGCAGTTTTGCATGATTTGGGGAAAAGAGTGGCTGCGTGCCAAGATTTCGTGTGCCTCAGCTCAAGTGAAAGACTGAAAATCCCTCTGGGCAGAAGAAAGGCAAATTGCAAATCTACTTTTTTTGGACAAATTCCTTCCTTTTGTCCTTTAAGGGGACATCCTCATTCATTCACGTGTGGCAAGAACCTGTAGGGTCAAGCAGTTCAACACTGGCATTCAGGCATAAAGCACTGGGTCTGTCATTACTTGTAGCTGCCCAGCATGTGGATAAGAGATATGTATGGCCTTTGCTAGCATGAGCATTGAGGCTTCATGGTTTGCATAAAAAATTACTTCTCCAAACCTTATCTTTTGCATACAGGCTGCTTGTTGTGTTCTACCAATGTGCAATGTACAGACGCACCAATGCAAAAAGGTTTGGTACTGGCAGAAGCATTGTTTAGCAAAGGCTGTACCTTACTACAGGAACATTTTGGGGAGGAATGCTAGGTGTGAGACCTAAGCTCGTGCTGGAGACATGCAGTGCTGAAAGTCACTTGGGTCACTGGTCACTGCAGGAGTTTATACAGTAAATAAAGTATTAAAGAGGTTTAGGTGCCTTCAGGATGAATCCGGCTCCATTTGTGTGGGCTTGCTGGCAAAACTTAAAAGCCAAATCTACTTTGGCAATTTTTTTACCTCTGTGAGTGATTTCTACCACCTCATAGAGGACTCAGGAGATATGTTTTGTTTTATTTCATCTGTGCCCTAGCTAGTCCAATAGTTCAAACTGGATGAATCGGTCATGGGATTTACCTAAATTGTCAAGGTTTTGTGGGGTGTCTGAAATCCTGCCAACCTAGTTGTAACTCATTTTTATCCCAGCTTGATGTTTTATTGTTAAACTGCTGATCAATACATTTTAAAAACCAAAGTTAAATATGTAGACATGTTACACTCTTTGTCATGGAGGCATGCTATACTTATAAAGTTTTGGGAAATGAACTTTAAAGATAACAGAAATCAATGTTTTATCTTAATAAATCAACACACTTCAGTGCCAAACAGTCTCTCTCTGCTCTCCAACAAAATTACATTTCACATAAATAAGCACAGCACATGTGCCATGAGTCTCAGAGGGGAGTAAAAGCAAGGAGAGAGATAACGACCAGGGTGCTTCCCCTTTCACAGCAGTGCCACATGCGTAGAATGAAATGGAGACTGAAGCAGGAAATGCCCCATAGAAACTGCAGCTGAGCTGCCAGGAGGTCTTGCACAGCTCATCTTGGGACAGCCTTGTCAGACAGAGCTTCTGGGGCAGTCATGAGGATCCACAGGAGGCTGAGCACCCCCAGCTTGGTGCAGCCCATAGGTGCATGCCCTGCAGCAGGGAGGCAGGAGGCAGAGACGACCCCTGCTCCCCAGTTGCTCCTTGCCGGTGTGGAGGAGCTGCCTGGCCCATGGGTGTTGCATGGCATGTTGGAGGCCCCCTTATGTGGATGGACATGGCTCTCATGACCTGTCCTGCTGCTATGAAGTCCTGGAGGTGGGGCTGCATGTTTTCGAACACCAGTGATGACAGATTGTTCCAGGCCCCAAAGCTCTGGAAGAACACTTGCTTTTCTAAGCAATAGTTCAACTGTTACAGTGGACGTCCGTGGGATTTCCCAATTTCTTTAAAGCTTCAGCTCCCAACATCATACCTGTTTTTCCAAAGCATATTGCTACTAAAACATTTTATAGCATGCACTGTCAAATGCATACAGTCAGTTAACTAATTAAGCTTTCTAAACCTTTTCATTTGATCTCTAAGTATCTCATTCAGTTGCTGGCACTTTCAGGAGGTGAGCTACACTGATAGGGGTGTTGCTGAATTTGGGCTTTCCCATGGGCAATATCTTCATGTCTCTCCCATCTCTTCATGTCTCCTTTCCCTCTTCCTTCTGAAAGCAAGGGTATCAGCTATTCTATTGATCAGTCTGTGAAGCTCCTATGGTTTCCAACCACTAATTTCCATCATAAATATATAAACATGTGACAGCTCCTGTAACTCCAAATACAGGAGTTTTGTTTTTTCTTGGGTGCAGCTTTGTCCATTTTTCATAATGCTGTGAATTCCCACTTTCAAACTGCTGTCACCAAGTAACTCTGTAGTGGCAAACCATGATTTAGTGATGCTATCTTACCATTTGACAGTCCACACTATCTTCAAAGTCTGACATCAAATGCCATTTTAGGTGGCTGCTTTATTATTTTTTATTTCATTTTCCACTAACCTGTTGAATTATTTTCAGGGGGGTCTGACAATTACAAAATCTACCTTCTGTGGCAGTTACCTAAGCTGGTGACTATTATACAACATCCTGCTGTCAGGCATCATCAGTTGTATAGTATCTGGCAAGAAAGGCTTTGATAAACAATCATGTATAGTCTGTTATCTGTTTTCTAGCAAAGCAGTATTTGAGATGTTAAAATAATAGTGCAATTCCCAGTCAATAGAACACAAATTCTGTAAAGAGGCCAATTTTTTTCTGATCAATTTAAACATTTTTGGTGTTGGCTTAGCCTGTGCCTTTGACACAGAGGACAAATTTTAATGTTTTTGTTGAAAACGGCGTAGTTGGATGAGACCTTTCACTTTAGTAATAGTCGTGCGACATCAGCTGTGTTTCGAGTCTTGCTTTTACAGAATAGAGGTTTCTTTCTGTGAATATGAAAAGAAAAAAAGACTGTATTTGCTAACTTAAAAGAGCAGAAAGTTTATTTTTTCCTCCTAGCCAACAAAACTGCATTGCTTTACATAGCACACAGGAAGGAATCAAGAAAGGGAAATGACATCTAGGAAATAATTTCAGAGACAATGTTTAACACAGAATGCATCTTCAGCTCCTGATTATGAAGGTGATTACTGCTTTGGCCCTCTTAAAAATATTTCCCCTACATGTGTATGATGTTCCAGTGCTCATGTGCTTTTCTAGCTTCACGATTAAGAAAGCAAACTTTTGCCTATATGAGCATCACGGACAACAGGATGGTGACTGGGTATTCCTACCATTCACATAGTCATATACATTTAAAGGGAAAAACCAGAAAGAATATTTGTCAAGAATTCCATGAGACTTGTGGCATGAATTGGATACTATGAAATTTTAGCCACAAAATTACCTTGACAAGTTACAGCTCCATTTTCAGCCATGAGGATAGATCAAGAACCAATCATTCTAAGCAACTTAGGCTGCAGAATGATGTATTATTACATTAAACTACCGTCAGGCAGAAAATGGAATATGTTAGCTATGTAGCCTGCAAATCATGTTTTACAAAATGAGCATAGCAGGTCACCAAGACATTGTAAGGTTTGCTACTCAGTAACTATACTTTCCATTATCACACTAATTGCAGTAGTTGTATGATGCAATCTAATGGAGTAAGTGAGTATTTCTGAGTGGTAGAAATTCTTTTATATAATGACATGGTGAATAAAGTAGCTTTGCACATTCTTATGACCTTTCAAAACCAGTGAAAAATAAATGTAAACATCTACATTGTTTACCATGCCAAAATTTCCGAGTAGTTACAAGTGACACAGGCAATCTTCAAGGAAAAGCTTTACATGCAGTATAGCCAGAAAAAAATCAATTAACTGTTCTTTCTGATAGGGTGGGAATGCAAGGTAACTTCTCAGAGAGTGATGGGAAATTATTATAATGTGCTGATGAGTGCAATTATGTGGCTTTTTTATCTCACACAGTTGTATACTCTAAGGTTATTAATGACAAACTTGCTGATAAAATTGAAAATCTTAAATTTTATGGACTGATACTGATATCCTCACTGTCGTGGTTTAACCCTAGCTGGCAACCAAGCCCCACACAGCTACTGGTCCCCTCCCCTCACAGTGGGGTAGGGGAGAGAATCAGAAAGGTGAAAGTGAGAAAACTCTTGGGTTGAGGTAAGACAGTTTAATAGGGAAAGCAAAAGTTGCACATGTAAGCAAAGAAAAATAAGGAATTAATTCACCACTTCCCATGGGCAGGCAGGTGTTCAGCCATCTCCAGGAAAGCTGGCCTCCATCACGTGTAATGGTTACTTGGGAAGACAAATGCCATAATGCCAAATGTCCCCCCTTCCTCCTCCTTCCTCCATCTTTATATGCTGAGTATGACATAATACGATATGGAATATCCCCTTGCCCAGTTGGGGTCAGCTGTCCTGGCTGTGTCCCCTCCCAGTGTCCCATGCCCTTCCAGCCCTCTCACTGGAAACCGAAAAGTCCTTGACTTAGTACAAACATCACCCAGCAACAACTAAAAACATCCGTGTGCCATCAACATTGTTCTCACACCAAATCCCAAACACAGCACTGCACCAGCTATTAAGAAAATTGTCTCCATCCCAGCTGAAACCTGGACACTCACACATGCTCATTTGGTGAGATACCTCATACTTTCAACGGATGCATTGTCTCAAGTAAAAAGCATATAGGAGCTCATCCAATATGGTTTAGAAAATGTAATTGGACATATCAGTGGCAACTTTTTTTAAGAACTCAATCAACTCTTTAACATGCACTTTTGTCTTTTAAGAGGGTTTTCTTTCACTCCGATACCCAAACAGGACCAAGACAAGCCTTAACTGCTAGAGAAGGTAAGGCTCTAACCTTGGTTATTGAATGATTCTCAGACTGCTGTTAGGAAGTAACATCACCCAAAAGGTACCCCCCTGTATCAGTGGAGTGAAATGGCCAAGGATCATGACAAAGCTGAGAGGTCCTGAAATTTACTTGCAGCATAACAAGGTATCATTGCTAGCACGGGCAGTAATGCAACCCAGGACAAGATCCTAAGTTTTCTTCTCAGTTGTAGTTCTGCACTTCGGTAGAGTTATTCCAGGTTCATACTGAGCTGGTCAGATTGACTTTGTTAATTTTAGCCACAGCATGACCCCACCTAGAGCAGACTGAAACCCAGGACAGCAGCCAAGCAGCCTCTCTGTGCAAAAATAGCACTTTCAGAACTCTCTCCCTGTAAAGCTTTTCTCTGCATGCTATCAGTGATATTTTAAATCATCCTCATCATTGACAATTTACCATTTTTGCATTTCATAGAGTCTTGATAATGAGAACACAATGACCAAATAATTTTGTTCTTTCTACTTCCACTTTTAGGCTCACATCACAATCTTATACTTCAACATAAAAATACTATGTCAAGATTGAAAATACTACAGAAGAATGGCTTTACTGAAAATGCTAGAGAAAAAACCCACAGAAGAGTACTATTAGTTTAATGTGGTTTTTAGCAATCTTTGTGCTTGGCTTCATTACAAATCAATATTTGAGATATATCACTTGGGTCATGTAGACATTCTTGTTTCTGTGATATCTATAATGTAGACACTGAACCATGGTAAACTGAAAACATCTTAGTTCTGAGTAATTAGCAGTCACATGTGTTTAAAGAAGTGAAAACATTTTAAAAGAAGCCTTGGTAATAAAACAGGTGAAGTTTTAAACACTTCATAACATGTACATCTTGACAGCTTCCAGTTATTTAAGTTCACTTTAGTTTTATTGCTGTCATAAACTGAAAATACATAGAGATGAAAGAGAAAAACTCCACCCATTCTATATCTGTATTAATGTATTCCATATGTAGATTAACAACTTAGATCTGTCTTTGGGAAATAATATGCTCAGAGTTTGGTTTCAAAACTGTCACAGGGACATTAAAAAAAAAAATTGGCAAAAGCCTTATGTATATAGACATATAGGACCCACGGCCACTGCAAGACACTGTTTCCACCTAGTGATTTTTGCAAAAGTACAGTAGAAGAGTTCATCTGCAGAGGTTATTCTCCAATCAGATGAGCTCTAATCCCATTTTAATCTCAGTGGGCTATATTAAACAAGAGCAGAAGGTCCTGATTTTAGGACAGATTAGCCTTGACCTCAGAGAGATCAGACTTACTAAGTAGCCAGGTGTACATAAATTGCCACCAGCCAGGGCTTGTAATGACGCATGGTGGGTAGCAATATAGGAACAAAGTAAAACTTCCTTGTTCTACAAAGCAAGAGAGAAGAGTACAACAATCACTGCAGTGCTAAATTGTACCAAAGTGTACACAGTTTACAGTAAGATCCCCTCTGTCTATGAAATATTTTACTGCTCCTTAAGGAAGAAAAAAGAAAGGTTGAGGAAAAAACTTTTGTTGTGAGCTAAAGAACTAAGTGTTTAAAGTTTGTGAAAACTTTACAATGCAATCAGTAAAGAACACAAACTACGTAAGAGATAATACTTTTTAGAAAGTCCCTAAACTGACCATGGTATTCAGCAGAAAGGCTCCCCAGCAGCCACTTATCATCTGGTTATCATTTATATCTTTACTGCTGCAAAACCTGCTACATATGACCACCGATAATGTCCAGGATTACATAGCCCAATACCCTGTGATATCACCAAATTTTGCATATAGGAGTATATTAAAGGCTTCAGAAAAAGTCTACTCACAGGAGTTCTACGAGATTTTACTTGTTTGGAAAACTTTAGGTACTCTGTCACACAAAGACACCGTGTTTTCATTTCAATTAGTTTGTGCAACTGATCTTTGTTTTGTTCCATTTGCATCCAAGTTTTAAACTCTTCTGTTGTTCAAAATTTGCTATGAAAACTTATGTGATATTAAGGTTATATTAGGCAGTGGTCATGTTATGCTAAATCCAGTTTCAAAGGACCAGTTCAAAACCTCATGCATGTAAAGCAGAGAACTGAATTGGTCTTAAATTTCTCTGCCCGTTCAAAACTTTTCTAAGCTTTTTTTTTTTTGAGGGAGCTCAACAGATTTTATTCTAGATCAAGTATTATCTGTCTTCCTGCAGACATTGTAAAGTTGACATAAACACAGTATCATGTATGCTGGCTATTCAATGGAAACATGAATCACACATCCCTCTGGTCCAGCTCAGCTTCCCTCTGCCAGATGATCTGCTACTGTGCAAATGTGGCCTTAATCATCATATGAACAGAGTGTAGTGGTTGGACCTCAATTTTCCTTTTTTTTTAAATACAGGTACTACTGATACTATTTTCTAGTTGCATGGTACCAACCTCAAAAAGCTTATTTTGTAAACAAATAATGCATACCTTCAAAAAGGTATTTAATTATTAAACACTCTGTATTTAGCCCTAATCTTGCTACTTGGTCTAGAATTTCCCTTCCCAAATCCTCATTTGTCTTCTCTGTTTCCATCTTCAACATCATAATTTTTGTTAAAAAATTAAGTAAAGACACTCATTTAATTTTTGAACATATGTAAGTTCACCTTAATCTTTACTTCAGCCTTGCAAAGAGCTGTCTCATCTCTTTGTTGCTGTTATTTTATTTCTGTGTGTAGCACTAGTGACTTCAAACTTTAATTTCCTTTAAAACTTCAAACTTACATTGAATTTTGATGATAATTTTATTCCTAACTGCACAGGCATAACTTCCTTGGCTGGCAGATAGTTCCCTTCCCTTTTCCATTTTCCCTTTTGTGTTCTCTGTTACTCTTAAAGACTTTTCCGTGTGTTTACCTTTTCAGTAAGGTCCTGAACCCTTTCCTACAAGCTTAGGCATAAGAAAATGTAAAGTTTGCCCTGTGTTCAGGTCCTTCAGAGCTGCTGATTTCATAGTTTAGTCCCTTTCATTTGTTCTACTGAGGATATCTCTGCACGTGGACATGCAAATTAATTAGCCAGTGTTTACAGCGATTACAGCTTTGAGAGACGTATTACTACTGAAAAAGCAACACAGAGACAGACAAAGGTGACTAAACTGACTGGAAGAAAAATTAACTTTGATATCTGTGAACCAGAATACAGTTTCCCATTTTTCCTATCAGCCTAGTATGTTAAAAGAATTTTCTCAGCCTCCTGTTTCTGAAGACTCTCACCCAAGACAGATAGCACTTTTTTTGTCTCATCTACCTGTCTGCTCACATGCTTGTCTGACCTCTTATTCAACAGACTGTCGCCATACTGCCTTGCGATTCTGTCGGTGGTCTAGTGTTTAACTGCTAGCACTGTCCCAGCCTCGGCGTGTGTGCTCTGGAGTGGTGGGCTACAAGCTGCAACTAATGATGATAACCCAAAGCTTCTGGTACTTCTCTGAGCCTTTCAGAAGCTCAGAGCTTGTAACGGGTTTCTTGTTACCCCAGATGCCCTCTTTAGAATGACATTTCATCATTGGTGTCTGTGTTTTCTCATGCTGAGGGGTGCCTTGGGTACTCAGCCTTGTCCTGCCTCCAGTCCCCCCCGTCCGGGCCGTGCAGCACAGCCCCTTGCCTTGCAGGCAGTGACTCCGTTGCAGTTGGGAACGGCTCTGCTGACTATGTCTGTCAGCGGTGCAATGGGCAGTGTGGGCTTTGCAGGCTGGCATCCTCTGGGTCAGCGAGTGCAGGGTAAAGATGAGGAGGAAAAGGAGCATCGCACAGAGAGACGTTTCTCTTCCCTCTGGAGTGTTTCAGAAATGCAAAAAACAACCAGTAAAGCTCCTACTAGTGGTTGGATTCTTACTACTGCCTGTGACGGTAGGCTCTCATTGTTTTTCTGATACTATTGTGACAATGATTGTCAAGTTAATAAGATAAATATTAAAAAGGAACAAGGAATTCAAGACAGAAACAGAAACCTGACCCAAATGTAGTTTTTTACTTTTTAAATGTTTTAATAGGACTCTGGTCCATACTAGGATATTTCTTTTACTGTTGTTGTTGGCTCTTTCCTTCTAAGCTCCAAACACAAAGGAAGAAAGCTGCATCTTCCCAGTTCCAAAACATGAATAGACTGCTTTACAATCTACATGTGCTACTGCTCCACTGCATTCTGATCAGTGGCTGGAGTCCATCTGCAACCAGACATGAGCAGCAGAAATGTCTCTAGCGAACCTCTTATTTTTAAATAGCACTATAAATAAACACTGAAATCTGGTTTCTTGCCAGGTTGATTCAGAAGACAGTAGAAGAGTTACAGTAGGTTTAATCAGGAATTCAGCTATAGAAAGGGGTCAGAACAAAGATTCAGATTCAGAGAACAGCAATGGCAGTCACAGAGGTTTTGTGCAGGTTTTGTGTAGGAAACTTCTAACCAGTACCTGGGACATGTTTGGGTCATGTTTTCGCCTGTCACACATAGGCATCACATAAATTGTATATATATACACACACACACATATAAAAAGAAAGTACTATTTTACTGCAGATTATTTTCTGAAAACACGAAGTGTTTTTCTAAATCAGGCCACCACAAGTAGCTGGGTTACATTAATTGTCCATGCTGGTACTCTTCACCCATTGCAGAGGTGAGGGAGGTTTCTTCCACAGGGCTGGCATGCTTTGCTGTAGGTTTTCTGCTGATAAACAGCTTGTAGTTATTGCAGCTCAGTGTGTGAATAGGAATTTCTTTAGCTACTCTATTCAGAGATAAACCTGTTCCCACTGGCATCTCTGGGAATGGCATTTTCCCCATCTCCTCCCAATATCAAGCAGAATTCTCAGGAGAGGACTCCCAGTTCTCTGTCCATCTGTTCAAAGCTTCGTAAAGCAACTACAAAAAACGTGTCTGTCCCCACTACTAGCCATGAGGTATCAGCAACTGCTCTGTGAAGTGTGCACTGTGAAGTACTCACTGAAATGCTCCTTGCACTGGAGGTGCTTTTGCGTGCTTATCCTTCTGTCTGCAAAGCATCAGATTTTTGTTCATTTGTGAGTGCAGGAAGCTCTGTGGGCAGCAGTACAGAACTGGTTCTCCTGAAGAGCATTTAAATGTAGGAGCTGTGGCTCACCACTCCCGCACACCGGAGAGGGTTGTAAGCTGCCTGCCAGAGTGGAAATAGGAATGTAACTACGGGAATAGGGATCTGTAAGTACGTATGTCTGGTTTTTAGGCTTTCTTATTTGCAAAAGGGAAAAATGACTCCACAACCTGCAGGAGACTTGCAGCCACAATGCTTTTGAAGGCTTTCCTGTGCCTGCTGGCATCCTTTGCCTAAAGGCTGTTTTACTTAAGCTTGATGCAGGATCTAGGATTTGTACCTTCTGAGAAATTTTTGAGAATTGCAGAGAAAACTGTCACCTTATTTTCTGTGTCTTTTACAAAGGAGCCCGTCAGTGCTCTCCTGCATGGAACCTGTCCCTGGATGAACTGTGCGGAAGACAGACAAACACTTTCCCCTCTGTTGGGAAGAGGAGCCTTACATAACTCCTCCTCACTGCTTGCACAGATGCATTCAAAAAGCCCTGTATAATTCATTCATCCTCTCATATACATGGCTCAGCACTGACATGACACAGCATTTTTGCAAGTGATGTGGAAGTTACAGTGGATTAATTTTCTTGGTGGTCAGGCTGGATTTTGAGCTGTCAGCCACCTTTACCCGGTTTCAGATCAGCACAGTGAACAGTGGTGTGAAGTAGTTATGCTTTTTAAGGTCTACTCCACTGTTTCATTGCTCTTTTTACTGCTGTTAGCTGAATGTTAGTTACTTGGAAAGGTGTTCACTGCATGCCTTTGAGTTGCTTTTAAAACAGGCTAATTCTTGGTGTTTCAGTCTTTACCGTTTACTGCCTAGTGGAGGTACCTGTCCCCATGGCCCACTGCTTCCTGCCATTCTCCTTGGAGCTACTTGGGCCCTTCAAGGAATCATAGAGCGGGCAGAGTGTGCAGGAGGGAGAGCAGAGCAAATGCCAGGCTGTAGTTGCTGTGGCATCTACACATCTGTGCCAGCTGTGCCACATGTGCTAGGGAATGGCTAACGCTGCGAGGCACAGGTTTTTGTCTGTCTTCCCTTCTCTTCACCCAGTATGCCTTAAGATCACTAGATCACGAATACCGCTAGTGATAGGGTATGCAGAGATGGTTTTGCAGTTTGTGTAGCTGAACATTTACTAAATGTTTTGCTGATCACTAGCAGCAGGTTTATGGTACCACATATTTTAGCTCCTGGGTTCTCACTGAATGCATCTTGCACTGCTGTAGCTTTACTGCTTTCCAAGTGAGACAGGTACTTCTGTGAACAGCAGTCACGCCTTGGATCTGCACTGCGGACATACCTCTACTGTGAGAAGCATTAGAGTTATTAGCATTTCCATGCACTGCATGAATTAACATTACATTCTAGAAGAGCCTCTTAGGATAAAGAGAGCGAGCTTATAAAAAGGAAATTGACTTTCATGGCATTTGCCATCCTTATAATGATTCTTCCCATATTCAGAACTGGATCCTCATAAGATGAAAAACCTTTTATTTTTTAAATAACAACATATCTGTCTTCCACATACAAAAAAAGAGAGAGAAAATACTTCCTCCTTTTTCTAAAATATATCTTGTTCTTTTATACATGCAAGTCATTTTCATAACCGCTTTTTCTGTTGGTTAATGGCCTGGTACATACTATGTTCAATAATTTAAGACTGAGCTAAAAATTGGGTTGATCTACTTTCTTGGAATATCCTCTGGGAGTATGCAGAAGAGAACTGGAGAAGCAATTATTTCATGCCACAGCTGTATATTTAACTGCTTGCTTTCTCGCTCCAGTGGCATCTTGCTTTCTCACAGATGAGGTAATGGAGGAAACTGGGACTCTTAAGTGCATCAATGAGTCCTGGGAGGTGATTAGCACAGCATCCTGGAACTTACCTGCTTCACGCCAGGCAGTTCTTTGTGTGGACCATTTCTGAGGAAAGTGCTCAGCCTTCAACACACACCATCAGTTTACTCGGGTCTTGATTCAAAAGTTAACTAATTAATCAGTTGATGATGGCCCTGTCTATACATCCTCTTTTGACTCAGTGTGCATGAAGGTGAATCAGGCTCATTTTTATTCTGAGGGAAGAGGCTGCTGCAGTATTTGCCTCGTTTCTGCAGCACATCTGTGCAGGCTGGATAGCACAACATTGTCACAAGAGGCTGCTTCCAACTGAACAGTTCTCTCTTACACTCCATATCTCATCTACGGAACCAATAAATGACTCACATAATTTTTTGCCTCCTTAGCACCAGTTTTTAAATCCAGCCTGCTATGGTCTGGGTCGGTGGAAATGACGGAGGAAAGCACCCTTAGCAGCACAAACAAGGTGCATGATGCAGGATGCAAAAGACAAAGGAGATCAAAAAGACTCTTGGTCTAGCCTGATGTGTTCCCTGTTTATGGAAGAACATCCTGCTTCCTTGTCAAGGCCTGGGCTGGCACTTCAGCCACTCACCTCTGAACACCAGGACAAGAGAAAACTAAGCGCTGCTTTCTGACACAGCCACGCAAAGTTGCACGAGGATCTTTAATCAGTAGTTGAGTCAGTTACTGAAAGCAAAATTGTGGGGCAATTGTGGCCCATGACAGATGACACCGAGGTTCTGACTCCTGCAGGACCTATATATTAAGTGTAGAATGAACTCGTCAGTGCCATCTCAAGGATGGCAGCTCAGCTCTCTTGAAGCCTCTACAGCTAACAGTACATACATACACAACATTTTTATAAGGCAGGCAGCCTTGTGCTGTGCAGGAAATAGGTAGAACAGATGCACTGCAGGTGGATGACCTTTGGCAAGGTGACCACCGTACATGGTTTCAAGGTAGAAACCCAAAATACACAAAGGCCTTCCAAAACGCTAAGGTTAAAGAAATGCAGAAAAATGCAGAGACTTTTTTGTACGTTTTCTCCCCAAGTGACTCAGAAAGTCCTTGTAGAAATGCAGGTAGGTAAAATATTTGCAGGTGGAAGGTTGATGTTTACAGCCTGTGCCTTTTCAAAGTTTGCCGGTAGAGTACTGCCAGGAAAAACATTTTGCAGTGCTAAGCAGCTGAACTCAGAAGGCCTAGTTCTCTTCCACTAGTAGGTAAAGTGTTGCTTTAAATTTTGCCAATTACTTTTTTATGATCATTGTTAATAAGTAATACTGCAAAGACATGATTGCAGGTGGCACACACCGCATCTAAGCTTTTAAACTATTATGAATGCTACAGAGACTCCGTCTCCTGTATCTTGTTCAGCACCTTAGGTTTGCCAGATGAAGCATCCTTCTATTTTATCTCAGTCTTGTGCTCCTCTTTCAAGCTTCAGAAACCTTACAAAGTACTCTTGCATTTCACCAATGGCAATAAATGCAAAAAAAAGTTGTTCACAGAATACAGTGAGATTAATAATCACACAAATTTGCCAGAGAGGCAACTTAGAAGTCTCCAAAGATGGGCCAAAGTACATTTCTCCATGATACAGAAAACAACCACCACAGCATGAAAAATCAGTTTCATTGAGCCCAGCAGATGAAGGGGGCTGCTGAAGGAACGAATGGTCAGCTCACAGCAGCATTTTCGCAGTGTGGTCTCCCAGACTGCAATGTTTTCATGCTCAAAGACTTAACCAGAGGTGCTTTTTCCCTGCTTCCCATTTAAGGGCCTCACTGGGTTTTTCTTCCATGAACTTGTGCAGTCTCCCCTTAGCTGCATTAAAAAATGTCCCATGGCTGTGAGCTCCATAATGTTATCCATAAGGCAGGTGAAAAACCTGCTGAGTGAGGTTTCTGCCTCCTTTTCCATGGCTTCTTTTGACAGACAAGAAGTAGATACCTGCTTTCACATCACCCACAAGGATCCAGGCTCTGTCATAGTGTCCCCACTCATCTCTTTTTCAGGCTGAAGCACAGGATATGCTCTAGCCCTTCAACAGCCTAGCAGAAGGAAAGTTCCTTCTTGAAAATGCTAGACAAAGTTGTCCTCAGTATTTCCTCAGTCTTGTTTCAAAAGGACAACCTCCAGAAGGCAGTTTCTTTCCTCTAAAGCCTTAGCTAAAGTGTGCCAGATGGGATTGTACTTCCTGAGGTGTTAACAAGGACATGGCTTGTCCTCTCCAACAGCACAGGCCCTACTGCTTTCAGATGGCAATGATTCAGTCTGTGCTATTGATCTGGAAGTGTCAGTTACAACACGGGGACAAGCTGTTTTATCCCAGGGATATAAATAACAATCTGAGCATACAGGGAAGAGAGTGCCTTTAGTCTAGAACCAGCCTCTTCTTTGCAAGCTTAATCTTTAACATCTGGTCCAGCTTACAGGGACCTGCAGTGTGTCCTGAAAATTACATATTGCTCCTTTCCATGTTCTTCTTCAGTCTCCCAATACTTAGCTGTTGTAGGGTTCAGCTTTGACCTTGTACTCTCACTCAAGGTGATGATCAGCCTTGCACCAATGTAGCGGTTAGAAAACATGGACCTTGGTTAACCTACAGTACTAAGTTACTTTGAGTAAAAGCAGAACAAATCTGGCCTCTGGGCTGAACTGAACTCATAAATGTTGTCATTTTAAAGTGCTTCTTTGTCAAATAAATTAACAACTACAAGCAGGAAACAAACCAGGCTGCTAACAAAAACTGCCATCAGCATTCAGCTACCCTGCATCTTGGGAGAGGGAATAAACTGGGGCCTTGTGGAAGTCTACAGCTAAAACGGTAAAATTTCAGGCACAAAATCCATAGTATACCCAAACCCTTAAGTAAAAGTACTTTGTGTCTCATAAGCAAATAAAGCTGTAACATAAATACTGACCACACATTGGTGCTTTCTTGCTGGGTCTTCTTTCATGCTGCATGCTTCTATCATTATTTCTTTGGACAAATGGTAACTTTCAGAGAGAGAGGCAGTATTGCTGTTGGTCTGCTTCTTTTTGGCTTGGTGTATTTGCACAGGGATGTGTGTTTATTATACGCATGGTATTCATACTCTAGTACCTACTGAACAGCCCGTTTCTTGGCATAGTGCAAAAGCTTACATTCCCAGGGATATCTGAAGTATCCAGGATGATGAAAATTTGGGAAACAGGTGAGGAAGGAGACAGTAAAAGTATGGTTTACAAATCTTTAAAACTTAAGGTTTTGGTTGGTATTGCTGAGAAATTCCCATTGTGTCAAAAGTACATGTTAAATCATCTTTCCACGGTCTGAGCTGTATCTGGATGATTCTCCATCTAACATTCTCAAACCTGTTAATATGTCCATTTTCAGGCCTGAAAGCTCTAAAGAAGTAGACTAAAACTACATTTGAATAATTTATTATGTATCCCACTGTCCTGGTTTTGGCTGGAATAGAGTTAAATTTTCTCCTCTGTAGCTGGTACAACGCTGTGGTTTGGATTTAGTATGAGAATAATGTTGCTAACACCCCGATGTTTTCAGTTATTGCTCAGTAGCGCTTACTCTACATCAAGAACTTTTCAGTCTCCCATGCTCTGCCCGTGAGCAGGTGTACAAGAGACTGGGAGGGGACACAGCCAGGACAGCTGACCCCAGCTAGCCAAAGGGATATTCTGTACAATAGAATGTCATGTTCAGTATATAAACTCGGGGTGGTGTGTGTGTGTTTGCCCAAGGCTGCTGATTGCTTCTGGGGGACTGGCTGGGCATTGGTCAGCGGGTGGCAAGCAGCTGTATTGCACATCACTTTCTTTTTTTCCCCTTTTAGATTTTATTCTTCTCTTCCTCTTTCTCCTTCTCATTACAATTGTTATTATTATCATTATTATTATATTTTATTTTAATGTAATTATAATTTTTTTTGTTCTGATCTCAGCCCACAAATTTTACCTTTTTCCCTGAATCCCCTCCTCATCCCTCAGGTGGGGTGGGGGCAGTGGGCGAGCAGCTGCGTGGTACTTCATTGCCAGCTGGGGTTAAACCATGACACCCACAATATACTTCAACTATAAGAAACGGCAGCCAGTATAGCAGCACTTCAAACGCTGCAGCATTTCTGCACATGAACAGCCTGCCTGGGCACGTCCGTCTCCTTTGATGGCAGGGTGGCAGCACGTGTAGCCCTTGGCACCACCAAAGGGCCGTTTCCTGCCACGTGTACCCACCGCATGGCTGCTTTGAGGCAGAGCATGGGGATGAAGGCCGTGCCAAGCTGGAAATCCCTTCTGCACCCACAGTTTTCTAGCAACACTTTGTCGAAGAAGGCGGCACCAAGTCTGGGTGCGTCCAGAAAATACCCGCCACGGGTGTTTCGCTGGGTACGGAGCGGACGGCAGTTGTAGGCACGAAGGTCCTTTCGTCGGCAGGGGATAAGCAGATGAAGGGTGCCACCGCCAGCCGGCCCGCCGCACCGGCCCGCCCGTGCTCTCCGCGGCCGCACGGGTTCCCCCCGACAGGCGCCCGCTCCCCGCGCCAGGGCGGCCGCGGCCGGATCCGCGGCGCGTTACCGCCATCCGGTGGCCGGCCCGGGGAGAGCGCCGACTCGGCGGCGTGGGGTGACCCTCCCCCTGGAGCCCGGGGCCCCTCCCGCCTACCCCCGGGGGCACGCCCACCCACCCGCGGGATCCCGCCCACCCACCCGCGGGGTCCCGCCGACCCCGCCGGCGGTACGCGCGGCTGGCGTTGGTGTTAACGGGGCCGACACGCTGCACTCAAGAGAAGGGGGTTCCTGTTAACAGTGAGTTTCCCCTTTGCCTTCCCCGTGTGCAGCAGCTGGTGATGCAAGTTTTGGTTGTTACGTTTTTTTAATGTACTTATTCCTAGAAAATAAAACCGGCCTTTGGAACTGCACGTTGTGAGTTGGGCTGGAGACAGATTTCTGAAATTTTCAGTGACTCAGCACTGAGTTCTACCACCACGTGTTCATTCTCTAGCTTCTTGGGCTAAGCTGTAGAAACGGGAAGCTACAACATCCCCACCTGGAAGCCATGTGTACTGAATGCAAACACAGCACTGTATTTTCTCAGTGGTTGCAATCCTTCTCTGGTGGTCAAGGCACTCACAACAGGTAGGTTGTTGCTCATTTGCCCTAGTAAACGGGGAAAATCAGTCGTGAGCTTGGGGCATCATGCGCACAGCTCCCACCATATTAAGTCTGCACAAAACTGCTGCCCCTTCACTTAAACGCCTCTGCTCTGAAAGCAAGAGGTGTATGGCCTTGCAGTAGGCTGCACCAAAGGCATTGCACTGGTCTCTGTGTAAAGCCGGTAGCCACAGTAATAAAAATTATATATTAGCCAAATTTCTCCTGGCTTCTTAAGAAGAAGCTAACAGGCATCCAACTGGACAGATGTTCTAGTAACATATGGAGACCATAAGGAAATAAGAATGGTCATATCATATCAGATCAAAGGTCTGTCTGGTTTAGCAATTCTTCCCAAGTGTAATCACTAGCAGATGCCTCAGGAAGACTATAACAAAGCAAGCATGTGCTGCTACTTTTCCGGATTGCTCACTCGCACTCCACAGATTTGGGGCTTACTGATCTCTGAACTTGGTGGGGTGTGTTGGCATTTTGTAGCCCTCTACTTCAGCTTCTCTTCCCTGTCAGGAGTAAACTTTTAATGTCCATTGCCATCTGAGACAAGGAGTACTAGTTTGATTGTATCCTGTTTGCTTTGAAGTCTTTCGTTCCTGTTTAATGCTCCCTCTGCTGCATTAGAAGAGACATTTAACAAGCTCCTTCTCCAGCCACAGAGGATGTTATAGATTTCTTTTATACTTTTCCTTCCCCTCGTGAATCACCTAAACAAAGAGTTTTCCACATACGGAAACCATCATACCTAAGGATCACTCTTGCTACGCTTTGTTTTACTTTTTCTAGCTCTCCTGTACCCTTCCTTGAGCTGGGGCTCAGAAATTTCATTAGGATTGTGGCTGAATGAATGAAATGCATGGAAAAAAACATGGAATCTATTCCTTTATGGAGGGATGTGCTGGGCTAAAAACAAAAAAAAAGCATCATGTGTGGGGCAAAATACAATGCTCCAGATACTAAACCACAGCCTAAGGAGAGTTAAAATGCGGGAGGTGCAGAAGTGGTTTAAAGCCTCCAGTTCACAAGCAAGTATAAGAGAAACACAGAATGCAGGTGGGCTTATTACAATGATTTCTATGCTGAAATATGAAGATAAAACACAGACAAAAACCATTTTCTGGGATTCTGTCTTTATGTCTCAAGCCTGCACTGTGGCACCACTTCAGGTTGTAGCAGGTTAGCACACCTATAGAGCTACTTCATACACACAGGTCCACCACATTTGACAGAAGATTGTTACACACAGTTGAACACACAGGAGCTACAGCTGACTCCAAATCTTCTTTCTTGTCATGTCATATTTTTGGCTTTAAATGGAACACCAGGGTTCTGAGATAAGTTTTTCTGTGCACAAATTGAAACCATTTCCCTGTAAGTGCTGGTTTCCAAAGATGTCTTTTTGTTTTCTTAGCAAGTACCAAGGAACCTAGCAATATCACACTTTGATGATTGAAATTACTGGGGTAGTTTCACTTACATTTATTCATTTGCTTCCTTTTATTTAATAAAGGAAAGGTCAGCTAAAACAGCAATACTCTGTTCTGGCAAAGCAGGCCTCTGCCATCAAGGGAAAAAAGTAATTCTCTTGGACTGTAACTCGAGAGAGGCACCTTGTACATCTTAATTTTAGTTTCAGGAACCTGCATAATATTGCCAACACATAAGTGCTGTACTACATAATTAGGCCTTTTAGAAGGCATGTGCCATCCATGCCCTATTGCCAGTCGTAAGGGACGGACCTCATTTTTACAGTCACATGTGCAAATTTGGGGACTTTAAGGAAGGCTGTTATAAAAACATCCAAATATCAAGACTCCCCCTCTTCTCCTCCTGCTTGAGAAACATTTGATACTAGAAAATACTAGCTTCCTTCCTTAAATCCTATTGAACTGCTCCCTGCAGGATTATGCAAAACATTCCACCAAGAGCTGCCACTCAGAAAGGAATTATTTGAGCTCAGAGAGTTAATAAGGGGATGTATTTGAAATAAGACATTAAAGGCTTGAAGGAATAGGTATGACTCCTAACTATGGGATTTAAGGCAATGTGGAACAAACCAGGCACTTAACATCACTGGAAAAACTGATAAAAACTAGGCAACAGATAAAAACATCAGACAAGTAACATGGCACCTTCCAGAAAAAAAACCCACCTATTTCATAGAAGTAGATTGGAGAGATGAGCTAGACAACAAAATGATCTTAATATCATGTGCAAGGTCAAAACTAGCTCACATCTAATATCCAGGGTCATAATTTCAACTACCAGAAATTTCACAATGAGGATAATAAATTCTTGGTATTACCATCTTCCAAAAGAGTAATTGTAATTTAAAACTAAAAAAATAGGGGTAGAGGAGTGGGAAGAAAGATGTTTTTCTCTGCCAAACAAATACAGTATCAAAAAGAACAGAGGTATGAATGGAAAAGTGGTATTCCTGGGTATCTTTGGCTCAGTCTTTTCACTACATTTCCCTGAATGAAATAATTTTTTTTGAAAGAGACCATGCTGCCAAAGAGCTGTGATCTGTAGTGCAGCCAAGGGAGCACAGGCAGAGAACAGAAGGCGCTCACTTAGGGGGGGAACCAGGAGATGATAACTCCTGGAGATGATTTGTAACATTTGTGATCAGCTGCTGGGCTGGGAATGAAAAGATTCATTTTGCAAGCTCTGCAGCTGCAGGGAAGTATTAAGGAGTTGAAACTGATCTCTTCTGAAATTATACATTAATCTCTTACATCCAGGATCAGACTTCCTAACTCCAAAATACATTTTTCTTAGTCACATGTAAAGGCAGGAGAATTAGTAAAGTAAAAATGATGTGATGCTTACAGAACAATAAAAAGCACATAGGCAATTCAAGCCTGCAAGGTGTGAGAGGTCTGGCTCCCAGCCATTACCTATGCAAATTTATTCAATCCAATTGATAAGTTAAATGTATTTAAGGTAATATCACTTACATGCTTAAATCAGTAACTCTGTTAAACAGTGATTTTCAAGGAATGTAACATGTTATACTGAAACGGGACCACTCTGTCAAGGTACTCTCAGTACAGGCAAGGCATTTATTTCAGTTTTTTTGATTCATAATGAACGGTGTTTAGAGGCTTATTTCTCAAGCTCTGGATAAAAGGAATGTCAAAATGAGTCCAGGTATCAGTGCAATTGTGCTATGTGCCTTTCCTGCTCCATCCCTTATCTGGTGTTTAGAGAAGACTCGACACGTTTGAGGGGGCAGGAGGAAGGAGGAGGAAGAGCATTTATGTCGTCTGAGAGTCTACAGCCAAACAAATGTACACCCTGGCTGGTTTAAAAGGTAATTTAGTTTGGAGCTTTTCACTCAGCACCTGCCAAAACATAAACCAGAATAAGACATTAAAGAAAGTTCATTACGAGCACTTCAAAACTCTCCTCCTTCTCTGTGCTGTCTTCCTCTAGGACTTTTTGTATAATAAATGTCCTTATCTTTGTCTTTGAGGAGCTCCTGAAATGTTTTGCTTGTCTGAGACACAAACAAAATCTCCAAGGGTCTGTGAATGGCAGGCTGATCTTTCAGAATTGCTAGCTGGGGTAGAGAAATGAACTCCACTGTAAACCAAGGACTCACTGTGACAGATTTGTTAATGCTGTTGCTTCTCTGAGACTGAAGCTAACAGACAGTACACATCTGTAGCGACTACTGGGGGGCAGGTGAACCCTGGTGCTCAGTACCACCAACTGGTCTGGAATTAGGTAGACTTTTACAGAGTTCCACTCCCAGTGCAAGACGTTTATCAGCCTTGATGTTGATAGCAAGAGTCATATTCAAGACAAAAGGCACGTATTGAGTGTTATTCATGTTACTCAGTGCACCCTACCAGGAGGCACTGCAGCACCGAAGAGACACAAGAAGTGATACAGGAGTCCCACATTGCTGTTACTGGCTCTGCAAGACAGTCGCCACCCGAGCAGGCTATTCTGGATGAAAGGAGAAAGCAGGATAAGAATCTGAGCTGTTAATGCCAGCTCAGATGCCCCCACGCTGTGTTTGCTGCGTGAGAGCTGAGCAAGGCAGAGGTATCTGCCTCAGACACACCTGTCACCAGAATAGCTGGGTGCTGGGACCCGGAGCTGCCCTTAGCACAGCTGTGCCATCTCCTCTGTGAAGCCTGGGAGATGTAGGCACACTGATTACAGCGTGCTGGCTTCAGAAAGCCTCGTAAAGCAGGTCTGCGCTGCCCAGAGGTATGCAGACCAGGCTAGACTGAAGTGCAAAGGTTAACGGTTTTGCTGATTAGAGCAGCTGTAATCGAGTTAAAGGCCATACTTGTTATTCACTTAAGGCTGTGCTTGACTTAAATCGCCTGCTAGTCAGTGTGTGGCTCTCTCCCCTTATCTCCACCGGAAGAAGGGTAAAAAGCTCCTGTTACCTTACCAGCACTTCTGAGTATCTTCCTGTTGTGAGCCATCCAAGCGTCACAAGGCCACCAGACCCGTCTGTCAGAGCACCTTCAGATAAGTCTTTTCAGATGTCTGCAGGGAAAGTGTTAAGGATAACACAAACATGCACAAAATGGGCTTTCACAGAAGATGTGTGATCCAGCAGCAGGAGCAGTCAGGGTGGCTGGAGGAGGGGGCTGTTACAATCTCTAACGTGCAATGGCTTCTCCAAGGAAGAGGAAAAAGCTGCAGGCAGCCACGCAGTTCCCTGATGCAGTCACACCTATGAACCCAAAACTAAGAGTTTGTTTCTTATATGAAAGTTACAGAAGAGGGAGGTGGTAACACACTGCACCCATTGTGCTTGCTGCTGTCAGCTCCTGAATATCTCACTGTTTACACAACTAGGACCAAAACACCAGATTTTCTTTATTGCTGGTATAATTGGTAATAATGCTTTTAATTTTGAACTTTTTTAAAATGAAAAATCACTAAAGTTTCTTTAAAATGAAAAATCACTAAATTTTCTTAAAAATTGCCCATTTTGCTATCAGCTGGATTTTGGCAGTAGTTGAAAAAACCATATTTTTAAAGTAGCATTTTAAAAATGGGGATTTCACCACTTTCTCACATATCAGTTTTCATTCTGTGTGTGACTATATTTTATACATAAAGAGAGAGAATTAAGCTTTAACTATACTTAAGCACAGACATCCCTGAAGATACTGAAAGACAGGATCTTACTCTCTCCCATCGGTTTTAAGATGTTCTAAACCCAGAGATTTAAGGCAGGTTTTGGACTTAAATGAAAACGGACACAGACATTTATATACATACACACAGGTACAGAAATACATGTACACGTATCTCTGCCCACAAATACATAATACAGGTTAATAAGGTATTAAAATATGTATATTTCACATTGCTTGAAAACTATTGCCATGATAATAATAATTCAGCAGCTCCACTCGAAACTTCTCGCCTTCATCCTTCATGATTTGATATGACAGTTCAAACCTTTGCATGATTTCAGTGGTACAATTTTTTTTGTTGTTGTTCTGCTTTTATACACTTTTTAATCATTGTTCTCTTTCAAATTTTGCTTTGGCATCAAGGCACTCATGATCTAACCAGCTTTCTATTGTGCTAGCAAACAAATTCTTAAATGACATTTTTTCCCCTAATTTATGAATAGTCTATTCCTGGCTAATTTATCTCCATCCTTTTGCCAATTGTCTGGAACACCCAACATGTACTTCACTACGCCTGTCTATGTTGTCTTTTGTTCTCAGCAGTACTGATTTCCTGAATGAAAGCTGAAACGGACTGAGAGTTGCTCCTTCAAGATGCCAGGTGATGACAGCTCTGGAGGATGTACATGAATCCCTGGGAAAGGGAAGACGGAAGCCATCAGGTAACATTTTAACTTGTGGTTCTGAAAAGGTAGTGGCATGTGTAGGGCTCCATCTATTTCAAACGTTTTAGAAAACCTCCACAGCAGATCTTACCTTCCAAAGGACTTTTTTGGTGATCTGCACATTACTACTGCCTACAATGGTTTTATGATACAGCTTATTTCTTCAAGAGCACTGTAGCAAGCAGCCTACACTGCCAGTAGTGTTATTATTTAAGTAGATCATCAGCAAAGTAGTGACTGTCTAATCAGTGAGTTCAAAGCCCTCCTTTATATGTATGCTGATCCCTTATGTTATCTTCTTGCAAAGCCCAGCAATGCAAAGGGAAACTAGCTCCAGGTTTTATGGTGGTCCTGGTCATTCTAAGAGTCATTTCCTTCTCTTTCAGGGACATGAAGAGGCATATATTATGTGGGCAGAAGATTCTGTGTTCTGGTCAATAACATAGGCCAAAGAGGTCAATGGCATTCAGGCAAGCCTGCCTGAAAGCCCCTATAAATTTTCAAAGGTGGGTGAGGAAGATTTAGAGACTGGATGTGTTCTGCCCATGCAGGAGGAAAGATAAAATGCCACTCTGTAAAGGGGAACATAAAAACCTTAAGAGGCTATACAGTCTCCTTAATGGGGGAAGAATTTTGCCCACCCAGGTTTTATTTTACTGCAGGGACACATCAAAAGGGCACTTGAAATTGATGCTTAGAGAAAACTGATCCACCAAGGCAACAGCTAAAGCTTTCTTTCCGCCTTCTCTTCTGCCCCCATTCCTCTTTTGTCACCACCTATTTTGATGCAACACCTTCAGAAGAGGCAGCTTGTCACTGACACAGTGATGAACACCCCCACCATCCTTCCTTTCCAGATGTTTCTTGCTTCCTGCTTCCAAGTCAAAGTTGGCACAGGCCCAAAGAAATACACATATTTTCACTCTGCTTAGGAATAAAAGTACTATTTTATAAGCTATGAATCCAGCTTATGTTATTCCCTATGTTTTATAAAAACTATTCTTGTCAGTAAACTCTCTGGGACTCTTCTACAGTTGTATAGTAAGGGTGGCCATGAAACATCTTATCTAACTCAGCTGGTTATACAAGGAATAAAATATCCCTCTCTTTTTTCCTACATATGGAATAACACTGGGTATTTAAAATCAATTCAAATATATGTATGTAATTATATATATGCTGAAATAGTGCAATGAAAACAGAAATCTTTTGCATGCAAGGAAACTGAAAGCTCCTTTTTTACTTTACTGTGCTTTGGAGCATGCCCAATCCATTTTCACCCACATATCCTGAAGTATTAGCCACTGCAATAGTTTTGTTGCCATTTTTCACAGTGAAACTGTGAGTCTGAGAGAGAGAATTAGGAGATGTTGCAAAACTGAATCAAGCAAAACACAGAACAGGAAATCGCACTCAGGTTTTTGGGTTCCCAAACAGTTTAATCCCACTAGACTTTGTCCCATATTTTGATAATTTTGATTTTCCTGTGTTACCTGTGATCTCTTTAAAAAGTATTTATGTCGCTGCCAGCTCATAAGCCAGTCCTGCAATCTTGTGCAAAAGCCCCTTTATAATCAATTACAGTCAAAGAAGCATCCAACAAATCCTAGGAACTGCTCAGTATCTTTTCTAAGATCCAGCTTACAAGAAAATGCATGGCATTGATCTGTATTTTCTGTGGCTTTTTAGGGAGCTGATAAGTGTAAAATTTCCATCAGTAGCAGCAATAACAGGAACATGTTCCTACAAGGGAGCATCCAAGCCGTTTTATACTTGCTAAACCTATTGACTTGTCATTTTTTCTTTGCTTCTTTTATTTATTCCTCAACACATACAAGGACCAATGCTTGTTGCTTCCTGATCAGCCACAATATTTTGAAATGTTTGGCATTGCTCTCTGACAAGATAAGGCATGGGCTGCAGAGATGCAGCAAGAGTGAGGGAATGATGAATGAGACAGGGAAAACCACAGAATGACAGATGGAACATTTGGTGCACACTTTAAAAAATCCATAGTTTCCAGGACCTTGCTGGGAGACAGAGCTGAGGAGTTTCTGAGCAGAAGGGAAGGGCCTGTGCACATGGCACTCATCTACTGTAAGTTAAGACAGTTCTCACAGACTTTTTGTTGGGGAAAATGAGGACTATTTGGAGGTGGTCAGTGTTTATTTTTCCCATGGTTCTGTGGCTGTGCACAGGGTGAGACTATTTGGATACCACTGGCTCCCAGTACATCTTTGAGCCTACTTTTGGAGCATTGATGGACAGAAGCTATGTCACAACTGAAAGCATTTGCTATCTTATCAAACTTTGTCATTTTAAATGGAGAGAAATGTAGCAATGCAGAAAAAAGAAGGCCTCTTTTTCTTGCCCTGGGGAATGATGGCTGCAGTACATGCTACGCATACATCTGGCCAAAGTAAACTACCCAGAGGGTCACTTTCTATTGGCAGACCATTATGTGTTTGGGATGTTAGCCGAGGGTTAAACCAAGAGATAAAAAAAGGAGTAGAGAATCAAGATAAAACAAGGAGTAGAGAATCAGGGTCAGAGGGAAGAGTAGGGTAAGAAAGAGACATAGGATTTTCACATTTGTTTTATCTTGTAAATAAACTGTTTTAGGATGATAATGTCCTATACACAAATACATGTGTCATAGGTAAAATACAGACAGAGTGGCACAGGGTATCTTGGTTCAGTTTCCCCTGAGCTTTTGAATATTATTTACAGTTGTGAATTTGAGATAAATATTTAAGATGTAAACCCCCACACACATTTTGGAGAAAGGGAGACATACAGCTGGATGCCCTTTCTCCCAGCTGCTTTTCTTTGACTTAGGGAATCAGAATACCACCAGAGAAACATTTTGTTCATTAGAGTATGCATTTGGCAGAAACAAGCAAGAGGGACAGTAAATTGCAAAGCAAGGTCAGAACAATTTTGCTTCCAATTTTTTTTTGTTTTGTAAAAAGAAAGAAGGAAACATTTTTCTTCAAAAAAATACAGACAGCAAGGCACAGCAGTATTTCTGTGGGGGTGAGCTGTCAGAAAACAAGAATGATCCATTCATATTGCTCTTTGAAGAGCTGAAATATTTGTATGCATTTAAATTAAAGGGATTATGCACTTGGAGGATTCTTAGTTCTCTGTCTTCAGGACACTCACACTTTTCTTCTGTTCCTTCCAATTGGTAGGTAATAGTAACCTAGCTTCCCTAGGTGGGATGAACTCAACCAAACATGCATGGCATACATCTCCACTTGAAACAGTTCAGGCTTCCTGGTTTGAAAAGACAGACAGAAAGACAGACTGAAAGAAACACTCTTGCAGGCAACATAGTATTTTATTATTTATTATTTTGCATTAACTATTCTGATAGGTTATAAATGGTGCCTTACTGGCATCTGTTTCTCTCAAGTCTATGAAGTCAGTATGGGGTGACATACCAGAAAGCAGGTATCCAAGGCTGGATAAGATGGATCTGAGCTCTCTGGAATGAAATTTGTTCTCTCCACTCTCG
Organism: Falco biarmicus; assembly: GCF_023638135.1. Lineage (NCBI taxonomy): Eukaryota > Metazoa > Chordata > Aves > Falconiformes > Falconidae > Falco > Falco biarmicus. The sequence goes on along the minus strand of NC_079311.1, from coordinate 48,923,891 downwards.
GATCCTTCCTTGTACAGTGCCAAGGTGGCCTGAAGAAATTGTAGAGAGGGTTGGCTACCATAGCATGACTGGATAATTTCTATTGTCCAAGCTTCATGAATGTTAAGTTCTACTGGGGTCCTATCACCTGTTTATAAATTTTCACATCTAATGGACTGTGCTTCTGTAAAGAGAGTAGGAGCTTAGGTTAGGAGAATCTGCCATGTTGGTGAGTCATTTTAGCTTGTAGAATCCCTCACACAGAATCTACTTGCTAATCTAAAATATATCTAAATTCGAAAATTAACCAAAATTCTAGAATGAATCTGAATTAATCCCATTAACAACTTCTGGTGATCCATCCAGCCTACTTGTAAAAAAAACGTTTTGTCACAACTCCTGAACTCAAAATTATTTCTGAACCTACTTCAAATAATCTGCACATTGAATAATTAAATGCAAAAAGGTCTTTTTACTTCAACACGCATCTTTCCAATTTTGCTGCATAACAAGCTGAAAAACACAGTTTTCCAGAACACAGCACAATTATGGCAAGATTTGAGGCTTGTTATTTGGGACATCTTTTCAGGAAATGTCTTCTGAGCACTAGAGAAATCATCAGAAGTGAACAGTTCACCCATGCTCTGGGAAACATGACAGTAAGGTGTGTAACCAGACAGAATTCAGTTCATTGATCTCCTGTAGCATACACAGATTAAAGTGTCCCACATTGCTTTTTTGTTTGTTTGTTTCTCTTTCACTATAACTCAGGATAACATTAATTTCAAATCAGCATTTCAAATTTGGGGACAGAAACAACTAAGTATAATTTCCTATGCAAGCCTGGAAGCAAGGTGAAAAGCAGTCAACAACGTCAAAGTCTGTCTGTATCCACCTGTGACTGTGTCCCAAGAGCTCTAAAGAGCATGGGCATTATTCCACAACTAGTGAATCCGTCACTGGTGGATTTTTTTCAGCCTGAACAATACTAACATCAGGATTCATGGCTACAAACATAAGGGACACCATAAAAATCCCACAGTTCTACACAGTCCTGAACTGACTTGAGCAATGCTTGCTCAGGCACCTCATGCTGCATCACACGATCTGAATGCTCCTGTCTTTGATAAATCATCTCCTGAAGCTGGTGGCTGAGATTGTTTTCATGTAACAATGCTGGCTCTGAATACTGCAAGCATGGTTATTAGAAATGATATTAAGCAATGCCATAGCTTTATGTTTTTTACAAAGTATTTTGCATTCTCTGCTAGGAAAAACCCATGAGGCTACATTTCTGAACACTTCAGTATGATGACTATATGTGCACCGTACAACCATTCACTTACATGTGACAGCTGAAAACCGCATAAAGTCTAACACAGGTGATTTTCTGCCAAAATACATCCAAGCAAATACTTGTCTCTTCTGGAATTTTTAACAGATGAGCAACTCCAGCCAGGGTGACGTAACAGTTGAGCAAATATAAACAAAATGTGGGGACCTGAGAAAACGATTCATGATTTTGAACAGAAAACAGCAAAAAGCAATACCTTACCCAGCTGTGCTCCAGGATGCACTAGCAGGGCTCAATTCCAGATCCCCTCTTGCCCAGCTGATTTCAACAATGGTTTGGTTTGGTGTGGCACAGCAACAAAACAAAGCTCAATATAAGCCCTTCTCTATCAAGACAGTAGGTGTTAGAGATCTCAAAAATCCATGTACTCTGACTGTAAACAATGCAAGCACACATGCAAAACAAACTAGCAATGGCATACTGCACAGAGATAACTGTATCACTAATCTCAGTCCCATTCCCAGTGGAAAAATGTTTGTCACAAAAAAACCTCACTACAATTCTTACTAAATGGTGCCTTTGTTGCTTGTTTCTGGAGATTGAACAAACCCCACATGGACGTTGATACTTTCCCCAGACCAGCACTGAAGTGTAAAACCTTCCACTGAAGTGGAAACTGTTCTCCTGTACCTTGAATTTGGACTTTGCTTTTGTCCCACAACCCATTGTGGGTTGCGTTTTCTTTCAAAAATTAGCTACGCAAAGCTACTCTTTTCAGTGACCTCAGCACGTGATTATGTATATGCAGAATCAGAAATGCAGGAGACAAGGTTCCCACTGTTTCCAGGCTCTTCGTTGCGTCCTGTTGTGTAAAAAGCCAAGCAAATGTTGCCTCCTTTTCACCAGCAGAGGACGGTGCCTCCTCTACTTAAAGACTCACTGCCGTGGCAATCACTAAGGTTTCCCTTGCAAGCCAGAGATACGTGCGCTGCGTTCTAGAGGCTGAGGGCAAAGAAACAGCAAGATTATCTCGTATCGCTTCTGCTGCATTCAGTCATACACAATGTGGATGTCAGACAGCTGCTGGATTGCCCATCGCCTCAATCCCTGGAGCCCCCAAAACTCCCACAGCTGTGGGATGATGCGGTGACACAGGGATCTTGGCCCATAAAATCACTTACTTAATTGCTTTCTTTTTAGAGGATTTTATTTATTGGAGAGTTTTCCTTTGTGAATTTAGTGCGTGAAGGGATACTAGGCAGCATGGAGGCTAACGTCTCTAAAGAGCAGTGACATGAAGTCTGTGCTGTAGGGTCCAGTTCTGAGGAAGCACTTGCATGGACTACCACGTGAGCTGCGACCTCAACAGCGGTAGGAGCAATCGTGTCCCATGAATAGTTATTGGGCAGTTTTTTATTTTGTACATATTATACATCACTTTGTCCAGCCATTTTGCACTCAGATGATCATTCTCAGATTGTCATAGCTATATGGCTCATCTTTATGTATTTGACATGCCTCTTGGCACACATGTGTGACCAACGTGCTGTTATTGTTGCCTGGGAGCTGACTCAGGCTGAACTAAAAGTAGGATTCACCTTACATTAGCTGTTAAAAAATTAGGGTTGTCATACTTCAGTGAAAGCAATGCCAGTATTTTCAGGTGTCAATTCATCCTAATGATAGGAAGCATTTGTTCTGTAGAAGTAATTCCCCTCTGAAGCTTCTTCTCACCCTCTTTGCATTGAAAACCAAGCCAAGAGAGCTCACTCAGACCAGACATTTCCCTTTGAAACACATAAAATATGCAGCATTAATCCTACCATAATTGCCTTGTCCAGCATCTCAGAGGAAGCTGATCATGCCACAGTCAGCCTGAGGTTTCTTGAGTCCCAGCCCAGAGGCATATCCACTGAGCTATCCCAAACATTGCCTTAGTAATTGCCTGATACATACAAGTTGCCTCAGACAATCAAGCCAAATGATATAGTATGGGAATATATTACAAATCATGTGCAAGGAAAGCTGCTGAGGTAGATGCATTTAAATAAAATTTACAAACTCGGAGCTCCTTGGTATTCTTTCTTTCCTCATTAGTGCTGTTGAAGGTACTAAGACTTGTTTCTGAATAAAGGTTGTAGATTGTGCCTTTAGAATAGCATGACATAAAAATCACATTTCCTTCCCATTTCCACTGTACATACTTTCAGTGTGTTTGTAAAAGCTACTGAATTTATAGGCCCAGAGTTTCACTTTACCTATGCATCAAATAGAAACCAAAATGCTTCCACAGTTTTAGTTCACTTCATTGCTAGTCTGGGGAGAACATCAAAGTCCATTCAGGGTCTCCAGTTTCCTGAAACTAGCAACAAAGGTGCCAGTTAGTGAGACTTGTAGTGTTTTTTTTGTGACAAACATATTTTTCCACTGGGAATGAGACTGACACCAAACAGCTTGTGTGTGGGGAATTTTGGAGGCATCAAAACACAGCAACTTTTCCGAGTGGTTTTGAACATAGAAATAAGAAGATGGATGGCGCTATTGCCAATCTCCTTAGCTTGCAATTTCTTTCTAAAACACATGTCATCACAATACCCCATCACAATTTGTTGTGGGGTTTTTATTTTCATACTATAATTGCCAAAATACAGATCTGTCAAATGCTGACAACTAGCACTGCAATTGCTAAACATGGAAACTATTTTAATGAGCACAGTCTAAATAACATTAAGTTAGGCAGTGACCAATTTCTTCCCAAAACTGTGTTGTTGCAGATGGTTTGGTGGGTGAGTACAAGCAGAATCCTTTCTATGAGGTGTCTAACACCCTCACTGTAAAACCATAACAGGACATGCTGGAATCCCTCCTTTCTTTGTAATAAAACCAAATTAAACCAGCCATGGCTAGATTATAAGGGCGAGCAATCATAATGAAAACTCAGGAAAACTGAAGGATGGTGGCGAGAACAAGTAGAAGTCCAGACACTCACACCCACCCACCCATAGAACTACAGCACTTCACAGACAGCAATGTGAGAGATGTGGCACCTTGCCAGTCACTGTTGTTCAAAATTGGGATGGAGACACTTCGGTATTTCTCACACTGGAAGTTTTCAAATAAATTTGTAAATTAAAAAAAAAACTTTCCAGCCCTGACTCAGATGTCTGTGATTGGCGAGCTGTATTTGTGAAACACAGTTTTCCTACTTAAATTCATTAGCCTTGCTGAGGGAGGAACAGTGTAAGCTGTGTTCAGCTTGACTAGTACAGACCAACTAAACCAGGGGTCCTCAAACTTTTTAACCAGGGGGCCGGCGCGTGGATGCAGTGGCAGGCAGCCATCTGCGGCTGCTTGGTTTCCCCCCCCAACCCCCGGCAGGGGGGGGGCAGGGGGAGTCTGTAAATACCGGGGGGCAGATTGAGGACCCTGGGGGCCGTATCCGGCCCGTGGGCTGTGGTTTGAGGACCCCTGAACTAGAGGGTCAAGAGGACATTTATAGCATTGATTAAAACCCCAAAGATACCACCTCGTCTTTAAAACTAATGGAAAGACTACCTTTGGGTAGTAGAAAATTAGGCCACCTAAGAAATTCTGCCACTTCAGGCTTCTTAGCAGTACAGGAAAGACTGAAATTCAAAAACAGAAAGCCTGGGGCATTCCTGCCATGGGAACAGGAAGGTAAGTGTAGGTGAAAGGAGGAGGAGAGAGAGAAGAGCTTTGGAGGCTGGGATGAGTGTCCTGATGCTTGGGGAAGACTAATCCTGTGAGACAGGGACAGCTATGCATCAAACAGTTTCTTGCTATGGACAGCATCTATATTACTGTCCTGTCCTGAGGGATGAACATTACCTGAGGCAGATCTAGAAGTATACATCATACTTACAATCCCTATAAAATTTTGTTACAGCTCTGTTTCGATGAGTCTAGACCATCTGGCATTAACTGGGATGTCTGGCCACCTTGTGAAAAACACAACTCATGAACCTGTTTACACATCAGAAGTGCTTCCAAGCCTGGTGAGTAGCAGCAGGTTTTCCTGTTAACCTGGACAAACAGAGATGCCCTTTGGTGAGTTTATTTGTGTTTTCTTAAAATTCCAATGACATTTGTTAACTGGACCTTTTCTGTTCCAGGACTCTCTCGTCTCAGGTTCCCTCACCTACAGTTTCCTAACAGGACGAGTACAGCAGTCATGCAGATATTCAAAAGGCAACATGAAAAGGTAAGGGCTGGCTATGAAATACTCAGAAATAAATGAACATTGAGCTTTGCTAGCCTGATTCAGCAAGGCATTTATATTCATATTCTGTGCAGGGAAGTTGCATACTTGTAAGGACACCTATCCTTGTACAATATTATTAAGTGCTTTCTAATTTCCTTAATAATTTCATTCCTTACCAAAAGAAAAAAAACTTTGTCCAAAGTTGTATTTGGTTTTGAATACATTGCATAATTTCCTCTTTGCCAACAAAAATTCTTGTTGAAAATTAAATTTCTGAGGAAGGTTGGCATCAGCAAACAGATGATAACTTAGATTAAAAAAAAAAAAAGAAAAAAAAAGGATGTAACAATTCAAATTGTTTTCAGAATTTTCAAGGAGTGAGGATGAAGTTGTCTCTTCTCAATTGGAAGGAGTCAGTAGGGACAACATGCTAAATTGATGAAAAGTCATTTGAGAAATACAAATTAGCACAACCTGAAACAAAACTTGTAAAATAGCAAGGATATATGTCTATAATTTGTCTGTAGGGGAAGTTTTTCACTCAATGAGACATTCAACTCTGAATTTTCCCAGATAATCAGACACTAGAAATGTTAATCTACAGAAGCCAAAATTCTAAGGTTCTTTGTGCTTTTACCAAGATTATCTTTCTGACAAAATCTAGCAAGGAGCACTGGTCAGCATATTGACCCAACAGTAATGTCACCAGAAAGGATGCTGAGAGTGGAACAAGAGTCTCAAAATTATATAGACTATCCCTTAATGCACAATCTCATAATAATTTTATTTTGCTACAGGCCAGCACTTTCCTGATATCCAGGTGCACAAGTAAAGCATTTGTCTGTGGGGTGCTTGCCAGCCAGCTGGCTTACCTGATGTGATCTGGCCTGCCCTCCACACCTGGGAAGTGCTGGTGGGATACACATTGACGGAGCTGGGGAGGAAGCAAGCTGTCTCCGACTGAGCTTTCTAAACAGACCAGTTCCTATACTCAGAGATGGCCCTCTTTTCCCCCAGGCCATTTCTTCTCCACTCCATGTTCTGCAACATGATTGTACTCAGCCTGACACAAAAAGCCTGTGAGTTGCTTTGCTGTTTACCTAATAATCTGTGTGGAGAACACTTTTCTTTCAAACCCTGCAGGCACATTGCTTGATGCCAACAGTTTAAGAAAATTGGTCTGATTATTCCGGCTGGTAATTGTACTTGAGGATAGATGAGTTTGCTTTGTCTAATTTTGAAAAGCTTATTACAAATCAGGATTTGAAAGATGGACTTAGGTTCAAAAATTTTGAGTTTGTATGCTTGGGATTAATTGCACTAAAATGGGATAGAGAGAGGGAAGAAAAGTTAACGTGCAACGGAACAGGCAGGGTGAAAAATACAGAAAGGTACTGTGAAAGCTGGAAGAAAGATGAAGAGAGGGTCAGATTTTAATGTTGAACATGGATGCCAGGGAGGGATTTTCATTCAATAGTAAGTGGATGAAACCCAGATCTAAGCAGCACTGTTGTTACTACTACCACCAATATGCTTCCCTGCCCTGAGTCAAACATTAGGTCTGTTGATACAAAGTTCAGTGGAAGAGAATGGGAGGGAAAAGGGGGGGGGGGGGGGGGGGGGTGGGGAGCAGAGAAGGGGAATGCAAAGTCTCTGTTGTAGGGCATGCTTTACAAACTTACTTGTATCTAAGCTGACCACTGTAGTCCTAAGCGAAGACAAACGATACTGACAATTTGCAGCCCCTGAGCCCGCACCTGTCAAGCTAAGTCTGCTCCTGAAGTACTCCATAAAAGAGCTTATACCAGCTACTGGCAACCCCTGCTCCCACCAAACGAACCTCTCCTCCTGCTCCTGCGCTCAGAGGCTCGGTCTGCACTCTGAGCCTCCACGCTGCATTGCTTCATCGCACACCAACAGCCCCTCAGTCCTCTGGCATTCACCCCTTACTTCTACAACAAAATACCTTGCTCTTTGTTACCTTTTTTGTGTTGCAGCGTATGTTGTTCATGAAACATAGTTTACAGTGGTAAGTATCAATGAAACCATGTTTAGAATTTTGTACACAATCTGGGTCTGCTGAGGGGAACTCGCACTGGAAAAGGTTCAGAGGGCTCTAACAGAGCTAGACAAGAATATCAGAGCAAGGCTGGGAGGGATGTAGATAGCCTATACATAATCTGAGGGAGAGCAGAAGAGTTATTTCTAGTGAATAACTCCAGCTCAGGGAAAAAAGATGATATGAGCTAGTCATTTCCCACGTGTCATCTAGGTATTAGAATAGTCCTAATAATCAGAGTAACAAGCCTCTGGGAACAGCCTACCCATTAGAGCTGTGGAGACCAAAACCTAACAAATCTACATCTGAAGCTTGATAAATTTATGCAAAAGAGAGAAATAAGAAACAACAGTTACAGAGAAATTGCTTCATCATAGCAAACTTTATGTTGGTGTGATCTTCAAAATTTAAAAGTGATGCTTTTTGCATTTTCTTCCACAAGACTTACAAATGACAAAACATTTGCAAATAATTTTCAAAATTTATCAGTAGATTTCTTAAATATCTATATAATAGACTACATTTTTTCAGCATAGTTCTTTTATTTTCATGAATCTCATGTAGGATGACATGATCTTGTGTATGCATTAAAGCAAGCTTATTTTTGCAACCAACAATGCACTCTTATGCAAACTTTCCAGTTTGCCAGATGAGACTTTCCATAAAATCACTTTATTGCCCTCACTAATTGCACAAGATGTAAATTAATTGCTAATACAGTCCTGTCTGAGGTTTTTCATAATTTTATGCAAGACTCTTAGACACATTTTACATACTGGTGAAACACTGGCTTTTTTTCCACCGTACTCTCTGAAACTTCCCTAATGACTGAAAATGCATTGCATCATCAGTGGATTAGACAGCTCCTCAGCAACATTGCTTCAAACCTCACGGGAGTAAACCAGTTAACTCCTGCACACATAAAGAAGTTGCTGTTGAATATCCTCTTGGATTAGTGCTGGAAATGGAAAGATTTTATTGTCACTTGAAGAAGCAAGTAAATAATCCAGCTGGATTCCAAATGCAGAACCCAGAATTCCACATGGATTGAAACCTGAGTGTCTCAGCCGACCCATCCTGTGAGTCTGCCATTACACTCATAGCTATGACAAACAATAGACCAGAAAATCCTGATATTCTTAAATGAATACCCAACACATCCCAGGCGTTAGGGTTTGCCAGAAGTTCAGGAAGAGATATTGAACCCAGTGTATTTCCACTACTCCCTGTGCTTGCAGGCATATTTCTTCTTGACATCACAACTGTTGGGAAGTGCTTTAAAATAAATCAGTAATTAGAAAGGAAAGGAGAGGTGTATTCACCATTAAAGGGCTATTTGTTTACTGATGGGAGTGGAGTTCTGTTAGTGTCCTCCTTTTACACTATCCTGAAACCTATACATGCCACTTTCTGTCTTTGATGAGGTTCACTGGACAGCAGCTCCCGGAAAAGTTTTCCTTTTTCTAATTTAATTACTTTTCCCTGTTTCCCTTTTTGTCTTTGTAGTTGATTTAGTGCCATGCAGTGTCCCAGATGGTCAGTCTGGGAAGCAGACATGGACATTTTCAAAGAGACTATGTTGATTCCCTTTGGACCCAGAACGACCTCCTCCTCCCACCACCCCCATCACCACTCATTCACAGATTTTAATCCCCAGTAAACATGGTATGTAAATATGGGAAGAAAAGTGGGCCACAACTTGAAACCAACTAAGGGGACAGGGAACCATGGCTGGCATTGGCAGAGTATCATTTAGCAGAGGCTGGTGCCATTGTTTGCAGCATGGATAAAACCAGCTGGCCATGTTATGCTTGACTGAGAACTAGACAATGGAAGGGAGGATCACATGTGAATAGGAAGTGATATGAGAGGAGATGAAGAAAGAAAGCTGACATGCTCAAGACAAGGTCTGAGAAAGAGAAAAGTGATGAAAACCTTCCTGGATATTTTAATCCGTGCCAATAACAGCAAAATTCACTACCTTTTTCTGCCCTTGCACAAAATACAGACACGAAAGAAGTGTTTTGGTATAAACTTCCTGCAGAGGAAATACAGGTGCTGTATACTGTGAAGTATTAACCTGCTTGACTGTGCACAACTCTGTCTTATGGATGTTTTTTTAAAAAACAGATATACACCAGTGGGAAGTTTACCTGCATGATTTTGTCACTCTTCTGCCTTCATAACTTCAGTATGACATCAATTAGTAGGTATCTGCATTTAATTTACACTCCTGAAGCTGAGAAAAATGAAAGGTAGGGAGAATTGAGCTCAAAACCAGTTATTTTGCAGCAATATCAAAACTGAAGTGTTGTTAGTTCTGGAAGTGTAATTAATTTTCCATAACTTCTAGTCGCTTCTTCCCACCACTGAACAAAAGCAAAATAGTGTACTAAGTGAAATTCTTTGATCGCTTATGTAAGACAATTACTAAATCACTGCACCTGAGGGCTGGAATTACAGGAATAGGAAATGCTGCTACACAAGTAGAGATAGGATTGTTTTTTCTAGTATCATATTGAAAAGTTTTATGCTGTGCTTTTAGTTATAAGTAGGAGATTTTCACTGTATAGGTAGTGCCAAACAATAATTTCTTCTCATTAGCTACCTGTCAGTATTTAGTTTCTCTACTCTTTGCATGTGTGTGTGTAATCACAAAAGAAAATAGTGAAAACCAAAAAGAGCAACATGTATTCCTTTGTTTCAGGAATGCAGCATTTTTACAGCACCCTGTTCCAAACTAAAACAGGCAACACAATGGTAAGTGTTTAGGAAAAACGGAATGCACCAAAAATATTTGATGAGAAAGTAGGGTTTAGTACCAAGAAATCTCCTAAAAGTTTGATCTACAAATCAATGTTTTGTTGCTGTGAAGTATGGTTTTTCAACCAGATTTCCTTAGAAAACGTGGTTACGTACAGTTGTTTTCTCCTTCTTATAAGTCCATTTGCAAATGTGATAGAGGGGTACTGGGCTCAAGAGTAGGAAGTATGTACAAATACCATGAAGATCAGCAGCTGGTAAAATGAGAAAGAATCTATTAAATGGCTCTGCTGAAGGGGGAAAGACTGCAGTGTTGTTGCACTGGCCCAGCCTGCCATTGCACTTACGCAGCATTGAACACAGAGGATGCGGCCGAAGGAACCGGACGTAGTGGGAGAAGCAGGACCTGTAAGGTCAAAGGAAACCTTCAGAAGAACTAGACTTACTGTGGTGAGGGTGGTGTAGGGTGGTAGGATATAAATCTGTTGAAAATCAGGGTTCATTAATCCCAGCATTTACAGAACAATTCTTTGATTAGCACAGTTTTGCCCAGACAATCTCTACTGAGAATTCAGTTATACTAGAAAAATGATGATTTACTGTGCAACCGTCAGCCTTTTTTCTTTTTCAGATACACTGTATCAGTCTAGGCTCTTTCCTATTGATAACAGGATATTTCTACATGGAGGATGACAGTCAAATAGTGTTGCTGTACATGCAGAAAACCCTTAAGGAATTTCCTGCAGTCAGTGAGATATATATTGTTCTAATACATACCACAATACTTTACTATGCCTCAATGCGATTTAGTATTGTCCTTAGAAAAGGCATATGGCAAATTTTCTGGTCTGGTAAACCCCCTTGAAATTCAAGCACATGTGCTTTTTCTTTAGTGTGTCACCCTGTTTGAATATTCGGGGCTACAATGGCTCCACCAGCTTCTGCGCACAGCAGATGTTAGGCACATACCATGCATATGTGTCAACTGTATGGAGATACCAGTCAACCCTATTTCAGTTTCTTCCTCCTCAGATATCAAATGTGCCTCTTCCAAATTCAGTGATCTCATCTGAAAAGTTCTAAAAAAAATTGCAGACCTTTAAGGTGCATAGTGGAAACAAACACTCAAGCAACATAACTGTCTTCTACAAACCCTGGGTAAGTAGGACCAGAGAAAAGGCCTCTGCCTGGGTGCAGCAGAAGCAGAGGCAACCACTAGTAAAGCACTTCTGTTTTCTGGTGGAGGGTCCAGTCTGCACAAACTTGAAAATGTTGCTGCAGCAATTGCAGAGGAGTCAGTTAGAAGCACAAAAACCCTAGTACCCTTCTTTAGTAGGCTCCATGGTGGAGCTGGGGATCCTCTTTTTCTCTCCATAACTCTTGGCCTTCTGGTGCTCTTGCTGCTTTTTCCACAATCCAATGACAGTTTGTTTTCATTTGAATTTCAAGTTCCCCTTCAGTTCTTGTTCAATGCCCTGCAGCAATTGGTAATGGGCTTTTAATTGCTCATTTGGTGAATGAGGAGTAAGGGAGTGACTGAAGAAGGCTTTGATGATACTTAAAAGGCCTTGAGTTTTCTCTAAGATGAGCCCAAGCTGAATTCCTAGAGTGATTCTTCAGCTCCTGAACTCTGGCAAGGTTTCAAAACTTTGACCATCTTTCCTAATCCTCATTTTCAGAAAGCTCTGATTGTCATTGCAGGCAAAAATTACAACCCCACCTTCCCTGCACTCCAAACTCCAGATCATACTAGGCATGGAGCTGGTGTGGGCCACATTTTACTCAAGACTGGTAGCTGGGATGGAGAAAAGAGTGGTATAAAGAAGGATGTAATGGTAGTATCTACCATGAACCTTCCTGAGAACAGCTTTTTGCAGGACTCAGGATAATCTTTTTAACGCCAGTAAGATTCTGTGGTAAAATATGGGGGAAAAGGGAATGAAATAACCATCTTGTTGTGTGATTCTCAGGCCAAATGTATTTGGATTTTACTGAGACATCCAAAGACATTTAAATAGACACTTGGCAGAGCAACTCAAGGCATTTAGTTACCCAGAAGTTCATTCAAAGATGAAATTTGAGTATCTTAATAAAGTCTGACATTTTCTGTATTTTAAAGGAAAAGGAGGTAAGACACTGCTTGGACTAGATCATGAAACACAGCAGAAACTTTTTTTCCTATCAGGACTTTGCAGCTGTGGCTGTATTTAAACAAAATCATCACCGGAATATTTGAAGGTAAGAGACCATTTCCTCTGCTACTAGGACTTAAGCATTTTTGCCAGAGTTGTCTGAATTCAGCCATTGGTGGTACTTCATCTTAATGTCCAGAAATCTCTCCTGAGGTTAGGTGCTTAAGCAGAGTCACAGCAAACTCCACACCAGCCTGTATTACGCAAGGGAACTGGAGAGGCTGCAGCTCAGATACAAGGAATTTGGTCTGTGAGTCCCACTGAAATCCAAAGCTGGGCTCTAATGACACTTTCTGCATGTAAGTAAGGTTTTGACCAAGCAGACAGCAGGTGTAGAGCTCTCACCAAATTCCTGGTTACTTGACCATCCTTCTCTGGAACTCAGAGCATACAGTTAGCTGGGACATCACCTCTGTTCACCATTTCCAGGTCACAGCTACTGACAGCCTTGCACCTGAGGAAAGCCATGAAACAGTTAACGTCAGTAAAGTGGCCAGGACCAGAAACAGTTCTCCAAGGAGTCAAGTTGCCTTGGTTTTCTGGTCTAAGTTTGAACCTCTGCAGCCCTAATTTCCCATTGAAACAATGTTTAGCAAAGGCTTACATTTCCATGCAACTGTGAAATACACATCTGGTTTCCAAAGCAGCAGATAATCATTAGGGGAAGCTGATCTGAATGCAAAATTAAGTGATGTTTTCTAATTGCCCGCAGACCTCTTCCTAACTTTCAAAGGCACTGAAGAGATAGACATTAAGCTTACACGGAGTGGCAGTTTCTGTTTCCCTTGAACTTACTGGAAAAATCCCACCAGCCTCGATGGGTGCAGGCTAACACATGGCATTTTTACACTCCATCTCTGTCCAGCTTTTGGGTCAATGTTGACAGCACATGATACCTTACCTAGCTGCAGCTTTTTGGGGACAATATTCCACTGATCTGCTTAGCTGGTAGCCCCAAACTGGCGTGGATTAGGTTATTTTTAAACTACCTAACCATGGACCATCTTTCTTGGTGTCTTGAAAATTACACAGCAAAATATATCATGCAAGACCAGTTGTTATAAGTCAGATTATACAGACTATTTTATAAACACAGGATTAAAAACATTTGTGCTTCATTTAAAATATAATTTATACCCATTTCCTCGTTTCCACTCTTAATTTTCAGGCAGAAGGAACCCCCCCCCCCAAGCCCCTCAAATCTTTTTTGCAGTTACTTTGCAACTGTGAATTCATATTTCATGTTCTTGATATTTGCTGATGGCAAGCTGAAAACATTTGCTTTTAAATAGTGATTGACTACCATTTTTGTTTAACAGTAATGGCACTGCTCTTCTGTGACCTCAGAAATTACATTTGTAACACTCAGCCAGCCACGTAATCTACCACCAGCAACAGAGAGATTCAATTAACTTGCAACAGGGAGTCCAGTGTGGTTAGAAGTGGTCCTTCACAACAGCTGAAGGTAAAAAGATAAATAACAATAAAAAAAGAAATAAGGGCAAAAATGCCCCATCCCTTATCCCAAATAAAGCCACCCTCACCATCTTTAGTTGTTCAGCCACCCTTACATACATATCACTGATCACTACAGATCCAGAGATTTTAGGAAACACTCTAGCATGGGGATATTGGTAACCTAAAAACGAGCCCATATCAGTTTGCAATTTTCGTGTGAAATGCCATGATGGAGCTTTGATCTGTTGAGTGGCTGTCTGTGGTCTTCTTAGGGATGATTTCTTAATCTATTAAAAACTCAGGCAAGAGAATTGGTTGGTACTTACATTCTTAGGCTATTGGTGTATATTTTGAGGGCAGCCCAGAGAATTATGTTAGCTCTGGGAGCTGCATAGTAAAGATTTAATATATAGGAACTAACCCACAGTGTCTAACACTTTATAATAAATACTGAAGAGAAGAAAACTCACGGTAAACTATGTATTTTATTTTACTGGCAGCAAGCTTCAAAAGGCTAAATCTACTGGTAGTTGTATATGAGAGGGATGTGGCCTAAATAGGTTTGTATGTCTGGGCAATTCCTCCTAACAGGAAGGTTCTTAGCTGTCATTGCATCCAACGTGCAATGTTAAATGAGCAGTAATATTGACTGACCCATTTATGCTCCACAAAAGCTTTCAAACTAAGGAAGAGTGAACATGAATTCCTGCAGAAGCTTCACCCTGGCTGGTGGAGCTCACTTACAAGATGGTTTCCTGAGACTTTTCCAAATAGGAGCAAAACTTTGTCCCACCTTGGCAAGCAGAGGATCTATCAGTATGCAGCTGTCCCTAACAGACCTCTTTGTCAATCCAGTTACACTGGCAGACATCTCCATGGTACAAGCCTGATGTTCCAAGACTGGTGCCAGGATATCTTTATGTCCCGTACTTGACAAGAGGAAATAAAAATCTCTAAGCATGTTTCTGGCATGCTTGTCTTCTCTTGTTTATGCCATCTGAGTCAAAGGGGTTTCTCCTTCAAAGGTTTAATCCTGAAGACATTAATCATGTATAGCTCCACAGATTGAGTAAAGCTCACAGGAGTCAGAGATAAGGCACTCCCAGCTAGAGCCTCTCAACTCCAGAATGATAAATAGCAGTGAATAAAACTGAGCCAAAGCAGACCATGTACAGGGAATATGGCTGTTTCCACATTTTTGCAGAACTATACTTCTATCTAAAGGCTGTGATTTAAAAGGAAGAAAGAGGAGGGAGACAATCTGAGCTGCCGTCAGCTAGTTTCAGAAGCAATGAAAATGAGTGAGAAGTCTGTCTGAGTACAGCCTTCTGTCTGGCCCTCAGGTATTGCAATGTGTCGTGGTTCAACCCTGGCCAGCAGCCAAGCACCATGGGCCCCTTGCTCACTCCCCCTCACCCAGAGGGATGGGGAGGAGAATCAGAAAGGAATGTAAAAGTCAAGGGTTGAGATAAGAACAATTTAATAGGGAAAGCAAAAGCTGTGCATGCAAGTTTAGCAAAGCAAAGCAAAGCAAAGCAAGGTATTCATTCACCACTCCCCATGGGCAGGCAGGTGCTCAGCCATCCCCAGGAGAGCCGGGCTTCATCACACATAACAGTTGCTCGGGAAGACAAACGCCATAATGTCGAATGTCCCCCCCTTCCTCCTTCTTCCCCCAGTTTATATACTCAGCATGATGTCATATGGTATGGAATACCTCTTTGGCCAGTTGGGGTCATCTGTCCTGGCTGTGCCCCCTCCCTATGTCCCGTACCCCTCCAGCCCTCTGGCTGGCAGGGCCCAAGAAACCTAAAAGTCCTCAACTTGGCATAAACATTACCAAGCCAAAACACAGCACTGTACTAGCTACTAAGAAGAAAACTAATTCTATCCCAGCTGAAACCAGGACACAATGGCAGAGGTGGCCCAGCAGTACAATTACGTGGGGTCATGAAGGGAAAGAATTGGTGCTGGAAAGGAATCTTCTTCATAACTTTGACCTGAGGCTTAGTGTTTAAGTCAGGAACAACCCAGCTCTCAAGTTTACCCTTGCTTGGATTGTCATACATCCTGTTGTCCTCTACCTCCATGCTTGAATTCATTATAAGCTATTCTTGACATGATGACACCTGCACAATCCTCACCTCTTTTCCATTTTACATTCCTTCTTCAGTCTCCTCTGCCTCAGTTTCTTCTTTAGCTCTATCAGTCTGTGGAAGTGTATGTCACTTACCCTCACATGGCTTGCAAAGCAATCTCCTGTAATTGTATCATCTCTCTAGAGACTTGGGTTGATAGGGCTGTGATTCTATATCAGTTGTCATATTCTGCTTTGTGATTTTCTGTAAGGAGCTTATCTGAGTCAACTGCAAACTAAATCTCTTTAATTTAGCTCACAATTAGTGTAGTTGTAGTGCTAAACAATAAAGCATTCACAGCACATTTTTTCTGGATGTGTTTTATTAGGACCACATTTATTTCTTATTTCTCATTTTAAACATAATACAGAGGACTACACAACATGTTCACTTGCCTAGATACTATTTTTGATTGCAGGTGGCAGTGGCTATCCTGGTGGCAGACAAATCATTTTGGAGCATAACCTGTTCACAGGTAACATTTTCTCCTAAAATTTGTCCAGTGAAAGAAGAGGGATTTCTCTCTCTCAACACTATATACGTGCATGCTTTTCCTATCTTCTGAAACTAGAGACTTTCTCATTGGCGACTGAAACCTCTAACCTTTCTGGGATCTACTGAATTGCCCACTCTTAGTGATATCTTGCTGCAGTAACACAAGCTAATCATATCTTATCACTGGGGGTGGAAAAAAGCCCTTTTTTATCAGCACAGACATTGCACAGATACCTGCCCCTTTCACAAGCACAGAAAAAGAAACAGAAGACATTTTACACTCTGGTTTGTCTCTGATACTGTCTTGTACACATACAAGCATAACAGGAATACTGTAACAGTCTAATAACACCCAGAAACTTTTATACAGATGCAGTCAGTTCATTGACTATGGTGAAAATGTATTTGCTTTTAATTAAAATCAGTGGCAATTTGTCACCATTGAACAAGAGCACTGAATGTTTTTTCTTGAGACAGAATGTCCCACAAAGATGAGTTATTTTGTGTCTGTAAACCCTGGAGAAAGACTTCCAGATAAAGCTTAAAACAACTGCTTGTTTTAAGCAGGCCCTATGGGGAGATGTAATAAAATGTGCTTGCCCCATCATCCATGCAATGTAAAAGTGATGGAAATTTGTGGGGTTTGAATCAGTCATCAGGCAGTGCCTGCTTCATTCTCTAAATGGAACAATAAGGTTTACATTGACATAGAAAAATAAACATTGCTGCAGTGTTGATGCTATCTGTCAGAGACAAACTCCATTCTCCAGTACAATCCTGCCCTTTCTGATGAAACAAGCTAGAGCTGCATCTATTGTACATTTATTTTCACCCCTTGCCTGCTATGACTTGTCCAAAAGCTCTGGAAAACAATGGGAAGATTTTCCATCAATTTGCATCTGGCTAGTGATCAGACCGGCAGTGTTCAACATGTGCCACACCGAAGCACACACTGGAGTGGCTCTGTCCAAAGTGAACAGAGCTGTACCAGGAATCCACATGTTTAGTCTACTTATGACACAGGGGATATGGTAACTTTCACTGACAAGAGATGCACCACATCATCTCTCTTTGCTTCAGTTTTCTTTGTTCAGTGGTGATTGCTGTCTTTTGTGGTGACATACTTTGTCATATATGGGTAGAAACATCTGTTTGGACAGGAACTATAACCAACATTAGCATAATGAATTCATGCAGAGAGTTTGCTGCAGTTAAGGAATTGCTCATATGCTATCACATTCAGTGCCTGTGCTGGGTGAAGTGGGAATGGCCTGCCATTAACAGAGAGGGCATGTGCTGAGGAACCCTATCAAATATAGGCCTAGGGAATATCCATCTGTGAACTGGTTCTATGGGAACCAGCTGCATCACTGGAGGCAACACTGCATGGGAATATCAGAGCTGGCCTGTGCCTCCACCAGTGTGGATTTGGGGACAGAAGAGCCCTAAAGTTATCTGTGCTCCCAACTCTGCCTCACCCTGCTTTTGGATAATCTGCTTAATGAAAGACTAGGTAAGGACAAGTCTTCACAAAACGTGTGGAAAGATGGGATGTAGAAGGCCAGCCCTAGATTATCACAGCTGTAAAGCTGCACTGAAGTCCAGAGGCTTTGATTACCTTGTTATGAGGGAAGTGTTTGTACATTATTATATACTTATTGTAGTTGCCTTAACGAGTTTCGAAGAAGCATGAGCAAGACTATCAAGAGGAAGAGCAGGGCCAGTGTAGCTAGAACCAAGGTTCATAGCTATAAATGGAATCATAGGAAGGTGAGAAGATCAGGACACTAGTGGGTACAAAAATACAACCTAGACCAATGCCTTGACATACTCTTCATACATCTCCTACTCTTTTTTTGGTACCTAAGGCCTTTGTACCTCCCCTTGCTTCCATGCCCTCATGCATCTCCTCACCAACAGCCATTTTTGCATCACCTTTGACTGCAGCTGCCCTGAAGTGCTCCCCTTAGGCAAGGCAGTGATCACAGAGATGGCAAAAGGAGTACAATCTGCCAGAGGATGATTTTTGCAGCACTAGGAGATTTCTGGAGCAAAAAGGCGGAGTAACAGCAGTTGTCTGGCCCTAGACTGCTAGAGCTGTCCATGAACAAGCAATCCTGTGGTCAAAAACTGGGGGAGCTGCCTTGGGAGGTCTGTCATGATCTGTGCTTTGTACTGCTTAGGCACAGGTCCAGATCTGGTCTAGTAGCCTCCTAAGAGGTCAATACAAACTATTTCTTTTAGGACTGACATACTTAATTTGTCAATATATTTTTAAAAACACTCAGTTTCATTTTCTACTTGAAAAGCTGGTTTCCCTGTTACCTTAATTTCTGCCAATGACAACTTAACAGAAACTCTAGGCTGAGAAATAACTGCAAAGTATATGCTGGAGACTCTTGGCAAGGTCTTCCTCTGACTGAAGTCAGTGGTGAACAGCTCCAGTACAGTCACTGCTCTGGTGATGGGAACAGATGTTCTATGTTGTAGTGGGTTTGCATGGCAAGGTTTTGGTGGCAGAGGGGCTACAGGGGTGGCTTCAATGAGAAGCTGCTAGAAGCTTCACACACATCTGATGGAGCCAGTGCCAGCCAGCTCCAGGATGCTGCTGGCTAAGGCCAAGACCATCAACAATGATGACAGCGCCTCTGTGATAACATATTTAAGAAGGAGGGGCGGGGGAAATATCTGTGCAACAGCAGCTGAGTGAGGTTATGTGAGGCAACAACTCTGCAGACACCCAGGTCAGTGCAGAAGGAGGGGCAGGAGGTACTCTGGGCACTGGAGCAGAGATTCCTCTGCAGCCTGTGGTGAAGCCCACGGTGAGGCAGGCTGTGCCCCTGCAGTCCATGGAGGTCCATGGTGGAGCAAATATCCACTTGCAGCCCATGGAAGATCCTGCACTGGAGCAAGTGGATGCCCAAAGGAGGCTGTGACATGTGGGAAGCCTGTGCTGGAGCAGGTTTGCTGGCAGGATTTTTGACCCCTTGGATGCTGGAGCAGCCTGTTCCTGAAGGACTGCACCACATGAAAGGGACCCACACTGGAGTGGTTCATGAAGAACCATCTCATGTGAGAGGGAGCCCACGCTGGGGCAGGGAAAGAGTGTCAGGAGGAAGGAGCAGCAGACACAATGTGTGATGAACTGACTGTAACCCCCATTCCCCACCCCCCTGTACCACTTGGTGGGAGGAGGCAGAGAAATCAGGAGACATGTTTAGCCTGGGAAGACGGGCTGGGTGAGGGGAAGGTGTTTTTTTAAGTTTTGATTTCAGTTCTTATTATCATCCTCTGATTTGAATGGTAAGAAATTAAACTCATTTCCCCAAGTCAAATGTGTTTTAACTATGGTGGTAATTGCTGGATTATCTTCCTGTCCTAATCTTGACCCATAAGCCCTTTGTTATATTTTTTCTCCCCATGTCTGGTTGAAGAGGGGAGTGATAGAGTGTCTCTGGTGGGCACCTGGCATGCAGCCAAGGTCAAACCACCACATATGCTCCCTCTTGATTGCATCAAAACAAGGACTGAGTTCAATGCTTGTCTGAGCTATCATAGGTGCAAGTAAGAAGGTTCTTTACAGAAAACACTAAGAGAAAACAGTATTGTAGGAGATATTACAACAGCAACCACCATAAAAATTGGATGAGAGCAGCTTCTCACAGCAGAGAAAACCCTCTTAAGCAGGGGGAATACCCACCAGATGGAGCAAAGTCAATTGACTGCCATTTATACATGATGCAGGCCCAAATGCCACAGTGTAGCTGATTCTCAAACTGTGAGAAGGAAGACACACTAATGTAAGGCAGAGATTAAGGGCTTAGAAATCAATCCATTTGGTAACTTTGGTGGTGCCACAGGAAAAAAAAGTCCAATACAGCATCACTGGATAGCACAGACAAAAGCATTAAGCATAACTATATCTGGTTTTAGTTTTCCCCCCTTGTCCCTTTCTTGGAGTTCTATTACCTCTCTAGAGGATGTCTCTATGGGAACAGAAGGGGTTAAATGAAGATAGGGTGGGCTGGTCGTAAGTAATAATAATCACAAAGGATAAAAATTAGCAGCCTTTTTTATTTCAGTCTTTGTGAAAGGTTACTCTTCAGACATTGTGTCTGTCACTTAGGAAAGGACAGAACTAGGCTATTCTTGTTCACTTCATTTAAAATCATTAGAAGGATTATATAGAGTACAGACTTCCAAAACCAGAAACACCAAGACAAAACATTTGGTAGAATCTGTAAGCAAAGTAAAACATTAATCACTGGAAATAATATAACTACAAACAATGCTAAACCACAAAGCACCACAGATGATTGTACACAGATAAAAAAAGAGACAGATATATTTTACGGTTAGATTCAAATGAGGCATAGAGATTACATCAATAGACAACTTGCATGACAAATTGAAAAATACTTGAAGGTAATATAATTCAAGTGACAGGATTACCACGGGTTATTTAGTATTGCACCTCTGCTTGGTTTTATGTTTTTTATTAATTTTTAAAATCGCTTTTCTGTTTCTATTTGCATTGATTTATCATAATGATTAAGGTAAATGCTGGAGAAATGATTCATTTCTTGAATTACTATTGTCCCTCAGTAATAATGACCAAAGGATTCATTGTGTTGTCCACCCATTGGATGAGTTAGTTTTACAGAGAAAGAAACTGAGGCTAAGGTAAACCAAATTACTTGCCCATAACTCTGCTGGGCAAAAAAATCAGGAAATTTGTTCTACAGAGGGCTGCAACCCCTGGCAACGATGCCAAAGTTGAACCTATACATTCTGAGGGAGCCATTGGGGATGACAATTATTTCAGGGGGTTTTATTTACCTCCCTAAACTGCTATTATCATCTCTTCTGTTTATCAGAAAAGCAGATACATGTCGCACTTGTACTTCATACAAAGCTGAATGGAGGGCAAAGGCTACATACATTTGTCTAAGTCACTGATGACAGCAGGAGAGAAGCAGAAAGCACAGAAGCAGAAACTGAAAAAGCGAAGTTAGAATGTCAGGGATAGTGTATGAACACACCAGTGAACGCTCTCTGTTTTCTTTATGATGTAAGTTTGCCTCATGTTTCCCACCATTAGCATAGATGTTCTACGCAAGAACAAACAGCAGCAAACGGGCAGGCCGCTTTAGTTCCAGCAAATGGCATTGCTAACATAGCACAATGTTACCCTGTTGGTGCTTGCAATCCAGTTATTGATTAAGGGTCTCAATGGTACTTGCTGTAACAGGCACTGGGTGTTTCCTTGCAACCTTGGCAAACCTCACTGTGCAATTAGCACTGCTTGCTTTTACTGCCAGTTTTTAAACATTCCCATCTGAAATACATCTCAGACTGCTCCAACACACGAAGTAGACACTTTTTTTGCAGCAGTTCAGGCCATGTGCCAATAGGATTCACTTCTAATGACTTGGGAATACGGACCCTGTTAACAGTAAGAGTTGAAATACCACACCTTGTATTTCACCCTTCACTAATGAATTCAGGCATCTGCAGAAAAGCCTCATATTTAGCTCTTGATTTTAACTACCTGCAGGAGGAGAACAACCAAGTCTGAACTATTCTACACTCTTAAAAAGCTGGAGTAGTAGGGAGAGTCTCTAAAGACACTGCCATCCTACAACATGCTGGTCACCCAGGCGCCTTTATTGGATGATGTCATTAAAAAGGTGTTTGTTAAAATACATCACCACATTCAAATTTCATCATTGTCCTGGACAGCCTAGGGACAGACTTTAGAGCAACTCATGGAGCAGAGAGTATTGATCAGTGATATTTTTGCACCCATGTAAATCAGCAATACTCATACTGATTTTACTAAGTTACTCAGCTGCCACTATCACAGTTACACAGAGCAAGCTGTGATCCAGTCTGTCTTTTCTACAATGGCTAAATTGGACAGTGATGCAAATTTCTTTCCATGGTATTTATTTTATTTATCAAAAGCATTTCAATGCAGGGATTCACAGAGTACAATACTTTCCTGTTCAAGATTTCCACTAAAACACTGGTCTAAGTCATGGTGAGCTGTTCACAGAAGTATAATACGTGGTTTTCAATGAAAAACGTGTATTGGAAACCAGAAAAACACAGGTCTGGCAGCAGCCCAGTGGTTTAAAACACTTTGAAACAGCTGTTCTAGAGACACAAAGTCTATGGTCTCAAGTCTGAACAAAGCTGTTAGCATATTGTGTTTCACTCTCAGGAAAAGATAGTACTGCCATTACCAAAGATATGTGGAAATAGACAAGAATCTGTATGAAAATCTTGTCGCTATTTCCATTGCAGCTATTTCTTCATTGTCTGATGATAGAAATCAAGTTGTCAGTCTTCTTTTAAGAGCACAGTTTTCTATGCTCTCAGGCCCTCAGCAGCGCACCTGGTGGGCTACATCTGAGGAGTGGCTGTCAGGTTTTCTGATATTACTGAACCCAAGCACCCTGCAAGAAAGAAAACTGGTGTTGCAGGCTCTAGCTCTCTGATTACCTCTGTAGGCTGCTGGGGACCCCAGGAAAATTGGAACAGCAAATCATCAAGGAATATTGCTCTTCTGAAGGGGAAAGAATTTTCTTCAAGAACATCCTCTAGATGGGAAAGATTCACATATCTGGATTTTCACCCAACAAACTCAGAATACAATGTAGAAGAAGGAATAAACAAGGTGAGGAAAATGAAGAATATCCTCATTCCTTGGAAGGTTGCCTCCATGGCCTGATTTTCTGTCACAACTTTTTGGTAGAATCAGAGCAGTAATTTTCAATCCCTTGTTGGCTTTGCACATCTAACAATTTTCTGGGGAACTTTGTGGACTCTGCAAACTTGATTTTACTTCATATTCTTTAGTTTCCTTTTTTACCCTTTGTGTATCTTGCAACAGGGGAAAAAAAAGGAAAAGAGGGGAGGGTGCTAAGCAATTCTGAAAATCTGTCAATTTTTGTTTTGGCATGTCTGAGTCTTTGTAGCAGTTCTGCATATGACATTATCATTGGGAACATTAATTTATAGAATCTTCTAGTTGATAGAATTTTGCTGTAGTCTTTGGAGAAGAGAAGCTGGTGAAGGATCTAGATAACAAGTCTTAAGAGGAGCAGTTGAGAGAACTGGGGTTGTTTAGCTTGAAGGAAAGGAGGCTCAGGGGAGACCTTATCACACCCTGCAACTACCTGAAAGGAGGTTGTAGGGAGGTGGGTGTTGGTCTCATCTCCCAAGTAACAAGTGATGGTACGAGAGGAAACAGCCTCAAGTTGTGCCAGGGGAGGTTTAGATTGAGTGCTAGAAACATTTCTCCGCTGGAAGGGTTGTCAGGCATTGGAACAGGCTGCCCAGGGAAGTGGTTGAGTGACCATCCCTGGAGGTATTTAGAAGACATATAGATTGTGGCACTTAGGAACATGGTTTAGTGGTGGACTTGGCAGTGTTAGGTTAACAGGTGGACTTGATGATCTTAAGGGTCTTTTCCAACCTAAATAATTCTATATTTCTATGTTAAGAAGCATCTCTACCTGCAAAGCACATACTTCATTAAACACAGTTTTACCGCATTCTACTCTGTACTTCAATTGGGAAGTTCTAGCCACTGTGCCACCTGTGTGCCATTTTCTGTAACATGGCACACTGCATGGCAGCACACAACTGGTCATTGCCTCGTATGGTAAGAGGAGGTTGCTGACTGGCTGTGCTACCACAACTTGCTCCTGCACTGGGGCCAAGTACAAGTAGTGGGACTAGGATAAAATCTCTCCAGGTGATGACTGGCTCTTTTCCAGACACTTTGCTCTGCTTGACTGGCAGAACACAATAGAAAACTTGGCTTTGCATAAAACAAGGTAAATAGAAACAGAAAAAATTTTGAGAACAATGTGGTTGAAGTAAAAATCTGTGAATAAATGTAGCCTTTGGACTGCATTAACTGCTGGACACTGGGCAGAAGTTTGAGGACATGGATTGTTTTTCATTTCTGATTGTGGGAGGATGCTTGCCCTTATTGTCTCACCTCTTACACAGCAAGAGTAGAAAGAAACATACACCTTTTTTGACTGCAGTGAATTAGCATCTCTGAAGTGAAACCTGATTTGTGTATTGAACAAAGCAAATGAACGTGTAAGCAATCCTTCATTCTTTCCTCCAGGATCAGTAGGAAATAAACTGAACAGTTTCAGTTTCAGGGGGAAAAAATCTATGTCTTAAACAAACAATTTAAACCACTGAAATCTAGAAGAATCGTGCGTGAGAGAAGATAAAGCAAACTAGTATTTTTTATCTTCCTGTTTTTAGCACCTATAGAAGTGCTAAAACTAGTGAATGTTGATAGAAGTGTTTGTTTAATGAAAAACTGAGAGTAAAATAACTGTTTAGTTTTATAGAGTTCCTTTTGCAATTTCTCAGCCCATGTTATTTCAAGTTATCAGTCCAAGCATTAGCTGGATTAGCTGGAAAAAAACCCCAAACCCCTGAACCAAAAATGAAGAGTGGAAAAATGGGTAATGCTTAAAGGAAGACTGAAAGGTAAATGGTCTGCTGGTTAGGTGAGACTGGAGGAAGAATAAGATGAGCCCACTTCCCCCCACATTGCTCACATGGTTCCAAAAGGTGGGAATTGGCCTTCCTGCACTTGGCCATGGGACTGCAGCTCACCCAAACTGAAGCCAAGGTTGACCTCCTCACAGTTGTTTTGCAGGTAGGCACAGGCTCAGCTGCTTCTGAGATACACAATGTACAAACACCATGAGTGAAGGCAGGAAAGCAAACTTAAGTGGTGGTTTTGAATGATTAAATTGCTTTTTGATTGATTGTTTTTCCTGGAAAAAATATTTTTTCCTTTTTTTCTTTTAATCTCCTCACATTCAGAATCCTTTAATGGGCTGATGTTTTTATAGAAAATGTTGGATGGGACTAGTCAAAATATGCTTACATGCACCTCTGCAAGAAGTTCTCCTATACTTTGCATGCTACAAAATGAAACAAAAATTGTTCGGCTAAAACCCAAAAAGACAGTTCTTCCTGCACTCATCTTGTCTGTGGCTAGACACCAGAAAACCAGTCCTTTCTGCACTTGCTGTCCTTTTCCTGCCTAGTTCTCAAGTGATAAAGAGATTAGTACTATTTTTAAAGGGCAATTGATCACACCTCTGGAGAATATCCTGGATCAAGGTGTAAGTATGAGTTGTGCATTAAAACATCCATTTGAGATTGCTAAGAGTTTTTTTCCCCCTCCTACATGGGAAAAGAGATATAAAGGGTTGGAGAAGAAGGGTGAAGAGTTAGAGAAGAGAGCACTAGCTCTGCTTTCCTATGTACCTGTAAAAAACAGGTATTAGTGCTGAAGTAACTGAAGTTAAACCACTCTGTAAAATAATTGCACCTGACATCTGTACTCAGTTTTCAGCAGTTTCTGAGGATGTACAGGCTGTGCAGTACAAACCTCAACAAATACACTTGGAGATCAATTTGGTGTGCACAGACGTGGGCATTTTCCATCCAGTGCAGATTGTCTGAGAATAACACAGCAATCAAACTGAAAACCAACATTAACAGTTGTACATGGCCTTCTCCCAAGCTCTTTGAGCCCATTTCTGTGTATTTCAGACATCAGGTTCAGGTATCGAAAAATAAAAGCTGTTGCTTACATTCACCATTATTATGGAAAGGTGGATTTTAAAAAAAGGAACAATAGAGTTCAAAAGAGTGAATAAGTGTTCATCCCCACCTCTTCCTTTTACCATCATCACTTAGGCATGTATCAAACATGCAGTACATATATGGAGACAGTTTTGAAGGTGGTCAGTAAATTTTCAACTTCTGTTTAAAGCTGTAAGGTAGCCTGCAAACCTTCCACATTTTCCTCCAACCTGAAATGTTAGCAATCAATTACTGTCCTAGAAGCCATAGAGCAGACCCACAGGAGCCAGATGATGGTATACAATCCATCACATATCCATACAGCCAAAGTAGAAGGAAAAGAGACAAAAAGAACTGGACTACAGTTTTAAAACCTATCAATGTTTCATTTTTTTCTTTTGACTTAAAAACCAGCCATGATAGTACATCATTTCTTTCCTGCAATGGTGTTCTACCAACTTCTATTAAAATGTTGAAACTTAAGAATACCTCTTAGTTGTTTCAACAATATGTCTGGCCTAGTGCAGGAAAGCAAGTAACATAGAAAAAGCTTGAGGAGCTGCATTTCCTTTTTTCTATAAATCTAATTAAATGCATGAAATTGGGAGATGTGAAGTGCTCTTCTCAGTACTTTTTATATTTAGCAATAACTATACCTAATTACAGTGTGCCAAGGCTGGAACAGTACTGTGGCAGATGTTACAGAAACCAAGAGAAAAAAGACTTGATTTTACAGTCATTGTAGCTTTTCTGACTTCAGCACTGTTATTCCTGGCATCCTCCAAAGACAGCAAGAGAATAATCACATGCAGAGTGTTTCAGCTTTTTTACCAGTAAAATAACAAGAGGCTAGAAGAGTGTTTTTTCTGACTAGCAGCAAAAACCCCAGATCTTTTCAAAATATGTAAGATACTTCAATTTTCTTAGCTATGCATGTCTTCTCAATATCAATATTAAATACTTGCTTGTGCCCCTGGGTTCACCTCAAATATGGGGAAATGCCACACATGGAAGAACTAGTGCGTACTATTGAATGCACTGAGAGAAATCTTAACTACAAGCTCTTCTCAGACACAGAAAATACATTCCTGTGGTCTTGAAAGAGCAGCCTCTGAAGCTGATATGAGCTTGCAGAGAAGATGTATGTCTAGCACAGTACTGTGTCAGCACGAGTACTTGGGCAGCTGGTATCCTGCGTGCTATAGCAGGGTGGTTTTGTGTTGTTCCAACAAATGTGCTCTTTTCAGGTTTTGAACACATATGCAGGGTGTCCCAACGCGTGTGGTATGAATATGCCCAGAATTTGTTGTGCATGTGTGATGGTATGAACTTGCATGTATGTAAATGTGCATTCATTCACATAGACTTCACTAGGATACTTCTTGTCTGTAATATAAAGTGTATCCGTTCGTTTTTTTCCTAAAATTTCCTAAAATGGACTGTGAACCTCCCAGGAAAAAGATTATGGAAAACTTTCGCAGGTAAGAGTTTGCACTCTTAAAGTACCAAGAGCTTCACATATAGAAGCACTGCTGAAGGAAAAAAAATAAAATCTGCTATAACTGGCTGTATGACAAGTTGTAGTGCCACACTCAGTTTGGACAGCTTTGCTTTCTGCTCTGTTCCATTTTTTCCGTATGACTGCATACAGAAGACTAGAAAACCAATGCAAATGCAATTAAATCCCTGAATAATATGTCTCAGTGATTTACTTTTCCATCAGAGTGAGTCTCAGTACCTATCTCACATATGTCATATTTTGAGGCCCTGAGTTCATCCAGCTTCAAGTCTCCTAGGGGACGCTTCCCTAAGAAGGTTCTCCCTGCAAAGAGAGCATTACATAAAATATTCCCATACTGCAAAACAATTGAGGACATCAGGTACGCCTGTCCAAAGGAATGATGGAACCATCTCACCAGGCCTGTGCAGCTCAGCCTCTAAGTAAAAGCCACAGTGAGCTCTCATCACTGTGAGATCACACTGCATTGCACCTCAAAGGTACAAGGACAACCATGACCAAAAATAAGGGCACCAAACCATAAATTTATGCAAAATTCTGCTTGTGTGCAGCACTCTGCTCTCACCTGATCTGTGTGATATTTATGAAACATTGGAGCACCTCCTCAATACCTGTTAGAGGCAGAGACAACGAGTGGAAGGTAAGGAGCAGGGACTAGCCTGCATGCTGTGACATCCAGCCCCTTCCTCCCTCACGTCACTGAAACAGGACATGGGTGTGACAGCTCATCTTGGCTATCTGCTGTAACTGTCTTGGTTGATAAATATGCATAGGGCAGAAATCCTTCTGCAAATTAACACTTTACACCCAGGAGACTAGGAGAAGAAGGAAAAATGACACCTTAGCACAGGCAGTCCTGACGATGACTGCTTTGCTTTTTGAGACTCTCATTCATGGTGCTAGCAGGTGAGCAGGTAAGGCAAGCTGCAGTGTCTCTCAGGCTGTTGTTCCCAGCTGGGTGGAACTGCAGATGAAGGTTAGAGAAGAAGAAAATGGGCCATGTATCCTTGAAGAAAAGGGAAATAAAAAAACCTGTGTACAGTGAGAAATAAAGTATTAATCACAGTTGGAAATAATGTGTTGTCCTGAGGGAAAAAAAGAAGAAAAGAAAAAACAAGGGGGGGGGATATGTTTTGAACTTCACCCAACCAAATATTAAAGAAACAAGATAATTTAAGATTAAATGATTTATAGGCTTCTAGCAGTTCCCATTGCTATTTCCCTTGAATCTCTCAGCTCTGGGGTTTTCTTGGAGTTGCAGGTGCTGACAGCTCTAAGAAAGGCTACCTGCTTTCCAGTGTGTCTATGTAAGAAAGGCTTTTTCTATAGAGTGAATGAGGAGTTTTGTAAGACAAGAAAGAAGGAGTACATAAAAGGAGAAAAAGAGCAAATCAAGATGTTTGCTTGAAGTGCATGCATATTTCTTCTGATGTATTCAACTGCTAAACAGCTGACAGACTTGCTGTGACACTTGACCTTCCAACTATTCTTCACTCTACAATCCTATTCTTCAGAAAAGCACGGTTTGAAGGAATTCCGTCAACCTATGTACATTTTCCTTTCTTCTCAGAGAAAGGGGTATTGTTGGTGCCCGTTGTGATATTTCAAAAACATTAGCTCTTAGCTTTTGAACAAATATTTTTGAGAGTGCCAGAGGTTCTAACTCCACAAAGGGAGATTAAATGAAATTTAGAAAAGGTTTTGTGCTCTGTCAAGAACACACACACACATCTTACAGAAATACATACCACAGGACAAAAAAAAAGCTGAAGATAAAAAGGAATGTTGTATTCAAATCAGAAATAAACCTTAACTATAGAACAAGAAACCCTGTTGAATTTATTCCAACCAGGCTGAGTCTAGTATAACAATACAACCTAAGTTTCAGGGAAGTACATCTCTGGTTAGTATAAGATGTCAGAATGCAGGATATCAGCCTACAGCTGAGTGATACAGGATGCAACAGAGGAGAAACATAAATCTTAGAGGTGTAGTAGCTGAAAGGACACAACCATTTTTCTACATACCTCAGACCTGGACTTGACCCCAAGAAAGAGTATCCCACCAAACCAATAATTAACAAAGAGGAGCAACGCTGAGAACAAAGACCGTACTTTCTTCCAAACATCATAATAGTAATTAACTACAGATAGCATAGGGAGACTTGCAGAAATTATTTACAAATGCCATCCCCATATTGAAGACCCAGGCTCACACCACATGGGTGGCTTACATTTCTGAAGTCAATAGGAGTGCTCACATGGTGCATCATAACATAAGGGAGGCAAGGTTTGCAGGGAGAGATACCGTTTTTCTTTAGCTAGCCGATGAATATGATGTTCCAAGTTTTGCCTGCACATGCCCTTGCAAATAGGCATTTGCAAGACAAGATTCTAACAACACATCAGGTAACTTCAAAAGTATTAAAAGATATTGGTAATAATGGGACTAAGAATTCAAAATGTCTATCTGTGAGTTTAAGAATGAAATTAGTTAGGGAACATATGAACTGAAGAAAAACAAGATAAAGAGAGACAAGTCTGTAATGTAACTGCAAAGGCATATTAAGATGCAGTGGCAAGTGGCAAGATCCAGATGGCAAGTACATAGAAAGAACACTAGAAGGGAGAAGATTGCTATCTGAATGGGACAATTGGCGATGACATTCCCCAAGAGGCAGACTTTCAGGCCACTGAAACGTTAGTGTTTCACTCTGGTTTACCTGTGTGAATACTGCTAAACTGAAGGATTTCTAAGTTAAGCTAGTTCCACAGAGCAGCTCTATGGTAGGTGTGGACAGAGTTTTCCCTTCTAAATCACTTTGGAAATTTAAGAACCATAGATCCCTTCTATGCCAGCAGCTGTAGACATCTGAATTCTTTCTTTGATGAGCAGGTTTCTTGGAGAAATAGAGTAGAACGTTTTTGGATCCAAACACAGTATATGAGAACAAAAGGATGAATAGGATGCAAATTTGGTTCTTTCTCTTGAGTAATATGAGGTTACACTGATTCAATTTTGAGCTGCCTTATCTTGGTTCATCTGAGTATACTATGAAGAAAGGGATCATATTTACATGCCAGAAATAGTAGAATGATTTTTCTTCTTTTCTTTTGGCAACCAGTCCCTAACTCAGTGATCTCACAAAATAAGTTTTGAGTGTTTTTGAAAATGATCTAATTGAATTAACTTTGGCCTAGCATCCCATGTAACATACTGGAAGAGACCAATATGATTGCAAAAAAACTCCAGATGGATAGAACAGTGAAAAAGGAGCTCCAAATTTTAGTGGGGAAAGAGAACATTTATGTGTGGAACCCATTTAATACAAACCTTTCAGTTTATTCACCACAGTGAGAATTAAATGTTTTCATGACAAGCAACGTGGAAATATTCAGCACAGTAGCAATGCACAGATAAAACAGATTTGACAGACAAAGACATGACTAAATCTGACTACTTATTTTGGAGATCAGCTGACTACAACAATTCAGTCTGTACATGCATGCTGATGCTGTACTAATACCTAACTTTATTCTTAATAATGTTCTAGAAAAACACTCACACTGTGCCTTTAAAGGTTGCCTTCTCTGCTCCACAGAAATAACCTCTCCAGAAGGCTCTGAACCCAGAGGCTTTTCACCACCCTCACAGAAGTTTTATTTTATATAATTGAAAAAACATTCCTGTCAAATAATATGCATATATTTTTATCTGTATCCATAGGCAGACTGACATGATGTCCAACTCATATACCTTTCTTGCTTTTTTCCAGGGGAATTGGCGTCAGCTGCTTAAAAACTACAATATAAAACTAATAGTTAATTGGGAATGCTAACTTAGACAAAGAATTAAGGAGACAGGCAGATAAGAAATCACAGAACTTCCATAAAACATCACAGAAACACACAGAGGCATACAATGTAATTATCATATTGTACGATCTTTGATGTGGAGACTTTATGTTTTACCCTACTCCTTCAACGGAAAAAAAATGTGCATCTTGTTACTACTTTTATAAAAAATACTTCTTCTGGTGCCAGATAATAACAGCACTTCAGGCGACCACGCCTGACCAGAAATTGGTTTACAGCCTCCTGTGCTTGATTTTTGTGACCTTTGACTTGCCAGCTTTTCTTTTGTTTAAGCTGACCTCTGCAATGGAAGGTACCTTCCACCCTGAAAGGACAAGCTAAAGGGGCGTGCAGCCATCTAGGCTCTATCCCAGTCATTTTGTCCTGAAAGAATCCATGCCACTGAAGGGTTGCTGCTCCCTCAACAGTCAGCTGCATTATGTTTCCAGTGAGTCATGATTTAAGCTGCACATGCAACAGTCCTGGCCAGGGTAGGTGGGATATTCCAGTTCAGTATTTTCTCAAAGAATGTCCCAAATGCTATTGAATGCAGAGCAGTACCGCATTATTAACAAGTCGTCTTCTTAACAGTAGGTGAGTGTTGCAGCTACTGCAGCTGCTCAGTACAGCACACAAAACCACAACGGTTGTGGCAATTAACACTGACTACTCAGTCCCTATGGTTTAATCAGTAATGAGAATAAACCTCAGTGATAGCCATGCTGTAGCCTTAGTGATCTAAAGAAACATGGAAAACAAGTTTTTTAGGTAAGTATTTTGTTACATTAACTAGTGTCACTGAAAAAAAGTCCTCCAGCTTGTGGACCTCAAAATCATCCTTCAGATGGTGGGTTTAAAACTGCTTACATTTTTGTCTAATAACCATGGATG
Organism: Falco biarmicus; assembly: GCF_023638135.1. NCBI lineage: Eukaryota > Metazoa > Chordata > Aves > Falconiformes > Falconidae > Falco > Falco biarmicus. Next base: position 48,891,388 of record NC_079311.1, on the reverse strand, counting down.
TTATTCATTCTAATAAAACACATCCCCACCACCCAAAAAGTTTGTCTTGTAAAAAGGTTCTTTGCATTATTCTGGCTCATGAAGCTCCCTTGATTTGTCCAAGCACTCTCAACACCACAAAGATCACTGGAATCCCTTTGGACTTTCTGCTAAAATAACATACTCTGTCATAGTGAGGCGTGGCTTACAGACAAAAAGTAGCATCTTTTATTGGACTGACCGATGCAGCTGAGGAAGAATACCAACTACAGAGAAGTTATTTGGCATGTTCTACATCAGATACAACATGATCCTTCTACTTAGGAAAAGGATTCTGAATGCCATTATAATCAACCATAAGCAGTGTCACTTTTATTCATCTATCAACATCCCTCAGTAGTGCTTGGACTGACTACATCAACATGTCATTGTTGCTTTGGTACTTACTCTCAAAGGGAATTTTGTATGGATTCCTCATTTCCATACTATTGCACTGGCACATAATGTGTGTTTTATTTATATTCACCCTCAAACTTTTTTTCTGAACATTTCACAAGCATTTACCTTACTGCACTCCAAAGAATCACGAAAGTAGCTTTAGTGTTCCCCTAATCACAGAAGTAAAGAGAGAGGGATTCAGTAATACGCCTCAAGTCACAACCTAAACCCATGACAGAGCTGAAAACAAAACCTATATTCTCCTGGCTGGCTCTCCAAGTCCCTACAGATATGTCATTAAGGCTGCTTTGCAACCAAAGGTAAGATTGCAGCAGAAACAGAAACACACAAATTCGCTTTAGTATGGTTAAGTTAACCAGTTAAGTCTGGTTTAAGTCTGGTTTAAGTTTAGTCTGCTTAAATCTAGGAACTCCATCATGAACTTTAGCAAAGGCAGTGCATGTCAGCTATAGACTATGAGTGGTTATTTATATTGCTAGCTTGCACTGATGTCTCTGGTGCAGTACAATCCATGCTGCTTACAGAAAAACAAGCAGAAACTGTCTTTCTGGCTGCGGCTATACACAGCTGCAGTCCACTCCTACGTTTGATGTGCACCTTACAAATAGAGCTTGAGCTAATCTGTCTACCCCAAGATTAATACTTATTTTCCATCCACCTCTCATAGAGAATGAATCTACAAGCAGATTTTTCAAACGTTTGGTTTTTCAAGCACACTGTTCCTGTCACATCTTAAGCAGCATTACAGCAACTACCTAGTTAATGATGGGTGAGCTGTGAATGGCTGTTGTTCAGTATCAGAGGGACTCTGTGGCAAATCCACAGTTAACAACTATCTGTCACATGGGCTGAGAATGAATGAATTGCTTTGCAATTTCTCTTGGTACCATTGCATGTAAAAGCAGTTGTAAAAGACACAACTGCCTGGAAGGACCATCAGCCAGGGAAGTCCTTTATGGGGAAAGCCCTGGACAAGAAAGAAAGTCACACTCAGTAGTCGTAACAAGAAAAGAACCAGACTGACCAGAACTGAATGTACTGGGCTTGCTCACCTCTTTGCCAGTGTTCATTTGCATTTTCTCAACAAGTTTTCTCTGGAGCTGCAACTGAGTGCTGGATCCAGGAATACATCCCAGGCAAGACACTGCAGGCTTCTTTCTGTCAGCCTTGAAAGCACCACTGACAAGATAATTCAGGCTTCAGCACATATTCTTCTGTTGCCTTGCACTTCACTCCTCATCAGGAAGCATAATCCAGAAAAGGGGATGGGTGTTGGTGATATTTTCCTTTTGCATATTCATCCATCTACAACACTGGATGATTTTGCCTTTGAACTTACTCCTGGCATGCCAAAAAATTTGTTAGACGTTCAGGTGATTTAGTCTTTCCTCTGGAGACCCTGAGTGCAGCTCCTAATTGGAATAGAAATATTTGACATCTGTCACTTCTCAAGTGCTCCCGGTACATAGAGATGGTGAAGCAAAGAAGAAAGAAAGGAAGAAGATTGTGGTGGTGGCAGGAGGAAGCTGGGATCAACAGTCAAATTCCTTTTCATTTTATCCCCCAGGTCATCTTGTACATTTTTATCTGGTCTGGCAGTGTAAAGGGTGGGAGTCACCGTTAGTGTGTAGAGTCTAAAGGAAAATTTGAAGTCAGATGAGGCTTGCTAATGTTAGTGAAACTTTGGCTAAGCAATTTGAGCACGGGGGAAAATGTCCTAAAAAGCAGTTTCTTCCTGATTTCATGACTTTCAACCAATGGGACCATTAACACTGTACCCACCACTTCCTTCATGTAGTACCCTTAGCAACAAACTAGGCAGGCCCAGAAACATGGTATGTCTGTTTGGAATGGTGGCTAATGACTCACAAGCAAAAGAGGACTCTATAGAGGGAGTAAGCCAGAGGCTGCCACCAAATAGTTACTCCAATTTACTCACACTTAAGAATTTCAGTTGGGAGACATAAAGCATAAATCAGACCCTTCTGGAAATGACAGCAGAAAGAACAGGGTGAAAACTTAGTTTCTTACCAGCAGACTTTGCTCTAGTCTGCATTTGATATTATTCCTTCTTTAGTGTAGGATTATAGATGCACTAACAGCAAAATTGTGATTCAGTCAAGTCTCCCAATATCTAGGATTCATTTTAAGTGTAATTTGGGAATATGTTGATGGCTTTATGATAGCATGGTATCCATTCAAATTATTATTAAACTCATACCTGCAGAGACTTGTGAAGAAAGAAGAGTAATTTTCTGCAAAAGATGTTGCTTGTGATTGTTCCTTTACCAATTTTTCATTTAGAAGCATCTTGCTGTGCACTAAGGTATCAAATAAATCAGAGCTCACTAATGTGTACTCTATTGAGAACTGAACATTGGGTAGTTCAGTAGCTTACATTGTGTCCCCTTTGACTGAGAAGGATTTTAGTCACACATCGTAAGGGTGGTTGTATTCCTTAAGGATAGTGACAGTATTCGAATACTTGCTGTAATGCAGAAGTAATTTTCTTTGTTTCTCAGTTACCTGTTAACCCTGTTACAATGAATCTCCATTCTTTTTTTTCTTGATAATGAGCAAAAGCATCCAATCATCTTTCTGGCAGAAATGGTGGTACAATGGGAAGGAAAACCTCAGCTTTATTAAAATCTCAGGGTCATATAAAAGCAACTCCCATGGTGTATTTGCTCCCAAATTGGTTTGTATAAATGGCACTGCACAGCACCATGCTGGAGGACCTCAGGTTCAACCATAGCAATTCCCCATTGCACCACAGAGGATTTTTACAGTGTGGTTTTTTTCTGTTCACCAGTGTGGTGGTTTGACCCTGGCTGCATGCCAGGTGCCCACCAGAGACACTGTCACTCCCCTCTTCAACCAGATAGGGCAGGGAAAGGCTCGTGGGTCAAGATAAGGACAGGGAGATTGGTCAGCGTTTACCATCATGGGCAAAAAATGGACTTAGGGAAATCAGTTTAATTTCTTACCATTCAAATTGGAGTACAATAATAAGAATTAAAATCAAAACTTAAAAAAACACCTTCCCCTCACCCAGCCCGTCTTCCCAGACTTAACATCATGCCTGATTTCTCTGCTTCCTCCCGAAGTAGTACAGGGGGATGGGGTATGGGGGCTACAGTCAGTTCATCACACATTGTGTCCGCTGCTCCTTCCTCCTGACACTCTTCCCCTGCCCCAGTGCGGGATCCCTCCCACAGGAGATGGTTCTTCATGAACTTCTCCAACATGTGTCTTTCCCATGGGCTGCAGTTCTTCACAGACTGCTCCAGCATGAGTCCCTTCCATAGGGTTCAGTCCTTCAGGAACAGGCTGTTCCAGCATGGGTCCCCTATGGGTCCACAAGTCCTGCCAGCAAACCTGCTCCAGCACAGGCTTCCCACATGTCACAGCCTCCTTTGGGCATCCACTTGCTCCACTGTGGGTTCTTCCATGGGCTGCAAGTGGATATTTGCTCCACCATGGACCTCCGTGTGCAGCAGGGGGACAGCCTGCCTCACCACAGGCTGCAGGGGAATCTCTGCTCCAGAACCTGGAGCACCTCCTCCACTTCCTTCTGCACTGACCTGGGTGTCTGCAGAGTTGCTGCTCTCACATATTCTCACTCCTTTCTTACAATGCAATTTGTTGCGCAGTTCTTCCCCACCCCCCCGCACCCACCCCACCCCGCTTCTTAAATATGTTATCACAGAGGTGCTACGACCGTCACTGATGGCCTTGGCCAGCAGCAGGTCCATTTTGGATCTGGCTGGCACTGGTTCCATTGGACATGCAGGAAGCTTCTAGTAGCTTCTCACAGAAGCCACTCCTGTTCCACTCCTGCTACCAAAACCTTGCCATATAAACCCACTACAATGGCCAGTGGAAAGGATGTGAGATCAGGTTTCAGTGGTTGTTGTCATCTCCTAGACACTGCTAGCAGATGTGCTGGGGATGTGTGGTGAGCATTCATGAGGCTGGTGCTTACATCCAGATGCCTGAGATCTTTGAGCGAGAGCTTCATCCACATGGCTCCCTTTGGTTAAGGGGAAAATGTGCTATGTGTGTTGTTCTTTCAACAGAGGTTTTTTTTGAATCTCTGGTATCATGATCTTTTGGAGGAATGGGTAAGAAAAGCAATTTCTGCCTGGAAGCAGGTCTTTAGCCGTCAGCCCTTCTTTTCACCTGTACATCCCCAAGAGAGTGGAAGGGCAAGAGCATAGGAGCAGGCTGCATAAGCCTCAGAGCTGCATTCAGTAGGCTTGTGCCAGTCCCTGGCATGGAGCATCATGCCTAGCACTGCCTGCTTCTCCATCACCTTCTCATGCTACCACCTTTCTGCCTATCTCAATCCAGTCTTTAAGTCTGATATGCTCTTCCTGAGACAAAGCAGAAGGTCCTTCACCCTCATGCCCAAGATTTGGAACCAAAATCATCTGCCCACACAGCCTGGAAGTCAGCTGAACTGACAACATGTGTTGTGACTGCTTGTTACTGTTAGCATTCGTCTTCCTCACCTCTGTCTTCATATCCCTCCTTTGAATGCAGACCCGTTGGGGAACTTGCAGCTTGCCCATCCAGTGTGAAATGTTTTGCTCGCTACACAGCATCAAGAACAGAATGTGTAAGTAGGCTGAGGGAGAGCATGGACTTATCACGTTATCCTATTTTTCCATGTTTATTTTTATTTTGTTTGTATTTATTTATTATTTATCTTCACTGAATCCCAGACTGAGATCCAGCAAACATCCTTGGGCACCTTCCAGCTTCACTTCTTCAAGCAGGTCGCTTGTACTGAACATCAGGGATTTTTTGAACGTTTCTTCCCCTACATAGGCCACAGACAGACTAGGTGAGGCACATGGGGACCAAAACTCTCTCTTCCAATATTCCTGGTAACAGATCTGAGTTAATTCTGAACAGTAGCTCATCTTTGTGTTACTATTTTTAAGGTCCCTCCCTTCATATGGAACTGTGAATACAGTTGTAGCACTTTCCAGTGCAGGCTGCCTCACTGGCAAATGAGAATGGTCTTGCTACTTCTACATAAATGGATTTAATTACATTATTATAATCTGTTATTAGTAAAAGGCCTCAGCAGAAAAGCCTGACACTTCCTTAAGCTTCAGTCCAACAGCAAAGCTGCTTTTCTAAGCCTACATTGCAGAGGATAGGAATTTCACATGTCTAGACTGTGCTGTGCAAGAATTTCACAAGTGGAGAGTGCCATAATTCAAATACCCATCAACAGTGTAATAAAGTAGATTTGAAGTATGGTTTTGACCAAGTAACATTATACAGTATTTTTTTCCAACAATTGAGACGGGAAAGGCAATCACTTTCCCACTGAAACTGATCACAGAGAAAACACTTACATGTTAATAGCACAATTTTGTCAGGAATGCATCACTAATATTGTCACCCATGCTGTGTGTTCAACAAAATCACACCATGAAGGCTCTTGGTAGGAGCTATGCTGCAGGAAGTACCATCTTCACTAGCAAAAGTATATATACAATCTGAGTTCTATATATGATTTTAAACAATTGGGAAAGTTTGTGAAAACTCAGGTGCCTCAGCCATTCAACATTATATTTAGACATCAAAAAATGTGACCTGACTTCTAAAGGTGCTGAGCAAAGCACCTCCAACTGCAGTCAATTAGTGGCATATGTAATTTAAAAGTGTATCCTGACTACACAGAAACAAAAATGCAGTTGGTCATGTTATGAGCTAGCACATAAGCTTTATGCCAGTTGAGAGTCCACCCTGATATTTCAAGCGATTTTGCTGTAACTACGTCTGGTTTTAGGTGGATCTCAAGGCCCACTTGCATTTTTGCATGCCCTCTTTCAAGCACAGGATAAGCCCATCATCCAAAGGAGCTTCTTGTCCATTTTACAGCCATGGTTTCGTTTTTAGGCAGTTTAAATGTTTCAGGCCTATAGCACCCCTGAATATGAACCGGTAGTACAGTTTTCACGCCCGTAGTGTAAGCATCGTCATTCAGTAAGCTGAAAATATTAAGAAGAAAAAGAAAGGATTTTTGTGTGATCTAAAAGCACCATGGCATGCACTGAACCTGCACTGGGTATTCCAGAAACACAGGCAAACAGGACCCTTAAAAGAAATGACTTCACCAGTCATCAGAAAAACAGGAACATCACAGATATCTTCCTAAAACAAATCTCTGTGTGTGTGCGCTTTTGCTGTTTATCTGCAGAACAGAGACATGGATAAACCTCAGAAATGTTGTTTCAGTAGCAACCTTTGGAAAACAGTTTCTAAAAATAAAACTAAACATAAAATTCTGAAAATACTTTCAAATGTGGATAGTCAAGGTGGAAAAAAATCTACTTCTTTTTTCCCCCACAAGAAAAAACCCTTTACTAACAAGTTAAGTTTTGCAGCTCACAGCTTCTCCTGTATTTCAGTCCTTTTCAGCTGAGTGAACAAGTTAGAAGAGAAAGGAGCTATTTCACTTACACTGCTCCTGTATCCTCATGTAGACATCCACCTATACCACTTCAAGCAAAGACAATATAGAGAACGTCCATTTACGCTGCAGATTTTCTTAGCTGAAAGCTCCTAGCAGTTTTTCTCTTGTAGCATTCTAATAAAAAATAGGAAGGAAAGGGCATTATCTATCTCATAACACCATCTCTTCTTCAAATTCCAAACATAAACCATGTCTGGCTTCTATTACTTCTTGTTCCTTTGCATTCTTTATAGATGTTGCATCTCTAGAAATACTCCTTTCAAAATATTCACTCTGTTTTGATTTTTTTTCCAGAAATGAGTTTTTAATTTTAATCTCATTTTTCCTGGAGTTTAAAGGGAAGTATCAAAGATGACCTAGCATAATGACTGGGTGTTTTGTAAACATACACACAGAGAGGAGGAAGTGTTGGCAAATAACAATGCAGGCTGGAACACAAATAAAAGTAGTCTCAAAACTAGTATAAATATATAGTTACCAGCTTCAAAGAAAAGCAATCAGGTTTAAAATCAAATACTGTTTGATTTTTAAATCAAAATTTAAATCAAATACTGTTAAAATGTTATAAGTTTTTTTATAATACTGTCCTCAGACTGACATGCTCCATATGTACAGCAGAAGTGTATTTCCAAACATTTCCAGTCATATTAAACAACCTGAGTCCAAAAGTAAGGAGAAAGTTGAAGGAAATGAGATTACTGGAAATGGTCATGATGACGATCAGAAACTGGACTATGGTAAAAGACAAGGACTGTTTTAAGAAGAGTAGCTCCCATGCAGATAATCAAGACAGAATTAAGTGGGGAAAAAAATAACATATTAAGAATGGTTTAGATCAGGTATCCTCAAACTTTTTAACCAGGGGGCCGGCGCACGGATGCAGTGGCAGGCAGCCATCTGCGGCTGCTTGGTTTCCCCCCCCAACCCCCGGGTGTGTGTGTGTGTGTGTCTGTAAATACCGGGGGGCCGTATCTGGCCCGCGGGCCATAGCTTGAGGAGCCCTGGTTTAGAGGATGACAATTTTTTTTCTGTGTAAGTCACCAAGTTTCAAAAGCTATTTTTCTTAATTGACCCAAAAGTAAAATCTTTCAAATGCTTTTGTGAAATACAGCCATAAAGAAAGCTGCATTGTCAGTTATAAACCACCAGATGTTTGATTCAGGTCCCTCTGCCTTTTCACTCTCATAAGAAAGAACCAATAAGACCAGCACCTTGAAACTCCTACTGTTGAACATTTGACCGTAAATGATGGGTGTAGATGTTCATGCTTTAAAACAATTAGATTACTAGAAAAACAGTAATATGCTGTCAAGAATACAGTCTGCAACCCATTTACAGAAAGAAAGTGAAGAACAGAGAAGGCAAATGGCTGCTCAGTATCACAGAGAAAGTCTTTTGAACCCAAATCTCCAAACAATACAGTGATTCAATTATAATAACAAACATATTCCCATTGTCCCCAAAACTGATGAAGGTGCTGGAAGAGCACATCATTTTTCTTAAAAGCTGCTGACTAATGTAAGAATTATCACTTTCTGTTAAAGTGTTTCAGATCTGTCCCTAAGAAACATATTATTTATGCTCCGCAAGAGAATTTATTGTTAACCACAGGGTCAGCAGCAAAATGGCGCACCATCAAAATACCTCTGTGAGTGTGAAGAAAGATTTCACCACATATATTTCTGGAGGGTACAAGGACATAAAGGTAGAACTTGACCTCAGCAGTGGTAATATATGGGAAGCTTGAAAAACGAGTGCTTTCTCACCAGGCTGTCTAATGACAGATACCTTGCTGAGACAGTGTGATCTTACAGTATGCTGGCTTCTTAAGAAGAGAACTACAAAGCGTCCCAGATACAGATACCTTTAACTCATCACCTGCTTGACTCTTGAGGTAAAGTCTAGTAAGATTTTTTCTAAGAAGAGTAAGCAGGAACTTTTTCAGCCAGCTAACCAGGGATGATAAATGATTTTTTTCTGTCTCACATGAACATGGTGGACAGGGTGAGGGTGCAGAAGGCGAACCCTCAGGTAAGGGCTACATTTCAGTTCTGTGAGCACTGCACTGTGATATCCCTGCCTGTTGCCACCCAGGCAAGGGCAATGGGTTTGCAAAACAGCAGTATAGCTGAGCCTGCACTGAAAGAGGTGAAGCAGCCACCTGCGTCCCTTCTCCAAAAGGAACAGTTAGCTGTGGCAATCCCAGCATCCGAGGTCATACCCACAGCATGCTCCTGCTGTTGCCAGCTCACTGCATGGAGTCTGACCCAGTGACTCACAGAAACTCCCACTCAAACTGAGCACTTGTTAATTGACTGAATTTCCCAAACTGAACAGAAGTCTCAGACTTTCAGAGTTAGTCCCCTCCTCTCTGCTCCATGGCAATGGTCACTCTCCCTCACTTACTTCAAGCCATTCAGGTCTAGCCACCACCAGTTTTCAAGAGCAAAGATTTAGCAAACATTGCTAATCAAACTTCATTCCCAGAAGTTAGTTCGCTAAATGGCAAAGCCTCCTTCCTTGTCCCTAAGAGACCACTCTTGTTTCAAAGGGCAAACAAATTAAGAGATTCCCCATTTGTCTGCAGGAAACACTCTGAATCCTGTCAGCACAGATTGGAGACAATACTGTTGAAATATTGACAGCACATACTACTGGAAGCTTTGTTTTCCATCTTAACCACATATTTTGTCAACTCATTCAGAGGTAAGTCTAATTTTGACAGTTTTAGGCTTACTATATTACGTTAATTTTCATTGCCTACCGGATGTAAGAGATCTATGTCTACTCTTTCTGTGTCCTGTAACTCACCTTCATATTCTAGCCAGTGAGGATGTGTGAAAAGAATTATAATTCACTGTAACCATTCCATCCACAATGTTTTCCCTGAGCTGCCCTCCACGAGAGCAGTCCCCAACTACTCTTTCTAACTTATGGCAGTCCTCTTCCATCCCAAATCTTGCCATTCAAACTCAGTCATATCTCCCACTGAAATCACAGTTGTTTTTGATGAAGAAAGGTTATGCAGTCTGGCCCAGGTTTAAAAAATTAATCGTTAAAATCTGAATTAATTAGAGGGAGGAGAGGGTGTTTTAAATTGCCCCTTATGTAGGCAGATCCTCCAAAGTGTTCACTTTTTTGAAACACATGTGGCTTTTATGTTTCTGTTCAGGAGCTGGAACTGCTGCCATTTTGTGAAATTGGGTTAATGCAGTCATCTACAAAAAAGATACCAAACTGGTTCATGGGAACTTATTTTAGATTAAAGAAAAACAAAGCAATAGCCTTTAAAAGATCATTTGGGGGAAAAAAGCCAGCAGATTGCTTTTTGTATGCAAGAATTTCATGATGCTATTTTCTTTAATTTCCATGAACAACATATCATCTAACCTTTTTTATCTCCTGTCAGCTCTGCAGAATACCAGACCTAGGAAAGAAATCCAGGCCAGCAGGCAGAACATAATGTTGATCATGCAAACCTGATTAAAAGCAGAAAAATTAGAAGACTCTTAAAGCAGAAAGAATGGCAAAAATCAAAGCAAAAGAGAAAAACATTTTGTCAGGTCTTGGCAATGAATAAAGTCGAGATACTTAGTTCAGGATTAGCAGACAGTCAGGGTTTAAAAAGTGGGAAAACCAATAGAATCTGATTTCAGTTGGAGACGAGGACAAAACATAGGGAAAGACAAGGAACCATGTTTAAACTGGGCTGACGGGACTTATCTTATGAGAAAGTGGCACAAAGAAACAGAAGTGCTGGGAGACCAGATTAGATTTTGGCCTGGAATAACAGAACGGCTGTTCTCATCTTTACTTGTTTGGGAATCTGAAAACTCAGATGGGCATTGAGCAAGCAGGGCTCAGACAGGGATATTGAAGCTGGGATTCTGTCAATCTCAGCTCAAGATTTCAAGGGCATCAGAGGCTCTGGTTACAAGACAGTGTCAGCCCTGGCAAATCAGGGGCAGTTGGAGATTTCATTTTTAAACTTTGCTTTTTCTTCCCTGTCCCAGCAGCACTCACTGATTATCACTAGTTCACATGGGCTTACGTTTATGCCTCTGAAATAGTGTGTCACAAACTTCCCTAGATCAGAACAAAATGACTGAGTTGAATCAGTAGAGGTGACAGCTGAAAGCCATCTTTCTGCACTGATTTCCTTCCATAGCAATTCGAGGTTGTCACTGTCAGCTCTCAAATTGCTTTGCAAAACTCGTAGTCTTTCATTGCTATAGCAAAAATCACATTGCTAGTAGCATTGTTATAAATTTCAGCCATGAAACAACAGTCACTGTAAGGCACAGATTCTTCCTCATCCCACTTGCAGCCCAGAGAAACACTGAGCAAAAAGCAAAGCTGTATGTGCTGAAGGAATTAGCTCAAAACAGCAGTCACATGAATTGTCTGAAATTCTTGATGGAAATTGGTCTGACTTTGCAAGCCAGTTTGTCAAAAATGCAAAGGAAGCACTGGGTCTGCAATTAACAGAGAAGAGTTGTGTGTTTGTGTGTGTATGTATCTGATGTGCACTTGTGTGTGTACAGTGTAAGATGCCTAGCTTGGTACCAACATAAGCTGTTTAGCTTCGCAGGGGCTCACACTGGGAAACAGGCAGCAGAAAAGGAAACAACGGCTTTCTAAAGAACAAAATGTGTTGGTCAAGATGAACGGATGCACACAACAAATTTCACTAACACTGATCATAATGCTGAGTTATCAGCTGTGCTACGGAAGTTTTTCTCCCTTGGCCTTTACCCAGAAGAAAAGACCAGGTATTTCTCAATGCACATTCATTTAAACAATTGCTTGCAAATTCAAAGAAGTTCATACAACTAAGCTGCTGATGCAAAAGCATTGCCTTCAACTAAGGTTCCCAGTGCTTATGGTATCAAAATCATTCCAACCCTTTAAACACAGCAGATATTGAAATTAATGCAAGCCTGGAGCGTGTCAGTTTGCTTCTGTCTAGTGACCGGCAGCTCTGCAGACCACCAATACTGGTGTTTGAAGAGACTGGAGTAAGGCGAGAGATGACCTAACAGCTCTGACACATATGCCTGCTGACAGTAGGTTCACCTTCTTTGATGTCAACTAAGGTGTGATAGACCTCAACTTAGCTGATCAGGCAAATGGTTACCATCTGTATACAGGATTAAAATATGCATTTGACAGGGGGAGGGAGTCTGCTCTCTTGTAAAATTCTGAGTAAGTTTTCCTGAAAAAGGAAATTTACATTTTTCCCTCAAGTAAATGTTAGTTTGTTTTTCCTTTGTAATACAATATTAATATTTCATTATGTTATTCTTCATGTATCAGATGAAATGAGTCTAACATAAGGTTTTCTGCAGAGAAGTTTCATTTTTCATAGTTACCGAAATGTACCTTACAAGTGTTAAACTTCCCCCTGCTGCCACCCCACCCCCCAAAAACTTGCATTGCACTTTCTCACAAGTAGTGAAGTGGGTTTTTTCCCACGCAAATTGCATGCAGTGAAAGAGAGGCAACTGTGCCCTCACAAGAAACTGTAAACACACTGTTAATACAAGCACCTACTCCTCCGAACCACCTGCTTCTTGGTGGACAACTTTGCTATTTTTGCTGAGCATTATGTCAATACAAAGAATCTGGACTATTTCCAAGAGGTGGTCTAGAAGAGGCATTAATGCACAAGAATGAGTACTAAGATATTTTTCCCACATTTGACACAACCAAGAGAGTCCCCGTAACTCCATACCTGGAGTGGATGGCAATCAACATACTGTGTCTAAGGAACCAGTTCTATGTTTTGAAGCCAATTGTCATTTACTTAGACATTATTTCTTCAGCCATGTGAGTTTGTTTTTTAAGGTTGAAGGGGTCATTATACTCCAGCATGAGCCTGTAACAGCCACATACAATGCAAAACCCACGAAACACAGGCAATACTCTGTAATGAGGTGCCCATCTCTAGGAGGGTTCCCAAGCCACCAATTTTTTATGATGGTTAGGCAGCCCTGTCTGATGCTGTTACAACTAAACCAAGCAGAGTTTGTTGTGGCTGACATGCAGTTATCACGACATTTTGCTAATGTCCTGACTGTTTTAACGTTTGGTGTTGCCAGTCACTAAAGTAACAAATGTTCATTCAGCAACCTGAAATTAATAAAAAAATTATTATTGCTTGCCAGTATGTTGAAAAGGAGCTGGCTACAATAGCTGGGCAAAGAAAGAAACTGAGAGGTGATACTTTGTAAAAGTGATTTTTAGCTAGTGAAGTAATGTTTGTGAAATTTAATGACACTATTAAAACTGTCTGGACTCAAGGGTGCCATGAAGTATTCATACCAGTTCAATCTTGGGGTGGGGGTGGGGTGGCGGGGGTGATAGCCAGAAAATGGTGAAGTGTAATCCAGTTATATGTATCATTTTAATTTTATTTCAGATTTGGTGTTACTTACATTTTAATATTGTGATAGGTACATTACGTAAGGTGCTGCTTAGACTGTATCAAACAAAGGTGGGGTTTTCTACACCAAAACACACATCAAAATGGTGACCACCTCTCTTCAAATTATTTTCATTAAGGATTATTTACCATTTCACACCTGAACTTAAAAATTTACCTGATAATATAAAATAGCCTTTTCATACTAAGGGTTTTTTTGATACTTCGGTTGAAAAGGTTTATTATGTTGAATGAGTAACACACAATATTCCCTTGCATTTAAAGGATAAAATTGTCCTAGTTTCATTCAGTGGGTGAGAATCAACTTTAGCTGATCTAGGTTAATACCTAGCTCTGCCTTTTTTTATGAAATAGATTGGTTTTATCCAGGAAAGGCCAGTCATAATAGTATGGATAACCACCCTCATGATTATAGTCAGAACACTGGTTTTATGTATTCATGCCACACCAGCAAAATCAGACACAATGTTTTAGAATTGGTTTGTGTCCTACCAACCACATTGTTCTCCCATTCACAAATAGCTCTTCAGGACAACTGCAGGTCAGATTTAATTTTTTTAAGCTGTCCTTTTAAATAAATTTGGATTTAATGGAGAAGAAAAAAGCAAAGGGAGAAAATAAATCTTCTCAGTGTTTCTGCCTACAAGATACAACATGTTTTTAGAAACTGGGATAGGGAAAGCATGCTGGATTGATTCCAGTTACTTCAGTCATAGAGGGAATATCCATCCCCAAAATAGCTTTCATGGCTGTTACTTGCCAATTGACACAAATTAAGAGCAGACTGTTTTTCATTCAATTTCTTCTTTTCTCAGGTGTCTAATTTCATATTCCTGTTATAACTTCCCTATGTTATTCTCCACCTCCCTCAGTTCCTTGCACACTGCTATAAAAAGGAGCATTTACTTCCTTCTTCAGTGCTCAGAAGCTTGATTCAGAAGTTAACTACAACTAATGGAAAATAATGTTTACAAATTTAATTGAGTGAAGAAGGGTTTGGAAAGGATTTTTGGCATGCATGTTAACATTTGGTCTGGTGTGGCTTTGTGTGATTGTTAGGAAATATTTAGCTAATTATATATAAAATAAAAAATGTCTTTCTTTACCTTCCTGTTTACTAAGGAAATAAAAAGGAATTTAATCTCATTCAAAATATTCACCTTCCACAACTAACAGCATGTATCTAAAAAAAAGGAAAATACTTGGTAGATTTACAAAACCCAAGGTTTTAAGATAGAGCTAGGTGAAATTAACATACCTCTGAGTAAAAGGATTTGTTTTTAAATCAGACACCAGGTTTGGAAATAAAACTGGTTTTGTTCCGTCTTCCATGCTACATAAAATTAAAAAAAAACCCAACCAAACATGACCTCATCACTTTGATGGCTACTTGATCTCACATGCCAGGAGGCCTTCCTCTTCACTGTTCTCATCCTGCAATCAAAGAGGTATGTGGACTGTAAGAGGGCATAGATTTACAGTGGAAGGGAGAAATGATGGGAAGTTCAGGACAGTGGATGTGAGAGGATGAAGAGGCCATTGTAATCACTCACATGTTACTTAATATTTTTTAACAGCAACTGCTCTGCTCTGTATTCAAGCACCTTTCATTGTGTTAACCCAGTTTTCAACACAGGGCTAGAACAAAGAGCACACATACTAGAACGTGTAGTACAGGATCTCTAGAAGCCTCACATGCACTGCTGAACAGCAGCTTGTAAAGGACAATCCAAATTATTTATTTTTCTATCACTTGACAGTTCAAACAAAACATATAAGTAAGATTGTTAATGTTTAGTGGTAGCTAACAGCCCAAGCTTGCTCCAGGACAAAGGAACACTGTAGGCCTATTTCTGTTGATGGGTAACATAAAAAGGTATTCTGAAATCACATGTGTATAATAAAATAAACGTATCAAGGTAATAACCAGTTATTTTCTAAAGTGCTGTTAAAAGTGGAGGATGAGAGGGGGAACATTGTGGGTTTGGATTAAACAAGAGTAGAAAGAAATTCAAACTGAATTTCAGTAGATTAGCAAACCATTGAGGAATGGCTCAGAACGTTTTGGAACCATTTAGGAATGAATACCACGGATTTTTGCAAATCATTAAGTTAGCATAAGCTGTAATGTCAAGAAACTGCTGTAAAGAAGTCTGCAGCAGTTTCATAACCATGACCAGACATGGTTTGTATTTAATAGGCAGTTAGTTACAACTTAGTGTGACAAGTATATTTTTGTCTCTGGATCAAGCTGCCAACTTCTTTCATTTTATTTTCCTTATTACAATTGCTGAAGAAATTAGAGAAGAATTAAAATGCAAAGGGACAAGCTAGGTACAATTGCCATGTCTGTGCTATGATGGGCTGAAATCCCTCAGTGGACTCTCTTGCATCATATAAGGTATTTGCATGCCCCTGGAGTGTCATTTACTCCTTATTCCTTTATGTAAATTCATGCAGTTGTTTGGTTTGTGAGCAGTATGCTGGTAGTTTTTACATTTGCTTGAAGGGTGAAAGAGTGTTATGTCTAGAAATATATTATCACAACAGGGGTATTCTCTGGAGCTATGTCCACAGCTAAAATGTGTCCACAGCTATGTCCACTTTATGGCAACATGTAGGACAGGGTCAATTTTGTTCCAGAAAAAAACTAGTTATGACTATTTATATTAGTATTCATCCTTTGTTGAACACCTCCCTTACAAAATTGGCCTATCTCTGCATATTAATAAAGTATTTTGTTTCTCTGGATACCTCGTTAAAAGAGAAGCAACTGATCATGCCCAAGAGCTGCATTTCTGCTGTTCAGCAACCATCTCCCCTATGAAGTATTCCCAGGCCACTAGGTCTGTGGTTAAGTAACATTACCATAAAAATTTCCAGAGGAAAGACTACAGCACAAACAGATTGCTGGGGAGAAAGAACAGTGGGACAGCTAATGCCTAGGCTTACAGACCGTCCTGCAACTCCTTCCATATTCAGGGAACTCCATCAGCTGCTGAAAAGCTGTTTGCACAAGGGGCAGTCTTGAGATCAGAGAGGAATCTGTAAAGCAAGTGTCATGGCACCTTTTGGCAGATGTAGTGCTAGAGGAAGAAGAGGCAATGTAAAAGTAATACAAACCATAGATTTTGAAGTGCTGAACAGCACTGGTGAAAAACCTTACAACTGTTTTCTCAGATATTTGTGCAACCTGCTGATATAACTGCAAGCTAAAATGTCTCATAAAATGCAGGTTTGACAGCTCAGTCTATTTAGTCTGCCTCTGGTACAATAACCCAATTTTACTCCAGAGTGTCTCCTTTCTCAGACAAAAAATGAGAAATCTTTACTTGTGCCTATGTCTGCCTTCCCCAATGATTTTCCATGTATTACTGATACATGGTGTTGAACAGACACTGTCCAGACCCAGAAACAGAAAACATACCAACTTATCAAGGTGCTGCTTCACCTGAGCTAACCAGTGGTAGGCCTATTGAGCCCAGGCAAAACCCCACATTAATTCAATTTTCGTGCTGTTGGGACCCAGGCAATTTCATCTGCAGCACATGGCTGCTCCAGCTGTCTTCAAGCCCTGCTGTGCTCTGCTCCACTGTGGGATGGATACCTAGATACATAGAATGTGGACATTCTCCATCTTACTTATGTGCTATAAGCTGTGGGAGTGGTGGAGGGGTAGAACAGGCTTCTCCTTTTGTGTCCCTGTGGAACTGAGTTTAGAACCCTTAAAGTCCTTGATGGGTTGTGTCTCACAGGATGACAGTAAATAACTGCATAATGGCATAAGAGAACATATTTATGTCACAGAGGCACTTCTTTCTAGTTGTACAAAGCATTTGGAAAGCAAACTATGAAAATGAAAGGGTGCATTTGTACTAAAAATCTAATTTGCAAGTTACAGATACCTAGTCTACCAAGTAATAGATAAAAATACACAATTAATGTGACCAATAAAAAATAAAGTCCTTTCCCCCTCCCCCTCATTCAAGAGTAATAACTCTTCAAATAATTTCAAAAAATACTGAGGCTTGCTTGTGGGAGGGAAGGAGAGACCAAGGGGAATAGCAGTTATTTCCTTTCTCCAAACACTTTGTCATGCAAAAAATTGAGCTCTGAAATTTCCAGATGGGTTTCCTCTGTGACGGAGAGTCTGTGTGTGACTGATGGTCCTCCTGAGGCAGCCCTCCTGGTAAGCCAGTCCTCACAACAATGCACAGGAGCGGCTGCTTCTGCTACAGCAGAGGCTGGGGCAGTGAATGGACTCATGTAAAATTTCAGTCATATTCAAGCTTTGCTCTGCTTCTTCTGGGTTGTCACTGCTCAAGTTGGTTGCTGACCTTGGATTGACCAGAATAGGTGCTGCTCACACATAATAAGTCCCCAAAGGACCCCCAGCCCAGGTAAATACAGGCTGATGGACAAAGAGTAGCTGTTGTTTTATGAAGGGGAAGGGGAGGGCTGAGGTCTGGGGTAGAGCTGGAAGGTGAAGACAGGCCTCCAGGCATGGATCCCTGATCCCAGTCACCACCTTTGCCTCCCCAGCATAGCCACTAGCCTCCAAATCAAACAAAAGCTGTGGGTGTACTGCATGCTGCCAGCTTTTTGGAAACCAAAGAACTTGACTGCTATGAGCACACAAACTCCACCACCTTTTTTGGGTGTTCTGTGACCTCTCTGAGTTAGGTATTTCCTCTCATAAGCATGAAAACACACAAATGTAGTTCGAGAGCATTCACCCCCTCTCCCTAATGCCACCGTAAAGTGGGAGGTGTTGAGACAAAAGAGACACAAAATGACTGCTTTGAAGAACTGTGAGCTGGGAGTGAAGCTGGCTACTCCAGACCAGTTAAGATGTATGATGTTCACAAGCACTTCAGTGGTGAGGGCCAGACATGCAACAGACAACAAAACATATCAAAAGTGTAAAAAAAATGACAGGTTTAGGTTTGTGGAGAGCCTTTGACTTTCTTGAGGCAACATACAGTTTTGCAGCTTAACTATACTACCTGTAGAAATGTGTCTTTTTGTAAAACCATCTACTTATCACAAGTAAAGCTTAAGACTCCGTACATTTCAGCTTAATGCATCAAACACACAGTTTTCATACGTTCATAAGCAACTAAACAGTCTGCCGAGAGTAGCAAAACAGGTAAGCTCACATGGTAATGTTCCTGATGTGAACAGTAGAATGGAAGTAACTGAGAAATTGCCCATATTAAACACAGGCAAATTCTATTTATCTGTGCTTGTCCTCCATCATATTAACAACCCCATACCAGAAACATTTTACATGCAAAAAATTTAAAAAAGAAATGTCAAAGCAACCACACTGGAAGAATGCCGATACACAAAGTTATAGACATGCAAAATCAGTTTATTCACAGTTTCTTTCCTTTCTACATGGAGGCCCCATGGCACTGCTGGGAACCCTATTCAGTAGCATACTTTGTAATTCACTGACTGGGATTTTCTGTGTCTATGTTATTAATGGTAAGTGGTTGGTAAACGTGTAAATCATTGCACATTGAGATAATACAGAACAGTGCCCACTGTGGTATTATAAATCTCTAAAATTGATTCTTAAACTAGCTGAGATGTAGTCTAGGGTTGCTTGTTCAGGCTTAATTTGACTTATCAGCTATGATACCATCTGTATTTGAAGAGAAACAGCTGCGTTTTCAGCTACTAAAGCTGACTTGAGCACTTTATAAAAGAGACCAGTTGAATCAACACAGATACAATCTCTTTCATATTCATTAACTGTCCCAGCTGAAAAAGTGTTCCAAAGCAAATAAATGAAGCAAAACCAAGCAATAATACAAGTGTAGTGTTTCAGTGAATGGAAAATTTTCTGTTTCTGAAACCAGTGGGACCCTTCCTCACCCCAGTGACAGAAAACTTTTTATCCAGGCATACAAGTGACAAATGGGCTCCTAGAGGTCTTCTAAAGAAAAATGTTATTCCCTGTGTCTGTGCACTGCTCCCTGCTGCCCAGTCCTCCCAGGGCACAGGCAGGCAGTCCACCAAAGCACGCTGGCTCCCTGTGCTCTCTCCCCTCAGAACAGACTGGGACATGCAAAGGGCAAGCGATGCCACAACATGTACTGCCATGCCTGCCAGGGCCCATCGTGCTGTTAGGGAGCGACAGCTTCCCACTTGGCTGATTTTCCATGTGAGCAGGAGCAGGTAGTGCCTGGGTGGTTTGCCTTCCCACAGCAGGCTCAGGACTGCCAGTCCAGGGACTCAGCTCTCACTATTGAATATCACGAATGCAACGTGGTTTATTTCAGACTGTTTGTTGTTTTTGGTTTTTTTTTAGGAAAAAGCTGTTAGCTTGAGATTTCCAAAAAGAACTGGTCTTTCAGTTGGTTGCATTTGACTGAAAGTTACATACCATACGCTTCAGGGAAGGCATAAAAATCCAGGCCCAGACGAGGCAATTTTACCGGCTGCTGTTTCTGTCTTTTGCCCACTGGAGACTGGGAGTCCCCAAGGTGGAGTCTCATAAATGCCTGAGGCTAGCTCCACTCCTGGGCGCCATGCTGTGTGCCTCAGAGGATGCTTGTAGGGTTTCGTGCAGAACTGCAGCCAAGGGAGACAGGAAGGGACTGGGCTTGCATTTAAAAGCCCTCTGATGTTCAGGAGGCTGGAAGTGCTACCACCCTAGGGACTCCAACGTGCTTTTCCTCCGAGCAAGAGACCTCTCACAAACCTAACTTAAGAAATATTAAATCAATTATTTTTATTGTTGTCTCCAGTCTAGTGTACATTGGCCAAAACTAATCATAGTGTCAAAAAGAGAAGCAAGTTTAAAATGATACCTGAACACAGGCTTGGAAATCACAGCCAGTCCCACACCATTATCCACCAAGCAAAATGCAGGCACTCAGTAAGCATTGAGGAAAGAAATCTCTTTATTACTGTACTCCAGTTTCATTATTACTACTTTTTCCTGTGCTGAAGGGAGATGAGGAAGATGATTAAGTCACTCTGAATAGCTGAGATCCCTGGGCAAAGCCCTCCAGGTACCTAGCCAGCAGCTTCTCAAAGCTTTGCGTGTGCTGAGTTATGGCACAGGTGACCTACATCCATCTTTTCGTAAAACATGCTGGAATAACACAGACTTTCCATGGGCTTTTCCAAACCTGGACAATACTTCAGTACAGCCATCTGCGACAGTCCACCTCACCACAGGACAGAACCCAGAGGGGATGAGGGGCATTTATGTTTGTCTTCTAAAGACACCTTTCCTCCAACACTGAACACCACAGACTTGGTGCCAAAGCTCCTTCCTCAAAACAGCTTCATAGAGCAAACACATTCAGCTCCCCAGGGAATTAAAACTTTCAGTAACATTTTTATGTCTTTTGTTATGCAGAACAGAAATCCTAAACAACGAAGTGTCAAAACAAGACAAAATAATCTGTTGGAGTAAGGATGGGCAGAACAGAGCCTCCTGCACAGTCAATGTCACGAAACTAAGTGTGACAGCACAGCCTGAAATCTGGTTCCTCTGCACATCTTTACTCTCACACTGTTTACTTAGCCTACTTAAAAACCTTCCTAAGTTTCAATTTTGATGGGGTTTTTTTGTTCTCCTTTTAAAATACAATAGGCAGGACTCTCTCTCCAGGGATACATGTAGATAATATAACAGGATAATGCCACAAATGGCAGTGTGTGTTTGCAGGTTGGAGACCTTAGTAAGTGTGGTTTCCACTTACAGTCACAGGGCCCAACAGGAATTACATGAAGCATACTAACAAAGCCAGGCAATATTTTTAGTGAGCATTTTAATTCAGTATCCTCATTTTAATGAGGCACAGCAGAGGATCCTTATTTTGCAAATGGGACATATTATTCAGCTTACTATAAGAGACAGACAGCCTTTAAACTCAGCTAAGCAGTAGAGACTGATTGGGTAACAGCATGCAAATATGCTGCTCAGCTGGAAATCCCAAATTTTTAATAAAGAAAAACAAATAGTGTTTCTACCTATATTACGTCTTTTTCATATAATAATAGCAAAGCATTATAAAGGAAATGAGAATAATAAATTTTAGCTCTGTTTATACAAGAAATAAAAGATAGAAATTTACTTTCCATGCAGATAGTCCAATTGGAGAGTCTTGTGAGCTGTTACGAAGTCCAAGAGAAATTGATTTCTAGTAACATCTGTGGCAGCTACCACACAGAAATTAAAAAGAGGTGAATTTATGTGCACAGGCAATTAGAAAATATGCACATGATTACAAGAAATGGATTTGAATTGAAAAAGGATGCTTCTTGGCTTTTAACTAAAGCATTTTTGAATGTGTGTTACTACAGAGGAAGCATAATGAAGCCTGATGAAGAGAAATTGCAATGGATCGTTGCACAACTACTTCTCTTTCCTGCTACCTTCTGGAAAAATAGAAGTGAGATCTCCCTCTACTCCTGACAGACCTGAGATGACATCAGTCATTATCTCAGCAGGGAACTCCTCATGGGCAGTTGAGATCTCCAGCTACCTAGAAAGCCAATGTCGGAAGACGGCCCCTTAAATGATGAGACAAACTACCATCTGCTCTGGGTAAACGGTTGTGGGACAGGAAGAAAATATGAGTGGCTGCAAAGGAAAGATTGTGAGGAAATGGTTTTGTGCATGTTGTAGCTGTGGCACTTACAGTCACCACACCAAGAAATGTGTTCTCAGGTAAAATCCCATACCCAGACACTGATGTCCCTAGCAGGAGCCAGCACACCCGGCATAATGGCAATGGTAACCAATGTGTTGTTGAGGTGGAAGGGCATGTGTCAGGCAAAGGACCTCCCTTGATGACTCCTTGATCACCTGTCAGGGAGTTATAATCAATGCACTCCAGAGACTTCCTGAATTGCTTGTGCCCTTTTGGGTTGTCCCTCCAGCAGGTAACCAGGGTGGCTGAAGCCCTGTGAGGACAGACCTGCAAATGTGGAGCTTCCTGCACGTGTCTGGGAAAGCCTCATCTACTTACACTTCCTGGTCAGGGGATCTGCAGCAGACTCCCACTACAACATAGCTCCTATGTTGGTATCCTCACTAATCCTGACCCACAAGCTTTCAGCTGTCTCACCACCCATCCCAAGGCAGAACTCCATCCATTCTCACCTCTCTCTCACAGAAAGAGCTCACATACAACCACTTCTCCCCCTCACCTTTCTGGCTTGTCCCTCTAAAAAGCCTATATTCCCCCACAATAGTGCTTCTGTCATGTCCCACCGCATCTTCATGATCCCAGTGAGACCATAAACCTGCAGATGCAGACAGACCTCTCATTCTACGTACGTGTCCTCCAGGCTGTGAGGGGTCAGGTATTCTGACAGGCACCCAGTCATGCTGGTTTCCCAGAAAGGATATCGTAGCTTTCCTCACAATGCTATTTAGACTGAAAGCCCTAACATGTAAGGGATTTGCTGATACAGCACAGGCTGTACATATTCATTCAAATCAGACTACTAACATTTTCCATTTTACTAATGGAATATTACTACGGACCTTTCTAGAAAACACCCATATATATGCACACACCTATAAAACAAAACAAAAAGAAAACCAAAACAAAACAAAAAAACAAAACCCAAACAAACAAAAAAAAATCACCTTAGCCAGAAATACCAATTTATAATAATGACAGACAACACACTAACAAAAAGCTAAGTTAGCTGCCTGTAGTAAGATTCAGTATGTCTGCCTGAACATTAAATTATGGTTGCTTTAGTGGGTGTTTGTGAGAAATGCAATGCCATTTATTCCCCATATGTACTAATTTTCAGTATTTGTTAACAGTTTCATGTTATGAGAATGGTTGTTCTGAAATACCCAATTGACGTGTCTTACAAATCCCTAATGAAACTAATGGTGCATAAAAGAAATGAATCGTTGTGTTTGTACAAGGAATAATTTCATTTGGTTTGTTGGTTTTTTGCTTTCCTGGAGATGGCCAAATACCTGCCTGCTGATGGGAAGTAGAGAATTAATTCCTTATTTTGCTTTGCTTGTGCGTGCAGCTTTTGCTTTACCTATTAAACTATCTTTATCTCAACCGAAGAGTTTTCTCATCTTTCCCCTTCTGATTCTGATATACCCAGTGCCACAGGATGGGGAGTGAGTGAACAGATGTGTGGGGCTCAGCTGCCAGCCAGGGTTAAACCATGACAGAACCATACTCTGGAAAGGGTATTCCATCCACTGACCCAGCAAGGTCTGACACATCTGGACACAGTTAAGATAACACGGTGAAATGTACCTTCAAATCAGGTACATAGACGTCTGGGGCCTGGTGTTGTAATTGCACTGCACCTGCACTTATTTGCTTTGGCAGCTTTCTGGCACACCATAATAATCCAGTTTCTAAAATATGTTTGTGAAAGAAACACAAAACAACTAGAGAATAGTCACAAAAAACTGTTTCTGTTGGACATGTCTGTTCTTCAGAACATGAAGGACATTCTTTTCATTCACCAGCCAAGTACACAAAATTCAAAAAGTAGGAAACAGGAAAAATCCAGACTTCTGTAATTTGCAGTTATGCTCAGGAATGGTATTTATTACAAAAGCTAGAACACAGCAGGTTTAAATGACCGTGGATTAAAACAACAATGTCCACTTCTGTTCTGTCTAGCCTAACACATTTTACAAATACATCCCATCATTTGCTAGGGCTACATAATTCTTAGTGATTGTTAGAAACTTCATCAAAGATGACAACTACATACAGATTTTGACAAATAAGAAATCTGGAGAACAAGAAATTATCTAAAGGGATAGAAAAATGTTTCTCTTACATTTTCTGGGTTCTACTTTCAGAACAGAGAAAACTTTCCACTTCTAAAGAATGTCATCAAGCTTTCTCATATGGAAAATGAAACGCTGATGAGGCTGAAGACATGGATGCACATTTCAGGAAACACTTCAGTAACCTCTTTATTGTTATAGTCAGTAAACAGTTTGATGAAAACACCACAAAGTTGGTGAAAAGAAAGGAGAAATACCAAAGCACTATTAATTTGTATTTTGCAAAAAAAAAAAGAAATCCCCCCAATTTCTGCTGCTAGCTGAGGACATGTTAAAAGTAGGTGCACTAGCTGCATTAAAAACACCTTTTGACAGTTTATGTCATGAAAACAAAAAAGATTGCTGTAGTTGTCCAAAAAACAACAAAAAAATAACAAAAGAACAAAGTATGCTATCATGTTCAGTCTTCATTAGCCTCCTATTAGTTTCATTATCTGAATGTTCTTTCATATTTCTGATGTATTTCAGGGACAGCACCAAGTGAGACTAACTAATACAAGAGCTGTTTGGTCCTGAAATAACACAGTAGGGAATTTTTAGACTAAAAAATCTCTATTTGCAAGATGAAATACAAAAGATAAAAATTCTGGAAAGTAAGAGATCAATTCTAAGTTACTAGTAAGTTAAAAGACTCTTTCCCCACATTGCTGACACCAGCTGTAAGGTGTCTGTAAGACAGTGAAAGGCAGTACATCTGGCACAGTCCAAATCATAAAGTATGTCCAGTTATTTAGCATTCCTATGTAAGATATTTAAGATTACAGCGTAACAACTTTCTAGAAACTGACTGGAGAGATGAAGTTCTTACTGTTTTTTTCCTCTTCTATAATAGTGTTTGGTTCTCATATATATACAAAGAAGTAAAAGAGCTCAACAGATGAACTATTCAATCAAAAACATGGAGCACAGAATAAGGATACCCCAAATCCTATATTCTTTGTTTCAGATTAATTTCTTTTCATTGCAGATTTAACCAAAGATTTCTCCCTCACCATTTCATTGCCTTTCCCTCCCTGTCTACTAACCTCATCCTTCATTTACCACCCTTGACTTATGTGAGTAGAAATGTTTGAGGAAGCTCAGTATGAACTGATCTTGCTGCCTCCACACAAAGACCCTAGGCAGGTAGCAGCAGTAAAATTTTGGTGCTTACGGAAGTCCAAGAACAGGCACCTAAAAAGCATCCTGCCTTGAAGAAAAATTGTTCTTTGGGAAAGTAAATTCTTCTGTTTGAGACCTAAAAGCAATTGGAAAAAAAGCTATAGGTAAGTGTTATGACTCTGCTTGAGAAAGCTGAGACTAGATGAACATCCTCATTCTATTTACACAGATAAAGGAGCCAGAGAATTTAGCCCGAATGCTAACTGAATAGAGGTTCTGGGGCAACTCAAAGCACCCTGCAGAAAATTTACTTTGAATTTGAGGTTCTGCCCAGTGACCACTGACATATTAAATCCCCACAAAGAGTTCCCCAACACATGCTCCCTGCTGGACTTACATGTGGTAGACCCAGTATGCAAGAGGTAAGGTGTGAGATGACACTCTTCTCTTTACAGGAATTTCACTCATAGGATAAAATTGACTTATCTGACAATCCGGAAATCTTTGTCTCTGTATAATCTTCCACCTCACAGAAAGGCAAATAGTTTTTTTCCTGATTATTTTTAATATAGGGAAGAATCCTTCTGCCTCTCTCTCTAGCACAGTATTTGGAATAGGACTACAGAGTAAAACTTCAGGCTAGAGTTGTAATTTTTAAAGAAGTAACTCAACTTTTTCAATTCCTGTCATCACCAGTTGTTTTCATGGGTTTGTGTACACTTCTGCAATCTCTTAGCTGTGTCCTGTGATCCCTGAGTACCAAAGCTCTTTCTGTTTTCCTGCATAGTCTCTCAATTGCATTGAAACTTCTGCAGACTTATGCTTCTTATTCTCTTCTGCCCTGTCTGAATGTTTCATTTAGACTCTGGAATAGTCAAAACTATTTTACATCCAGCTGAATTTTTCACTTCACTGAAAACTTGAAAATATGTCAAATACTTTACAGTAGTCCACATATGTGTTCATACCATTGAAAAGACTTCTTATTGCAAACACCCAGGTAAAAATTTCAGCAAATTATTGAGGACATCTTGGTAACCAGTGAACACAGAGGTGAGACATGAACTTATTTACTCTGGAGAAACTTCTCTGCTTAGCTTAACTAATAATCATTTGTACAACATAAATTCTCCACTTTCTTTGTCTATGTCCGGTGTTCTTGGGATCTGGTGATTTAGTGAATCAGGGCAAGGCTTCACCTTACTTTGAACAGCATGCTTATCTGTGTGGTTGGGAGAGGTCACAGTTAACCACATATTCTCTTTCCAGTGAGCTCATCACAAGGCTTCCAGCATCACTTGTAACTTGTTTGATTCCCAGTACCTAGACAGAGTTTAAAGACATAAACAATCATAAGTTGTAACCTCCATGCAACTTTTTAGTACTTAGTCTCACAGGTTTGCCAACGCAAACTTATCTGTGTGGCTTGCCCTGGGCAGGACTGTCTTTCTTTCTGAGGGTTAGTTAAATAGCACACAGTCCTGTGAAAGTATTGTGATATTAAAGGAAGACCTCTCATTACCACTAGAGCAATAAACCATCTCTTTAACTGTACATGAACAACAGTTGATTTGTTAAATGATACTTGAAGGTAAAATCAGAAAGTGTTCCAAGAACATAGAACCATAAAATCACTTAGGTTGGAAAAGACTTTTAAAATCATTGAGTCCAACTGTTCCAGTCCCTGTTCCAGACTCTCTAAAAGCAGAGGAGTAGCTCTCAAGGCCCTTCCTATCCCTATTCCTATTTATAGAGCTAAAGTGAAGGCTAAAAGCACTCTCAGGACTGCTGCTGCTGAAAAATGGCTATGCTTATCTTACTGAGGCAACTAACTATTCTTCTCTTTTGGGAATTATGTGACAAACAGCCTGTCACTGAGTCTGGATTTAATCCTGTTGTCTGGATTGTTGCAGTGAAAAACAGCAGCTTGTTAGCAGCAGGTGTCCAAATTTAGGCATCATTTGCAGTGAGCCAGGCTGTGGAAATATGGGTAATCCACCATGTCAGAAAATACACTGCTGTCTTCAGACCTGCTACAGAGACCATGAACACCTTCATTAAGACTGCTTTGTGTGTCTGCTTTACCAAGAGAAAAAAAAAAAAAAGCATAAGTTGTTATCTGTTCAAATGTGTGCAGCTACTCAGTGATCTCCTAGATGATGATAAAAATAAATAACCAGATCCTAATGAGGATCTGACCTCTATATGAGGTAAAAAAGGAAGGTTTCCTGGTGATAACGATGATGTAACTGTGCTTATACACAGCAGAGATCTGCTTAGAGCAGAGATGTCCCATTGCAAGCTATTTGTAAAACTAGTCAGAATTCAGATGAACATATACTTGGCCTGGTGACACTGTTGGCCCTGCAGCCTTCCTACTCCCTTATACATTTTACCTTTTCCACCTGAATATTGCAGAATATGAAGCAAACCTCTGAGTGCTCAGAAAAATTCATACTGCATGGACAGAGAAGTAGAGAAAATTTGAGATCTATTCTTTCATTAAAAGCAGCGAACAGAGGTGTTTGCCATCACATTTTTTAAGAGGAAACACAGAATCACCACTGGAAGCTGTAGTAATTTTGATACATCTACCTACATGCAGAATTTTGAGAAGCCTAGCACTGAGGCGATATTGTGACATACAGCTTCATATGGATTTCCTGGACAAAAATTCAAATGCATAATCATTAGAAGAAAATTCAGCCACATTTTTCAAGTCATCAGTAATTACACTGTGGGGTCAGTTTTAAAAGGCAAGTACCTCCATCTGGCATATCAGGCTCATTTATTTTGCCTTTATCTGAAATTTCTGACCTTTAGTTACCTAAATAGATGAGAAGGAGGACAGAGAGAAAGTAGGAAAGAAAATGTATTAATAACAAAATTATGCCTATTGATCAACCTTTAAAGATTCAAGAATATTTGAGAGGTATGATGAGACAGGAAAACCTGAGCATTTCATCTTTAAAATTCTTAAACTAGAAGATTTTGCAATGCATAGCCTATTTATTCTGAACTTTGAGGTTAATTTCTTTTTCAAAATACATTGTTATTTGGCACTTGCTTATGCTTTTCAATACAATCTTTGTACTCTCAGACCCTGGTTATTCTGTGAAGGCCAAAACTCCCATACCAACAATGAAGATGTTGTCTATAGTAATGGAGTAAATCAACAGTTTCAGGCTTCTGCATCTTGGCAACAAGGCTAATCAGTCATAGCAATCTGGGGGGGGGGGGGGGGGGGGGGAAATCCTAGGGCAAAAACATTTGAAAAGATAAAAATACAAAAGTCAATGCCCTCCCATGAGAACTTCAGAACTTTTCACTAGTGTTGGTTTATGGGGAAGCCTTAAAAAGCAATGTTAGATCCATCTCTACCATGAAATTAATTTGACATTATGAATCTTATGGATTGTTTGAGCTATCCACTTTGAAAGGTCTCATCAAAAGGAGAGCTTTTTAGGCTTTACATTTAGCATAGTATGGTACTTCCTCTGGATAGCTAACAATAAGCTTGACCAGAGTCCTAAAGAGTTTGAATACTACATAGTCTCCTTAGCACCCAAAGATAAAACCTCTTTTATCTTCCCAAGTAAAGCTGCTACAGAATTCAGCTTTTGATACAACTGACATAGCCCTAAAAACTCCTTCAGTTTTCAATTCAAGTCCTGTGCTCAGTTTCCCCCTAAATTTGTGCCCCAAGAAGAACTGATTGACCAAGAAAAGCTTTCTGTAAAATACTATCAAGATGAGCAGTCCTACCCCGTGGAGTCTCTGTGGGTCTGGAGAGGGGTAAGATCAGAAGAGCTACGGCTTAGAATTAGTGGTAGTTGCAAAAGAAGAACTATTAAACTATTTGGGAAGAATTACAGCTTAATTACAGGCCCTGCTGTGCTGCAGTGATACAGGTTAATTCATTACACAGCCACATAACTTTCCGTGAGATCTTCTGATGGCTCACAGCTGTGCTAAACCACAGTATATCCAGCACCAAGTCTCATGCAGGGAATGAAATTAACTTATGTGTTGCTAGTCATCACTGTGGGCACATCACCTTACACTTATTTAACTCCAATTTTTTTGAGTATGATTACTCCATTTTAAGCTAAAAAAGGAGATCAGAATCAGATCCCACCTTTCTCAGAATCAGTCTCACTCACACACATGATAACACGCAGGAGAAGCAAGACTAGGAGGAATTCTTAGAGCAACCTGTCTTGAATCATAGCGTGGCCGCCACAGTGCAGAAGAGTAGACATGTAGTCTAGAAAGACTTATGGGAAATCCATTCCTTTCTCCTTTGGTGCATGACACTGGCCAACAACTTTCATCATCCTGATGATAACATTCAGAGGTCACACACAGAGAAACAGAAAGACCTTCTCTCACCACATGGTGGTCATAACAAGTTTACCTCACCCTTGTTTTTATAACTTGGTTATACAGCACTTGGTTACAGCACTTAAATATGTACCCAGATTGAACTTGAGTTCCTTGCAAGTTCTACAGCTGTTATGACTAGATCATACAGAGAGAGAAGGGTTGAAATATATTTTTATTGCTCTGACAAAAAGTCTTCCAGCACTGTATGTACTTGATGTTGCTGGCCCAGAGGGGCAATATAGACTGAAGTGTCCAAATGCAGTGTGCTACCACCCTCTGTTTCCCTAATGTGCCAAGCATCTCCGCTGAAGGAAGAAATGCAGTTAACTGGTAGCACACAACCACCAGTAAGGATGAAGAAAAAACCGAATTGATGTTTCCTGGTAAACAGAATAATAAATAAAACCAAATAAATATGGCAGTAAATAATATCCAGGCAGGAACGTAAAGACATTTTCAGAAAGAAAAAGCTAATTGCTTTCATGTGATTTAGGTATTTTGTATGAAATTACACTCCATTACATTGCCTATTAGACTCTGTTTGTTCTTCCGTGAACCAAAAATACATTTCAAGGAAGACTATAGCACGATCTAGTGCACAAGTCGGCCCTAAAGCTATTGACTTGGCTCATAAACTCACATGACAGAAAACAATATTTATAGAACTTCTGTGTCAAGATATTGTCTATATCAAGACAGCACTGAAGCATGACACACCTAGTGGAAAGAGTTGTACTTCAGTCTTCTCAACAAATCAGCATCATTAAAATTGTTTTCACATTTCAATGAATAGTTCCCTTTCTTCCTAAAGCATTCTTAAAATTCAAAAGCCTGGTGCTTGAAACTAGACTATGCCATATCAGTACCTGGTAATATGCAGTTACACAAATGTATTTCTAGCTCCTGTTTGAAGAATGCTTTCTTCTTGATAGGGATGGCATTGAGGGGTGTTTCCAATATAGTTGATTAACATTGTATTTTTTCTGTCAGGCTAAGATGACACATAACCAAATTTCCCAGAGATCCCAGCAGAAAATTCACTGAGAAAGAAATGTTGTTGTTCACATCTGAATCTTCTGTTCATTCTTAGAAGATAAGGCAAAGTCTACATCCTTTCCCATCTCGGGGGAAAAAAATTATCTGGGTTTCACATTTCCGCTCTCACCTCAGATCACAACTTGCTCACAGCTGTCTCAGTTTGTGATAAGGCACACATCTGCAGATGGTCTTTGAATCTTATACGTTCCTCCTAGAAAACACAGCTCCTGTGCTGTACATTTCCAATACCAAAACCCTAAAATCATAGCTGGAAATCTATAGAAAGCAGGTTCTTTGTGGCAATGCTATGAGCAGAAAGGGATAGGAGGGGTAGAATGACATTTCAACTGAGGCACTGTAGGGAAGTATGAAGACTTGGACAAAAGCATTTCCCATAATTTTTGATAAACATATTAGCATGTCTGTTTCTTTGTATGTTTTAAATACAAATCTCTGTGATAAGCACAAAATTCTCGTCATTTTCACCTGAGAAAGACTTAAGCTGAGCACTTGGCCCTAGATTTCATAGAAAAACTAAAATTTCCTCTCTGACAGATCTACAAGAGGCTTTTGGCAAAGCTGTGAGAGCAAATGGTAAGTGTCATTAGTTGCAGTATCACTGCACACTTTCCTACGGTGTACCATCTACATAATAGTAAAATCATGGAACTTGCATTTGTATATAAAAAGCAGATCATACTCACTGATTACATATGTTTGTATTAGTATGGTTTTCTGACACTGAAAACATATACAGGGACCTTATTTAGATTTAATTTAGCCAGGCAGAATTTATACAGAACAGCAAGAACATACACATATACTGAACAACTTCAAAGGTAATTGTTCTTACATGGCTGAAAAAAATCGCAGTAGAGTGTTTTAATATGGCACAGAAAGCATAGTTAACATGTTGCTTATTAGCATGAGTAACAGCTGTGACCTTGGCCCTGCCTCCAGTATGTCTAGAAAATCCTAGAAATCTAAGATGAAACAGGAAAATTTTCTACAGAAATTCCTATAATTTAGACACTCCTAAGGTCAGTTCTGTTCTGCTGAATTCAGCTGGAACATTATACCACATCTATTTGTCATCTGACTAGAATCTTACAAAATTTAAGAACAGATGCATAATTTATAAATAGTTCACAGGTAAAGGTGCTCTTGGCATTGAATTTTTCTTTTTATCAGGCACCTACTTTTCTTCTTGTAGTTGTAATATTAGAAAATGGGCCAGATTAAGAGAAATTGATTCCAGAATTGAATTTTTGGCCTTTGGGCCAAATTCTGCCTTTGGCTGCATTCATGAATTCCCTTCACCCTCCAACATCAATGTGTCAGATCTGTTTCTGGAAGGCAGTGAAATAGTCCCATAGATGATAGAAAGCCCTTCAACTATATCCACTGAAGTCTTTTGATGTCCAAATGTAGGGCTGTCAGCAAAAATGCAACCCAGAAGCTCTGAGATGATATGCACCCACATTTCAGTTTCATTCTTTGTAAGTAAGGATAGCTATTTGAGATTTTGGGATTGTGGGTGTACCTATTCCTGTTCCTGTTTTTTTCAGCAGTATAGCAGGTGGTCCACAACACACAGGACAAATGATAGAGATCTTCTTCCGTGAGCAAAACTTGATGTGACCATTTTCAGCCATTCTGCTTTCACCCTTTCAAACAAATGCCATCTTCACAAATTGAAGGCCATTTTCTTCGCTTAAATTGAAGTATTTTTGAGATTAAGGAGCCACAAAGTTACCAGGTGATCTCTCTTCACTTTTTGCTGTTGTTTATCTCACTTATTTTAAGTGCTAATTCTTCATTTATCTGAAATATGAGAAATCTAGACCTTTGAAAAAACAAGAACAAGGAAACAGGGTCGCATTGACAGATAAATACTAACTAATGTAATAATATTCAAGAACTTACCTCCAGAGTTTTCTGAAGGCTGAACTTCTCTGGAAGGTGTCAGCACATTTCCCAAAACAGATGGAGAGACAAAACCAGGAGTGTTTTTAATTCCTAAGCTTCTTCCACAGCTCTCTTTGTGCCTTTTTGATCCACTTCTATATTTTCAAGTGTCAATTTCTACTCCTCCACTTTGCAGCAGCCTCAGATGTGAGTTTGTCAACTGCTTCTGCAGGGAGCATTTTTCCAGAACTGTCCACATCTCCACAACTCTGTTCCTCAAATCCTGCCACTAGATCCATTTTCATGTACTATTAAAACTAAACACATAGCAGGGAGCTGTCATGAATTGGGCTTTCCAGCTGCATGTTAGCAAGAAACAACACACAAGCAGCTTTCAAATTTTTCAGTATGGCTTCTCACTTTCCCTCTTCTGTTCCTTTCCCTTGTCTCCCAGCAAGCTTTGATTCAGCAAAGCACTGAAGCTTGCTGTTGACTTTAAACTGTAGTTTTAACCCTCACTCTAGTGGCCTCCTCCCCACCACGGACTCACGTGTGTGAGTGCACAGCAGAACATGTGTTTTGCTGAATTAGGGCCTTGCACTGTAAGTTTTCTGAGGAGATACCACTCTTGCCATGCACTTGCAAAGTACTTAGCACCAAGACTTAAGCCTGTGTGGACACTAATGTGCTACTCAGTGAACAGCAATCAAAGCAACATCAGCTGCCAGCTTTCATAGTTTGGCAGCCACATGGAACTAAGTGGAAATCCAATTAAGTCTGTATACATTGAAGACTTCACTGGTGAGTCATAAAGACTAATATGATATATTTGAATATAGATATGTTATACAGTAGGTAGCAAGAAGGCCCCCTGAAGCCTACCATGTTCCCAGCACCAGAGGTACTATGGCTCCAGGTTATTCCAAGCATCTGCATCTTCCTGTCTGGGGAGTAAGAGACTGAAAATTGAAGTATATTGTTGGATTTGAAAAATTGCCTCCAAAGGAAAGCAAGTATCACACTTCCAAGTAGCAGCAGTGGCATGAAAATATCTAGATGCACTACCAAGACCCCTCAGCCTTGTTTAGGGGATAGATGAGTCCGGTAGAGATGGCAAGCTTACCTTGCTAGTTGAGACACTCTTCATCACTGTGGCTATGTGTAAGGATCACACAAGTATCTAAAGCTGAGATGGGCATAACTAATTGTCAATAAAATTTGCCTAAGGAGCCAATAGTTTCTAAATTATCTATGTCAATGTTCCCTTCTATATGTAGTTCCCACTAAGTTACTGGATTTGCATGTGCTTGCCCATGTGAACAAAAGCTGAGGTTCGTTTTTAAGGCATCATTACATATTTTTGAGGCAGCGTGCTCCACATGTTTCCCATCCTAGGTACAAATACACAGATAGTACCAGATGTTGTCCATTGGACAGAAAGAAGCTAAGCTCCAAGTTGACAGCTGGAGCTGATGAGGTCATCAATAGAGTTTAGAAATGGAAAGAGTCCACTGGAAAAAATCATGTCACTTTTTCTTTTTCTCTTGTTTGAAGTCACTGAGCTTCAGAGTTCAGGCAATTGTTGCTTTGACTTTATTCTTCTGTAGGCGGGTGGCTGCCTGCCAGTGGCAGCTGCATATGGGATCATTTGCATTGCATGCGGAGTCTCTTGTTTAAAGGGAAGCTCTTCCTTCCCTTAGATCATCTGCTTCTTTAGAGTCAGGGCCACTGTTTCACACAGATTGTATTCTTCTTTTAATCTTTTCTCCCTGCTTACTCTGTACTCTTTAACAAGTATTCCAAAGCCATGTCTAGCAGATTTATCTGGGATAGCTGAAAAAGGCAGTCTATGGACAAAGAAGGAATTATTTGGTATTTCTGTGGTTACATACTTCTATGAGAGGATTTTTGCAGTGCACATATACTGTCTTACATCACCACACTACAAGCAGGAGTTTAAAAACCTGTCATTTGCTGCACACAAGGCACAAAATGGGTATTAAACCTGTCTTGGGAACAGTGCTCTGTATTTGCACCTCATACAGACAGTGGGGTAGCCCTCCCAGGGCCCCACATCAAACAACTGAATGGCTTTCATCTCCAGGAGCAATGCAACTCCTTTCTTTTTCACCTGACAAATCACAGACAATCAACTATTTTAATGGGGGTTTTGGAGGGAGGGAGAGAGAAAAAAAGTTCCCCAGAAATGACCTTATAAAAGCTGAGACTAACATATTAGCAATTTGGCTTCATACCCTGCACACAAGAGTGACTAAAAGTAATATAGGATGAAGTGACTATGATATAGCTCAGGTGTTCAAGTCCAAACTTGCTGGATAGTTACCTCTTTCAGAACTAAGGCACACACTGTAAACTCACTCTTTTCCATATTTAGGACATAAATTGTCTTTCTATCCCCTCTTGTTTCCTCCAACTCCTCTTACTTCCCTGCAGGAACTTTCAGTATGCAAAAGTAGGTGCTTTCCTGTTGTCTGACATAGGTTTAAAACTTGCTTTGTGTGGCCTTTCTAGTTAAAGACAACCAGCAAGACCCACACACAAATAATGGCTGCCTCTGAATCCTGGTCTGACGTAATACTGCTTTCCAAAGGAAAGACTCTTATAAATGATAAAAAAAGCTCACAAGTGGACAGACCTTATTAAAGTGCAATGACATTTTATGTATCTTATAAAGCAAAGCAAACATGGTTTTAATAACATCTTTCCTATTGTAATCTGCTGAGCTGATATGCAAAAGAGGGGGGGAAATAGACTTTTTAAAAGTCTTGTTAAATTCCCCTCTGTTTTGAAACGCCATTGCAACCTCCCAAATGGAAAAAAAAGAAACAAGGTGAACATACACGAGAACATGCTAGACAGTTTGTGGGTTCACTGTGTCTTTGCTAGATATACACACATCAGTGACTGACTAGAAAGGGGAAAGGAAAAAAATCAAAAAACAAAAACAGCAAGAGGAAGCATGCCCAGGCATCTAATCTTTGGGAAACTAGCCAGATTTCATTTATAGCCAGCCAATTCAGATTTGCCAGCTGAGACGTTCTCCGTCTCTGTGTCTGTAAGCTGGTCCAGACATGGTGAGTCAGGGAGTCCCAGTGAATTGCTGTGGAATACCAGGAAGAACAAAATGCACTTAGCAGTGGTTGCAACACAAATGTGTACCAAATAGCTAGTTTTTGGTCATGATTTGTTATAAAAGCAATTCCTATGTATCACAGAAAGAAGAGAAGGTCTGATTACTGCTTGTTTTGTAGGTGGTTTCCTTTGTTAACACAGGCTCTGTTAAACCCCTGGTGTATAGTAACTGTAGATTCTACTTGGTTCATTCCCTTTGAAGTCAGTTTGCTTTTGTTCTTTACCTAACTTGATGCCATTTTCTACAAACTAATTTGTATGCAACCCTGGTCAGAATCTGCCACCCAGAATTCTGTATTGGAGTTTGCTGGCAGGGATAATGAATTTACTGTAGGGATAGATGGATTTTGTGAGCTTGTGTGGTTGGAAAGTTGGGGGTAGAAGGGATACAGAAAAGCACACAAGAAAAGAAAGAAAGAGAGCAAGAAAGAGAAAGAAAGAAAGAGAAAGAAAGAAAGAACAAACGAACAAAAGAAGGAAGGAAGGAAGGAAGGAAGGAAAAATAAAAGAAAAAAGAAAAAAACAACCAAAACCCCACAATTTGTCAGCCTTGCCAGGTTAGTGCAGACACAAATAACAAATATGGGAGAGCTGAATGTGTTTGGGGAAAGCCTGCCAATAGCATACCACTAACACAGTGGCAGAGCAAAGGGAGGGGGGAAGCCACAAAGACAAAGAACTAAAAATCATGCTTTCCTTAAATGTTCTGTATTTTTCAAAATATTCTGTACTTTTCACACTATGGTGTCCACTAACAGGAAACTGAAATGCCCTGCAGAACCCTGAAACACTCAGAGACTCAGAAAAGCAAAACAACAAAAGAAGTAAGCTATCACTTGAGAGTAGAAACAAAATGTGACCTAGAGGTCTGTCTGCATTACTGAGACTTGTGTTCCCTCTGTTTTTGCTGTTACATTGTTGTATTATCTGCCATCTGTAACTTGGATTCAAAACTAATTTGTTGGGGACAGTAGAAGGCTTTTCACAAATACTAGCTATAGCTCCTTTGTCGAGGCCACCTATGGAATTTTGCCAAAAAGTTATAAAAAATTAAAAAGAAATTGCTTCTGGGATGATCTGTGAACGTGGTTTTGAAACCACCTAGAAGAATGTAATTTTGCCTTAAACAGAAGAGTGTACTTTTATAAAGAAGTACTAACAACAGCCAGAGTTATATCAGCGGAAAATATTTTGGAAGGGATATTAAAACTCATACTTTGGTGCTCAAGCCAATATTTATATGGACTAAAATGAGACCTAACACAGTTGCAGGGAAGGAACAGGGCAGCTTAGTCCACATCTGCTTGCTGTTATTTTCCACCACTGTCTTTGAAGGGTCTCATCAATGTGAGAGAGAGGAGTCTGGAATAGATGGACATGAAGTCTGATCTGTTCAGACAATGCCTGTGTTTTAT
Organism: Falco biarmicus; assembly: GCF_023638135.1. NCBI lineage: Eukaryota > Metazoa > Chordata > Aves > Falconiformes > Falconidae > Falco > Falco biarmicus. The sequence goes on along the minus strand of NC_079311.1, from coordinate 48,854,192 downwards.
TAGGTTTATTTTGTTTAGCAGCAGCACTGTTTCTGGCATTGTACCATTCCCAAATACAGAGAGCCCTGACTAAGCTGAATCATCGTGAGTTTGAACTGACGCTGATAGGAAAGCACAAGACTCTGCAGAGCTCATCATTTCTCACACAACACTGCCATGAAAGCTTCTGCCCTCATCTGGCCCAGTGCTCAGGATTCACATGGCCTTCTCACAGCTTCTCTGAGCGAGAAGCACCTTTCCCAAGGCTGCTTTTGAGAACACACCACCCCTTCTTGTGGGATGTAGTGGTTCATCCCTGGAAACAGAGATGCTAGGCAATTTCAGTGTTGGTTGCTGCATTTCCCCGTAAGTAGGTAGGAAATTCCTTCAAGGGTTTAAATGATGGCAAGGTTTCTGCTCTGCATTATGGCTACCCCCACAGCTCTTGCCTTCCCCCCACCAGCTGAACTTCGCACCCAGAGACTTGCATGGAAACAGTCACATTGTCCTGGTTTCAGCTGGGAACTAGCTAAAGGGGTATTCTGTACCATGGGGCATCATGGTATATAAACTCGCAGTGGGGTGAGGGGTGGGGGGCTGGTGTTGCCCAGGGCTGCTGATTGCTGATAGCTGCATAGCTGTAACTTTGTATGTATGACTGGCTGGGCATTGGTCAGTGGGTGGTGAGCGGTTTTGTGCATCACCTGTCTTCTTTCCTCCCGTCCCTTTGGATTTTGTTCCTCCCCCATTCCCCTCCTGTTCATTATGAATTTTATTGTTGTTGTTATTATTATTATTATTGTTATTTAATTTAAAAAATCTATTTCAACTATTAAATTGTTCTTATCTCAGCTCTTGAGTTTTACATTCCTTTCCAATTCTCCTCCTCACCCCCCTTGTGAGGGGGCAGTAAGCAAGTTGCTGTCTGGGGTTAAGCCACGACACCCGTTTACCTGCAGGCCCTCCTCAGCCTGCACCACCCGTCACACCTGCACTGCATATGCAGCCACAGCTCCTGTCCAGCCTTACTGAACTTTCCATGCATGTCTTCATATCAGCCTGTTGCACCCTGTTCCTCAAGTCTGGACAACATGGCTGAGAAGGAAAGCCCAAACTGTGGAGCAGCTTCATTGCTCCCAAGCCCTGGAAAGCCATTTCCCAGCCAAAACCAGAGCCTGACTGTGGCAGCAGTCCTTTCCAAGAGCATGACCTCCCAGTAGACACCTCTCCCCAGAAAATCCATCAGGGAGGAGCATACCTGCCACTGTGCTGGGGGCTCAGTGGTGGTGCACAGGATGGCTACAGAGAGAGCAGTGCCAGCTGCTTGCTGGCCTGGCCCTTGGCGCTGCCAGGGCTGGTGGGCAGGCACCTTGGCCTTGCCCACTGGTGGGACAGGGTCACATAGCCTTTGTGCAGGATGCAGCAGTCAATGGCAGGTGCCACTCTGTGCCTGTGGAGACTTTCTTGGAGCTAAGCTGCTGGGCTTCAGGCTGATGTGTAGTGGCTGACAGAGCCAGCTTCCCCTGGTTGGAGAGGGTAGCCATGCCTTTGCTCACAGACTCAAGCTAGAGATGGTGGTGGTGCTCCTTCTGTTTTGCCTTAGCTGCCACCGTTAAAGATCTGGCTTCAGGCCTACTTTTGGCTCAATTCTCTGCGCTTTAAAGAAAAGCAACAGTGTCAGAGAGACTTCCTGCAAGTCACATTGTGAAAAAGGCAGATGAAGATAGTGTTCACAATGGTAATGGTTATATATATCTTTTCTTAATACAGATGATAAGGGTTCTCTATATCTGTCCAGCTGCCCAGAGGCCAGAATACTACTCCTTCCTCCCTTCACTTTTCTCATAGAGTGATTTCACTAAACCATGACTCGAGAACTCTTAAAAAGCACCACAGGTACAATGCTTTGCTGGAAATGTGGTGCTTTCTTCTAGCTTCACAGAGTCAGTTTTAATGCTATTGATGTCTAGCTATGCATTCAGTCTCCGTGATCTCATTGTTGTCAACATGAAATGATTCTCTTCTCCTAGTGATGCTAGGTTAGCCGCATAGCTGTAACTTTGTATGAATGACTGTGCCCTTGAAGGAGAACTATAAACCTCATAAAGGGAACATCCTACCCCAGGAGGTGCCAACAACCAGTTAACTGCAATGAAGACAAGAAGTCAGCAGAAGGCGGCTCTAACTAGGGCTGTAAAGGCAGCAGGGGCAGGTCATGACCACTGACTCAATTCAGCACTAAAAGACCACCCCCCTGCCTCCCTCAGACATGCATAGTAAATTTAAAATACACTAACTTTAAATCAATGCGAGACAATTACAGACCATCAGGAAGCTACTGTGCACAACTAATTACCAATAGTATCTTTTAGGTACAGTTTGGAAAATACATATGTATAACTAGACTGTATAAATATTATTCTTGTTCTTCTGAGTTTTGGGCTTGCTTTGTGGAACACCACCTAGCCCCCAGCTTTGCGCAAACCTGTAATAAAAGAAATACCTCGACTCTGTGTGTTGACTGGCTCTTGCATATTGGGTGAAAGATTCCACTTTTATGGACAACACTATTACTGGAGGGAACAGCCTATTTATTACTTATGAAAGAGAATGTTTGCTCAGTTAGAATTTTCACATGCTTCTCAGCAAATCATCTGACTGACTTGCTACTGTTACTCAGGCCAGCATATAAACTTCAGCCTCTTTTGTTAAAATGAAGTATGAGAACCAATGTGTAATCAGTCTCTTAAACTTAGACTAGACAACAATAGGCATAAGCTCCGTTTTTCTGCATTAAAGGTAATGATTCCTTATTTCACACTTTGTATTGGGTCTGGCTGAGATGGAGCTAGTTTTCCCCATACTCTCTCTACAGATCTCATAGTGCTGTACTTTGTATTGGTGGCTAGAAAGGTGTTGATAACACACCAGTGTTTTGTTACAGCACCAACTTTTCCCCTTCACCAGTAGGCTGAGGATGGGCAAGAACTTGGGAGGGGACATAGCCAAGACAGCTGACCCAAACTGACCAAAGGAATATTCCATACCATATGACATCTGCTCAGCAACAAAAGCTAAAAGAAAGTAAGAAGAAGTGCAAGCATTCAATATTTACGTTTGTCTTCTGCAGCAACCACTAGGTGTACTGACGCCCTGCTTCCCAGAAAGTGGCTGAATATTGCCTGCTGATGGGAAGTAGAGAATACCCTTTAGTATCATTTTATAAAACTGTCTTTATGTTATTTTCTCCACCACTGTCCTGCTCAGGAGGGGAAGGGAGAGATAGAGTAGCTTGGTGGGCACCTGGCATCCAACCAAGGTCAAATCACCACACACTTATATCTAAACCTAGTGGCTTTCTTTACAGGCCACACTTTGCAAACTCAAATAAAAGATATAGCTTTTAATTTGTTTCAGCTGTGAAGGAACAGTCCATAAATTGTCACAAGTGTTGTTCAAGCCCTTGATCGTGTTTCAGAACTTCTCACTCAGCAGTTGTGACAAGTATTTCTGCTCATGAAAAAATCTGTTTCACCTAGCTCTAAATTTTTTTTTAAACTATTTTTTTCTTATTCTAGCATCATTAAAATCATTAAGGGCTCAAGTGAGAACAAATTTTTTTTCTGCAGCTGGCTTTATTTATTTCAATTCTAGGAATCACAAGACACAATAAAATTTCTTGTAGAACCCTTTTATTCATCAGATATTAAAACACTGAAAATAGCTAGCACTAATGAGCTCCCAATGTTGATTGAGCTTTTCAGACCTGATTGAGAGGAAGAACTCTTTTAAAACAGTATTTGTTTCCCAGGTCGGTAGGCATTATGGGGCATGTTGCATGTGCAAAATCTATACATTATATCTTCCATATATCTAGTAGCATCTCTAAAGCTAGCATCCTTATGCAGGATTCATAGGCCTCCACTATCTATTCAAGGGTATTTTTTAAAAGAGACATCTTTGGCAATGTTCAGAACATTGTCTCCCAAAGATGCTGCCAAATAAGAATGTTTCAGATTCAGCCTCTACAGGGATCTCAGAGCAGGGGCCAAGCTAGCGTGAGAACACAACATTCTGTAAGATTAGTGCTTTGTATTTAGGTCAGGTTTTCCCCTGTGCTAGTTTTGACTGGGATAGAGTTAATTTTCTTCTTAGTAACTAGTATGGGGCTATGTTCTGGATTTGTGCTGGAGACAGCATTGATAACACCGAGATATTTTAGCTATTGCTGAGCAGGGCTTACCCAGACCCAAGGCAAAAAGCTGCTCCTCACCCCACCCCACCCCACCAGCAAGGAGGCTGGGGGTGCACAAGAATTTGGGAGGGGACACAGAGGGACAGCTGGCCCAACTGATCAGAGGGATATTCTGTACCATATGACATCATTTAGAGCAGCAAAAGCTGAGGGGATGAAGAAGGAAGTGGGGGGACATTGGAGTTGTGGCATTTTGTCTTCCCAAACACCCATTACACATGCTGAAGCCCTGCTTTCCTATAGATGGGTAAAAACCTGCCTGCTGATGGGAACTACTGAATGAATTCCAGGTTTTATTTTGCTTATGTGCATGACTTTTGCTTTACTTATTAAACTGTCTTATCTCAACATATGAGTTTTCTCACTTTTATCCTTCTGATTCTGTCTCCCATCCCACTGAGGGAGAGTGAGTGAGTGGCTGTGTGGTCCTTTAGCTGCCACCTGGGGTCAAACCATGACACCCCCCCAAACAGCAAGCAGAATGCTGTGTAGTGACTCAGTGCAGCAGGAGAGGGCAGGGAAGCGTTTGTTTGCAGAGCACTTTAGGTGGTCTCTGTCTACTGTTATGTAAGGCTCCAAAAAGGTCACTGATATGCTAACACATGACGCTGCCACACAGGGTACATGGAATTATCTCTGTAAGTCATCCTCATTTTCTTCAATTAAAGCCATGAAGAATGTTTGTAAATCTGTAAATCATGATACAATGACCTTTGCTGCCCACAGTACTAATTAGAAGTATGTTGCATGGCTTACATAAAGGCCATGCGCTGTCCCATATTTTTGGAAATGAGTTGAAGTTAAGTTTCATACTGGCAGCATCAAAGCTAAAGTGTTATTTTGAGAGTTATTTCAAAATACTGCTCTGTGTATGCTGTGCCACAGCCTTTTCTATTTCTAGACACTATACATATTCACAATAAACCAGTGACCAATGCATAACAACATTCATTCAGTTTCTGCCTGTTTTGAACTGTTATCTATAATACAATGGTTTCTACACAGTAGTTGTTATGTGAAGTTGTTTCAATAAGTTACATGTACTTACACAGAGTTTTGAATTGCAGCCTACTTGCAAGTGGTTTGTTTCATATATTTAAAGATATTTCTTGATATTGGACTTGCAGGCCGTACAACACACATTCCAGTCTGAAAAAACCAGCTCTTGATACCAGAGAGTATACTAACACAAAGTGTGTTACACCGCTGAATTCAGCAGAATGGGCTGTGTTGGTGGCAAGTCCAGCCACTTGCCTCATGCACCAGACCAGAAAGAGTGGTCCTGCAGCAGCATGTGCCCAGCTGAGATGGCTTCATGTGGAAGACTGAAGGGATATTCCTGAACTCATTTGCAGTTTCTTGATCTGGTTCATCAGCAGAGATGTAGCTCAACTGATTCACACATTGACTCCTACTGTTTGCAAGCTCATGCTGAACAGTGCAGCTTGGGATACACCACAGGCCCATGACAACAGCATGAGCTTTGCAGCAGTGATGCAGTGGTGCGCATTGTTGCTGCACTCCCTTGCACTTTCTCCTGCCCTAGAAGCATCCTCATGGTTATGCATTTGCAGATAATTCCCGTCTCAGTATTGTGACCTAGATCACGGAAGGGATGGCTTGAAAAAAAACTTTAACCAAAGGAATTCTTAATTTCAAATCCAGGGCAGGTGCCCCATTTCACTGATAGAGCTGAAGGGGCAGTTGCTAGTAGGGAGGAGTATATCTTTATCTTAATATCACCCCTCTTTCTACTATCAAACTACAGCCTCAGTCACTTTCAGTGTTGTGCGGAACTCGCTGGTCATGTGATGGGCATGTTTTTGTTAGCAAATCTTTTTACAGCTGCCTAGTTGCCAGCAAAATACAGCCAGTCTCCAGCTTCTCATTGCAAGTAACAGCATTTGATAGTGATGTTCTTCACATTCAAGCTTTCAAACAATTGTGCGCTTGCACTGGGAAGCATTCAGGTTTCCTGTAATGAGGAAGGCACCGGTGTCTGGGCAGGTCTTGAGCACGTCTATAGTGACTGCAGGAGCTTCACTGTTTGCAGATGTCTGGGCAGAAAACCAAATTCAAAAGGTCAAAGCTGGAAGAAATTCTGTCTTGGAATCAATTCAGCTGGTTTATAAAGATCTGCCAAATGCATACCTGACCTATGTTTGCTCTTTGAAAGACCACTGTTACTATCAAGCATCTGATGAAGATGAAGCAGTGAAAGACTGTGAAGGACATTTGTTTAGTCTCCTTCAGATTTTATTCCTCTACAGTAAGGCTATACTAGAGGTAGCTCACAGCAAAAGCTGATGGATTATCTGACAAATTGTTCAAGAGATCTGGAAGCTGTCTGTTAGTCCAAAGCCAGTGTACACTAGAACTAGAGAAATGTTCCCATATGCCTCTTCCCTTCTAGAAGCAAATTATTTTGTTATGGAGGTGAGCCGAGAAGTACCCTGAACAATGCCAAATATTTTCCAGAGTAAGAAACTGCTGAGAAGAGTTTCTTCTACTGCTGAATATCTGAGGCCAAATGGGAACATGGGTAAATTTAACTGTAATAAAAGACAAATCCAGCAGATGTGGAGAGACATTTATGCCACAGTTGCTTGATGGGTACATAATGCCATATAGAACTGGAGTACCTGGTTCTTTAGGCAAAGTATCGTTAAGAACCTGCAAAAAAAAAAAAAAAAAAAAAAGAAATAGATTGCAACTCCTGATTTTCATCTCATTAGCCAGCACTCAGAGAGAGAGGTGAGGAAGAAAGGGTTGCTGGGAAGTTAAAGTAGCTCCAGATTTCAGTTGGCACAAGTAGGACAAACACTATCCATCTGCTAGATTCCAACACACATAAGCACTGTTTATCTGAAACTGAGAGGGGATCACACAATAAATCATTCACAGCACTAATTGGCTTCTCCATTGGTAGTCTCTTTGCCAGTCAAGGTCTTAGCAGAATTCCTTTTGTGTCCTCCCCAAAGACAGCCTACTTGTTTCACCACCACTAGGGTTCCCAAGCACACCTCACAAACAGTTTTGGTTACCTCAGCCTGCCCTCTCCTGAAGATGGTATTCATTACTGCAGCCCACTATGCCATGACGTTTGGCACCTGTGAACCTGGGATCCTGTCAGACCAGATGCTTGGAAACACCATTTCCCCCTCTATCCAGAGATGAGGAAGCCATGTTTCCTGTATCCTTCACCTCAGCAACCATCTGTTCTTGGGTGTTCCTCTTTCCAGTTGGCAATAGCATTACAGCCCCAGTGTGCCAGCTTCATGCATGCCCCCCTAAGATGCATGGTCACCTGGTTACCCAGCCCGATGCTCAAGGTGTGGTCTGTCACACAATGCCTGCATAAGGCTGCTCAGTAAAATGCTCTGTCTTTTATTAAAATTATCTGGATTAGAAGTTGCATTATAAATTTAACAGCTCATTCATTCTTTTAGAAAGGGAAATGCTTTGTACACATTTTTTATGGTCCATCTGATGACACAAAGCCTGTTATTGTAAGGACATCCAGCGCTGCATTGGACACTCTGTAAATAAAGAAGTGAAGTTACAGGTGATTATGGGTGTTTCAGTCCCAGGTCTTCCCACTAGGTTAGTCACAGCTCTTTGTAGTGAATACTGGCATTTGTCCTCTTGATAACTAATAAACAATAATTCATGGCAGCAGAAAGATAATTACAAGTGAAGGTAATCATATTGTGTAGGTAAAATATATCTAAAGCAAATAAAAGCACTGTCATCAATGCAAGAGCAGTAAGTACAATTCAGCCATAAATGAATTTCTGATTGTATCCTTTAGGGGTGACTAGTCACAGGACAAAATAACAGCTGTCTGTGTAAGGCAGTCACAGACCTGAGTCAGAATCAGTTAATGGGGACCAGACTTTTAAGCACACAGGCATGACCTTGCAAGACTTCTGGAAACATCCAGGCACATACATGAAGATGGTATTTTCTTGGGCAATAGAGAAATATGTACTTAGATACCCTAGTCTAGCACGTAATAGCTCTATAAATCATATACTAGTGTGCTATTCTGATCTGCCCAGACACCTTCTGGTGAAGGTCACTGTTCCATGTAATGTAATGAGCTAAATCCAGTCTTACTTGTGCCTTGACCTCGGAAGTCCTTAAATAAGAGATCAATTGTAAAATACCTTGATACAGGATGAACACATGGGAACAGGGCAGGTCTGGTACTCAGCAAGCTCTTGTGGTACTGTTGATGCTCTGCCTGGCAGGAGGCCTTAGAACATTTTCACTTGTCTGTGCCTACTGTTCTCTAGTGGTAGCTGCAGACCAAAAGCACTGCACAAAACCAGAAAGGTACTATTTCTGACAATTTTTTTTGTAGCAGGGTTTCCAAATGCTGCACTGCTTTGTTAGCTTAGAAGAATAAAGCAACTTTTTTGAATAGAAAAGGTTGACAGCTAACACCATCTGCAACAAATAACAATGCCAGAAGTTTCTTTTCTTCAAAGAAAAAACAGAAGCAATAAAAATTTAGCACGAAAGTGGAAACTTCCAGCAAAGAGGCAAAAAGAGAAGAGAAAGCATGGTTTTTCTCCTCACACAGGACATGAAAAGAAAAAAAAAAGAAAGAAAAAAATAAAAAAGCAGATCTAACTCATAGTGATGAATGCTTTTGCCTAAGGTGGCTATTATTGACATTTCTCACTGCCCATGCAGAATGGGAGCAGTCAGTCTCATGTGAAGGAGACTCAGGGTTTGTGACACATGTTAGGAAGACACAAGCCTTGCTTTTACACAGTGCAAGTAAAGGTATTGCCCCTGAAGAGTCCTTGTAGTTGCTCATTCAGTCAGCTCTGCTGGGATGTGTAAACTATGTCCTGAAGTGTTCTGGACAACCTACAGTCTGGATCTTTGGGTCTGATTGCCTACAGAAATCTGGACTGAGCTTTCTCCCCAAACAATTTATTTTGTCTATAGATATGGTAAAATACCGTTTTTAAAAAAACTCTCAAAACAAAAATCCTTAAGCAGGGACACTGGAAGCAAAATTTTTTCAAGGCACAACAGGATAGTCTCACATGTGGTTTTTTTATTCATATTGCCTCACCTTACCTCCATCTTCTGAAGAGCCAACAGAGATGCCACAACCCAGGCAACCTGTCTTCCATCCCCTGTCCCTCATTCTCCTGTCTGGGAGCCTCTCCTCTCATTGGTCCTTTCAGTGATGGCTCAAGGGGGCACAGGATAAAAAGGACTTGAAAAAAGTCAACAGATAGCCCTGGAGAGCAGTGGGGATGGAGGGAAAACTCTGACACCCAGTAAGGCAGTCCTAGCAAGATTAGGGAGTGAGAAAACACAGCAAGCCAAAGAAAAAGCAGCTGCAGCAAGGGGAAGACCAAATATGGACTCAGCAGTCTTCTGTTTCCTGCCACATGGAAAGGCTGGGCAGCTATTTCCCCCACTTCCCCTGTCTCTTCCACTGCCCCTTTCATTTATTTCATGTTGTTCCAGCGAATGTTTCATCTCCTGCTTCAGTCTTTCTAAACTGCCTGACAAGAGCATTTGGGATGCTGCCATTAGAATTGGGATGTTTTCAGGTCTTTCTGATGGTTAAGGGCTAGTAGTTTGGAAAAATACAACAAAACAGAAGAAACCAAGCAAGGTTGTTTTATATGGAAAAATATTAGGCCACAGAAATGGAAATCTTTTGTGGACATGCCCAGTTTTTAAAAACTTTCCTGTTGAAGACTTCCAAGACAGATTTTTGAGTAGAACTTGTGAAACAGCTTTAAGAGGAGAGTCTGACTATAAAGCCCTGTCTGTGGTTAGCACATTGAACAAACATCTATATATTGCAAGCATATCCTTACCTTTTTAGCCTTCTCTCCTTCATTTCTTACAGAAAAGTTTCAGTATGAATCAGGTTGACATTTTTGAAGAAGGGGAACTGCAGTTCTCTCACTAGCGTTTAATCTGTTTCAGTGTCAAGGACACTGGACTTACAAATTCTCATGCTTACACATGAGAGTTGCCCAGCAGATAGGCATGTCATTGTTCATAGAATCACAGAACCATAGGATGGTTTGGGTTGGAAGAGGGACCGTAAAGATCCTCTTGTTCCAACCCCGCTGCCACGGGCACGGACACATTCCACTAGACCAGGTTGCTCAAAGCCCCATCCAGCCTGGCATTGAACACTGCCAGGGATGGGGCAGCCACAGCTTCTCTGGGCAGCCTGTTCCAGTGTCTCACTGCCCTCATGGTAAAGAATTTCTTCCCAATATCTAACGTATATCTAACTCTTTTTAGTTTAAAATGATTACCCCTTGTCCTGTTACTACAGACCCTACTGAAATGTATGTCTCCATCTTTCTTACAAGCCCCCTTTAGGTACTGGAAGGCCGCTATAAGGTCTGCCTGGAGCCTTCTCTTCTCCAGGCTGAAGAACCCCAACTGTCTCAGCCTGCCTTCATAGGAGAAGTACTGCAGCCCTCTGATCACCTTCATGGCCCTCTTTGGACTCACTCCGACAGGTCCACATCCTTCTTAAGTTGGGGGCTCCAGAGCTGAACACAATACTCCAGGTAGGGTCTCAGAAGAGCAGAGTAGAGGGGGAGAATCACCTCCCTCAACCTGCTGGCCATGCTTCTTTTGATGCAGCCCAGTATACAGTCAGCTTTCTGTGCTGCAGGTGTACGTTATTGGGCCATGTTGAGCTTTTTGTCCACCATCACCTTCAAGTCCTTCTCCTGAGGGCTGTTCTCAATCCATTCTCCACCCAGCCTGTATCGATACTGTGGGTTGCCCCAACTCAGGTGCAGGACCTTGCACTCAGCCTTGTTGAATTTCATGAGGTTTACATGGGCCCACCTCTTAATCCTATCAAGGCCCCCCTCCAGATGGTATCCCTTCCCTCCAGTGTGTTGACCACACCGTGCAGCTTACTGCTGTCAGCAGACTTGCTGAGGGTGCACTCAAGGCCACATACAGGGAATACTGGTCTGATCAGAAGAAAGTGCAGGCATTACAAGTCCACTAGCTTAGCCTAAAGATAACTGAGACAAAACCATGCCTCATTCCTCAATCTCCTGTCCATTCTCTCTTGTTGCTCTACAAGGAGACTGAAGTTGTCATGTTGACTCCAGACTAGATTGTGGATTGCCTCCTTTCATTTGCCTGACTACCTGCAGCCCCATATGCTTGCTTAGCTGAAGTTACACTTTATGTGGTGATCTCTGCATCTGGCCTTGATCTGAAGTCTTGAAGACAGGGGAAGTAAGGCAAGTGTAAGTGGCCAGCAGTGTTTGGCATGAACAGACACCAATGGCAGGAATGGAGGTTTTGCAAGAAGGGCTGCATCCAGTCACCGTAAGCGACATTTGCGAGAGTCAATGGTCTCTGGCTGTAATTAGATGTCGTAAGTTCCTGTACAGTTCTAAACACACATGCTGTACAGCCTGTTTTGGAGATATTCCATGCTACATCTTTTCATATTCACAGCACTGAAGCTTAGAATGTTGCTGTAGGAAACACCTTGTATCATTGTGCCTAGAGGTAAATGCTGCAGTCAGCTCTCTCTGCTGTCGATCCTCAGAAGCAGATCTGCTGAGGCAACACAAAGGAATGTAACCGTATTTTGAGATGACAGGCTCTGTAAATATCAAATAATATGTGAGCACAACGATGTGAGCGGCAACGCCATTACTTACAGACTTGGAGTGTTGTATTCTCTACCTCCCCGGACCACGGGCTAACCCTTGCCCATCAAACACACCTTTTTCCAAAAGGAGCCACTGTCTTTGTGTAACAGCTAAACAGAGTCTGGCTGAGCTGCCTATCAAAGGGGCTGTAAAAAACAAAACTGATGACGATACTGTTAAGAAGGATCAGAGAGAGTGACTAAGACTCACAGATGCCCTCAGTGTGGATGAAGGTGAGACAACACTCAAGGACTGTACATAAACATCAACGTTAAGGGAACCCACCTTCTGTATGTGTTGACCCTCTCACAATTACACCCACCTAAGCCATGCGGCTTTATGAGAAGACAAGGCAGGCCTTGCACTAGTTAACAACTTTAAGAGAAAGAAGGGTGAGGGGAAGGGAGGAGATCACCAGTCCTGGGTCCAGTGTTGGACCTGCCAGCAGGGGTGTTCAGTGGAGAAAGCGAGTGCTCAAGAGGCTTGTATGTGTCTCTATTTATTGGCCCCAGATCCTGGACTTCTGGAACCTTCTCTTGGCCCAGTTCCAGGAGTGGCTGAGACACCAGTCAGCCAGGGGCAGTGACACCAGGCCTCTCCTCATGACTGCCTTTTCCTACTTCTGGAACCTTCTGGGCCTCATCCCTTACAGACACTAGAGGATTCCACTTTGGGACACCAGGCTAAATGCCAGCTGCATGTGAGTGTACACCATGCCTGGCAGTATGTGTTACTAGGTGGCCCTTGCAAATGCACCAATTTTATAACCAGAAATTTATTTACAAGGAATCAAAACCCAGGCCTGCAAATCCTTTTGGAGATAGATGTGTTAAGGAATGCTATGCTCAACTACAAAATTTAATTTGAAGGTGGTTTTTGGGTGCCCTGTGCTCATATCTCTTCTGGCAGATTTAGAAGCCTCCTTAAAGCCAGACACACTGCTCCTCAGCTACAGCTCACGCTGACAGGTTCGGTAGGACTGTGACATTTTGGAAAGCATGTGCTTTGTAAGAACATCTGTCTGCAGGAAATACCGCATCTCTGCTTCCTCACACAAACTGATGTCCACACGACCTGCATGCATATTCTTTTTAAATGGCAATAGCCTTTAATTCTTCCTTATTTTGATGACTAAGCATGTCACAACACCCAGATCCAATTAAATATGCATGAAATGACTACAGGCTGCAGCAGATTGGTTTGAAAGTTTGCAGTGAAGGTAACGAGGGGAGCCCTTTAAAGATCCAACTACAGTTAGTCACACAATGACCCCACTTACAGCCAAAAAGCCACAGGTGTATGGCGCAGCAGCAGGTGGATAAATGTGAGCAAATAGGGAAAAAGAAAAGGTATGAGTGGCAAGCTGGGTGTCCATAATACATTTACCCAAATACGTTTTCATACTTATCAGACACGTTCAGCTAATGAATTTGCATAAGCTGTATTTTGAGATATTTAATTAGGAGAGTGTTTATTACTAAATCGTAATATGAAGGGCTGCGAGCAGAAAGAAACCCAAAGAGCTAACGTGAAGCAGCTTTGAGAAGCTTCTTGTATGTGCAAAGACAGCAACTCAATAAAAGGCCACTGCAGTGAAATATACCTTTGTCTTTCAAATGGCTCAGCTTGGCATTGCCCCTTAGCTTGATGAAGTTTTTTGGTCCCAGTAAGCAAATGCACTAAACCCAAAGATTCTCCACAGAGGCAGGTTCAGATTTAGGTTGCAAAGTTCCACTTTATGCATAAAATCTTATTTACAGTGAAGTAAAAATCATAAAAACCTATGGTCATAGGAAGCACCTTAGGTATGCACCTACAGTTAGTAGCCGTAGTTTTCCTTTCATGCAGAAAGCCTGCCTGCTCTCCTCTTCCCCTCTTGCTATCTTTCAGGCACTGCGTACAAAATACAGCCACTCTCAAAAAGCCCAAGGTTTTGCTGCACCAAATGGGTGTTCCTCATCTATTACAGAAGACTTACCAGATTGTCATAAACAATGTGGCTGTGCCAGCCAGGTGAAAGCCTAGTCTCAGAGCGTGTTTTTAGATCCCCTAGAATACTTTTGATCAGCCTCACCCCAGTTTCTTCCCCTCCCAGAAACCTTTTCCTTTTGGGCCATATGTTAGGATATTTCTCAAGTTTAATCTTTCCTCCACAATGTCAAGTGCTGACAAGTAAACAGCCACCCCAAGTACTGTGTTGTATCAAGGGAGCCATCCCAAAGCTGCACTCCAAAGGGCTACAGTCGAAGCATTTTGGTGCTAATTAAAACCAGTATTTAGGAAAAGGAAAAGTAAACATTTCCTAACATCTCTCTCCATCATCTGCCAAAACATTCATTGCCAGCTTTATTAGGCCCTCACTCTGGAGCCATTACTATCGTGTGGTCTGGTAATTGTTACAACAGATATGCAAGTCACTTTGCTAAGCAGACTGGGTGTTATTTTACCTTTTTCTTTTTTTTTTTTTTTTTTTTTTTGTAGTTTCACATGACACAAATCACTGGTTTTTTGGTCACTTTTTAAACACCTGCTAACTCTTTCTTAATCTTACAAGTTGAAATCTTAATTATAATAGTATCCCTTCCAATTTCCCAGTGTACACACACTCTCAACATTACTTCCTCCAAAGTATTTACATTCTTTGGAATTAAAAAAAAAAATTGAGTAACAGTCTCTTAACTAGAATAAATCAACCTAACTTCTCTTCAATGTATTGACATCAGCTCCACCAGCAAGAATCCAGCCCTCAAATGGTAAAAAATGTCACTTTCCTTTCCCCACTATATTCCAAAAGAGAACAAATAAACCATTCTGCAACTATAAGGGTTTCATCACAAAGGCACTTACAAGACTCATGCTGCACACAAAACCTTTCCTTTCATTCTGCGAGAAACTCACAATCTAGTCTTCTTCTTTCTTTTTTTTTTTTTTTTTTTTTTAAATAAGGAAGTCAGGTTATGCAAAAGTTCATAAAAAATGTGACCAAAACAAAAATGCAACAGCAGCAGCACTGGGATGATAGAAATAAGCGGATTTGGACTTTCATTACAGCCTGGAGGAAAGTTTTGTATTGAATTTCATTCTTCAAAAAAAGTAGAAGAAAAAAAGAAAAGAAAAAAAGGAGGGAGAAGAAGAATAAAGGAAAACTGAACAAACGAGAGTTTTGTTGGTTTTGGTGGTTTAATGACTTCCCTTTTTGGTGCTCTTTGACTGCTTTCCAGGCACTCCCCTCCTGAGCCAATTTCTGTGGGCCACTGGGTTTGGCTGGGTGCCAGTGTGACAATCGGTGCCTGAGCAGCCTCTTCAGCCAGAGATTATTCCTTGGGTTCCTCTGTTTTATTAGCGGGGAGGTGGGGGGGGCCACAGGGGTGATTTCTAAACTGAAACAGGATGTCTCGCTGGTGTCCCAAGCTGTGAAAGACAGTTTCATTGGCTGTGCTGGTGACACAAGATTGTTTAAACTAATCCAGTGAGACTAGGCTGCAGATTTCTTGTTTAGCTTTATTCCTTTAAGATTCAAAAACCTCAGAGGGATGCCACCTCAACGGGAGGCTCTAGGGAGGTGGTTCCTCAGCATATTAAGCCGACTAGAAAATATCATGTTAAAACATGTATCTGAATATATCTATTATCCACAGACGGAACTTTCCAAACTAATTGTGATTCAGTCCCCCAAACAATTACATAAAATGTTCCATGCAAGTAAGTGATTGTGCGGGTATGCAAAATCACACACAAACAGATTTTAGTCAAATAGTTCTCAAATTAAGGTTTTTAATATGTCTAATGCCTTGTGCAGCAAATGACATGTCGGTAGATTAAAAATCACATATTTAGTTTATCAGAATTTAGTTCAGCTTTTTTTGAACTATTATTTTTGAACAGTATCACCTCAAAAAAAGGGTATGGTTGTTATGCATGAACAGCAGCTACTGAGTACATTTGTATTGTCCATGGTTTTTACTAGAGAGATCAGAGCACTGCATTAGAAAATAATATATAGATTATACAACATTGTCAAGCTATTACACATCTTTACAGAAATCCTTTTCAAATAAACAATATTTTTTCTGCATATCCTGCTGATATAAAAAATCTGATATAGGTAACAGCTATCTTAGGCCATCTTAGGTAAATTACGGCATCTCTCCCAATGAACAAAGTTTCTTTACTGTTGCCATCCTTCACAGTGTCCCAGCCATTCTCTAATCCCTCACCAAGAGAAAGAGCACCACACCGAACAGAGATTCAACCACTTGCACAAAACTGGTCACACTGAGTCTGCAGCCAAGCTGATGCTGAGCATCAGTCTTCCTCAGACCCAAACCAGCAGCCAGTGTCCTGCCCTGAACTATTCTGGTTATGCACTCAGACAGTGATGGCATGCCAAAGGAAGCACACCACAGTAACACACAGGTTTTCTGTGTCTCCTCTACAGCCCACAGTAATCCCTCAGAAGTTTTGGGGTAATAATCATCATACAGCCAGTCAGTTATTTTTATGTGAAACTTCAAGTCCAACATCTGAGACAGAAACTTCAAAAGTAAACTGGCACTTTTGCTGAAGACTTCACCAAAATCAATAAGCGCTGTCTTGTTTCCTACGTTGTTCAATGGATTTCAAGCTGGTTACTACAGGGGCGAGAAAAATGAATGCACAATGTATGTCCATTCAGGTAGCTGCAGCAGTGACACATTACAGCCAACACAGCCTGCATGCCGCTGCTGATTTTTCATGGTTTTGTGGCAGGCTTTAAAGGCAACGCTCTGTGTGTGTGTGTGTGATGGAACAGAGAACAAAACTGAAGAGGAAATGGGAGGTGTTATCACCTCCTTTCTGTCTTTCAGGATCAGAAAGATCAGGTAAGCCAACATTCAGCTTGCACCAACATTAGTGCAATGAACTGCATTGAATAAACCACTCTCACATGACAGGCAGGAAGGAAACCAGTGTGCTGTTCAGTGTGGGTTTCCACAGATCGGAACAATCACCTCTACATTCTCACCTACAACAGAAAACAGCGTTACACACATCCAGTTTGCCTGCCAGATAGCAGGGAGTCCACAATGTCTGAACCATCTCCAAGCCAGCTATGCCAGCATTTGCCAGTGCCTCTTCTGGGCTCCCTAGAATCAAAGTTAACTGCATACTGAGGGTGACAAGACCTACATATTTGGAGTTGTTTTCTTGGGTTATTTTCTTCTTATTCATACTCGGACCCCATAGCATTTCCCAGTGATGAAGCAGAACTGCTGGCTACCTGTTCTGTCAGCAGCCACAGCGTGTCTTCCTTCAGCATCCATTGCACATGGAAACACAAATGCTACTTTGAATACTCAGTACTGCTGAAGAGCAAATGCAGTGTATTACTCTGCTAAAGGTAGAGAGAAGTCATGATCAATTTACCTTTATTTTCTAGACAAAACACAGTGAAAAATATGCTTTCACTCAAATATTCAACAGCTCACAGTGATGGCAAGGACCCCTTTCTTCTTCTATGAACACTTCTTTTTCTTTCATTAAGATTTCTGCTCCCTTTTTTAGTTGGCAACATCCCAATCATCTACAATTGAAATGTTGACGTTGCCATTTTCCCCCCTGGTTTTTTGGCATTATTTTCTAGGACTCTTGTCGTGGTTTAACCACGGCTGGCAGCCAAGCACCACACAGCCACTCGCTCACTCCCCCTCACCCAGAGGGACGGGGAGGAGAATCAGAAAGGAATGTAAAACTCAGGGGTTGAGATTAGAACAATTTAATAGGGAAAGCAAAAGCTGTGCATGCAAGCAAAGCAAAGCAAAGCAAAGCAAAACAAGGAATTCATTCACCGCTCCCCATGGGCAGGCAGGTGCTCAGCCACCTCCAGGAGAGCCGGGCTCCATCACACATAGAGGTTACTTGGGAAGACAAATGCCATAATGCTGAATGTCCCCCCCTTCCTCCTTCTTCTCCCCAGTTTATATGCTCAGCATGATGTCATATGGTATGAAAATACCTCTTTCGCTAGTTGGGGGTCACCTGTCCTGGCTGTGTCCCCTCCCAATGTCCTGTGCCCCGCCCCAGTCCTCTCGCTGGCAGGGCCCAAGAAACTAAAAATTCCTTGATTTAGTATAAACATCACCCAGCAACAATCAAAAACATCTCTGTGTTATCAACATTGTTCTCACACCAAATTCAAAACACGGCACTGCACCAGCTACTAAGAAGAAAATTAACTCTGTCCCAGCTGAAACCAGGACAGCTCTGTTTTCCCACAGCACTGTCCCTAAAATTACACACATGTTATATTGGTGATTTGTAGACCTCTCACTTCCCCCCAGGCTCTGTAAAGAGAAACACCAAACTAATAATATCTTCTCAGCTGTGTCATTGCAAAAGCCATGTATCTTGAATTCTATTCAGTTGTCTCCAACTAAGTCCATTGGCTTAACAGAGCTGTGTGACTCATTAAAATCTTTAATAGATACATAGAGACCACTGTTATCACACTGGTTACAAAGGGTTTTGTGAACTTTGTTACCTAAGATGTGGCTTTGATTTTCCGGTAACATTATTTCATACACTGCAGTTTCACAAAGCTTAGAAAATGCCTTTTTAAATCACTACTCTCACATGCTTCACAATGTGTTTCCATTATATTCATTAATGCACAGGTGGCATTTACCTACTTCCATATTTCATGTGGTCAGCCACTACCTTCAAATCTGAACATATGAATGATACGACAATGCCTCATTAGTCAGCCTGAACATTCACAAAGCTTTTCCTTTCAACTGCCCTAGTGGCCTATTCTGAAGGATCTTGATAACATTTTGTTTCCCTTTCCTGCTGCTGTGCAAGACTTCAGTTGCTGAGTCTAATGTGGAATCAGGTGCGATGGATAGGGGTCTTGTCTTCTCCCCCTGGGAAAAAATCAGCAATAAACAAACAAGAAGATAGGACACTTCTCCTAGTTAGAGAGAAGCACATTCCTGTAGAACTCTTGCAACTGTTCTCCACAGCCCACGCCTTTTCTTCCCCTCAGCCCTACCTTAAAATTGCTATAGCAATTAGAATACAGCAATCAGATTGCATACAACCCACAAGAGACACACAGCTATCACATTTATTGCTACAAAAGTGTGTGTGAGACTGGCGCAACGCAGACTCCCTGCCTTTGCCATGTGTAACTGCAGTAGTCCACTGTGAGGTAGAACCCAAGTGACTGCAGATGAACGGAAAGGATCTCATATATTGTTAAAACCTCAAAATTATCATCTTTCAAGCATTCAGTGGCCTCATACCGAATTGGCACCTCATGACAATGCTTAGTAATACATAAAAAGACAGAGACAGAGCGAGGGATGATTGCAAGGATGATGACTTTCTCTGTTTAAGGCAGTGAAAAAGAAGAAAGGAATAAAAAGCCTCTATAAGTATTTTAAAGGCAAAAAACCCTTGAGATCAGTGTTTCCAGAGATTGATTTTTGATTTTTTATTTTAATTAATATCGTGACTTTCATTCATTTCTTTGTTTTAGGAAGCAGTAAAGATGACAATGAAAAGGGCTTGGACATGAAACCTGCTTTCTGGTTTGTTTTCTGCCACTGACCTTTCACTTGACCTGGACCTAAGAATTCTAAATTCACCTTTTTCTGTACTCAATATAGATGGCTGCAAGTCCACTCTTACAGGAAATAACTAACTTTAAGATAGGAGTTTTCCAAAGATGTCTATTCTTGAAGGTATTCCTCTGTATTGAAGTAAGGACCAATATTATGAAGGTGAATTCATACTTAACCAATCTGACAGCCTTCCACAAGGTGACTGGCTCAGTGGATGAGGGACATCAGTACATCTTGTTTACTGTTGACTTTAGTAATGCTTCAGACATGGTCTGCTGTAACAATCATGTAGACAAGCTATTGAAATTCAGGTCAGATAAATGGACAGTGAGGTGTACTGAAAACTGGCTGAACTGTCAGGCTTAAAGAGTTGTGGTCAGCAGCACAAAGTCCAGCTGCAGGCCAGATACCAGCAATGTGCCCCAGGAGTGGATATGAGGTCAATACTATTTAATAGCTTCATGAATATCCTGAATGATGGGCCAGAGAGCATCTTTCAGCAAGTTCACAGATGACACAAAACTGACAGGAGTGGTTGCTAGACCAGCTGGGTGGTTTAGCCATCCAGAGGGACCTGGGCAGGTTGGAGAAATGGGCTGACTGAAATGCCATGAAATCTGACACAAGAAAATGCCAAGCCCTGCACCTGGAGAGAAGTTAGCCCATGCACCAGCACATGCTGGGTGCTGACTGGCTGGGAAGAAACTCTGCAGAGTAGGTCCTGGAGGGCCCTTGTGGGCAACATCTAACCATTAGTCAGCAGTGTACCCTTGCAGAAAAGAAGGCCAACAGCCTCCTGTGCTGCATCAGGAAGGTGCCACCAGGTAGAGGGAGGTGATCTTTCCATCTGCTCAGCACTGCTGAGACACATCTGTGTGCTGGGTCCAGTTCTGGGCTCCTTACAATGGAGACATGGACATAACGGAGCAAGTCCAGTGAAGACCATGAAGATGATTAAGTGACCAGACCATCTCTCAAAAGAGGAGAGGCTGAGAGAGTTGTGACTGTAAAGCCTGGTGGAGAGAAAGCTGAGGGGGTCTTATTCGTGTGTATAAATACCTGATGAAAGTGTGTAAAGAAGACAGCCAGATTGTCCTCAGTAATGCCCAGTGAAAGGGCAAGGGGCAATGACCACAAACGGATTTTCAGGAAATTCCACCTAAACAGCAGTAAACACTTTGCTGTGTTGAGGTTGGTCATGCACTAGACCCAGCTGACCAGTAAGTTTGCAAAGTCCTCATCCTTGGAGATTCCCAACACCTGACCAGACAATGACTTGAGCCATCTGCTGCAGTTAAACCCGCTCTGAGCAGGGCAGGGTGGTCTAGATGATCTTAAGAGATCCCTTTCAACCTCAGCTATTTTGTGATTCTGTACATGTTGGGATTAGCCTCATATAGCAGTGGCAGTGATGTCCTCCAGTGGCTAGTCAGCGGTAAGTTTTCTCAAAATTTGTAACAGAAAACTTACAGAGGAAAAAAAATAATTGTTGTTATTGGAATAGATTACTCTGGTCTGCAGTTTGGTCTGTGTTTGGGTTTTTTTTTCCCAGATGATTAAGAACACACAAAAAAGCTTTTTTTGTCATAATGAAACAGAAAGAAAATTGCTAAATCTCTGATAGCTAGTACAATTACATTATTTCTTTCATGGGTACGCACATATCATGCACAGGCTTCTGTGTTCACTTGCTGTTGCTTGGTGAGCCTGACTTATCTACATAACTGGCATTGCCACCTCCAGCCACCAGGGACTCTGAATGATTCTGCCCTTTGGTCCTTAAAAGCACCCATGTGTTTTCCTTACTACATAGAACTTGCATGATATAGCTCTACTTTTGAGACAAGGACAAAAGACTATGCTGAGAAGATTGTTTCTGTGGGTTTCTGTTTCTGTTCAGGTACACTACCACTAAAATAGGTCTGTAATCCCTTCCAGTATATTTTTCAACATGACTTCAAGAAACAATAGCCAGTTTAATGCCTCCTCAAAACAAATCTCTCTCAGCATGCCTATTCTTGTCAGGATGTGACTGAAGAGAATTATCCCACATGGATTAAAAACAGTAATCTTCCTTTTCCAGTTGGGAAAATACCTAAAAATCAAGATACTACAGGAACGGGATTTCCAGCTGTGGCTCACTTCTTAAGCTAGACTACGTCAGTAGGATCTCATGGAAAAGATGAAAGAATTGAGGTGTGTTGAGATAGCCCACTTGCTTTGTGTTCTCTTGCTTAGTTAGTCAAAATTTAGATATACAAATTGGGCATGTCAGTCATGCCTGTGAGAGAAGCTCTAAATTCAGCCTGAGAGAGGAAACCCAGTACCTACATGTAGAGTACCCAGTTTCTACGTGGATTTTTAAATTTATTGTTACTACATAGTTGGTATTGACTCTGGCATAACAACAAAAATAAAACATTCCACATTGCTATTGCCATATTTCCAAAGAACATCTGTCCATTTGTCCCTACCTTCTGCAGTGAAGAAAAAGGTAGTATAATGCATTCTCTTTCAGCCACTGATACAGCAGAAACCTGGGTTACGACAACCAACTTAGGCTTTCCAGCCCTGTTGCATTGCAGCTTGGGGCAGCTCCACACAGAAATAAAAGGCAGAGATAATCTTTTTCTTGTAACTTTTTACAATGACACAGTATAAGACTAATTTCTGACATGCAACATTTAAGCATTTAAACTGGTATCAACACTTTGATGAGCCCACTTTTAAGATAAGCACATTAAATGGGATTTCAGCTCTGTAACATCCAAAGCATAGCCATCTGCTGCTGAGACACACAGCTGTTTCAGTTACTTAAGTAGAACTTCTTGTCAGTTACTTTGAATAGAGTGCTTGGAACATAGTTTATGTTTGACTTTTTTCTGATCATAGCAAAAGTTTTGCCCCAAAGACACCTTGATTTGTAAAATGGTCTGCACAAATGTGTATGTGCTTCAGCACTAGTCCAGAGGACAGGACAAGCAACAGCAGCTTGCCATTCCATGAAAAAAATTATGACCTAGGTTCTCAAAGCTGTCATAACCTTTTCTACTAAGGTTTACCAGGACTTTTCCATAGATTAAGGAGATAGAGCACAATATCAAGGTCAAGACATCTCCCCCCAGCTAGGGCTGCATAAACACTGGCAACAAAACAGAAGAAAATTCTTCAGCTATATTAACAGATGTGATCTATAAAATTCTTTACAGTTAGTAGATTACAGTGTGAAGATGAGCAAGTTATCAGGGATCACTTTTCCAAAAATGAAACTGCTGGTTAACACTATCAAAATGTTCTGACTTTAAATAAGGACTCTGGGCATTTGCCTGCCCCCTCTGCATGAATATTCTACCATGAGGGATGCAGTTGTTTCAGATTTCCTACTTACACCAAGTGGAATTGATGTCAGACAACAGGTTTGCTTGTACAGCTGAACTGAGTTTACAACCCTTCTCACTTTTACGGACTCAAAGAGCTCATGGACTTGCATGCTTTATCCACTTGAAATACAACCGGGGCACAGTGTGGAGAGAAAAACTGTTGCTAAAGTCAGAAATTATTAGATTTTCATCAGTTCATTTCAGTAAAGCAAATAGTGTTCCCAGACTGTTTTCAGTGGACCGCTGTCAGCTATTTAAAAACATTTATTCAGCTCATCATGCTTATTATGCCGTAGGTCATGAGCGATATCAAGTGTAATGCTGATGGCTGGGTAGCTAAAAGTAGTGCAATGTCATTTTACAAAGTGCTGAATTTCTGCATCTCCTGTTATCACAGAAGTTACAGGAAGTACATCATGGCAAAATGACATAATTTTTAAAAATTTAACTACTTTTTAGGAAAGACATATTATAGGAAAAAGCTCATAAAACAAAAATGAACAGTCAGGCCTTTCACGACAGTCGGGCCAGCATGAGTTGAGGAATGTTCCAGAGATCACAACATTGAAGTCTGAGCTCTTAATTTTTTAATGTTACTTTAAGAAGTAATAATAATCATCACCAGTTTTTCATAAGGTAACATAAAATTAAGTTCATACCTTCTTTTTTTTTTTTAATATATGCTCTGAACTGTAATGTCTTTAGTTTTAACAGACTACCTCTAGATTAAAATTTAAAAATTGAAAAGTCTCAGCTTAAACCAGCAATAATATTCAAAAGTTGTTATTAAATTTTTTTACTTATTAAATCCCAATTTGGAACACATGAGGCCAACACGGTATTTTTTTAATCTAATATTTTCTTCACAGCAGTTCCATTGAAATCCCAGAAGTCATCCTGTGGAAGCAGGAAAATCAGAACTGGCATATCCAGTATGAGAACAAAGATATCCCAAACCAGAACTCTGTATGTAGCTGACAGACAGAGTGGTAGCAAGCAGCCTTACAAGGTCTGATGCAGCTCATGACAAACCCACGCTAATCCTGCCATGTCTTGCTCTAACTCTTACGCTGTTGCCAGTTAGTAGGTAATTTATTCAGTCTGGTCTAGTAGTTTCAAAATGCCTTACCAATTCCTCCCCTTTCCCAAGGCACAGGAGACATCTGAGTAAATGCCAGTAAGAATTGCGTTCACCTGCCATTGTTTGGGTACCAGCCACATTAGTGTGGTTTGGCTGAGGAGATTTGAGTCATTTCATCCAGCATTTGAACATGACCAGTTCTGGGATACAGGATTTCAGCAGCTGAACAGTGCACAGCATCACAAAAGAGCATAGCATATCATTTCCCCTTGAAGTATGATGGGAAATTGTATAGGCAGAACATAGATTATCTGAGACTGATACTTGACAGAAAGATCCAAACGGAGCCTTCAGTTTTGACAGACGTCCAAGACTAGGTTTCCCTGTGCATCTCAGCAACTGGAAAAATACGTTTACACAGACTGTATGTGATGAGAAACCAAGAAGTAAATACAGCAGCAATTGCTTTTGGCCTGTAGTTAAACTATAGTTATTTAGCATAGGCCATTCTAAGGGTTATCACTGTGCTAATTATACTTTCCACATGCAAAAGAGGATGTCCAGTTTATTACTGGATTGTACGGCCTAGAGTATTAGAGGTAAAGATTTTGACTTGCATGATGCATGTGGGCTGGGTAAGCAGCAGAAAATGTCTGAGGAAAGCCTTGCAAGGCTTCCTGCCAGGAAGAAAGGCTATCCAGCATCAGTCAGGGTCAAAAACATTGCAGAGTGGAGGTGGTGCATGCTGGACTTAAGTACGGACTTTTCCAGTATGTCTAAAGGGACCCATTCTGAGTTGCCATCTGGAAAAGCATAAGTTTGGAGACTATTTTTGTAGAAAAGATGTTCAGAGATAACTAAAGGTATGGTGTCTTATCATGCCTGGCCATTTCCACTTGTCATTGGATGGTGTCTGATGCATTCTTTCAATGGCAGCAGCACTAGATACTACCAATCTTATTAAACATATACAAACAGAAATTCATGTGGTACAATGTACTTTGCAGGTTACTGCTGTCATGTAGCTGTGCCACAGAAAGCACTGCACTCACATTAAAGAAAATAACATGCAGTGCACTCATTTATAGAAACACCTTCAGGTAACAGAGTCTGTACCTAAGCAGGAAGCAAACGGAAATGACATAATTTCTCAAGTCACCTTTAAAAGAGATAAGGTTTTAGAAAAAAAATCCAAGAGCTAAATTAACAAGGATTTAAAAATTATCAAAGGCCTTTCTGAAAATCCCCAGGGCTAGCACTTCTAGCACTTACAGTTGTTTCATCAGTAAGATTGTGCTTATTTTTAAAACAGACTTTATTTATATGAAGTAGGAAAGTACTCATAAGGTCATATCATTTCATCATGCTTACCTGTATTTTGTAGGGCACATTGCATGTTGTTGTTTTTCATTTTCACCTTCTAAAACGTATCAACACAAATCAAGAAGTTGAAAGAGAGTTCTGTGCTTTGCCAGCAGATGCAGTATTGTGTCCTCTGTTAGATTCAGTTCAGGATTAACTGGGTAAAATTTTCATTCCCTGTTCAGCAGGGGATCAGACTTGGTGATTTAATAACTCCTTCTGGTTCTATAAATGGACCGACAAACCATTCATCCAGCATCTAAGCCCTCTACCAAGGAGAGGGCATTAACTGAAACACTGAGAGTAATTTCTAGACACTACGTGGTGTTGCCATGTTGAAGAAACATGCATCACTTTAAAGCTGTGAAATGTGCCTATCCATCTGTACTACAGCCACAAACAATTATCTGGAAAGTCATATGGAAAGTAGCTTAAGACATATAGAACATACGAAAACTAGAAATCTGTAATAATGACAAAAAAGACTCTGTCAAAGTTCTTAATTGATACACTTGAATAAAAGAAAATAATTTGTTACACAGACCTTAGATCTTTTAAGTCCAGGGCATCATTATTATCTTTGCATTGCAGATTGAAGACTGAAGAAGTGTGGCTTAAGATGTGTTTTATAAACCAGAGCTTGTGGTACAAGCTGTCTGCAAGATACTTAGCATAAGGACACAGTAGAAACAGTGTTCATTTCTATTTATTCCTTTAGAAAAGCAATCAAACATGAAAGAATGGGTTTTATGAATACAGAAAAAAAAATGTTGGAAGTCTACTGTTTCTTACTTCCAAATTTTGATCTACATTTTGATTACTGTTTGGTTATAACATCCACTTGGCCTGCTGAATCCATACTTCATGCTTACCATAAGGTAGTAGCTCAGGTAGTAGCTCAATGAATAATAACCCCAAAGATGTCTTAACTGACAAGGTAAACACTCTTTTGAAACAGTCTTTAAAGCATTTACAGTAGCAGGCTACTGCCTACTAACCTTGATTTACTGTTTCCTTGCATGAAATTGTAAACCATTCAGACTGTTTCCATATTTTGGTAAATATTTATGGGATTCTTTATCTGTAAATAGAAAAAGTCTATCAGGGAATGGATTTATCAGAAGGCAGTGAGTTCATGAGCCAAGTATTGAGAGAATTGCCTATAGCAGACACTCTTTACACTCCGATCTGGTGGAGAAACTCCACAGGGTATAAGTCCCTGGCTTTGTTCCTTGTTGTCACTGCTGCCTGTCTACTTGGTCTTCAGTCTGCTATTTTTACAGATACATTGGCTATGCAAAGCTTGATTTTCACATTTGCTGAAAATTTACTACAGCAACCAAAGTCAAATGTTCTCTAAGTTCATGAACAATACTGGAAGATCTAGCTCTAACACAATATAACACATTACAGAGTTGCTTGCACCTGTTTAAAACTGAGGTAATTAAATCTATCTCTTGAGCAGAACAGTACTTTGTACTCTATCCAAAAGTGATGGAAAGCCATGAAAATGCTATAACTGGTTACACTGAGCATATGACCAAATGCTTTGAGGCCAACAGTTATAGTAGAACCACCAAAACTATGCACAGGGATTTTATTAATCATACAATTCCATGCTGCTTTGGTGATCATTTTCTGTGGTGTTTCTAGGTGGGTTTTTCACAGGCTTTTGAATTTTTGCGGTGGGCTAGGGGTGATTGATTGCCAAGCAATTGTCTAACTGTACCACATGCTCCACAGTGCGCAATGATTTCACAGGGCATAATAGACTCCATGATAGTCTCAGCTAAATGGTGTTACATGGATGAATTTGTTAGTCTTAGGTTATATATGTATAAATGCAAAACCACCCACCTAACATGGTTAGCTCTTCGTAGAATCCTAGAATGGTTTGGGCTGGAAGGGACCTTAAACATCATCTAGTTCCACCCCCCCTGCCATGGGCAGGGACCCCTTCCAGGTTGCTCAAAGCCCCATCAACCTGGATTGAACAGTGGCAGAGAAGGGGCATCTGCAACCCGCCCCACTGATCCCTGGGGATTCTGCAGCCACTGCTTGTTTCTACATGCAGTGCTGTCATGACATAATATGACAAACCACAGAAGTCAGGTACCACTAACCATTTTCCTCCTGGGTTTTTTCATTCCTGGTGTCCGAAAGATGCATTACTTCCCTGTGGCCTTAATCGAGTATCGCAGCCTTTCTGGCAGTACAGGAACATAAAACATCCCACACCAGATTACAGTAGCCTTCTGCTTATAGCAAAAATGACATGAAATAACTTTCCTTTCTTTTTTTTTTTTTTATGTTCCTTCCAGAATTCTTGGTGATACTATTAAAACTGTATAAGTTCCAGTAAAATAAACTACATTAAATAATATTTTTTAAGAGTATTACTTAGAACTTGAGCAAGTTTCACCAGAATGTCTGCAGCAGAGAAGTCAGTCGATATGAAATGTGTTATTTGATGAAACAGCAAACTAAAGAGTAGCTAAGAAACCTATGGACTCTCAGGGTTTGATGCAAGTCTACTTTGTGCCTTTTTACCAGCCCTAAGGAGAAAGGGCTCAAATGATCACGCCATCTTTTGTAAATACTCTGTCTCACACCCTGCACAAGGAACATTTGAGAGCTTGCTGCAGGAAGGGGAATCATCTGTGAAAAGGGGCCATGCCCAGGAAAGCAGAGATCTGCGGAAGGATGACACCTCTCTGCCTGTAGCCATGGGGAGGCTGTGAGGGCTGGTTGAGTGTGGGGAACTACTGAGGAATGAGGGAAATGCCCCAGGAAAGACTTTGACTGCAACTCATAACTCACTTCAGACACAAGAGAGGCTTTCTGCAGGACAAATCTACTATTGTATCAGCTGCTACAGTCTCCAGCTAAGCTCTTGTTTGGATGATTGACCAGTGCTCTTCTGCTTTGTCAGTTACAGGTGGCCAGATCCATAAATGCTCCAAATATTAATTTTCCCACTGACAAAAAGAAAGTTGATTTCCACTTGAAACATCTTCCTTTGTGCCTTGCAACCTCCATATCCACAGCTAACTTTCATGATTCCTAAGCCACTCATGAAGCATGTCTTTAGATCTTAGCCACTAACACTATTAGGCAGTTATGAGATTTAAAATTCAAGACACACAAATTCCATATCTTTGTTGTCAACTGCTCCTTGACTGCTTAAAAAAAACTCAACCAAAAAAACAAGAACAAAAATATTTAGAAGTCACACTTTGGTTAACATTTTATCTTCATCATCCCCAACTCCTCCCATCCTCCTAAACTAGACATGTAAAATATTCATAAATCAAAAAAAGGTGAATACACCCCTCAAGGAGTTTTACTACCAAAAAAAAAAAAAAAGTGGAGTTTTGAAACAGCAAATCAACTCTACGTTTATTTCAGAAAAAAAACCTGTCCAGATGTCACCAATCTCCTCCACTTCCATTAAATATGAGGTAGCTGGGAACAGGTCAAGGGGGATTTAAAATCTAAGCAATGTTATTCACTGTGCAGATGTCTATTTTATCCAATTACTTGCATTATGGTCCATAGCAAAAGATATTCCTTTGCCTTCAAAAAGAGAAAAAACAATGTATGTGAATCTAGATGTTGAACACAACTAAAACCCAATGCAGGTGCATTTAATGGGGACCATTGCCAAGAACGTGAGAACTTTGACATTTGCTTTTACAGGAGTGAGGACCTGTGCAAAGCGATCTGCCAGTCCTTCAGCAGAGATGGGGGCCCACTGGCTCCTGAACACTAGAGTTGTCCATGACAACCTCTTTTCATTAGTGTGTTTTGTGTATTTCATTGCTCTTCTCAGAGCTCTTTCAATAAAGGAAAGCAGAAACCAAGCAGGTGGAAAGTTTTCCCCGTTCATTTTGCTCACTCCATCTTGTTCACTAACTACAACAAGAAAGTAAAGACAGACTCACTTTCTTTTCTGTTCCTCCTTTTAGTCTTATTCCCTGCTCCCCAAGTTAGTCAACAAGCCATTTCTGTGCATTGTTAATGGTTAAGGAGAACAGCCACCTTGGCTAGAGAGTAAAAAAAAGACTATGCCCTGAAGCCAGCAGACTTCCTGTAAAAACTAGTTAATGCTTACTTGTCAGCTGCGCAGTTTCCTTTACCTTCCTCTCAGGGATTTTCAGAGGCTCCTGTGAGAAACAAGGTATTGGACTATAAACAGCTCTGCCTGACAAGGATTTCGGTATCATAAGCAGTTAAAATGAGTGGTGTAATAATTATATTATCCCCATGGTCTCACATATTAAACCCCCTAGTTCCTTCTAAGCAAAAAATGGGAAGCTCCTTCACCTTCACATTCTTTTTAAGAGCTTTTGGTAAAAATTATGTAACCAAGTAAAATATAATGGATGTTTACACATACATATACACAAAACCCCCACAGCACTATCTTGCATTTAAGACTGCTGAGGGGACAGCAGCAACTGGCAACATTCAAGTGGTTTTTTTGCTTATTTTAGCATTTTTGTGCCAGAGTCTCAGTGTGGGGCTGAATCTAATTGGCATAAATGCAGCTACATGGACATCAAAACCCACAAAGATGTTTCAAAGATTGCAAAAGCTGAAAGAAAAGGTTTAATTGAATGCAACCACGTTATTCTATTAGTTTGAAAAGAAACATAAACAAACTGCAGGCTTCTAGGTATCTAATTCCATTTGAAGAAACATAAGACCGTGAACTCTCAGTTGCTCTAAAGGGAATAACACAGGAATGTAAGACACTTGCTGGCATAGAATTACTCACACTATTCAAACTGCCTGTAAGTAGATTAATGTGTTCTGTGCCATTAACTTCAAACATCCTGATTCTCCATATCTCACAGTGTTGATATGTGAAATCCACAGCAAGATTGCCCAGTAAAACAAAGCTACAGGACAATTAAAAAAATGTCATCAGCTAAGGTAACTTTCTTCTATGCTTTGCATGTTTATGCATCGTTTGTTTTTGAAATAAAATTTCACTCAACTGACCACCTGCCTAGTTTCCTACTGCAATTGTATGTTACTGTTCTTTGAAAAAGTGGGTCATAATTATTAGCCACTAGTAAATTTCTACACCCTTACCAAAGTCAGGCAGTTTAGGAGAAACCTTTCTTCCCCTACCAAACCATTGTATCTCATCTAATTTAAAACCTGGTATCTATATCTTCTTCCATTCTTTACCCAGGCTTTGATTTTGGCCCAGCGTTAGATGTATGGGCTGGTGCGGAGGAAACACAGAGCTTGAGGGGCTGGGAGAGGTGAGGGTTGTGGGGTGCGGGGTAAGAAGGACAGAGTGAGAGCACTCCTCAGGTTACAGAACGGGTTACAATTTCAGACACTGCAAAGCAAGCTCTTTGCTGTTTGGACCCGCAGACCTGAGGACACCACTGCACAGGACTGGAAGGTGACACTAGTTCTCCCGACAGTTCTTTGGACACCTGCTCCCATGGGTCGGTTATACTTGGCTGGGGATTCTCTGGCCCAGGTGAAGCACTAATACTGAGGCGAGAGCAGGCTGGAGGTCACAGCTATCCAAGGACAAATAGTCTTCAAAGTCTGAACAATCTTCAAGTCTGCACTCAAGTACCATTAGCAGTGCCAAGAGATTGTTGTGGCATTTGTTTTGCATGAACTCATTATCTGGGACACTACAACAGTATTTTCAGTCTCTTGTAGGCAAGTACTTAGCTTAAACAGTGATTTTAAAAAGCAGTATGCTGAAAATGAAAGTCTTACTGTTCATTTTATGTCCACAGCTCACTGTTGCTGAAGGAGCACTGCAAATACCAAGCTGACCTAGAAAGCCATACATCCTGGTCCACCTCACTATTACTCTGCTCTTTGACAGCTTCCATCCTGGTCTTTGAACCAAGAACAAGACATAACAGTCAAGACAAAAATCAAAGGAAGAGGAAAGAGAAAGGAATCAAGACTGAAAAAAATAAAGCATGCTAGAAGAAAGAACTTAAGCCAGTACATGATTAAAATTTCAAAGAAATTTTAATGAAAGACAAAAGTCTTGAAACTACTTAATATTCCAAATCAGTAACAGACTCATGTTTGCACATGCATCTGTATAAACTGTATACACATTTACTCATGAGCTCTCACAAAGACATTTAAATATGATTTAATTGTTCCTTTTTTCTTCTTTCTTTTTTTTTTTTTAAATTTTTTTAACTACCAAAGCCATCTCCTCTAATTGTGTGCCAAGGCCTGAGAGAGTTTAGTGGCACTTGAAAACATTGCCCAAGTAAGTGAACCAATTACATTAATTGGCACCAGAGGTACTGTGTGCTTTTGGATAGTACACAGAAGGGAAAAAAAAACCCCTCAACGTTTAGTAGTTTTAAAGCTGTGTTTGTAAAGCTTTGTTTTCTTTAAGGCTTGTGTCTATGTATCATGTCAATACTGATTTTCACAGGAGTGGGCTATACACATCCTTTCACAATGTGTGTCCACAAAACATCTTCCAGACCTAGAAATATAGACTCTGAAAAATATTTATCATTTCCCATTTTCAGTCACAAAACAACTCAGAAAACATACCGGGCATGCTTCTGAAGAAGAGAGGGTAGAGGAGAAGCACACAAAACAACCCCTCAAATAATCAGCAGATGATTTATATTCATATTCAACAGTGCCATAAACAAATAAATGATTAGGCTTACACACAGGTTCCAGGTTCCAATTTCTAAAGTTCTCTACTTTTTCTGTCTTTTCTTCTGTAGTCCTCACCTTGCAATGCCCTAGGGAATTTCAGTAGGAATTTTCTTTTGGGGTTGGCAACATACAATCTTTAAAGGTATTCAACATTTTACAGCACCATATCCTTTCTACATTCCTATGTTGCTAATTGGGAGTTCAGACTATCTGCCTCTTAGGTGACAGCCCACTGGGCAGCTGCAAGTGCTCAGAAGACTTCCACGGTTGCAGTAAGTGGCTGGGCATCATGGCAAGAAATAGCGAGCCCAACAGCTGTTGCGGAGTTGGTGGCATACTTGAGAAGTTATATAGCTCTTCTGAGCACACCTAATACCTCTGAGCTCACACTATTTAACTGAGAAGCAATGAAAGAAAGAAGTGACTGACTGTAAATTAACAATAAAACCAGCTTCAGAAGTCCCCTGTGAGGTAAAGGAATATTCCCACTTTACCATACTAAAACCAGCAGTGAAAAACCAAGAGTCTGATGACAGCCAGAGTGAAGCAGCACTATGTTCCAACAATCCTTCCCACCCAGTGCCGCTGTGCATAAAATTGTATCCTTTCACCAAACTTGCCGTGATCTGGGAACACATAATCAGCTTTGCAGGACTGGTAACTTGGCAAGCAGTTAGCAAGGGTAGAGTAGCTGTAGTCCTAAGGTTTAGAAATCCTTAAAACAATGTAACCTAAGTTGGCTGCATAAATGATCCATGACTTTGGACCCATACAGCACCATAAGGGGAAGGGGGGAAAAAATCCCCAAACCTTCCCATGATAGCAATTTGTTTGCTATAACACAGGTTTGTAGCATCCAGTTTGTAGTTACCAGATGATGAGATCACTGTTCATGGACCCTATACACTTCAAAACGCAGGCAGATCTCCTACTTTGATGAGGACTTGCTATGAGACATGAGAACAGACTATGGCCCGCATACAAAAGAAAGGGGATTACTCTGATCACATGTGAGATAATCCTTCCCAGATGGGTGGCAAGAGAAGATGTCAGGAGAAACAAACTGAATTTCTTCATAAGATCACTAACTATCCTAAATTTTCAGTCTCAGATGTGAAAACATTTACCTCACAGACCTTTTCAATGAATGCACTTTTGCATTCATGCTTCCAGGCCAAGGTCTGTGATGGTATGACACTGTCTGAAACCAGACCTGGGCTGTCTAGCCAACAAACAATGAGCTAATGGAGACTCATTGAAAGAGAATAGTATTCAATTCTGTTTCAAGCATTTAATCTATTTGTTTCCAAAAGTACAGCACACAGATTGAATAAATTGGCTGTTGCTAACTTTCCCTGGTACAATAGCGCTTTTGAAACTGGCACATTGCCTACAACAGATTTAATGCAATTACTCCTGGGCTTCTCAAATATTTTTGTTTGTTTATTTATTTGTTTTTTACTAGCTGAATTACATCTTACTTAGATGGTAAACTTCTCCATGATGTTCAGACACCTCTGGGGTGCTGTGCCTACTCACAGTGCTGTGTTAGCGATATTTATCTCTCAAGTGTTATAAAAGTGATTTACAGTGAGTGACAATAAGTGACTTAATAACTGTTTCAGTTAAGGCTATAGGGTATATGGATAACATCTTGCCTGCAAAACCTATTTCAGCTACTGTGGCTCTCTGCAGATGTGTAAAAACTTGTGTGTTTAGTTACTTAAATTTAGAGATGAAACAAATTCTGAAAGTTTCAGATGCTGTAAAGAGACCACACTCTTACCCATTAATTTAACTATTCATAACCATTGAGTTTTCACTAAAAGATTAATTTCTATGCAATCAACGGTTAATGCTTTCAGCAACAGTAAGAAAATACTACCCCAAAACCTCAAGTGTTCACTAAGAAAGGATAGT
Organism: Falco biarmicus; assembly: GCF_023638135.1. Classification (NCBI taxonomy): domain Eukaryota; kingdom Metazoa; phylum Chordata; class Aves; order Falconiformes; family Falconidae; genus Falco; species Falco biarmicus. The sequence continues at coordinate 48,820,245 of NC_079311.1, read as the reverse complement.
GGTTGGGCTTTGTGTGATGAGAAAAGTTAATAAAAAAGCCAAACACCCTAAGCCTTCAGGCAAAAGCAGCAGACAAAACGCTTAAATATTTTCAGGTGCATTACATTTCAGACTAGTATTGCAAATCCAGCATGCAGGCTGTACAGAAAGTGTAGCAAATTTAATGAGTTCTCTGTATACTTTCACTGTGATACATAAAGAATAAACATTGACATACCCTGGCTGAATTTTTTACACCTCAGTTTCAACATTTATCAAACCTCTCTGGGGACTGTTGTGAAGATTATATATCAAATGTAGGCAGCTACTGCTGCATCTTTGTTGCTTAAGCTCAGAGCTCATGAACTGATACTGTTATGTAATCAGGTAACTTAGATTCTATAGGCCCCATCCTATGGTACACGATTTGGGCAATACAGGAGGATACCCACTCCAATGACAAGTACATAATGTATGTGAGGCACAAAACAAGAGTAAAAGCCTCAGTGACTGTGGGACCCTTTTGAAAAGCAATGTTAATGTACTCACATAGTGTGGAAAATTTCACCATGTTGTTTTGGAAAAAAATCTTCAAATGGTTGTTATTCCTGTGCACTTCCCGAGATGACAGAGCAGTGAGGTATAAAACCCCTGGTGCTTTTCTTTCATCTTAGAAAAACAGAGTGCAAGCTCTGACATTGCTGCTTTTAAAACTAATATTCAATACAGAACATGTTAGACTGGTTAAAAAGAAATTACTTCTTTCTCACATTTCAGCAACTGGGGTTGAAATACAAGGCAGAATGGTCTGAGTGCTATTTTTTGTTTCTGTTGGTTTGATAAGGAAGAGAAAAAAATGGAGAAAAAAACCCCCACCACAGATAAACCTGAGGATTACAAATAGACATTAAGTAGGATACAATGGATCAGCTCTGCTGAGAGTTTAACAAAGACACCATTATTCTGCCACACAACAGGGGCGAAAGGTTAATCAGACGTAAGATCATACTAAAATTTAGGGACAGGAAAAGATATTAAACCTTCTGAAATATATCAAAATCTCACTTTTGAACTTTTTCACCCTGCTGCTTTGACATCTTCATTTCCCCTGGAACAAATCAAGATATCCTGCTCTCATTAGATGACTGCTTAACTTGTTTTTCTAGAAATGTATTCCATACAGCCATCATTCACCAAGTGAAGAAATACTTTCAGTTTCCTATCCTGACTCAGTTTCCTAGTGCACAGGCAGCATTGGTGTTTCAGTGTTCGAACACCAGGAAAAGTTGTGGAAGTTTCCCATTTAAAGCCCCTGTACTGGGATTTTGAAAGTGTCCACAAAACTATGCCTGATATTTTTCAACTTAAAAATACTCACTGAAGATTAACCCCACAAAGCCCCATTTTCTTAATTCACTTCCTCTTTCTCCTTCCCACTGGTAAATTAACATACCATCATCCACACCAGCTCTTTGATTTTTTCTTCTAATGAAAGTAAATTCTAATACTAATGTTAATTTCTTATCCTCCCTCATCTCAGTTGCACGTCTGTCAACACCCTGCATTCCTGCCTCTCTCTGTAGCCCAGTCTCCACACCTCATGATTTCATCAGCTATTCAGGTTTAAAACAATTAGCAGTACCAAAGCTCATTCCCTCCTTCCTATTAGCAGACAGACAGTACCTTTTCTCTCAGCCTGCTTGCCTGCAGGCAGGACAGTTGGGAAGACAGTGTTCCCTGTTCTTGTCACAGCTCCTTGGTGAGGGCACACCATGTGCCCCCCTTCCCTCCAGGAGACAAAGCCATTAACTTTGGGTTAATGTTAATGTTAATGTTAATGTTAATGTTAATGTTAATGTTAATGTTAATGTTAATGTTAATGTTAATAAAAAAAAAAAGATGGCATTATTAATCAGTTTTCAGCTTCAGTGTTGCAACCATTCATGTCTTCAACTAAAGCATCTTCCCTTTCTTCTTCATGTATGTACCTGTACTCTTCACACTGTGCCAACACTGCAAATGGGTATCTTATCCATTTATTCTGCTCTCTTGGATCAGCCTCATATTTGAATGGCATGTGTTAAACGTTTCACCAATTTTCTTACAGTCTCATTTCTATCGTCTTCTCCTCTCAATTTAGAGGAAATTAGACATTTATAACTCCTTAATTTAGAACACATTTCAGTTGAGTTCTCAGTGCTTGAGGGCAAGATGGCTTATACTGGTTAATCTTAAAATACAGTACCTACTGACTGCTCTCTAAATAGTTTATATTTTTTCTAGTTTCCGTTTAAGCTGAGAGGTCAAATTTGGACGTATCTTCAGACCTTTAGAACCATTCTGGACCATGCTAATCTCCTCCCTCTGGCAACCAGCAATAGGACACATGGAAATGGAATGAAGCTGCGTCAGGGGAAGTTCTGATTGGACATTAGGAAAAGGTTCTTCACTGAGAGGGTGGAACAGGGTCCCCAGGGAAGTGGTCATGGCACCAAGCCTGTCATCTGGATGACGCTTTCGTGGTTTAGTTTTAGGCAGTCCGGCAAGGAGCAGGGAGTTGGACTTGATGGCACTTATGGGTCCCTTCCAACTTAAGATATTCTATGATTCCTGACAAACTACTTCAGTAAGATGAACAAATGTCATACTAGAAAAAAGGAGGAGAAAGCATATCCATACTGTGTACTTTATGCATCTAGATTAAGCACAGAACAGACAGCTAAATTAGAAACTTAAGTTGCAGCTAATGGAAAAAGAAAACCATGCCCTGCAGGTAGTGAAGAAGAAGTGAGGTCCAATTCAGAGGATAAAAGTTATGTACTAAAATAACAAGTATATAGTTTAAATACCCCAAACTGGACACTTAAAATGAAGGGAAAGTTAGTGATTCTAGGGACAGGGAACCAAGGACAGTGTTCTGTCATGTAGCATTCTCAAATTAACACCAAATGTCATTCACGCATGAGGCTGTAGTTCAGCTACACACAGGGACAACTTCAAGGAGAAATTCAGCATTATGTTACGGAGATGGTCAAAGTAAACCATCACTAATGCCCTGTTGGACATGAAAACTCATTCACCAGACCTCCTGGAGCCACATATTTTCTTTGATTTTTAAGCTTTCTACTTATCATATCATTAGCCTGGATTTCTTCAAGTCTTTCTATAGCTTGATTCCAGTTTTACATTTCCCCTTTTATGGTAAAAGCAGTCACTAAAGCAAAGATTGTCTCTGTTGAGAGAACTTCTAGCATAAGAAAACTACTGCCTGAAAGTTTTTCCGCACCACCTCTCATACCTCCTTGATATTTCTGGGAAAGTGCATAGAAGGCTGTAGTCCTCCCTGACCCTTTATGTTACACAGCATTCATTGCTAAGCAAACTTAACATTTGACTTATTTATTTGATTAATTAGTTTAAGTTTATATATCGCTGTGTTCCTTGTCATTGTTTATGAAAAAGAAAAGATTATGTCTGGTGCAGGTTTTGGCATCTGCCTTGAGAGAGAGTGGGAGCAAAACCACCAACATGAAAACTGTACAAAGAATTGCTCTGTTTATTTATCTTCAGATAAATGGTTGAATCCTTAGCATTCTTCCAGACCCTTTGTGCAGCTCTGACAGTAGGAGGAGCCAGAAAATCCTTGTAACTGGTTACCTGGCATCTCCATTCAAGAGAAGAAATCCACCAGATTGGATGAAGGATGTTTTCCCTGCTCTATACTGCACCACAGCCCCAGCTCAGACTACATATGATCAAGCTTTATGGTCTGTTAACTGTCCCACTCTTACTTGCTCAGATTCTATTTAGTGACCATGGACGCAGATAAGGCTGTGGGATCGTCAGTGCTGCCTTCACCTTGGTCTTTGCTGAAAGGGTCTCCCAGGCCTCTGTAAAACTCTTCCAGGCACGTGAAGGTGATGGTGGTGGCAGGTAACAGAAGCATGTAGTTACCAAGAGTAAAAGAGAGAGCAGTGGATGTCATTAACTTTAGCAAAGGTTTCAACCTATTCTCCCATGGTATTTGCATAGTCAGGTTCAGACATTACAGTCTGGGTGGGGAGACAGCTACAAGAGTAATGTGGTCAGGTTTAAAGGCTGGTCATTAATGCTTTGTGCTCCACCTGGAAGCCAGTTACGGGTAGCCTTCCTCAAGTCTTTGTTGAGGTCTTTCCTGTTTTACACCTTTATCAGTGACTTGAAGGAGGACACAAACTGCACCTGCCTCAGCTTTGCATATAACTCAAATTTGAGGGGCCTGTAGTCAAACACTTGAGGGTAGGGCTGCATGGCCTATACAAGTGGGGGGAAGGGGATGACCGTGACCCTGTGAAATTTCACAAGGATGAATGCTAAGATCAGCCCTGGGAAAGCAGAGCTCTGCAATGATGTAGGCTGGGTCTGGGGAACAGCTCTGGGGAAACAGCCAGGCAGCAAGCTAAGCAGGTGCCAGCTGTACCCTGGCAGCAACAAGGGCCAGCAGCATCCTGGGTGGCATGAAAAATATGCGGCCCTGAGAGTCAGAGGAGGGATCATCCCCTCTTCTCTGCATCCAGACCATGTAAGGAATACTGCCTCAAATGCAGGAAAACCATTGACAGATTGGTGGAGGTTGAGGTGATGCCACCAAGATGATGGGGTTGGAGCCCTTGCCCTACAAGGAGAGCCTGTGGGACCAGGACTGATTCAGCTGGGAGGAGGGATGGCTTTGAGGGTACCCAACAGCATGCCAGGCACTGACAGGAAGGATGGAGGAGATGCAGTTGCACCTTTCACAGCAGCACATGGTGGGAGGGCAAGAAGCAGCAGCACAAACAGAAACACAGGAGTATTGGGCTGGAGATGAGAAGCCTCTCCCTATGAGAACAGTCCAGCAGAGAATCCATGGCCCAGGGAGGCTGGGTTGTCTCCATCCTTGGAGTTTTTCACACTCTTAGTAAAGCCCTGAGCAGCCCGGTCTGGGTCCTCCAGCTGAGTCTGCTCTGGGCAGGGCCTGGGATGGACCTCCCCAGGTCCCTTCCTGTTTAAAATATTGCATTATTTTATTTTTCTGCTAACATGCTATCTTTTTTTCTCCACTTAGACAAATTACAGTCTTGGCTTAGAAAGACAACAAAATCATCACACCTTAGTGAAACAAAAAGTATTCAGGAGCTTTCCAGGAAAGTTAACAAGTCTTACATCACCACTTCAATCCTATTAACCAAAATGGTTTCTTAATAAAGTCCATTCCTCCTATTTCCTAAATTTCCATTTTAGAAATCACAGATTCATTCTTTATCAAAAGCAACCATAACACAAAAGTCAAAACCATTACTTTCTCGAGCTTTCACAATTATTGTGGTAGGACAATCAGGTTTTATATTTGTTCTCCTTTAAGAAGTAATGATTGGAAGTTTACCATGGTGTTGGAGAGATTCACTGTCCAGTCAGCCATGGTGATTTTGCAGCATTACACCTTAAGTTTCTTCTACTCTACATACACTAGAAGTTTGATAGGAATCCTGAGGGCTGCCCCATAATCCCACCATTAAGACCCTGATCCTGCAAACAAGCACACCCCTGACATCCGTGTAAGTCTCATAAATCAGACTGGAAACCACAGGTATCTGTTTTCACAAGCTTGGGAGATTACATAGCAACATCAACTGTTTCAACAGATATTTTTAAATCAATCACCATACAATAATGACAGACACACATGAACCCAGTGAAGCATGCTGCTGAGCTGGGACTGTTCAGTCTGGGTGAGAGAACATTCAAGGGTGATCTCATGTGTACAAATAAGTGAAGGGAAGGTGTAAAAATGACAGAGTCAGGCTCATTCCAGTGGTGCCCAGTGACACGCAGTGACAAGAGGCAGTGAGCAGAAATGGAAACACAGGAGGGTCCCCCTGAACATCAGGAAACACTTTTTTCCTGTGAGGGTGACTGAGTACTGGTACAGGTTGCCAGGGATGTTGTGAAGTTTTCATCCTTGAGATATTCACAAGCCATGTGGACATGGTCCGGGGCAACTGGTTCTAGGTGTCCCTGCTTGAGTATTGGAAGTTGGTGTCAGATGACTGTCAGAGGTCCTTTCCAACCTCAACCATTCGGATCCTGTGACCTCCATTCTGCTAGATACCATTGATCTATAAGGTGATACCTTGCAGACACGTAAGCCTTCTCGTCACTGAAAATTGTGCTAGTGCTTTACGTACAGCAAAAGAACTGAAGCAGCAAAGTGGGGTAGTGCCTTGTTGAAGGGCACACAAGATATATGTAGTGAAACTAACCAATTATTTGCTTTAGAGTAATGAAGCTCCTCAAGACAGGTGGTCCATTCAGAGGGCACAAGCATACATAAATGAGAGCAGATTTCTCAAAATAATGGGTCTGCTTGCTTCTTAGATACTTTCTGACACTATGTAGCACAGCAGTGAAAGGTGCAAGGCAGCCATACTCTTTGCCAGAAAAAATCTTTAAAAAATGCAAGCTTCTGAGTAATAGCACAGGTAGGTTATTGAAGATACGTGACTACACAATGACATGACTGTTAGGATGAAATAAGTAGCCAACCTGAGATAATTGCTGGAGCAGCATGTTATCTCTGCCAGGAAACACAACAAGGAATTCAGGCATACACCTGAAAAGGCTGGATTCTGTCCAGGCTGAAAAAGGTGGCAAACAGCCAGTGATGCCCCACAGTCTCACTACATCTGCAGTGGAATGGTGTTCTGCAAAGGAAGTCACTACCACCAACCAGTGTAAAAAGGGAAGGCACCCATCAGATATAAGTTTGGGTGAGATCTAAGGACAACTGATTCTCACCAAAAAAAAAGTCATGTTTGTAGGAGATTCCCTCAACACTGGTCTTTTCAGCCTTCTAGGTGATGAATATCAGAAGGGTGTTTTTCACCAAATGACAGCAAAGACTCTAGTCTCTTAGGGGATGTCACTGGTCTAGCCACTAATAATGTCAGAGAGGCACTTGGTAGCTGGCAAGACACCTCAGTGAATTCCTTTTAGAAACTTTACAGCTAGTACGAGCAGATTATACCAGCCATAAATTAATCAAATAAGTCTTTTTTTTTTTCTTTTTTTTTTCCCCCAAAGCACTACAATAAAACTGACCTGCAGTTCCACAGCCTGTAGGGAGAGGTTTCCTAGTGGAAACTGAAGCCAAGAAAGCTGAAAAGGATTGCTGACCCATTGCAGTAAAACAAGCTCTTCCAGCCTTCCTGCAGGTTCATCAGAACTCCCATCTCTGTTTTGGCATGCTAGCTAGTCTTTTCTTTGCATCCACCAGCAAAGATGTTCCTTTCCCGGACATTTGGTCCAGGTATGTCCTGGTTTCAGCTGGGATGGAGTTAATTTTCTTCTCAGTAGCTGGTGCAGTGCTGTGATTTGGATTTGGTGTGAGAACCATGTTGATGGCACACGGATGTTTTTAGTTGTTACTGGGTGATGTTTGTACCAAGTCAAGGACTTGTTTCTTGGGCCCTGCCAGCCAGAGGGCTGGAGTGGCACAGGAAATGGGGAGGGGACGCAGCCAGGACAGCTGACCCAAACAGGCCAAAGGGATATTCCAGACCATATGACGTCATGCTCAGCACATAAAGCTGGGGGAAGAAGGAGGAAGTAGGGGGGGACATTCAGCGTTACACTGTTTGTCTTCCCAAGTAACTGTTACATGTGATGGAGCCCGGCTCTCCTGGAGGTGGCTGAGCACCTGCCTGCCCATGGGAAGTAGTGAATGAATTCCTTGCTTTGCTTTGCTTGCGTGCATGGCTTTTACTTTCCCTATTAAACTGTATTTATCTCAAACCACAATTTTTCTCACTTCTACTCTTTCGAACCTCTCTCCCATGCCACGGTGGGGGGAATGAGCAAGCAGTTGTGCGGGGCTTAGCTGCTGGCCAGGGTTAAACCAAGACAAGGTAGAAGGGAGAAAGATTATTCTCATCAGACTCATGATGGTTTTAATGACCCAAGTCAGAGTCATCTATCCCATACCAAGATGAGATTATTTGCCATATATAGTGTCTTTTCCAAAGCGCAGAAGAAACCAACAAGAAGACTAGGTCATGGAGTGAAGAAAATCTTTCATTTATTTTCTCCAGAAACAGAAGTAGTTTGCTGCTGCTTTCTGCTATAACACTGCAAATGGACTGAATGCAAGAAACCGCTGCCAGAAAAAACACTGTAGTTTGCTTAAGACCAAGATAACTCTCTGTGAAGCTGTTCTCCAAGCTGAGGAAAATTCTGACACCCAGTGAAGGTGGCTGACAAAACAGCACAAGCAAGATTTTCACAAGTTCAAAAGAGATCCAGTACTGAAATGGGACAAAGTATTGTATTGAATTTTTGAAGTCAGAGGATGATCTAGTGGGGGAAGAGGATGGAGTTTTGAGCCACAGAGAAGAGCCAGGCACTGATGATATATTAAGAGCCAACAAACAAACAATGCCTTGAAGGAGTCAGGGCATGTTCCTCTAAAAAGTTGACATGGTCAGTTGCCCAACTTAAGTGTCTCTATACCAATGCATGCAGTATGGGTAACAAACTGGAAGAGTTGGAAGCTACTGCACAGCTAGAAAGCTGCCATCTTATCATTATCACTGAAACATGGTGGGAGGAATCACAAGAGGAGCACTGCAATTGATGGCTATAAACTATTCAGAAGGAACAAGCCAAGAAAAACAGAGGTGAGGTAATTGCGTTTTATGTAAAAAAAATGACTGCACAGACCTGTCTTTGAAAAACAGCGATGAACAGGTTGAGAACTTATGGGTAAAATTTAGGGGCCAAGTCATCAAAGGAAACTTTGTGGCTGGTGTCAAGGGAACCCTGTTGACAAAGCATTTTTACTTCAGGAAGCATCATGCTTGCAGGCTCTGATCCTGCTGAGGGACTTCAATCATGCTAAAGTCTGCTGCAAAAGCAGCACAGCAGCTGCAAGCAGTCCAGGAGACTCTTGGGAGTGCATCGAGGATAATCTCTTAATCCGGGTGACAGACAGCCCAGCTAGAGAAGTATTACTAGACTTGCTGCCTACCTACATGAATGAAGTAATCAAAGATGTCAAGACTGGTGACAGCCTGGTCTCCAGTGATCCAGTGATCATGCCCTGGTGGAACTGCCCTGAGGTCTATTGGCAGATGAAGAACAGATCTCAAGACCCTGAACTGTAGAAGAAACTTTCAGTTGATTAAGGAATTAGTGGATGAGACCTTCTGGGAAACCGCCCTCATGGATAAAAGAGCTGGACAGAACTGGCAACTCTTTAAGGATATTTCCCCTAGAGTGCAAAACCTCTTGATTCTCATGTATAAGAAATCAGGAAAGGCAGTCAGCAGACCAGCATGGCTGAGTAAGGACGTCCTAGTCAAACTACAGTGTGAAAAGAAAATGCATATTCAATGGAACCAGGGACATATATCCTGGGGAGAGTATAAGGATGCTGCGTGGATATGTATGGATGGGATCAGGAAAGGTAAGGTACAGTTGGAGCTGAATTTGGTAAGGGATGTAAAGACTAATAAGGGCTTCTGCAGGTATATGGGCCAGAAAAGGAAGATGGAAGAAAAGGTGTCTCCCCACTCCTCATAGATAATACTGAACTAATGACATCTGGAAAGGCTGAGGTATTCAACAATTTTTTGCCTCAGTTTTCACTGGTAATCTTTCTCCCACATCTCTCTAAAGCCTCTGAACCTCAGGACAGGGACTGGGGGAATGAAGTCCCTCCCATCATAAGTGTAGATCAGGTTCTAGACCAGTTGAGGAACCTGAACATACATAAGACCATGGAACCCAACAACAGGTATCCCAGGTTCTTGAGGGAATTGACTGACATAGTTGCCAAGCCACAGCGACTCTCCACCGTATTTGAAAAGTCACGGCAGTCAGGCAAAATCCCCAGTGATTGGAAAAAGGGAAATATCACACCCATTTTTACAAAGGGTAAAAAGGCAGACCATGGGAACCAATGACTAATTAGCCTCACTTCTGTGCCTCTTAAGATCATGGAAGATATCCTCCTGGAAGATATGTCAATGCATATGGAAGGCTGGGAGGTGATAAAAGACAGCCAACGTGGCTTCACCAAGGCCAAATCATGCCTGACTAAGCTAATGGCCTTCTACAATGGAGTGACTGCATCAGTGGAGAAGGGAAGAGCTATGGATGTCATTTACCCAGACTTCTGTGGCTCTTTTGATACAGGCCCCCACAACATTCTTGCCACTAAATTGGAAGAAAATGGGTTTGATGGATGGACTGTTAGATGGACAAAGAATTGGCTGGAGGGCCATATCTAAAGAGCTACAGTCAGTAGCTTAATGTCCAAGTGGAAACCAGTAATGAATGGTGTACCTCAAGGGTCCATACTGGGACAAATACTATTTAATATCTGCATGACATACAGACAGTGAGATTGAGTGCACCCTCAGCAAGTCTGCAGAAGACACCAAGCTGAGTGATGCAGTAAATTCACTTGAGGGAAGGGATGCCATCCAGAGGGACCTTGACAGGCTTGAAAGGTGGGTCCATGTGAACCTCATGAAGTACAACAAGGACAAGTGCAAGGTCCTGAACCTGGGTCAGGGCAGTCCACAATATCCATACAGACAAAGGGATTGAGAGCTTCTCTGTGGAGCAAGACTTGAGGATACCGGCAGACAAAAAACTGGACATGAGCCACAATGTGTGCTTGCAGCCCAGAAAGGCGTTTATATCCTGGGCTACTTAAAAAGTGGTGTGGCCAGCAGGTCGAGGGAGGTGATTCTTCCCCTCTACTCCACTCTTGTGAGTCCCCACCTGGAGTACTGGATCCAGCTCTGGAGTCCCCAGTACAAGGCAGACATGGACCTGTTAGAGCAGGTACAGAGGAGGGCTTTGAAAATGTTCAGAGGGCTGGAACACCTCTCCTATGAAGAAACACGGAGAGAGCTGGGGTTGTTTAGCCCGGAGAAGACAAGGCTCCAAGGGAGACCTTATTGTGGCCTTTCAATAGATAAAAAGACCTTATATGAAAGATGGCAAAGGACATTTTACCAGGGTCTGTAGCAACAGGACAAAGGGCAACAGTTTTGAACTGAAAGAGGGCAGATTTAGATTGGACATATAGAAGTCTTTTCCACAATGAGGGTGGTGAGACAGTGGAACAGGCTGCCCAGAGAAGCTGTGCATGTCCCATCCCTGGCAGTGTTCAATGCCAGGTTGGATGGGCTTTGACCAACCTGGCCTAGTGGAAGGTGTCCCTGCCCATGGCAGCAGGGTTTGGACTAGGTAATCTTTAGAGGTCCCAACCCTTCTTCCAAACAAAACCAATCTATGATTCTATAATATAGTATGTATATTAATAAAAGAAGAAACATTACCATTAGTCTAAAAACCACAGCCAACCAAGTGTTCTCGGACTGTAAGATGGTGTATCTAAATTGCTGAAAAGGCTCCTTAAAATTATTTCAATTTACTGTTAACAGAGGGAGATCTGTACCAGCCTTGGCCCTTGGAGAAAAACTCCTTACCCAGGAAGGAAAGAAAGCCTGTTCTTAAAGGAACAGTGACATAACATTTATGAGAGTGTGTCTAAATGCTCTTGGACACTCAGTGCATAAGAAAGGCCCAAAACCAAGAGCTTCCCAAATGGTCTGGCAAAAGCCCAATGGGACTCACATGACGAAGCCATGGGGCTGGACCAGATGACCTCTGGAGGTCCCTTCCAATCTCAACAGTTTTGTGAAATAGAATCAATCTCTTTTTCCTTGCTTCAACTCCTTTTGAAGAAGAAACTGTAGACCCAGTGTTGATTTAGGCCATCAAAGGTTCAGCAGATGTCTAATGCATCACATTGTCAAGGGAAGAGCTTGAGTCCTGATGTTTTATTATTAACTATTTTAAGAATGTGAACCAGGAAGGAAGAAAGGCATTGCAGAGACAGAGAGAGAACAACTCTCTTTTGGAGGTGGGGAGAGGGGAGGTGGGAGGGCATCTTTAACTGCAAAATAGTAAAGGATAAAGAAAATTTATCTGAGCAACCAACATCATGGCTAGTCCTGAGTATAATTCAACTTAAAGCAAGGCACTGCAGAATTCTGTTCCATAGTTGCAAGACAGTAGCAGATGTCTATTCTAGCCACCCACTCCTGATATCTGTGATAATGTAAAGAGAAAGGGCTGTTCAGCACAGAAAAATCCCACTACTCACAGTAATTTGTTTTTTACATAGGTGGTGTGCAGCTGTCCAAGGGAGCTTAGGCAAGAGACAGTCAAAAAGTATTTGACTGCCTCAATCACTTACTTCACTCGCTACATGGGCTGAGATTCACACATTTCTATAATAATAATGAAAAAAAGCCTTCCCTGCTTGCAGTGGTCCAACAGACCAGACCATCAAGCATTCCACCAAGCTACATCCTAATCTTAGATGTGTACTTTCACAGAAGCTTTAATTCATCATCTTATTATACACTGTGCTAACAAAAAGTGACACTAATGAAAGCAGCATTAACCTCTTCCCACATGTAAGAGGATTTTTGAGGGAAAACATTTCAGAAACTTATACTTGTTGGACAGAAGTAGAGAATAATAACAAGTCACCATCATGTTCCAATTCTATCTTCTTATGCCCCATGCAAAGAAAGTAACCACCCGTCAAAATAACCCCACCTCAAACCCAACCAGGTTCCTAGCAAGCATAAAACTTGTGAGTGGAGACTAATATAGTTGCAAAAAAGAACTCAAATATTTAAATGAATAGGCAAAGTGAAAACTTATCTGCTCATGAAAGCAGAAAGAAAATTGCTTTATCTTGGATAGCCTGGGTGGTGCTGACTGAGCCTATCCTGAATGTCTCCTCACCACTGCTCAAAAACTAAGCTCTCCTGCAGCATTTTGCACCATTTTCTAGACCACCCACTCAGATCTGGATACACAAACCACATGTGTTAGGAATGTCTGCCCTGCACTGAAAGCAGTATCAGCATTATGACCTTATTAATGGTGCAGCCAGGCTTTTAAAACAACTTACTTATCTTTTCAATACCTTTGCTTCCTTAACAGTCTCTCTACTAGTACTAGATGCCTAAGGATTTGAAAGGGGAATATAACTTTGAAAAAAACACCGTTACCAGACTGGAAGTATTTTCCAAGGATTTTTCTTCCCCTTCTTTTCCTCCCCTAGAGACAGGCTTTATTTCTAGGTCTTACCAAAAAGATGTAACTGACAGCTTCACAAACCTACTATGTCTTAAAGAGGACCCAGACCTTGATTCTGTCTCCCTGTGAGCAATGATAAAAGGGAATCATTTATTCCTCACTGTGATGAGAAGGGTGAAGTTTACTACTGAAAATTCCAGCTTTTATAGCATCAGTTCGCTGAAAGAACACAGGAAAATGTATGACCCATTTGAAGTAACATTCAGGAAAGGGTTACTTCCAGTCCCAATTATACTGAATGATGATGAAAACACATCTGCTGCTGTATTCACAGACCTACATTTGACTTTGCTCAGATTTCCAGACTGGAAAAATTAAAAGTAAATGAAGAATGAAAAATGCAAGATTATCACTTTGCAGTAGAATCAATCTGGCTGAGGTAAAACACAGAATATAAAAAAGATGCAATATTCAGTGTTACACAGACATTAGCATTTCAAACCATAAGACAGCTTAGATTTTTGTATGATGCTGCAATACTTCTCTCTCATCAAGTCAGCAACACCAGAATTATTACAGCAGTGAACCAAAGAAGCTGCTGCTGCACACTGCCACTCTTACAGCAGACAGTACTGCTGACCGGCAAAACCTGTATTCTCTATGATAACATAAGGAACCATGTCCAGCTACTAAGGGATTTCTACTTTTTTTTTTTTTTTTTAATTAGTTCTTCCCCACACAAAGGGTATTGTTCTCTGCTCTTTCCTGTCTAATCATAGTAGCATTTCTTGCTGCTCAAGTGAATTCAAGGCCCTTATGTGATTGTGCTTTGATGTTAATTTATCTGCTCAGACACAGAGTCAGCCTTGTAAATGTCACTGGTTTAGCTGTCTTAATGCACTGATTAACTCCCAAGCACACACAAAAGCACTACAGATATACGAGTTTTAGTCTCCATCATGTGTTCATAAGCTTTTTACGCCCAACAGTAAAGCTTCTCGGTACAGTATACCAAATAGCTTCCTGGCGTACACTACATTCTACTGTATAGTGCTTAATAATTAAGAAAACTATTAAGGCTTATAAAAACACATGCCTTGCACTTAACACAAAGTTAAACTTTGGAACATGTTTTACACTGCTTATTTTTGCAGTTCCTGCTAGCTCCTGCTATGGCTGACACTTCATTGTGAGTCTCAGTTTCAGTGTACTGCACTACAGCAAAGAGTGCAAATCAACAGACCAATGAGCAAACAAAAGTAACAAGTCCCTCTACAGACTTAAACAGGAGTTCACTAAAATATACACTGTTTACCGTTAAACTGCAACTAGTAACAGATGGTATACGATGTGTACGGACAAATATGGCATGAAGCAAAGCAAACATTCTACCATCAGAGCAATGCCTAGAGTAAGACAATGCATACAACAACCAAACAGTTTTTTCCTTCAGATGAATCAATGGGTTGTTCAAGAGACCCCAAAACATTAGTATAGCTCTAAGAAAACAAAATTATACTTGCCAAGTAAGGATCAAGGACCCGAAGCAGACTGTGAACATACTTTATTTCACTGTAAGATTGGGAAAGAAGGAGAATGGGTCAGGCAAAACCCAAGAACTTGTAATCTCCATCCTCCAGACTAAAAGAAATTTTAATAAAAATATACTGGGCTCTCCAAATGCACTGTACTGTATGTACTTGGCTTCTGAAGTTGAAAGCATAGACTTAACCTAAAACCACACAACCCATGAAAAGAGAGAGAGAAATGATCAACCATTTCTTATGATCCAAAGGCTGAAGACTAAGCATGGGTTTTGTTTTACCTTGGAAGACTCTCCTCACTTCAGTGTATGCCCCTTCCTCCTTTCTTGCTCTTTCTCTTTAGCATGGACTAAGATGGCCTAAACATCCAGATGATAATGAATTTTTTGTAAAGCCTCTCAGTGGATTCAGACTTACAAAACGATATTAAAACTTCTCAACCGTATTGGACATCCACTTTCTGAGGTTGTAACGTTAGTGGTGAGATGCAAACTGTCCTTCCTATTGCATATAACTACTGTTCTGGTAACAGCAACTCATGCTGAAATTTTTTTTTTAGATATTGCAACTTACTGCAGACCTCTGCCTGGTCACCTCAACAAAACCAAACTCTCACGTGTAACTTTGTTTTAAACTGCCTGATGTTAAGTAAAACTCCAAAACATTTATTGCCAAAACACTAACCCATCCCAAAGATCAATGTTCATATACATTAAAGTCTTGGAAGGGTATCTTACTATTTTTTCTTTAAGAGAAATATGAATGTCTGAAATTAAGTGAACAAGGATTTATTTTGTTTCTGCATACAAAATTAGATCAAAATAGCTACTGTATTTTTTCAGTGTAGATCAACACTTAGTAATTCTTATTTTATCAGAATTTTGTGAAAGTCAACGCGCACACACACACACAACTGCAGACTACGTTCTTCCTTCTCCCATTGAATCAGAAAACTTAAAGAGTTAAAGGATGATCCACCATTTGCATGAAATTCAGTACAAAGTTGACGCTGTAATTGTTGTCATCTCCCTTTTATGCCTATTCTCCTATTTGCTGTTTTCTTCTACCCTGTTCTCAGTGCATAATTGAGCTTATCTGGTATTATAAAGGTAAAATTATTCATTTCACCATTTCTAGCAAAACAATGCAACAGTTGTCCTAGAAGAATCATGGGATCCTTCCCCTCCTGAAACTCAAATGAGTTTTTACCACAAAACTTAGAAAAGTCAAAGTGGACAGAAGTCCATAAGTATATGGTATAACTAAAAGATAAGAAGTTGAACACACACTAGTAGAACAAATGTTTTTAAGGTTTCTTTTAGATTTCCAAACATTTTCATATAAAATAATCAATAAAAATTGAAGTTTATCCCCTTCACATGCATCCCTTCCCTATCCCCATCACCACCTGCCTTATGTCAAAAGTAACTTTGCAATTACACTCCCGCTCCTCCTCCCCTCACCCTGCTCCCCAATTGCACATTAAGACATAGACTTAAAAGAACAACATAATGCTTCAAGTATGCTTCATGCCAATCGTCAATAAGAGTCATAACATTACTGAAAAAGTACACTTATTCTTGGGAAGCCTGAGAAGGACTCCCTGCAGAGTGTGGTCAAACAACATTTTAAATAAGCAAAAAGAACCATAGCCCAATCCATATCCTGCCTCTCAAAAAGAGTAAAGTGTAAAACCTTCTTTGGACTTAAAGAAACACTATTAAAATTTACCATCTGAATAAGAAATAACCCCAATAAAATTTAGTTTTACAGTGCTGCACAATCTGTGCGCATGAAACAGTAAGTCATACAGATACTACTGTTCAGCTCTACACATACAGACTACACATGGCATGTAAGCATACACATTACATACTGGCCTGTCCAGAAACAAGATACATTTTGTAAGGCAGGTAAACCTGAATAAACCTGTGCTTCCAGAAGTATTATTTTAGTTCTATTTTCTTTTCATTGGAGGATTTGAACTTCTAATAGAACGATGATGATTTCATCAAGAAACCATCAGCAATATGAGAGCACGGAGTTTTGATGGGAAAGTGAGTACACATCCTCTCATTTGATCACGCATAAACAAGGATCCTGCTTTTAATGTGTAACAGATGGTATGACAGAATACGCATTTTTATAGACAAGAAATCCTTCTGGAAACACAAGTGGCTTGTTGAAAAGATAAGAAAATCTGGGAAGTGTTAAAAAGCAGGTATGTATATGTGTGTGTTTATATATACAGGTGTGTGTACACATATATACACACACATATATATACACAATATAGCATATGTATATATTCCAATATGTAACTGTGTAACAACATAATTTTTCTTTTCAAATAATGGGTTTTAATTTAGCAGTTGTAAAAAAACCAACAAAACCAGAAACAAAACCCCAAAACAAACTAAGCAGACCACATATTACATGAACAAACAAAACTATTATGCATATAGCTTTACGGTAAAAGTTAGTTACACAATGGCAGCAGAGGAGTGTTAAAACTTATAGTAATAAATAGCTCCAAATTAAGAATTTTCTACAACACTTTCTTAGAAGACCGGACCAGTATTTCCTCTTGTATGATGATACTGCAGAACACCTTCACTCATATTTAATTTTGTAACATTAAAACAGACACAAGAATGGAGACTGGAAAAGATGCTGGATTCAGGACAGCATACATAGTTTTTCGTTAAAAGCCCTACTGGTTTATTCACTAAGGCTAGACAGCAAGTCATATGATCCTATTTGGTGCATTTCCTACTGTGACCAAGATCAATAAATGGATAGAACCAAGGACCTGCAGTGCAACCTGCTGTGACAGATAGGAAAGAAAATACAGGACCGCTGTTTGGTCCTCAACTTTGTATCTTGTTTCCTGGAATGCAGAAGTGAAAACAAGACTGTAGTGTTTTAAGTGACTAGAAAAAGATAGCAAGAAGTGGCATTTTAACATGAATAAGGTTTACCAGGCTTGTGATAGTACTGCATGAAAAGAGCACACATGGGACCCCGCTATTTGCAACATCTGGTAGTGTCATTCAATGACTTTTAGAATACATGTATGCAATAATAAATAGATCAGTTATGTAATAAGGCAGTGTGCTGAACATGCATTCATCTTGTGGACTGGAACACCACAGAGAGAGATACATGATACCATACACATTCATTAAGACCAAGTATTTTTGTCTTTGTGTGTTTGTTTTTCAAGGCTATCCAGGCAAACTCTTCCAGAGTATTTTCTTCTTCAGAAGAGCGGTCCTCTGAGTCTTGTCACGTTTTTTCTCCCTTATTAAGAGATGATGACTGGCTTTAAGGAAAAATAAAGCTGAAGACGGTTGTTTTGTTCCTTCTCCCCATTTTGGTTGCATCATTCTGAATGTGTCATTTAAAGAACAGTTTTTGATGCAGCCAGATGCTGAATCCTCAGGAGGTTCCAGACGTTTCCAGATAACTCTGTAGTTTACGGACTGTGGTTTTGTCCAGTGAGCAAAGATCAAAGTCAAACGTTGTATTTGTGATATGAAAGTGTCCAGTTTCTTCTATAAGATTTACTACCTGAAAGGAAAGAAAAGATGCAGTTGAAAATTTCACAAGTTTTACATGCCTACTGAATATATTAGCATGCCACTAAGTATGAAACAAAAGGCATAAACCAAGCCAAATCGCCCGAATACTTGCAGGTTAAACCATTATCCTTATCATTCACTTCCTTTCTGACACACATTAAGATCCAGTGTACAGTACCTCAGGGTTGGTTTTTTTTAGATCATCATCAACCATAACGTCAGCCTACCCATCTGCTGTTCCAGCAAATGTTACTATTGAGAATATATATTACAAATGTTAAAACAAAATCTGCATATTTTATTAGTTGGTCTTTAAAAAAAACAACAAAAAAACCCCCAAAACATGAGCACATGCACCCCAGCCCCCAAGCCCGAACATATAAAAAGAACCCCAGGTAGATCTCTGGAATATTTACTATGTGCATAAGTGCTAAGCAGGTTATTTTAGAAAACAATTGGCATAAGTCTTTCTGAAAGTAAGGGAAAGAAATAAATCCTTATACAATCTAGTCCTTATCAAACAGAAAATTTATTCAAGAGCTCTCACATCAACTGTTAGTTCACATACTAACAGTTACTTCTGGAGTATCAGACTTAAATCATTTTTTTAAAAATGAATCAACCATGAAAGACTCCTACCAATGGCAAAAAACACTTCTTCTGGCGACTGTTTAACCTGCAATCACAGCTTTCATTCAAACAGGAAACAGAAGAGCTGTCAGATGTTGTTGAGAAAAACAGGGACTAAAACACCCCTCCTATGAGGAAAGCCTGAGAAAGCCATTCTCTTCAGCCTGGAGAAGATAAGGCTCACAGTGGATCCTATCAATGTGTACACATACGTGAAGGGAGGGTGCAAAGAGGATGGGCCAGGCTCTTTTCAGTGGTGCCCAGTGACAGGAGAGGGGGTAATGGTTACAAACTGAAACACAGGAGGCTCTCTCTGAACATCAGGAAACACTTTTTTCCTGTAAGGGTGACCAAGCACTGGCACAGGTTGCCCAGAGAGGTGGTGGGGTCTCCATTCTTGGTGATAGCCAAAGGCCATCTCACATGGTCCTACGCAACTGGCTCTACATGTTCCTGTTTGAGCAGGGGGTGGGTCAGACCCGATGACCTCCAGAAGTCTCTTCCAACCTCACCCATTCTGTAATTCTGTGAAATCAACAGTGCGTATCTAACTTGTCGCTTTCTGCTTCTTAGTCTCTGAATTGCGGCCTACATTTTTGAAGAGTGGTCATACTCAACACTGAATTTCTTTAACAAGTAACTCCAGATATGTGAAGTTCTAGAATGTACACCTACCTAAAAAAACCCACACAACATCTCAGAAAGCCAAAGCATTATTTGTCAGATAGGGCGGACCATATCTCTAAGTCTGTTCTGTGTTGTTTCATTCCAAGGGACAGACACACCAAGTGAGCACACAGAAAGGCACCCCATCTGAAGTGGACCTCTGGGTATTGTCATGGACTGACAGAACATTCTGAGATCTTCTGCTCATTCCTTCCAACCATTGCTTCCCCAGTACCTAGACTGGGCTCCATATCCTGCTTGCACCCTTCAATCTGAAACCCATTTAGTTCCACAGCTTCCACATCCACCTCCATCAAAACTCTGCTGCTAGATAGTCCTTACTTGTTTGAGCGTTATGACTCTGACTGTAACTTCTTTCAAACAGCTGGAGTAGATACAGACGTGTGCACACATGGCTTACAGAGCATACCTTAAAATGACAAATCTGGTAGGAATACACCAACTTGAAAAAGAAAAATGATTTTAAACTAATTTTTTTTTAATTTTCCACTCCTCATCTTGTGATAAAAGCAGATGGGTTTCCTCCTTAGACCATGGAAGAAAAGACTATGTTGATGATAAATGAAGTATGTGTATTGTCAAGGCATAGAACGATACAGCCCAGGGTGGATTAAACAGAATGGAAACAAGATAAAATAATAAGAGGGAAATGCCTGTTATAGTAAAAATCCCCCTTTTCAATCACCTTCCATTTACCAGGTGTGTGTGTGTGTGTGTGTGTGTGTGAAAGTAAAACTTGTTTAATTTGGTTTGCAGCTGTCCAAAATTCTGAAAGTCCTTAGGAACAATCCTGCTCTTTTTAACAATTCATTTAAACCTGTGCCTCTTGGCTTTAATTTTTTTCCATATGGGAAGTTTTAATCTAAAATTGCCAACTTCTTTTGTCCACTTGTTGATTCACAGATTCTGGTAACACTTTTCCATCTCCTACTATACTGCAATTAATAAGAGAGAAGAAAAATCAAATGGGACAGAACTGATTGTTACCAGAAGGAAACTTTGATATGTGTTATTTGTCATTCTCATTGAATGTCATTCTCATTGAAAGGCACTCTCTTGAACCTCATGTAAGGAGAAGCTAATGAGTCAATCCAGCCTCTTTCTGTAAAATTAGGAATGCAATTTCAGGTTTGGTCTCTGTACATTCACTGTGCGATAAATAAATGGCTGCACAAGATGTCTGCAGAAGCCGAGGCCATGAAGGCGTAGCTATGCTGAACAATTCTGCCTAACACTTCCTTGCATTACAGTAGAAGAATAACACCACTCATAACCCCCACAGCAATATGCCTGACTTTAGAAACAAAGATTACATAAAAGTGTTAACACATGCATTTTTAAACAGCACTGTATATTTTAAAAAACTGATAAGGATTTCTATTGATCATGTTCTGCTTTGGGCTTTAAAGCTCTAGAGCAATGGAAATATAAACATTTTCAATATATCCCTCATCCAGCCCTCAAGAAATGTAGCCACCATGTCAGGGCACTTGGTAAATTGGACTGAAATGAACCCCAAAAGTTTTAAAGGAGGTACAAAAATGTATCAAGATAAACCCAGACAGCTCAATGAAAAACACCTGCTTGTGTGCCAGTCCATGAGGAATTCATGACTTACAGTATTAGCATATGCATCCTTATGCTATACAGAAATACTTGAAAAAGAATAAACGTTGAGATTAGTTGCCAGGAAGCCTGACAGTTCTAATATCAAAACCACAGCATTAAAGTGTTTTATTCCGAGACCTCAGGCTGCAAAGAACAAAAGTATCCCATTCATTCCTGATGTAGCAGGCTTGGCTTTTCTGCTGTAATGCACA
This sequence comes from Falco biarmicus, assembly GCF_023638135.1. Lineage (NCBI taxonomy): Eukaryota > Metazoa > Chordata > Aves > Falconiformes > Falconidae > Falco > Falco biarmicus. Next base: position 48,798,855 of record NC_079311.1, on the reverse strand, counting down.
TCTCTCTTACATAATGTCTCTCCAGCTCAGTTTCATCATTATCCACTATAGTACAACTATTTGTCTGCCTTTAAACATGAAGTGTGTGTGTGTGTGTGCGTGCGTGCATGTGTCTCTGTGTCTGTCTGTGTGTGTGTGTATTTCTCAATTTATGGAGGAGTTTAGGCCATGTGATAGTTTCCAGACCTGCAAGCTACCCCTTGCAGAAAATTCTCAGGGGACAGTTTCCATCTGAACTTAAGCTGTGGACACGAGCAACGTAATTTTCAGCAGTGCTGCACACTCTCAGTTTCTTCCTTATGCCTGTGCTGTCTAGCACACCGGCTTTAAGGAAACTTTTCACCCACTGAAGATACAACTTCCGACGTCTCAAAATAAAAGGCAAAGTCTTACCAGAAATCTTGTTGCCTTTCATGGGGTCATGCTAACATCATCTGCACTGAAAATGCAGATTTAGAAACACAGCTTTAGGCAGCCAAATTTGAATGTATGGGACATGCAGTATTAACATCTGATGCACACTTGGTTATCCCTACTATTTCAATGGAAATCACAGATGTTAAAATGTTAAAAAAAAACCCAAAATCCCCAAAAACCCCACAAGCCTCATCACTGCAAATCCCAAGCCCTTTCTTTACAGTGAAAGAGGTGGGAGAGATATTTCTTTTTAAAATGTATTTTCAGACCGATTTCTGTCTTGGCATTGTCCAATATTCACATAAAAATTGCTCAGGTGACTCTAACAGGACTGATTTCTTGGTCAAATGTTCTTTTCCGTTTGCCTTCTCCCTCTTGGACAGTTCTTATATATCTCTAAGTGTCATTTTACATCAGGATTACTTTCCAGGCACTTGCAGTTCAATACGACATGTCTCCTGCCTCCTCCCTCTTTTTTGCAGATTTATTTCAGCTTCCTTTAACAAAGCATCTCAAAGAGAAATGCCTTTCTTGGGAAAGAGCCACATTCTCAGACAGATACATTTTTCTCATTTCCAACTTGGCTGCATTCCTGTTTGCTGTCATGCCTGTGAACTTGGTAACAACTGAAATTGCAAAAACCTGTCCTCTCCTTTGCACATCCCTCAGCACAAGTTTCAAAAGCCAGCGTTTTCGAATGATCAATGCCTTCATTCTTCTCTTACAAGTCCCTTCTCTAACAATTCCCTAGAAGTCTGCGGGTAGCAGACTTTGCCATTTGCAAGGGATTATTACCTGCCCTGACAAAAACTAAAGAGCTGACAATCACTGCTCAGGAACACACAACTCCACCATCACTCCACTTCAACATCGTCATTGTCTTGAAAACTCTTGCAGCTTTTATGGTCTTCTGCTATTTTTGCATGCAATCCTTCATATGCAGTAAATACCATCCCTTTCCACAGTTTTATCCCTTGCTCTCATGATCTTTGTACTTCCTATAGTCTCTATGTATTTCTTGGTCTAGAAGTTTCACATTCATTCCTAACAACTTTCTCGGGTCTGTACTCTTTCTCCATTTCTGTGCTCACTGGAATTATTTCACATTACTTACATAGCTGAAAAGCAGTAAGGATGTTTAAGATGGAATGACAGGTTTTTTTGTAATGCAGAGGAGCACTGACACTCTGAAAGATATCCACTCAATATTGTGAACTTATTTCTGTAAACTGATAAAAACATATGAACTAATGAATCGCAGAATATAAAGGGATTAAAGTCTTCAAAACTAAACTGCATTATTTGTTTTATAACAGCATAGACCATTTGCTAGTGCAGACTGGCTAACAGACAACTAGTGAGTAAGCTAGCTCCCCCATTGTATTGTGGTAGACCTCTGCAGCCAGTATTACCAGTTACCAGCTCTCAGTATTACCAGTTACCAGCTCTCAGTACAGAACGGCATCGCTGCCCTAGCCTGCACCGCCTGGCCCTAACTCCAGCTCACTGGGGCTGTACCGACAGCCTGCACGCACCCCAAACACGGGAAACAATCTGCAAGAACAGCCTCCCAGGAAACAAGGCAACACAGGGTTGATTCTACATCAACCTAACTTTTATAATATCACTAATTAAAAAACATACTATCAGAAGTCACCAACTACGGTATTAAAATCATACTCTTCACGGAAGTTATGAGGCTACAGTCAATGAATGAATGCTTTCTCTTGTCTGATAAATAACCCTGGGAAAAAAGAAAAGGTCTATCTTTAGTTTAAAATGCAGAAGAACATATTGCTTTTTTTTCATTTACTCAGAATAGGATACTCTAGATTTCCAGCTCAGTTATGTCTCTTTTCACACAGTTTTTCCTTGTTTTAGTAACTTCCCATGAAGAAGATTTAGTAGATGAATGCACAATTTTTCCAACAAAAGTAAAAGACTAAAAAGACTGGGTCCCGTCCTGCTCAGCCCACCCCCCAGTGCCCTGGGTGAAGGGGCAGAGCGTGCCCGCAGCGAGTTTGCTGGTGGTACAGCGCTGGGAGGGCGGCTGATACCCCGGGGGCTGCGCTGCCGTTCGGCGGGGCCCGGGCAGGCTGGGCAGTGGGGCAGGGGGGGCGTCATGAAGCTCAGCAAAGGCAGGGGTAGGGTCCTGCGCCGGGGGGGAGCGACCCCACGCACCAGCACAGGCTGGGGCTGACCTGCTGGCAGGCAGCTCTGCGGGGAAGGGCCTGGGAGGCCTGGAGGACACCGAGTGGCCCGTGGGCCAGCAGTGTGCCCTGGTGGGCAAGAAGGCCGCTGCCAGCGTGGGCTGCATCAGGAGGAGCGTGGCCAGCGGGTGCGGGGGGTGTCCTGCCCCTCTGCTCTGCCCTGCTGAGGCCGCACCTGGAGTGCTGTGCCCAGCGCTGGGCTCCCCAGTTCAGGAGAGACAGGGAGCGACTGGAGAGGGGCCAGCGGGGGGCTGCCAAGGGGGTGAGGGGGCTGGAGCATCTCCCTCATGAGGGAAGGCCGAGAGAGATGGGCCGGTGCAGCCTGGAGAAGGCTGAGAGGGGATCTCATCAATGTACACAAATATCTTAGGAGCAGGTGTCAGGGGGACGGGGCCAGGCTCTTTTTAGTGGTGCCCAGTGACAGGACAAGGGCAATGGGCACAAACTACAACACTGGAGTTTCCATCTGAGTATAGGTAAGAACTTCTTCACCTTGAGGGTGACAGAGCCCTGGGACAGGCTGCCCAGAGAGGCTGTGGAGTCTCCTTCTCTGGAGACATTCAAAACCCACCTGGACACCACCCTGTGCAACCTGCTGTAGGTGAACCTGCTTTAGCTGGGAGTTGGACTAGATGATCTCCAGAGGTCACTTCCAACCTCAACCATTCTGTGATTTCTTCCCCACCCAATACACTTAAATACTACTACATGAGAAAGAGGATTATGGATTCAACTTGAACCAGCTTATTTGCTTGGAAAGTATTTCTTAGGATGACTGAAGAATTACAGCTGGAAGGGATTTTTCTGTTCCCAGCCCCTGCCCAAAGCAGGCTTGGCCATGCAATCACGTGAGGCTGCTCCAGGTTCATCAAGTCAGGATTTCAAAAGCTCCAAGGATGGAGACAGCACAGTCTCTCCAGGACTCTGTTCCGCTGCTAGACCATCCTCACGGGGTAAAAATGTTTCTTGCTAGTTTTCATCTTTGCTTTGCTTAAAGCGTTTTGAAGATGTTTTTCATTTTCAAAATTTCTCATGAAGCCACCTAAGCCCTACACTCTCTGCAGGCTGTCGATACAGCCCCAGTGAGCGCTGGAGTTAGGGCCAGATGGTGCAGGCTAAGGCAGTGGTGTCATTCTGTACTGAGAGCTGGTAACTGTGTAATACTGCCTACCGAGGTCTACCAGAAGTGAAACCATTCAACAGCTATGCCTTGGATAACTGGGGAAGTAAGCGCTCAGGAAGCAAAGCTACGGTGGGAATTTACAATACAGTGGCTTTTTCAGATTCACTTTTTATGTGAACTCTCTAAGAATTAATGAATAATGTGAAGCAGAGAGGGTGTTGCAATTCCTACCCTTTAGCCTCCTGCACATTAATTTCCCAATGTAGATAAAAATTTGCCTCTGTCACCATTCTGAAAGTGTGCTTTGGTTCCTTTTGTAGACAAAAGGGAACTTGGGAAACAACTGTACATGAAATTATGAAGAATAACCAATATGCATCATTGTGTGCTGCAGCTTACGAAATCTGACAAAGCTATCAGAATTCATCTTTTAACTAAGAATATCCTTAATCAATGTCTTCCTTTTCACTGACCTCTCAACCGTTTTCTCATTTTTACTTACAACATTGAGCCTGAAGTAATAAACAAATTAATGTTTGGGCTTACAAAATACTTTTAACACACTTATCCAAGTGTTGAGAAATTTGATGAGTGATTGCAATCGCGTAGAAAAGATTTCCCACTTTACAACATGTCCACAACTAGCACATAACTGCACTAAACATAATAAAACCATCTGTACTACGATTACATCTGCTTTGTTGTTAATCTTCACAATTTGTAATCTAATAACACCTGACAATGCCACCCAAAACAAGAATACTATTCTTTGTTCTTACTATTGTATAACCTTCCAATAAATTTGGAGCCTTCTTGGTTTGCACATTTTCTTATTGTACTCTTCCATGACTTCAGCAGGCTCAATGAGTATGTGTTTTCCCCCAGTTTTGTTTTGAATTCCACGTTTGCTGTTTGCCACAGAAAACATCTTTAATTTTTTTCTGTGAAAACGCTGATCATTTTCAGGAAAAAGCAACAAGATTGTTATCAAGTCATGGTGCACATGTATGTATCCATTCTCCCATCCTGTTTCCGTAATTATTGATACAGTATGTTGAGAAACATAATAATGAATTGGTGTAAATTTAGCCTACACAGGGTTAGTGGTTTTTTTGTCATTTAGTGCGATAATACAATTTAAAGTATATGTAGAAATTCCCTAAACTGCACTGGAAGTGGTAATGGACTGTATATGGTTTATACAGGCTTGAATGCCATTAAACCTGATTATAGAGTTAGATGAAGACAAAAAAATAGATGTGACTTCACAATTTCCATGAGCACGCTGTGATATTGCATGAGAGTGCTCCTCACCTGCTGCAGTACATGTCTCTCTCTCAATGTCATTAATCTTCTGTGGAGCTCTACTAGTTCATCGAGATACGCCTAGAAACAAATTCCCCCCCCCCATAAACAACTTGTTAATTAAGTCATAGCTATAAATTTCAAAAAATTCAGATGTCTTCAAAAACCAGTACAAATGGAAATTTTATTTTAAATCTTCTTTGAGCTAAATTTTCTCATTTAGTATTCTGGCTTTCTCTAGCATAGTAGAACCCAAATGTAAGTTTTTGTGGCTTTTCTTAAGATACTTCATAGCCAATGTAAATCCTGCTAGGTGGTCCTTCGCTGTAGAAGATAATCTCTGTATCTGAACCGTCACAAAAAGTGTCAAACAGACTGGTGATGCCAAAAGAGCATCTTGAAAAAAAGTCTCCCACCTTTCCACATAAGACCCAAACCTAAAGGCTCACAGTCAAACCCCTTCTCTTTCTCTAAGGCTACTTAATTTTCTGTGACAACAAGGACATATAAGGGGAAAAAGATCAAGAAAGATTGATACAACAGTAAATTCCACTGTCCTTCTTCCTGGGAGTCAAACATGTCCCACCTCTTCACCCAGTTATCAACTTTCTCCTTCAGTCTGAGCCATCAGAAACCTTTTTTTCTTTTAAGCAGAGAGATATACAGCACCCAGCTTAAGAAACCAAAAAGCACATGGATCAGGCCACTGAAAATCTAGCAGCAGATACTGAAACTTTGGTCTCCTGCCTCATGTTATCACTAATACCTGTGAAATATGAACCTTCAAAGGAACTTGTCCACACTGGGAAATTGTGCTATGTTAACTCACACAAGGACTTAAAGCTCTTACTCATGGCCAGTTGATATAATTTTATGCAAAACTGTCTTCCTCAGTGTTAAATGGTAACTGTTGCTTCACATCATTCTAGTTTAACATGCTAGATCACACTGCCACTTCCTAACGCACAGTCTTCAGAAAGGATTCTGGAAAAAATATATATATTTTTAATTGATGGATTTACAGGCTATGAATACAACTCTGAATTCTCCTCTTCAAAAATTATCACTTCACCTGTGAAGCACAAAGCAAACTCATGGTGGAGAGTAGGTAAAATAAATAATAGATGGCAGATTCCTAACTGGTCACATTTGCCAAATCACCGTAAGTATTGAAGGAAACACTTCCAAAATAGCATGAAAGAAGAAAGAATTACAGGAAAAAAAGAGAAAGATCTGAACCTTAGGAACCCATAGCAAAAAATGTACTAATTACTAAGATTTTCATTCTGTAACAAAGGTTGGTGTTTACTAAATATATTGATATTACTTTCTGGACTAGTTTACTGTTACCTCATTTTCATTTACCTTATCACAATCCCCATTCTTTATTTGTTTATCAGATTTGTTTTGCTTTATTGGACTTTTCACTTCTAAAATCTGGAAAAGAAAGACAATCCTGTAAAAATTAAATGCATCATTGGATACAATTACATATGAAAAATTGTGCTATCAGTTAATAACACAAAGAATGCAACATCTGGAGAAAATATAATCAAAACTCAAGAGCTTTTCATTCTTTAATCCATACAGCCTACTCATATTTTTCAGAAAAAAAGCAGCTTACAGCAGAACATGCTGAGTTGCTGGAATGAGGCGACATTGATATTATTAAACCTTAAAAGTCTTACTTTCATGTCATTTAAAGTCACCTCAACACTTTTTTGTATCTTTTGCACATCGGTAGGATAAGAGGTCTGATTCTGCAGATACAAAATGAGTACTATCCAGTGCTTTTGAAATGTTATATGACAGTATATTTTTCCTGTTCTTCCCTCCATGTCCCCGCAATGCTGTATCTTTTCTTCTACAATACAGATTTTGAAACACATTCTTTGAAATGACTGCGTGAGTTATAACTGAAAAAAAAAAACGTGTTTGATGGTAATTTCTCTTGCACTTATGGTACCCTTCCTTCAATGCCATACTAAGCCATTTACCACCACATATACAAACAATATACAAAATGCTTCATCCAGTAATGAACCACATCCAAGAAGAGCATGTCAACAAGCAGCAGAACAACATGCTTAATATGAAAACTTTAGGACTAAAGTGAGGAATACTTTAGGGAAATTGAACTGTTGATTGTTCTACCAATTTTCCACACGCAACACACTTCTTTTTAAGTTAAAAAAAGAGTTGAAAAAACATAATAAATCATCATGTTATTCCTAACCTAGAATATGATCAGTTCTTCTGAAAAACATCAAAGGAAAGTAAATGATCACAGACGATGGGAAATTTTGTTTCACATTTCATTGTAGGTAAGACTAACATCACTAGCATGTTTATCTCTAAAACCATGCTGGACAGTCACAACACAGGACAAACCTCAGCAAATAAATCAAGGAAATAAGGCCTGTAAAATCAAGTCTTCTAGACTAGTAAGAAGCCTCACTGATAGCTTTCTCTAAGCTCTGTTTCATTTCTACTTCCCTTGGTATAAATCACTAAGATTGCATATATGCTGTCCAGGGTGCATAGCGAATACAGCAGGCAGGCAGCTATTTCCCTGTATAGAGAAAATTACTGCAGATCTGAGTTAACCTTACTTAAGGATTTACTTGGCCAAGAGTGACGCATGTCCAGAAAAGAAAACATACTTTTCTGCAGGAAAATCCCAGTTCTTTGATTCAGTATTCCCTGGGGTTACTGCTGTGTAGGCTAGTGGAAAAGAAAGTCTTGTTTTGAAAAAAAAACCCCAGACCTCTAGGTGTGGATCCAGCACCTTTCAGATGCTTTTGTTTTTAAAGGAAGAAAACTCTGTTTATATAGAACCTTAGCAAGGCCACAGTATATTTGGAAAAAATCTGCTTCCTTACAGTGTTCTTGATGTGTAATTGAAACCCAACATCTTAAGCACTCATTTAGAAGAGACACAACACTGATCACATCTGAGGAAGCTTATATAAATACTAACTCTGTCTTAGCTCTTTAGTTCTATGAATGGACTTAGTTGACACAACCCTGATTTGACCAGTCAGAAGCATCATCCTGGCAATCAGCACTATGCTACCAAGCAGAGATTTCAAATGTGGCTATGGTCCGTACAACTAGAATTGTCATAATGCTTCCCTGAATTTATGTTTTTCAGCTTGATTTTAAAATTCAGCTTAATTATAAAAATGGAAGAAGGTACGTGACATTCAATTTTAGCTGGCCCACTGCTATTGTTTGGAGTGCTTAGATGTGCAGGCAGACCTTCTGTTAGATCAATGAAGGTGAAAGGAATATGAAAGATGTGACTGAGTGGGCTGCTGTTACTGAGACTTACAATTACTAAAATTTACACTGCCTCTGTACACGTTAGTCTTCATTAAGCAACAAGCCATAGATAGGTGTTTTGTTTTTCTTGTGCTATGTCTCCAGTAAATGCAATATTCTTCATCTTTATAGTCTGCTTTTCTCCCAAAAGACTCTGTCTTTAAAACTTGTAACTTTTTTACAGAGCAACATAAAAAAGCCTACAGAGTTTCTGGTGGGTAAGAATGCTTTCTGGACATGGAATCTCCTTCCTTTCTGTGTACATACTACTTCCTAGGGTGTGCTTTTTCTCCACAGTGTATTTGAAGTTAACTAACATGAATAATAATGTTTTGTTTCTGCACTATCAGTAAGTTGGTATTGGAAACCTTACTAGAAAAACATTTACAAGTAAATAATTTCTGGCAGATAATCGAAGCAGTTAACCTAAGAGATATAGGAAAAACTTACCCATAAAACTCATCACCTAAACCACAGACTTTTGTTAATACATGTAGACACTATTCTAACTGTATCAACATCGTAAGCAGCCATTTATGACCAGTCAGCAAATTTTATGACTGATTTGTTTATGATCCAACTGACACTGGAACTGAATTGCGGCTCCCTAAAATAAGGGACAAGTTATGTATTTTATAAATTATTATTTTTAAAAAAAAAAACAGGTTTTATGTTTAATTTTTATATTTGGAGAGCTTTGCTTTATTGGTGACTGGGTGTGAGGTAACTCCCAAACTCTAACTGTCATTTGTCCCTAATGTATTTTGTAGCTCTAGGTTAATTTCTTTTTTTCTGAAAAAAATAACTACCCTACTTTCCTACCTCAAAAATAATAACAATGTTAGCTCTTACAGATACAGAAAAAACACTTTGATAGTGGGGTAAAAAAAACTATTGTGTCTTCTAGTGAAGTAAAAAATATTGTATTTTCTAGATGAACAGTGGTGGGGGAGAGGGGAAAAGATGAGTCAATAAACTCCTGAGAATGAGCCTATTGACGCAAACTGTCTACTGCTAATACCTGTATCAATAGCTGTATTAATCTGCATCAGTTGTATGACTGACACTGTAAAGCCAGTTTGCATTGTTTACCTTACAAAGCTAATTCATACAGAAAGGACACATTTCTTAAAATACTTATGAAAACATTACTTTGGTCTACAGTATTTGCTAATCCAAATCCTTCTACCGATAAAAAAGCTAGCATGTCAGTTTATGGACTAAGTAACTGCGTCAAAGTAGTCAGCATGTCATTATCAGCTCCCCAGGACTGCATTTACGAATCCTGACTTTACCTGATTGTTGTTGGTTTTCAGTAAAGGTGGTGCTGGCTCATGATGTAGTGGTGAGGAAGCTGAACTGCTGTCACTGTCACTGCCATCACTCAGACTAACCCTATGGAAAAAACAGAGCCAAGAGATTACACCTCCAGACAAAGGGCTGTTAACAGGGGTGAACCGAGCTTGCACTTCGAGGCAGACACCAAGAATGACCCCTCGCTAAGCAAGCCATCATTAATCAAGGTCACGTGGAAGAGAGGCATCTGAGTAGGGCTGCACTCTGAAAGAAGCTCTGCACAGCATGGAGAATAAGGCTGTCTGCCTGCACTTGGCTGAGATGACATGTCTAGTTAACAGCATCTAACATTACAGATACTGTTAAATATTTAGAATATCAAACTGCTTTTCCCAGCATTCCTGAACCTACTGTGTATCTTCGTTCACAGCCACACGGAAGGAGGAAAATTTTTTTAGATATAATTTTCTGCTCTTCTACAAGCTTTCTAAACAGCTGTATTTCTCACTTGGACAGGTGTTTCACTGAAAAGTTCCATGTTTGTTGTCACAAATAACAGTCTTTTGCCTAGGTAAAATTTTAAAACTTAGTATCTCGGGAAAGGCCACATGAAAAAGCTCAGTTCCTTGCCAGTCTCATCATTCATTTAGTTAGGAACAACAGGGAATATTTAACTGTTGGAAGAAAAAAGAATAATTATTTGGGATAAAAAGAAGGTAGAGAAAAATTAGCCTTAAGGTTTTACTAAAAAAAAAGAAACAAAATCTCCACAATTAAGAGCAAGTTGAGCTTCAGACAATCCTTTATACAACCACTGTCATGAACAAATTCTCAAACTGCTAGTCATTTTAGTCTTTTTTTCCTTGATGCCAGCTGCTAAAGTATACCAGGGAAAAAGCTCACATTTATTAAAGTTTTCCTATTACATTCCCATTTAAGCAGTAGCTGACACTGGTACTCGGGTGCTGCACACTCACAGCAAAAGCCTGTGGATCAGATAAAGAACCTACTATGAAAAGGTTCAAGAGAGACTAGCTTCGGATTTTCCGTAACCTGCAACAACATTCAGATGGAACGTAAAGTTGCCCGAAGGAGGGATGAACACTCTCTTCAGGTTGCAGCTAGGATGCAGAAGCTTTTTTAAAAAAGTAATTTCTGTGATAGATGCTTGCTTTGCCTTCTGCCTGCACTTTTACACATTAACTATTGCACGTAGTGCAGAAATTACTTGAAATTCAAATTTAATTGATTTTGATCCAATTTAACAACTTAACCTAAAACTGGTAAGCAAAGAGATCCTGAAAATGAGATGCTACGTAGAAAATAGCTCATCTGGCAATTGAAGGATTTAATTCTATCTCATTTATGCCAAAGAGCAATTATGACTACTCCCCTGAAGTCACAATGGCATGAAATCAAGGGAAGTCGAAGGAAGATCTTCACAGCCATATGGATTAGTATAGAAATAGTTTGTATTGGAAATGGCTAATTCTCTTAGTTTTTAGAAAAGGCACTTTTACCTTCATCTGCTTTAAAAGGAGAGTCTGAATTCTCCGCCCATGTGCTACTCAGCGCTCTTTGAGAACATCAGACCTCACCTCATTACTAACATGCACAACATCCTGGCCACCCGGCTACTTGACATCATAAGACAAGACGCTCACCTGCGACTTCTGTTTCCTCCTCGTGTATTTACAGGTCGTTCCAACTCAGAATCATTATTCTTCTCTGCTTCATCTGATTCATCTTCATTATCATCTGAATGCAGATCTTTCATTACAGACCTCAAGGGACCTGAAACAACACGGACAATAAAATACACAAATGAAGTTCACTTTGTAGTGTTCCAGGCAATTCACCCTGTTTTGTCTAAAAAACCCCCCAAAAGACAGAAAACTACCCTTCCCACGCTGTGTTGGGAGGGAAGCATCTTAAACATTAAACAAATGAAGCAATGCACTGGTGCCTTGTGCTGCAGGGACTTATTCATGAATTGTTTACTCACACAAGCAACACAGTCAGCTTCAGTAGACTTACGCATGACAGTAAAGTGACTCCTAGGTTCAAGTGTTTGTATGATTGGGCCCCCTGGACCACAGCTGAAGTAAGTAAAAGACTGTCATGCCAGGAGAAATTGACTATTACTTTATTATTATATTATGCAACATTGTTTTGCATTGCTGGGTTTTAGCATTTTTTGCTTTCTCAAAGGTATTACAGGCGATTAAAGATCTACAGGGACATACTGATCAGTAATAGTACACTGGGACATGGTTTAGGGGCAGCCTTGGCAGTGTTAGGTTTACGGTTGGACTCAATAACTTTAAGGGTCTTTTCCAACACAAATGATTCTACGATTCTATGACTGTTAGGTTAATGCACGTACTGCGAAGCAGAATCTAAAAAATCATTCTGATGAACATATTCTGGCCAAGGCAGCCTTTGTCTTCCTGGTTTTTATATATTTAGCTTTAGCTGGTGCCTTTATTTCAGGGTCTATTTCAAGTCAAGTAAGTGCTTTGCCAATGTTCATATGTAAAAAGTGCATCAGTCCCGTGTAACACCATGCTATCGCTTTTTTGAATTAACAGAAGGTACAGAGCTTGACTTGCTCATAGAACTGCATTAAACTCAGTCTGGGATTTTGGTTTTATTTTACTCTGCTGTAAAAGTCAGTTACAGAAAGAGGTGTATGCTTAACGTATCTGGGAAATGTAAAACTACAGCTGCTTGAAATAAGAACAAGCAAATGCAGTCTAGAAGCGGGGAGGAAGCAAGACTGATGCCACAGGGCATTTAACTCTGAACTAAAGCCCATCTGAGACATGAAGCAGCAAGTGAAAGCCACAGTAATGCCTGCAGGATTAGTAAGTACTATTAGGATTCTGTAATTCCTTCATCCAGGAAACAATGAATACCAACGTGACTCAAGTGAGCCTCACAGTGTTCTTCAAATGGAGATGAAGCTTGCAGCTCTCTACTCGCTAATGGGAAAACAGTCAAAGAGTATCATCCCTGGTCACTGCCAGAAGATAAGATAGACCTCTGTCTGTCAGGGTCATACTCCTAACAGGGCAAATGCTCCCTTCAGGGGAGGAATGGCTTTATGGGTTATTCCAGACCTATCAAGGCTCAGGTTACAGGCATTTTGACTAGTTTTGTGTGAGTGACTTCAAAGCCAATGGTGAGAATTATTTACCACTAAAAGTGCACTACAACTTTCATACATTGGTGGTTTGGGCAGGTTCAGATCAATGGTTTCTTTTTGTTTTCACATCCCATAGTTGGCTAGGAAGAAGACCAGATGGTGCTGATGGGCAGATTCCTCACAGACCCGACACTTGAACCGTTGACAAGGGCAGGGGACTTATACTGAAGTGCTTCTTGTCCACACCACCACCATGGAACGAATTGCCATAAAGGATTAGAAAAGAGAATTAAATTATAAATATACAAACATATCTCTATGTTTCAAGAGAGATAAAAGGGTAGAACACAAAGGTACTTCCACAGGCTAGGCTTAGCCAAGAGAAGCTACTTTCCTTACACCTTACTGGGCAAAGACACTAACAATCACCATCAAAGTCCTACTGAAGAGGGTAATCTTTGCACTGAGAGCAGATGAGTCTCACTCCACTCTGTAGGCCAAAGCCAGCTTCTGAGAACATGTCCGTCTCCTTTCCACAATGTACAGGAGGAAGAATATGATAGAAAAAACTTGGTAAAGGACAGGTGAAATGAAAGCATCATCACGCTCTTGATGGTAAAGAGAAGAAAAGATCAGTAGAAGGAAACATAAAATAATCAACTGAAACCTAATTTTGTAATGAAACTTAGTATGACATATAAATAGCTGATCTTGCATAGAACACCAGCACTTTACAACGCAGAAACTGGTATCTATGCTCACAGGTCACCTAAAACATCAGTCCTTGATTTTATTTTTAAATAGAACCAGAAGGAAAATCAGCACACATTCCTCATGATTCCTACACAGCCTACTCTTTCAAGCTTAAGCTAATTCATTATTCTTGCCTATGTCTTTTTTCAAGCACAGCACAGGGGAATTTTATCCCCTGATATTTCATTGCTGTGTTCTGGGACAAGCAGATAGTCCTGTCTCAAGTTGCCACCAGGCTTATTCCTCTTCTTGGAGAAAAATTAACTTGGACTCTTGGGAGTTACATACACCACTGACAGACCCAAAGGCACTGAACAACCTGCCATACAGACAAGTTTTCACTTAATGTAGGACTATGCCTGCAACTCTACATAGGCATTTTGTATCCAGCTGGGTAATTTTTTCAGTGGACTTTCCTAAAAATCAGCAACACATTAATTTCTAGGTCTTTTTTTTTTTTTTTTTTTTTTTTTTTTTTAGCACTCATAGTGATGTCACTGTTAACCTTCTGCTCCTTGCTAACACTTAATTCAGAATTTCATTACAACCTTTTTAAGGGTTTGAGAAGTTATCTCCTAAAGGATCAGAATATTTAAGGCCAAGAGCAAGTACTCTTGGTAAGGAAACAGAAGTATCAGAGTAGGCCCCAAGGGCCAAAGCACTTGAAGGAACTTTGGTTAGCCCACTGCTTAAAAGGAGGTGAAAAAAGTTCATGCTGCAGTTTACTTGACACTTGAACGAGCACTGGAGTTTGAACACAAGAGAAAAAGAGCAATGGCCCTGGCAGGTAACCTCTCCATAGGGAAAAAAGCATGGGTTCTGACCAGAACACACCACACGGTCTGAACACACCACAGTATGCCTCACACTTCCTCCCTTTGATACACAAATGCACAGCCTGAGCAATGAACACATTTAGTTAACTGGACCTCCCAGAAAGAAGCAGTAATCACTATTCACTGTGGCAAGAAAGAGGAGACATATAATGCTTGCACTTAAAAGTTGTTCACATCAGAGGAAAAATGATCCACCTATTCTTGAGAAGGGTCTGCGATACATCTTGTACATGAACCAGAAGAAATGGATGGATCCAGTCTGCCCAGAAAAACATACTAAGTCAACAGGTTTTTTGCTCAACATAAGGTAACAGATACAGGAATGTGTAACCAAATCTTATGGCTTGTAACAGGCAGTTCACAGCATTAATGAATTTTATATGAGAGCAAAAATGGGGTTTCAGCAAGAAGGGGTTCTTTTTAGCCGTAGGCAAAAATCTAATGCCTGAAGCCAGTCATCAACCACATTTCACTTCACCTCTTGCCTTCTTTCATCTGGAGTAACAGCGCCAGAACACATTAGAAAATTAGTACCAGTCACCTACAGGAAGGCAGCATGACAGATTGCATCATGTGTAGATCTATTTAAAAACAAACTGCCTGCCTCAGGCACTAATGTATTTTCATAACCTTAAATCAAGTCTACCTTTGAGGAATATAAATGGATAAAACAAATGCAATTTTAATTAGTCAAAAGCTGCTTTTTTAATGCTCCTGATCCAAAGAACAAAAAAAATGCTGATTAAGAATGTATCAGTTGTACAATCTTATAAACCCAGGTAAAAAAGCCAAATGGGAACTAAGTAATAGCTCACGTAGAATGAATTTCAACTTCTTTATAGAAAACTTGCCTTGGCAAGTTGTCTGGGAAGAAAAACACACTACTGAATTCCAAGTACACAGTAATTATTAGCCAGAAAACCAAAACGCAAACTTAAAAGTCCGACCATCATCATCTCCTGCCATGTATCTAAAGTAAATACCGTATGCTCTTAAATCTTCCCGATATTATGGGAAGATCACAGCCCTTTGAAACAGTACACATGCACACATCTTTGGGCTTCCCATGGGAAGCCACACCTTCCTGAGGAGGGCTTCAGATGGAGCCAGGTGCCATGCTACCTAGCCCTGGAAAAGAACCTCAGAAACAGAAGCTCCTTTGAGTTTAGCATCTGTTAAGTGACTGGCATGTAGTTAGTGCTTCAAAACAAATACCCTTCACACCCTTTTCTCAGAAACACATTTCCTCCCCTTTTATTTTGTCCTGACAGCCACATCTGAAAACAACCAGAGAAAAAGTCTTTAAAGCAAAACTGTGGTCAGTTCAGGCTGTGAAAGGCAGCAGAAAAGCCGTAATGAGACACCACCAGTTCTGTTTTTCTTCACTCCTTCATTTCACGCATTCACTTTAAGTTTCTTTTCCTTTGCTGGTACCTTGTTGTCTGCTGTTTTGAGATGGTGTAAAACTGGAACTGGAACTGGAGCTGGAACTTGCAGGACTGGGCTGTTCAGATTTAAAAGAAAAAAAAAAAGAAAATTAATATAGTCAGAAACATTTTTGCCTAAAACTCTTAATATTCGCTACTGCCTAAGGCATGCTGTCACGAAAAAAGAACTGCGGAACACAATAATACTCAAAGATCTTTATTTCAGGTGTCAGTGAGGCAAACATTGTGGAAATTGCTATGCACTCAACATACGTACACACTACTACATCATACACATTCTTTACTACAGCCAATATCCTAACGAGAAGTTCTCAATATCTTGTTTGAAAGGCTGCACATGATTGCCTAAATGAGCTCATAATAGATCTAAGGCTCCTGCGTCCTTGTCATAACGTAGTTGCAACATTTCCAATTTAGTAATGATGTAGTAGAATCAAAAACCAGAATACCACCTGAGCCGACCACACTAAATGCCAGAAAAACTAGTCAGTTTTCTTTCTTCTTCCTTAGAAAGTAAGTTTAAAAGACGAGGATTCATAATAAACTTTTCTGCTGTTACTGGATTTGTCCTCATTCCAACACTTTCCATATGTATAAAGACCCTACAGATGGTAATAGTGATTGAACAAGAAAGATTGCCTTGTTAGACAATTATCTGAAACCCACAGATTACAAAAGACAACTACAATTTTAAAACAGAATTGTTTAAATCAGTTTACATTATTTAACAGACAGTTCTAAATTATGTTTTTCCACTGTTGTTTAAAATGTATAAATTTCTCTCTAAAAGTATATAAAATTACAGAGAAAGGCTTATTACTTAATCTAAAAATTCTGTATAATTTTTCTCATAGTGGTTAGGGCTTATGAGGGTTGTACTGAGAAGTCTTGCTTCCTGCTGACATGCTGCATGTCCCCATATACTCTTTTGCTGTTTCTTAGGCTTGAAGTGCATGGGTGTCGGTACGTACTTGCACCTACCGACATCTGTAGATATGAGGAAAAGAACAAATCTGGTATGTGGGCACAGCAGACGCTAACAGAGAATATCAAACAAGAAAGGAGCGATCATACAGAAGGAATGGTGACAATCAGGTTAGGAAGTAAGAATCTAAAAATCTACTATTGAAAAGAAAACTTGCTTGCACTTTAAACTTTATACAACTGTGTTATAGTGAAGTGTTATCCAGGCTAACGGAAGTTTTCTGACTCTCCTTGCCTGTATGATATCCCTCATGATTAAGTTAGAAGCAAACTGCTCTCAAAAATAACTGCAGTACTATCCAGTCACTTTAAAACTCAGTTTTCATGCACACAGGCTACCTAAGCAGAACCGTTACTTTTTGTCCATAAATCAACCTATTGTTGCCTTTTGTAAGGAGTAGGCAGATTTACAGCCTTTCATCGCCTTTTCTCACAATGAGACACACCTACTTGGGCAACAGAATGCTTGAGAAAAACACTATTAACATCTGCTCTCCTCAAATCAATACCAGCTCCAGTCCTCACAGTCAAAATACGAACTCCGGACCTGACTGTATGGATATATACAGCTTGTATACAGGTGAATCAACCCTGTGCACGAAAACCCAACCCAACCAGCACCACAAGCTGTTTCTGAGTACCAAGACAGATTCTTACATGGTTCACAGCATCAGACCTTTTTGGAAGACATTGCAGCACCACTTGACAGTGCTCCAAAAATCAAGTAATTTTGGAAAAAAAAATATTTTTTTCACTGTCTGAACTTCTGCAAAACCATACAAGATTTTTAGCTGTAAAGTAAGTATGATAACTGATACTGTGAAGTCAGTCAAGGAAAAAAAAACCTAACACTTGATTTGAAGATTTAGAAGGCAGGCATTATTTATTACAGTGCTTGGAGCATGGGGTAATGTCTCCTCCAAGCATGCTCACCAATTTACTCGAGGGTACACATTATATACAGTAGAGTACTTGCACATTCATAGTGTATTACATATGCATTTTCGTTCACGTTCAGGACTGGTTACAAGTTTCTTGCTTCTAATGCAAACTAGTGTGCACCCTCAGACAGCACTAACAAAATTTTCTATCAACTATACATGGTCCTGAAGCGGGAGTTTGCTCTGTTTTGCAGGGGGTGGGGGGGGTACTTGAGTGGGAGGTCCAATCTCCCAGTGCCACAATTATCTCTGTCCTACTTTCAACTGATTTTCTGTGGGCTGCAGCACCTTATCAGCTTGTCTCCTCTTGTGGCCAGAACTTCCTCACTTGGAGGCTTCTTTCTGCATGATTTAGATAACAGTGCTCTAATCATTGGGTCTTTGTTTCCTGAGGTCGACTCCGTTGATTAGAAGTCCTTTCATTCACCAGTTTTGATGACTTGAGAGTCAGCTTGGACTAAACTTTGTGCAGTGATTCATTTAATACCAGCAACCTTCCCTTAATAGAATACTTTGACATAAATGTATATACCGTGGTATCTATACAGTGGCATCATAACGCGATACAGACTGCCCCTGATGAAGAACAAGAGTCAATGCAAACTTTAAAGACAGCACCATTCTGAAAACTAATTTAGTCTTCCAGCTTCAGGTTACTCTTAAACATCTGGTTTATCTGTCACTTTTGGCTTCTTGCAACAAATTTACTAGCTGACAACTGGTTTCTGAGTATTTCCATTAACTGTATTTTTCCCTTATTAATTTCAACATGTACTTTTAACTTCTATAAATATAAAATCCATTCCCTTAAAAAAGTAACAAACATTGAAAGACTATCATATTCAGTTTTAAATTCAGTTGAAGAAGTGCTAAAACTGTAGGGAAAAGAAAATACCACACAGATGCGGAGACAGTGATATTTGCCATTATGAAAACGTCACTACTTATTTTTTAACCATTTTTGAAATGAAAAAAGGGAAAAGGCCTGGTCTTGTTCACATTATAATGCATGCAAACACCAGTGAATTCTTCTGTGTCAAAACTTTTTCTCAGCATTAACTAAATGAGACAGGATCGCTAGAAGGAATGGATATGAATACACATAAAGTTTTTACAATATCTTCCTGGTAAAAATTTCACTCTGCTGTAGCAAGTTGAGAAGTCCAGTGAAACAAATTCACACTTTTTTTGAAAAAAGTTCTTAATGCCTCTTGAAACAATTTACATTATTTTCTTAAACAGCCCTATCTGAAAAGTTATTCCAAGAAATACAGATTAGCATAAATGATAAAATTGCTAAGTATCAGAAATTAAACCTAGCTTTTCTGACTTTGAGAAATCTGGGTGAGAGCGCACCCAGAGGAAACAACTGCTTTTAACATAAGAATGAACATTATTAACAGAAAAGACTTGTCTTTTTAGAAGGAATTAAAAATATGTCTTCCATCTATGAATATGGATTAGTGCTGACTGCGCTGATGCTTCTAGTTACGAGAGGCTATCTTTTGTCACTTAAGCAGCGCTTTTTGACAGTTTTGCAGGCTGTTATCCCAAAGACTTAGGTATTTATGGCTTTACTCACTTGGGCTTTCTGCTCTTATCCACTGGTTACTAATCACCAAACAGAATTATTTATTTCTATGGGTCTGAAATTAGCTAAAGGGTGTCCTTCAACAATGAAAGCTTAAGACAGTACCAGCTTCCTTCCTAATAGCTTTTTCCTGTTTTACTCGTTTTCTCTTCCCCCAGACAAGCTAATGAGAGTTTGGGCCCAAACTGTTCATTAGTGCAATGACCCGGTATGATTTATTGCATTCTTAGACAGTCTATTTCATTTTAGTGCTCTCACACCGATGCAAAGGAGACACTGGCTTCTTTATTAGGCCTGGTTGAGGGAATTCTGTGCTTTGAAAAATTTCAGCAAGAAAAGGGAAGTTTCTTTGGCTCAAGTTTTCCCTAAAAAGGCACCTTTTTCACCAGTTCTAAATCACTTGGCTTCTGTCATTTCCAAGCCCTTGTCTGTTACTACAAGTAGTACAACAACTTACTCTTGAGCTGCAAACAATTTTCAGGCAAACTCACCTGTTTATGACACAGGATATAATAGACCTGTTTCTGTAATATCTCATGGTTGAACGGATTCATCTAACTTCTAATAATAACCCTCATCATTTTACGTTCCTAATTTACACTAAAAAATAGAAAACAGTTGTATGTGGGTGACAATGGCTTTTCTCACCTTCCCCTTAATCTTTTTTAAGGGAAGCTTACATATTGTTTCCTGAAATAAAATTTCCGTTGTGTAGTAATATCCCATTTCCCACCAACCAGTGTATAGATTTCCTATTTTTACACACAACAGTCTAAAATTTAAGTTTCCCTATGCCGTACATACTGAAAAGTCTTATCCACTTAAAAGTGCTTATGGCCGAGTATTACTTCCACTTCTGCTTTATCCAAAGTTAGCTTCAGAAGGAGGAGCAACATGCTCCCGCAGGACAAGCTGCCTTTGCTAACAGGACTCCTGTACTTAAAATTTGTACTGCCTCTGAAGCGCCCTGTCACTGACCACCGTCTCAGCATTTAGCAGAGTAATCCAACCCCTCTGTAGCTCAAAGGATGGAACAATCCCACATCTGCCACCACCACAGGGAGACACCATTTGGGTGTCCATGATACCATAAGCTTGAACTGAGCTGCTTGCACCCTGCCCAAATTCTGTATCGCCACATCTCCCGTCACGCTGCTACATTAGCAACTAACCTCCAAGGCAGGGTTAAAACTGTTCCTTTTTAACCATTCACAAAGGTTGGCTTGCAAACTGCAAGCTCACAGGGAGGATGGAAGAACGGGATAGAGAGTGGGAAGTGGAATTCATTATTTTCTTATAGAAATGGAAGTATTTATTCATAACATTTACAACATTTAAGGAACTAAACAATTCTTTAGAGAGGTAATTTAAGGATCTGTAAACTTTAAACAGCAAATCCAAGATTATTGATTTTTGAGAGAAGGCAGAGACAGCCATTTGCAGAGAATGTGACCTAAGGTACTGATACAATTAACTGCCTTAATTACTATAATTTCAAACAAAAATACCAAATTGCTGATGGAGATGAGGTTATTTGTTAATTAAGTTGACTCTGTACCTGCTACCTGAGCAAGTCCATGGGCCCTGATGGGATGCACCCATGAGGGCTGAGGGAGCTGGCAGATGTCACTGTAAGGCCACTCTTGATCATCTTTGGCTGATCACAGGGACTGGACGAAGTGCCCTAACATTGGAATATCACTCCAGAATATCACTCCTGTTTTCAAGAAGGGCAAGAAGGAAGATCCAGAGTACTATAGGCTGGTCAGCCTCACCTCAGTCCCTGGGAAGGTGATGGAGCAGCTAATCATGGAAACCATTTCCAGACACTTAAGGATGCAAAAATCATCAGGACCAGTCACAGCATGGCTCCACCAAGAGGAAGTCACGACTGACCAACTTGATACACTTCTGTGACGAAATGACTGGCCTGATAGATGAAGGGAGAGCAGTGGATTCTGTCTACCCAGACTTCAGTAAGGTCTTTGACACTGTCTTCCCTAAGATCCTCATCGACAAGCCGTTCATGTATGGGCTGGATGAGCAGACAGTGATGGGGACTGAAAACTGGACAAATGGCCAGACCCAGAGGTTTGTGATCAGTGGTGCAAAGTCTATCTGGAGGTCAGTAGCTAGCAATATACCCCAGGGGTCAATACTGGGTCCAGTCCTGTTTAACATCTTCATTAATGATCTGGATGATGGGCCAGAGTGTGCTCTCAGCAAGTTTGCTGATTACACAGAACTGGAGGAGTGCCTGATGTGTCAGAGGGTCATTCTGCCACCCAGAGGGACCCTGACAGATGGACAGAATGGGCCAAACAGGAACTTCATGAAGTTCAACAAGAAGCGTGAAGTCCTGTACCTATGGAAGAACCGCCCCATGCACCAACATATTCTGGGGCCCACTGAGCTGGAAAGCAGCTTGGCAGAAAAGGACATGGGGGTCCTGGATCTAGGGATCCTCATAGATCTTATCAACGTATATTAATCTGAAAGGAAGGTGCAAAGAGGGTGTGAAGGGGACAGAGCCAGGCTCTTCTCAGTAGTACCCAGTGACAGGACAAGATGCAATAGGTACAAACAGAAACACAGGAGGTTTCCTCTGAACATCAGATGACACTTATTTCCTGTGAGGGTGACCAAGCACTGGCACAGGTTGCCCAGCGAGGTTGTGGAGTCTCTTTACAGGTATTTTTAAAAGTCTAGATGTGATCCTAGGCAACCACTCTAAGTGGCCCTGGGTGAGCAGGGAATTTGGACCAGATAACCGTCAGATGTCCCTTTTAACCTCAAGCAGTCTGTGATTCTATGAATCTGAAACACATCCTTCGTTTAACAATTAGAATCCAGAAAAGACCTTAAGACAAATATTGCAGCTGTTTTGTCTGAACAATTGCACTGGATGAAGCAGGATTTGTGTTTCTTTAGAGACTGTCCTACTGACACATGTATCTACTTTTGAAAGAAAATTCTTTCCTTCTATATTGATGTACATATTTTGTCTTAGCTTTATAAAAAAAACCAACTGAGACACTGCTAACATAAAAACTCAGAAATAATCTAGTATAAGACTTAGAGTCATGCACAGGAGTCTGAGCTAACACATGTGGATAAACAATTCATTGCACAATAGAGTTGAAAGATGAAGCACTAGTGAAGGCTGCTGCCTGCAGGAATATTTTTGCTGAAGAAGAAACCTTACTGGTAAGAGTAGAAGACACACAGGCAAAGAACTACAAGTGATAATATGATGGTTTCTCATGTAGAGCAGCTGAATACTACAGTTCCAATGGATTTCATGCCTACAAAATAATGAGTAAACTAAATGTAAAATAAACTAAAAAGGTGCATGTTCATGAGAGTATGAACATGGTCCTTAAGAAACTGAAAGAGGCAAACTGCAAACTGAGGAAGTTCTTGTCAGATAACCATGAAAACTCTGTTCTGAATATGTAGGTAATGTTGGCAAATACAGGATTATATAAAGTTCTAGGCTTTTCAAACCTGGCCCTAAAAATTGCATTATCTGGACCATATTTTCCCAGAAGTGTGTGAAAAGGCATCAATATTTGTAAGAATTAATAAAGTACATGCAGCACAATGTGGGGAAGTCTGAATTACATTTAAAAAAACCCCAACAACATCAAAATGGGGTCCACTGATGAAAGATGAAGATATCCTAAATAAATCACTTGTGTTGTGTTTCAACCCCAGCCAGCAACTAAGTACCACGCAGCTGCTCGCTCACTCCCCACCCTGGTGGGATGGGGAGGAGGGTAAAAAGTGAAATGTGAAAAGGGTAAAACCCATGGGTTGACAGAAGAACAGTTTAATAATTAAAAGAAAAATAGTAACAACAACAACAAAAATAATAATAATGAAGAGGAGAGAGGGAGAGAAAAATAAAACCCAAGGGAAAACAAAGAAGTGACACACAACACAACCGCTCACCACCCGCTGACCGATGCCCAGCCAGTCCCCCAGCAGCGATTGGCAGCCCTAGGCCAACTCCCCCCACTTGATGTACTGACTGTGACGTTCTATGGCACGGAATGCCCCTTTGGCTAGTTGGGGTCAGCTGTCCTGGCTGTGTCCCCCCCCGGCTTCTTGTGCACCTGCTCACGGGCAGAGTGTGGGAGACTGGAATGTCCTTGACTTAGAATAAGCAATAGTGAGCAACAACTAAAAAATCAGTGTATTAGCCACACTATTTCATACTAAATCAAAACCACAGCACTGCAGCAGCTACTAGGAAGAAAATTAACCCTATCCCAGTTGAAACTAGGACAACTTGTTTGAAGAATATTGCTTATCTGGCAAGCTCAGTGGCATGAAAGCCCTGTGACAAGAGAATAGCGTCACTCTGCTCTGGTAAGACCGGAAAGCCCAAATTAAGCTGACAAGCAACACTCAGATACTGATTTTCTGGGACTTCAACTTCACAATTTTTAAACTTTGCCTTTGAGAACCTTCATACATTCTATACACAAAGCTCCGATAAGCCAACAAAGGAGAAATGTGTTTTAGAAAGGAAGTCAAATTCTCAATTTTAGTGCTAGTTACAAACTCGAAAATTCAGCCTAGGTATTAAAGCCAGTGTGAGAGTTTCATGCAACTAACCTACATTTTCTGCTCTAATGGAACTATCAGCAATGGCAGAAGGTAGGTGGTAGCTATTCTGGCCAGCCCTGACAGGTGCTGTATCAAAAGCTAACACTTCCCAATTCTCCTCTTATGCCCTGTTTTCTCTCCTGCGTGCCCTGCTTCACATGTCAGCACTGAGAAGGGCAGATGTTGATGCAGTCCCAGTTTCTGAAACTGAACTGACAATTTGCTATCACTTTTTGTGCAGTAAGCAGGTTCTTCACCTAAATTCTCCCAGATCTGAGGTCCTGATGTTAGGAATTCATGCACTTCTATTAGCAAGGAAGCAACCGCAGAACCACCTCAGTACATGTAGAATGTTTTTTATGCATGTTATCCTTGCACTACATTTCCACATCATTAGAGATCTGATCTTCCCAGCAGGTACTCATGGACTTTGCAAATTCAATGAAGTTCCTCTCTTTTCTTCTATAGCTCAGACTCTGTACAGCACCCCCAGCATGACCCTACACTAAACCTTTACTATGCAGAAGTCTTGTCAAGGTCATACACATAAAGTAAACACAGATGTAAATACAGGAAAAACAAAAGCTTTTCTTCTGAAGTGCTGCTTCAGAGTCTCTATGCACTGTCTTTGCTACTGCAGACTGCTGGCTCCTGCACCCCCATGTCAGAAAAAAAACCTGCATCCAAAATTTCACTGTTAACTAGAGAGATCTAGTGCAGCTCTTACATGCCATCTCTGTTGGCCTCTGTCAGCTTCACAGCAAGCCTCATTGTATTTACTTAACTCCTGGGATTAAATGATTATGTGAAAATCTCAGCTTTCATTTATGTACATTCCAGTTTCAGTGAAAAGTTACACAGAGAAAAATACAAAAAGCTACTGATACAGTAACATACAGGTAACTGAAGTTATTGAAAATATTGGGTACTTATTTTCATTATTTAAAATGCTGGCTAAACTATGATCTCATGTACTACAACCCTGATCAATCTTGAGTTTTACAGTGTTCAAAGGATCAAAAAGGCTGCATATGGCACAAATAAATGAAGCTGAACCATCGCACCTACAAACTGTTTTATTTAGCTAAAATTGTAACTTAGGAAAATTTTATTTAGTCCCAACAGTCCTCTGCTAAAGCAAATTTAGGTCACTGAGAATACCAAGAGTGACTTTTTCCTTTTGCCTTGAACCCAAGAAACTCTGCAACTGAACTGTTATTATCCAGAATATTCAGACCATGGCTGTTTGCTTGATATTCCTGCTCACTTGTGATATTTCACTCTCCTTGTGGAAGATGCAATGCAATAATCACTGTCTTGAAACTAGGTCCTCTTCATCCATAGAATAAAGTTAGAATGTATTAAATAAATCGTGTTAAAGAAGCATGGGCAATGGAAAAAGATTATTCATACAATGAAAGACACTAAAATTACCACAGTCTTTATCTACTCTTTTCTTGTCATGGTTTAAACCATTACACTTTTGTGGTTGATAATTTGAAACATTAAAAACACACGGGGTTAGACTTTTATGTAATGTCCTTCCACTATTTAATACATAAAATTACCTCACACAAAGCAGCAACGTTACTTGATTTACTTCTGTCCTACCCACAACTGATCACCAACAATGATATTTAAGGGCATAAATTTTGCAATGGTTTTCTGAACAGCATAATCAATGTTGAGGCCACCGGTCCAGCTACTGCTGCCCTGGTTCCCGTTATCCCCAGATATGTGAGTAATCTCTCCTTGGGACATTTGGGCACCAATAGAGCTGACCGTTAACCTCAGCTACAAAACACAGCTCTTCTGGTGATGAAGTATACATTACCAATCCCTTTTTAACATTCTCCTCTTACTCTGAGGCAATGATACAAGTCTTGTGGATATTTAAACAGATTCAGACATGTTCAAATAGCTCCATTTATCTGTATCTTCTAACTTTGCTGTCTGAAACATTAATTCCTACAACACAGAACATAGTTTCCTTCACTTTTGTCAGGTGGCTTGCAGCACAGTTGGTACACAGTAAGCGATTCCTTCACAGAGGTTCAGACATCCCCGACAAGAACAGGTAACTTGTCCCAAGACAAACTGAAAAACCCTGCATACATGTCCTACAACCAGGCAGCCCTGTCTTGCTGTGCTACACGTGTGCAAGGACTATCATTTCAAATGGGATAAAGTCAGCAATAATTAGCAAATTTCTTGATCCCTTCATAGCCACACAGTCTTACAACAAAGAAGTCTGAACACCAACGCTATACACACCTACTTGTTTTCAGCCCCCAATGGGAATGCACGGTGTGAAATATTGATGCTTGAAGAGAAGCATTAGAAACCCCACTAATGTACCTGGGGCCAGAGGAAGCACAAACTACACATTTCAGTTGGGCAGAAAAGGATTTCTGTTTTCAAGGGAAAATGTAAGCCTGCTTAAAGGCTTTTAATAGAAAACGCTGGGCTTTATAGGAATTACTACCAACACAGCTGAATGTTTTATTCTAAGCTTTTTGGGTTTTTTGTTTCGAGGAAAAAGTGTGAAGAAAATTCCTTTTGCAACATCTTCTTACAAAAACATCAGCTGTACTAAGGTATTGACCAAGTTGAGTAAGACAGCAGTACTGAATGATGACACAGTGAGTTAAATCAAATTCACACCAGCACTTCTTAAAGTTTAAGAGAACGACAGTTTTCTTATTGCTGCTATGGTGATGCAGGACCACCTTCAGCAAACACCCAAACAATTGTTAAAATAAGTTGCAGGTACGAGGCTCTCCCTAAACAGTAGCTGCTGCCTGGCATGCCTTGATTTTGCAGTGAAGGAGTGTAAACTGTTGTCACGAGGGAACAGGCAACCACGCAGAGGGCAAGAAAGAGCACCGCTGGATTACACCTACCTTCACTCATTCTCTGTACCAGGGTAACACATGCACTTCAGTACTGGAAGAACAGTGACACACAGGCACTATCACCCTTGAGTTTGGGGCAGGCACATGATATTCATCAGGAGCATCTGCTGCCCATCCCAAAAGGGCCCCCCAGCATCCCCCTATGGTGTGGCATCAAGTGCCAACACCCAGCACAACTCCAGGACTCCACAGCATGGAACGCCGAACAGTAGCCCCTCATCAGCAAGCAATGAATTGTCATTAACTCTACACAGGCACGACACACTCAGTAGCAGTGGGTTCAGGCAGTCTTTATCCTGCCTTGATAAAACTCAGACTGCAGGGGATTACCCTTCAGGGGATTACTCAGTCTTTAAAAAGTAAAAATTAAATTGTGCGCTTATGGTGTGTCCTTGAGAATTCACATCAGTCATCGCTAGATTACAAGCTTCTAAATGGGAAGCGTTACGAAAATTATCTAATTAATTTCATGGGGAGTCTGGCAGCAAACCTTCAAAAGTACATGAGTAAAACATGCCATTTTTGCCAAAGGAAACAACTGCAAGCTTGATGGTTCCACATAAAAAATAAAAGGGCGTAAAAGCCTTGGATAGATCTAACTATTGTAGACATAGTTAACATAGTAGACAACTAACAGGTGTTGGATTTTATTTTAGCTATATGGAGCCATTTATCTGGATCACAACATAATGTATATAAGTAGATAAAGCAACTTCAAAGCAATGAAATCTGTATCAAGAAGATGTCACCTGATCACAATTAAAATAAAATATCCAAGCTTTAGCATTTTGACTGCATTCATCTAAGCCCTGCAAAACTGTCATGACTTTACTGGACCAGGCACAAAGGGGGTTTTTTTGCCACAAAAGAAAGAATGTAATTAAAATATTGGCACTGTGCATACCCAGTTAAAATCCTTACTTTCTGCACGCTACCAGGTGAATAGAATTTTCCAGGGCTGAAATATAGAAAATAAGGCCCCAACCTAAAAATGCATTTATGCTAACGATGACTTAATCCACACAAGTCGTGCCCACTGAAAGGAATGTAGTCAACACATGTGAATAAAGTAAAATACTGAAGCCTGAACTAGTAGCTTAATAACATAGGATGTTATTTCTGTGGTCAAAACATGACATTGCCTAAAACTGAAAAGAACAACTCAATACCCATGACTTTGCCTCATGAATGCAGAATTTCCTGACTCTCATGGGATTACATTTGCAACTAACTAATGTATATTTAACCACATCTACATAGTTTCTCCCCACTGCTTTATTTCTAAATCCTATACATTTTTGTAAGGCAGTGATTCCCTAACACACCATGGTAACAAAAGTATCCCAGTTTAACATCCAAGCTTGCTGCTAGAGGAATCTTGCTGCTTCCCCATCCACCAGTGGTTCATCTCACCACACACAGAGCAGCTTAATATGCACCTCTGCTTTTGTGAGCGAAGCCAAAGCGTTTTTGCCTTCATAGTAACAGCTAATAAAAATAGGCTTAGTATAGCAGCTGAATGGTGCCACGCTACAGTAGACGCTGACAGCCACGGAGCATACTTGTGCCTACTACGCTTTCTCTAAGGAGGTCTGATTGTCTTAGGCTGCTGTTTCTCTCTGAGCATGCATCTGGAAGGAAACTCCTTGGACTGTACAGAATCTACATGACCTGCTAATACCCACTCATTTGCAACTACTGAATTACCTCCTTGATACAACAGTACTATAGGCAAACAACCCCACAACAAAAGTGGCTGGCAGGGGTTTATGAGAAGCATTCACATCTGGACTAAAAGTAAACAAATGTAGAAACAACGCATTAAAATATCAAGCAAAAGTAAGGTTTCTAAGAATATGACAGGTTGCAAACCCACGGTACACAGCCTGCAATGAAGGACATCATCAGTATTGATCCTCTTCTGTGTCATTAAAGATCTTAATAGAGTCACAGTTTCACAAAAAAAATTAAGCTTCCTTTTTTTCCTGAGTAACTACATGAAAACTCCACACAGAGCTCTATTTCACTACTGTTATCTCTAACTTTAAATATTATCTGAAGGAGATCTTACTTTGGCTCCCAGCCCTGGCAGAAAGCAGGTTTTTTCATCTAACAAGGGCCTGGAGGTTTTACAAGACCATAGGGGTTTTCAAAATATTCTTCCTCTGTAAGAGTCAAATTAATAGATCATGAGCCAGATCCAAAGTGGCATTTTATGCATTATTTAAAAAAGGTACCCATATTGTAACTATAAGATGGCTTAAGATATGCAAGACGTTATGTACAAACCCATAGCCTATGTGATCACTACTGCATTTTTATTGCTCTGTAATGGACTTCTCAAGCAGCCCAAAAAAGACCCGCTGAAGTACTCCACTTTTAATAACTGAAACTGCTCACCCTAAGCTGTCACAATTTGCTAGCATGCATTTCTGCTTAGTTTGTATTTCTGTAGGCTTCAACGTGCCAAAAGGATGTTACTACTAATAATAACAAGGCTACAATTGCAGGGACATACACAGGCAGAAAGGGTAAAAACAATACATGCTATGTGCAAAATGATCACACCAGGAGCAGAGATTCATCCAACAGAGCCACATGCTTTCTCTAAAAAAATCCACCAACATACCACTGCCACGCACAGCAGTTTTTATGAGTTTTTATTCGGATGTCTGCAACTGGAGATACACTGAGAACATCTGTTAACACCTAAACATCTATGTATCTGCCTGATCTCCTTTATGCCTTTCTGCAGCAGCTTCACTTAGAGCTAGACACTGTTTGTTCCTCCCTACCCAGCCCCGCAAAACTGGTAATAATCAATCAAGAAGTACCAGAGCATCCTTTCTGCAATGGCTCCACAGCTCAGAAGGGCCAGCTCCGGCCATGCAAGATGTCTTGCTCAGATCCGAAACTGTATTTCCCCATCTCACAAACCAGTCTGCAGCTCACACAAATTTTCTGAGAACATCATCGTATTTCATGATCAGACAGGCAGTAAAATTGAAATGTTAATATTTTTTTTTAAATTATTTTTTTTCAATCATGTTGCTGCACTGTCCACACACAGAAAGCAAATAGATGGGAGTCTTCTTATCCTGCCATTGAATTTAACATCAAAATCTTTGGAGTTTTCAAGTGGACTGTGCCAATATTCCTGTGCCTCAATAAAACCATAAATCTGACATGCTTTTGCTCCATACACTACTTTATATGCATCATAGCAAAGCTAGTAAAATAATTCCTCAGCCTTTATTTGTAATTTCTAACTGAATATACTACATGTCACTCCTGAATACCCTTGCTAGCTCATCTGACTCTAAAAAGATCACCGCTGTTTTGAACAAGGCTTTCACTAATGCTGAAGTCCAACACATTTTAAATCACGGATGTATTTGGAAAGTGATACTCAAGATAGCAGAGTGAAGAGAATGGGAGACACATTTCACTTGCCAACAGCTCAAAGTCAACAGAAAAACGGAGCTAAACCAAATACAGCAGCTCATCACACTACAGCATATGCCAAGCAGACCACAGAGAAATTACCATACCTGATCTTATTCTTTAAGACATGCAGGGAAAGGGAACAAGGGCAGGAAGTTTATCACTAAGCGAGGATGTGATTCTTTTTGTTTCCCACAGCAATATTATAAAGATATTTGGAGCTCAAAACAGGGATTGACTGCAGGACATCAGAAGAGTGTCTGGCATTCTGAAACACCCCTGATGTAACAGTATGCTAATCTGGCTGTGTTTAAGTCTTAAACCTGAATTTTAAAGGACAGCTTGTAGGGTGAATTAGCCATTGGAAGACATGCTCTACCACATGAAAAAGAATCCACCTCTCTCAGAAGGTACTAAACCTCTACATCCTGACTTCGTGAAGGTAAAGGCCAGTATTTCAAGTCTGAGTGCCCAGAATCATGTAAAGCATAATGCCAATATTGAGAAGGGTTGAGCTCACCCTGCTTTTCCATCTGAAATTGAAGCCCATTAATTGAAAGGATACACCCCACCTCAATGCACTGAACAGGGGCTGTATCTGAAGAAATGAAGGGAGCAGCAGCATTTCTTTTCTGTAGCACCTCTGTTTAATGATGCTTGTCAGCTTCCTTTACCATGAGGACTTTTCATGATGTCATCCTCAATTTAAAAAACTGAACCCAGCCTTCGAAATTGAGAACTGATGAGGGGACTACCCCTAGCTCTAAAACAGTCTTTGGTGTGCCCAGCAATAGAAAGAAACTCAATTTTGAAGGAAGTTCTAGCTTCTGGTGAATGTTTGCTAAAAGCAGTAAGAGTTCATCCACTGCTATCCAGCTTACTGGACAAATTTCCAGAGATAATGCCAGCACTGTCTGTTGATGTCCCACTTCTTAACTTGCTTCTTACATACTATAAAAAAATGAGTTAATGGGCAAAATTCAGAAGCAATGAACATTTGCCAAGGGAAGATTCCTCCAAAACCTATGAAATAAAGGTCTCTACCCTCCCTATCACATTTTTTTCCTTTTTAAAGAAATGAACATAAAAACTACTTGGTTTTGCGTACCTACTGACAAAGTGAACTCTCTATAAAATATAAAAGCATGACTATAATAATTCTAGGTGAAGTAATATAACCTTAGCTACAAAGCAGTTACAAACAGCTCTGTTACACTACACCTTTTATTACAAATTTATCATGTTTGATATGCATAATTATGTATATGAACTAATACCAAGAAAGTGAAGTCACCATTTCAGAACATGTGTGTTCGAGAATGAGAACATCTCTTACTCCATAGAGTGAAGAAATTATCATCCTCACAAAATTCTTAGCAAAATAATTTTTTATTACAATTCATACAGCATTAGGTTTGTACTACATCATAAACTTAACAAACTAAAAAAATGCACTTGACTCAAATTTAATATTTTTGTGGTATCCTAGCAATTTTTTTGGTAGTTATTTATTTGTAATTGGAATTCTCACACCTAACCGAAATTTGCTGAGTCGGGTTTTGTGGATTTGCTTTTTTAAAGCCACTTTAGGAATAAATCTTTACTTAATATAGTAATAAAGTATTATTGCTATACTAATACTTTACTACCAAATATACTCCTCAATAATGATACATTGTTTGTTCATTAATGCTACAATACCCACCAGTGTAACTGTACCTGAGTAAGAAAAAACATCTGACTGAATTTTAGAGCGTGTTATGCCAGAACATGCCACTGAAGAAGTGTCTTCCCAGCTGCAGGCAACTATGTTGGTTAGTATCATGAAGCATTAACAGAACTAACTGTTCCTGCATAGCAAAAAGCATTATCGTATTTTCACTTCCCCTACTCTCTATATAACGTTGCAACTTTTCACTTTTTCTTTTCTTCATACAACTACATTTATAGGACACACCCTCTATGGATCTTGCTGTAAAATGCACTCCTTTTCCTCAAATGCTTAGAAACCCACCAACACATACTAAAAATTCAAACTATTCCAACATAGTTACCTCTACTACACTGCTTGCTTGCCTTTTGTTAGGTTCCCTGGTCAAAAATAATGACGTGTAGAAGGAATGTGTGAAATTCTGTAGGCACTCATCAACCAGGCTGCCCAGCTCTTTCACCCACAGCACTAACAATAGTGTTGAATCCACAGGCACCTTAGGGAATTGTTCCAGGTTTACTAGATACCTTTTCTAAAAATAAGTAAATTATTTACTTTCTAAATAATAGCCTGTCACTGACTGGAGCCGATTTATTAATAAGCACAGTACCAAAGTGGCAGACATCTTTTTCACCCAGACAGATGTGGTCCACACTGGTCCATACCTCACACATACACAGAATGGTTGGGGTTGGAAGGGACCTCTCGAGATCATCTAGTCCAGGGTCCTCAATCTTTTTAACCAGGGGGCCGGTGCGCGGATGCAGTGGCAGGCAGCCATCTGCGGCTGCTTGGTTTCCCCCCCCCAACCTCCAGCGGGGGTGGGGGCGGGGGGGGGTCTGTAAATACCAGGGGCCAGACTGAGGACCCTGGGGGGCTGTATCCGGCCCGCGGGCCATAGTTTGAGGACCCTGGATCTAGCCCAACCCCATGCTAAAGCAGATTCACCAGAGCCCAGACCAGCAGAATCTGCTTGTCTTTGAGCAAACTCCAGTATCTGACCCTCTCAGTAAAGCAGCTTGCAGAACGAGAAAACCCTGAATCTGTTTTTTTGCCTTAGTACAGAATTAAGGATCTCCTTTGAGCCTGAAGGTCAACTGTAAGTGGATGATGAACAGAAGTGCAAGTGGATTTGTGTCACTCTACGAAAACCACAAGGGTGTACCCATTAAACCAGTAGTAATGGGTGAGAGGCTGCAAGACAAAGACGGAAACACATCAGCAATTCAGAAGGTTCAGTTTTAAGCACCATCCAAACCCTTCACATATCAGCCATCTATGCAGCACGCGCCTCTCTAGTGCCTGCATTTGTAAAATCCCAGTCACACTGCAGTTGCTCCTCTCAATTCTTTTGTCTTTGAAGAAAAACGGAGAACCGCTGCTGCCCGTAGAAGTTTGTGTACTGCTACATGGCACCTATTTGAATGAATAGGAAATCTGATAGCAAATTAGCTGGCTATACTAAGGGTAGGTAGTGAGTCTTAAGGTTACTGACATAAATTAAAATAAAAGATTCAGCTTCTTTTGAAGACATTAAAAATTAATTCACTCCAAGGCTGACAAGTGTAAACAGTTTTGGATTTAAAGGCAAATTTGTAAGTTCTCAGCAAGACTAAGAATGACACCCTAACCACAATATCACCAGCGCCACGTCCTATTCCATACCTTCTAAATTTTACAGACTTCATAAGCCATAAGGGACCAGGCATTAAAAGGTCACTTCAGAAATAAATTACTTTCTCCCTCATGGCAAGTTTCTATGAAGTAAAAAACTGATGTTGACACATCCCCACAGCAGGGTATTTATTGTCTGTTCCAGAGAGGGCTAGGAGGGCTGTGAATCTGATGGCAGTAACACAGGCATACAACAGAAACCAGAAAAATGAGAGAATTGAACAGGCAATGCTGGGAAGTCATCTTCTCCACCATGCACACTACCTCTAGCCATAAGCACAAATAAAGGCACCAAACAAGCCATCTCTTCCCAGCCCTTTTTTCCTCTATTTATGTTTCCATAAAAGATGCTTCTGAAAACTGAAGTCCGCTAGGAGAATGATTAAAATTATAAACATCAAGAGCAAATGATGCTTGAAACAGATGAGCAGACATGGTAGATAAACATTTCCAGGAAAGCAAATTCCATAAAAATGGTCTTTCTTCTTGGGTAAGCCTGTGACTTTGGATAGAGTCTCCTCATCACAGCGAGGATTCTAGGAACTACTCCTCCTCCACAAAACTGGCATCATTCACAGAACTGTCCTTTTAACCAGAAAAATAACACTCTGTTTTACTGTAACCCTTTCCTGAATTTACTGAATTCTTTAACACCTACGCACAAAGACTTAGGGTGTGAAATACAAGCATTTAAATCAATTTCCTTCTCTCTCATAAGAAGCATGAAATTCAAAAGAACAAGACCAGAAGTCCGGTATTATTTATCGCCATCTCCCATATGCTCATTCATCACAATGTTAACAGATTTATAAATTAAGTAGACTTGAATAGGCAATACAATTCATCTAGAACGTGTTAAGTTTGAACAGCTGGCAGTCAACATCCTTCAGTTTGAACAATCTGCCAGTAGACAGGAAAAAAGAAGGGGAAAATACAAATACGGTGCACAATTCCACAAATGGGGAATGCTCAATATGTATGAAGCAAAACCACACACCACTTACTTCAGATTTGGAGGACATGTTTTCATCCATGTCAGAATCACTGGGATCTACAATATCATCAAATGGCGGTAGAGCAGGCGTCTTCCTTTCCAGTGCATCATTTTCAATTTTGACTCTCCCCACCTTGAGTTGAGATCTGTCCTTTGTCTGGTTTTTGTCAGCTGAACACGTAAGAATCAGTGGTGGGGCACTAGAAAAACTTTTAAATAATGAATCTGAGCCACTTTTTTTTCTTTTTTTTGCAGAAGGTTCATCAGAGTCCAGAACAGATGGCCTTTTTGTAGGGGTCTTCTTTTCTTGCTGCTGCCCACCTGTACCAGTAAGGATGGGGGTGTTTTCAGATTTTGGCTCCTTGGACATGGGTTTGGGTTCCTTGAAGGCCATCTTAGGAACTATTTTTTCATCTTTTAGTGGTTTGTTTTCTTTGGGTTTCTTAGAGGATTCTTTGGAAGATTTGGTGTGTTCCCTGGAAGGTTCTTTGAAGGCACTTTTATGTTCTTTTGAGTCTTTAGAAGTTTTTTCCTTGTGCTCCTTTGTTAACTTGGTCTTGGAAAAACTGTTACTACTGCTGCTGCTGCTACTATTTGTGTTCAGAATCCTAGTTGGGTCCTGCAAAAAAGAGATGCAAAATTTTACTTACAAAAAGAAAAAAGAACCCTAAAGTCCCGAAAGACAGAGACAATATGGACATAGGATTCGTATCAAAAACTGGGAACTGCAGGTTGAAAACCAGAAACTGCAAATGTCTATATAAGAACAGATACAAACCCCATCATTTCAGTCAACTTAGCTGTTACAAAGTGGTGGTACATGAGCAGGTACCACTGCTTGTCAACATCTGGAAGACAAGTTAGCTTTTATTTTTAGAATTAAATGTTTTTTAAGAAACACCCTATGAAGAGCACAAAGATAGTTTAGGAAATGTTAACCATGACCATTAGCTGTCAGAAAAAGAAACCATCGTAATTAAAGATCAGAATAGGAATCATATACTGTCAAGAGAATTACTTAGGACCAGAGCAAAATGTGCTCCTGATGACATTTCAGGCAAAGTTTGACTTCTCTGTTGTGTCCTCTCTCCACCTTTTCCCAGATCCTCTTCTTCATACACAATAACAACTCTGGGTTCAGCCTGGTTGTAGAAGACTTGATTTGACCCACAACATCTCAGCAGTTAATGTCTTTTAATGGAAAACTCCTTTACTAAAAAAAGTTTTCTTCCTTGTATTTATTGCTGCTGTCCCTGCTGAGTATTTAACTGCATTTTTTTTAAATCAACTGCTGTAAGTGAGAAGGGTTTCTGAGAGGGTGATGACTCAGACATCCCCCAGGATAGGCAAAAGCAGAAAGAGCAGAGCAGTATCATTCTTCACTCAGTCAAAAAAATTTTGTGGCAGAAAAGTTGAGTGGCAAGGAAAGTGGTGATCTGCAGCTAGAACTGGCAATACAGGAACTGAACCATCCAGAACAGATTGTGTAGGATCCTTTCTTCGGACAATTAACACCCAGGCATTTTCAAAAGATGAGGATAGCTCCAGCACTGCCTACTTTCACTGGAACTGCTAGCAGCGGGTGTGCAGCGTTACAAAAATACCCAGCAGCCTAACTGCACTGTTACAAACACTAAACACCTGTAGCACTCTATCCAGAAACAGGCTTCATTTTTATACTACTTCAAATCCGCAAAGTAACATCTCAATTTACAGGAATCTATGGTCAGCAAGTTTAGGTTGCTTACTTTCTTCCAAGCTGATGGTAAGCATTTCTACCTATATATTGCCTAGCATCTGTGAAACTTTCAGAAAGAAACAGTTCAACAAATATATTCCATGTACTCATTGATTTCCTTTCCCTTTACGTAGAACAGAAGTTTATATGGTATAAAACCAAAAATACTACAACCCTGGGGAAAAAAATCAAGCATGAAACCTGACGTATTGTGAAATTTGTAAAAATCCTAATGCTAGATACAGATTTATACTGAATAGGACTTCATTAACAATACCAAGCTGGAATAACACCAAGAAGAACCCATACTAATCTAGAAAATAGAAGTATGTGAATTTTTATTCTTGATGAAAAACTGTAAGGCTGTTATAGCCCATGAACCTAAGAAACGAGCTCTTCCTGAAAGCAGGATATGGACTGTACACTTGCAGTATGCCAAAGATTCCCATGCTCACTTGCTGGATTCACCTTACTTGCTGGAAACCACCTCTTCTAGCTCAAGAATCTTTAATTACTACTCCTTAGGACAAAAGATGACAGAAGTTGGAATATATTTAATTAGGGGTGTCCCAATACATAGTTTTAGAGTCACAGTTTTAATAAAATTCTGAGGTTCAAAGAGAGGATGATGAAAGATGCTTACAATAAAGTGTTCTTCCAACACAATTTTTATGCAAAGAAAGCATTTTGGAACTGGGGAACTACTAAAAAGGTGCTAGTCAGTATAAATATTACAAATGCACTTCTGGGTTTGACTTTCAATAATTTTGTTGGTATTCATCCAAGTCCTTTGCAAGCTGCAGACCAAAGTGGTGCCCAAAATTCTCTCATCTGTGTAAGACTGGATATGCTTGCAACTGTATAAAATTAATGTACAAATCCCTAGTTCTGCTTTATTTTCTAGCCATCCACACATCATTCTACAATGCTAAGAATCTGGTTTTCTTTTTTGACCCTTGCAGTGGTTTTGGCTCCAGTGGAGTCAATTTCCTTCACAGTAGCTTGTATGGGGCTATGTTTCAGAGTTATCAGCACCAAATTGGTGCTGATAGCACACTGAGCATCAAGGTCTTCTCTGTTTCTCACCCCACCCCACTGGTGAGAAGGATGGGTGCATAAGAGGCTGGGAGGGGACACAGCCGGGACAGCTGGCCCCAGCTGACCAGAGGGATATTCCATACCATATGAAGTTATGACCAGCACGTAAAGCTGGGGGAAGAAGAAGGAAGGAGAGGACATAGGGACTTATGGCACTTGCCTTCCCAAGTAACCATTATGTGTGATGGAGCCCTGCTGTCCTGGGGATGGCTGAGCACCTGCCTGCCCATGAGAAGCGGTGAATGAATTCCTTGTTTTCAGTGTGCTGGAAACCGAAGGACCAAAGCAGGAGATGGCCAGCCTGAACCCCCATGGGGGCTGAACTAATTCTAAAAATAAAGCCAGTACAACTGCTCTGGAAAAAAAACCCCACTCAAAAAAACTAAGCAGAATTAGCCTGTTTAATGAAAGTTGTGACAACAAGAAGAGAAATGAAGACTGAGAATGCATCCACTTGTGTGCTCCCTGTTGGCAGATAACTACTTATGACTTGTCTAGTCCAGATGTGTTAACTCAGCATTGAATGCTGTAGGACCTGAACAGTTTACACACATCCTATGCGCAAAACCAAGCACTATCTCCCCCCTCCTCTGTAGCAATAGGTGGAAACAAGTAATCAAAACTGATTACTTTGAATGTTTTTTTCCCTTCTCATTACCTTAACTGTTCAGTGAAACACTGAATTTTCACACAGTGCTGCACAAATTATTCAATTGTGCTTTTTATTCAGATGTTTCTTGCATCAGTACTGCAAACGTAATGCTGAGTCAGATTTGGAAATCTACACATCTATATAATATATATGCATCAACATTATCAATGGGCAGAAGTATCAACAATGAACAATATTATGACATTTGAATGTCAGAACATAAAGCAATTCTTCACTTCCCAGGCCAGCAACTAAAAAATGAAAATAAAAAAGCACTAATCATTCCTTGAGATTTTACTTCAATCAAAACTCTCTTCCTGGTGTTTTTTTTGTTGTTTGTTTGGGGTTTTTTGATTTTTAAAAAAACACCACAAACATGCTCCATATTTTATTTTAT
Source organism: Falco biarmicus (assembly GCF_023638135.1). Lineage (NCBI taxonomy): Eukaryota > Metazoa > Chordata > Aves > Falconiformes > Falconidae > Falco > Falco biarmicus. The sequence goes on along the minus strand of NC_079311.1, from coordinate 48,760,242 downwards.
GCAATACCAGTCCCAAAGGCTGACATATGAACTTTTAATGAACATTAATACTTTTATCTTCACATATCTCTCTACCATGCCAGAGTTTTAAGTGTTGCCCTGGGCAGGAATAAAATATGTGCCATTAATAAACTAGATTGAGTCCTTATGTTTCTTACTTGTCTCCTTACTATGTATTTTAAATTTCTCCAACAGAAGAGATGAAATTTTAGTGGTTTTCCAACAGATAAGAGCTGTGAAATAGGTCCTGGGGTATAGCAGTATTAATTTCAAACAGGAACTTGAGAGCTTTCTTGTCTTTTCAGTTTTAAAATCAGACTTCTTTCCTCTTTCTAAAATATGGAAGCTAGCGCTGTCATAAAAATCACAGTACAAGTATACAATGTACTTATGATATGGACACATACATATACCTCTGTCATGCTCTCTGGGAACTACTCTTTCATTAAGACGGTCAACCCACTGCTTTTATATCTGCATTCATTCTCTAAGTAAAAAAAGTATCTTTTTCGTATTTCTTAAGTTTCTGCAATAGACTCTAACAGAAGCCAACAATGACTTAAGAGGAAGATAAAATTTGTAGGACAGAAAAAAACCCATATATATTCACTGGTAAAATTATATTATACCTAATGATGAATGTGGGAGGCTGGTGGGGATGAAATGTGGCTAAATACATTATGTACAGCACAGATCTTAGTGAAAATCAGAATGCACTTTCAATCCATTTTCTTATTTATCAAAATCTAACAGTGTGTTTCAATGTTTCTTTTCCTTCCCACCTTACAGAAGTATTACAAGGAATAAGAGTGAACAATGTATTTCTGCTAAGATGGACAAAGAAAAGGGTCTCTTCTCAAGTTCATATGCAAAATGGAGATCATAGAATTTTGGCAGGTAATATATTTACATACCATAGCTCACATTTGTGTATTCATCAAATATTAAAGCAATCCAAGCGAATGTTAGACTTTTATATATTTAATAACAAACATCAAAAGAGTAACACTGAGGATTATATGCCTGTTAAAATACCTGCAGATGTTTGGTTTTTTTCTTAAGCCAAGTACCACCATATATATTTAGTACTTCAGGATACATGACCCCTTTCATCCAGCAGTACTAACAGGTCTTTAAAAATACATACTTTAGAAGGCATGATAAAAATCTACAGTTTTACCAACAGAGAAAAACTGTGCTACTGTGACTGTTGCACTCAGTTCCTGCTCAGATTTTAGCTAATACAGCTCATGCTGATACATGCCTGATGTATGCTGGCATACATGCCTGATGTACGCTGGGAGCAGTAAGAGCATCAGGTAGGCAGGACAGGCGGTCAGAAAGAGCTAAAAGGGCCATCATGCAGCCATGATCACCTACCTGCAAACTGCTGTCTCCTGCAGCCACCATCTTTGTCTGGCAATTCATAAGAATCTACTAACTCATGGAAATTATATAAACCAAATCTCCAAGCTGGATGATATAAACCATCATCTTACAAAAAAAAAAAAACCAACAACTTTTGCAGTAGATCCATCAGCAGCTGGACTACTGAGGCTTTCAGGATTCCCAGTGTGATGCAGTGGACCCTCACACTGCGACAGAGGAGGAAGGATGCGCACCCTCACCTTTGGCTAGGTAACTGATTATTTTATTTTTTTTTGCTCCCAAGTGCATGAATTAAGTGTTACAGGTGATAAGTTATGAAACGTTATGACCTGAGTGGTGAATAAGTAAATTCATGTGATAGACTAGTTTGGGCTAAGGTGACCAAGTTCTGTTTGTTGTGTTTGTTTGTTGTTTTTCTTAATAAGCTCACGAAATAAAGTTTAAATCACAAGAGTACATTGTCCTGTAAATTTGAGAGGTCCAAACAGACCAAGACAGCTACTCAATAGGTAACACTTTTGCAGATTAAAACACTTCTGTAACTCAAGGCAAAAAATGGTGCTGAAATCTCTTTATCTTGCAGGGTTGGATTATGACTTTACACCATAAAATGTAACTCCCAATTTGGTTGAACATGAGTTTGAATAAGCAGTATCCTCTCAAAAGCATTTCAAACTCTCCAGTTGCTGACAGACATTAGGAACCTAATTAGCAAATGGAGCAGCTGGGGGCAGGGAGGGACAGTTCATTAAATTTTATAAAGTCATTAAACCGAGCACACTAGCATGGCCAGGCCAATCTACTGTACTCTGGGTTTAGTCTACAAATTTGTTATTAGTGATCATAAAAACGTGCATTATTTTCATTTGTAATAAAAGAGCATTTCTTCAAATTTTATTCCTATTGAAATAGTGCACCCATCTTAAGACAATAGACTCGAATTAGTCTCAAATAATGCATCCTGCTTTTAAAAGGAGGAAGATATGTAAAAGTAAACGCTTGCCCAAGGAAATTCAGATTTTTGTGAATGCAAATGTGTTTATTATTGAATAAAAACACTAACTGATTTGGGGGGGGGGAGGGGAACACACACACAAGATTCTGAGAGCCTCCACAAATACTGTGGTATTATTCCACATGCTAGCCGCATGGAGATGAAATTACCTGCTGCTAGCTCTTCTACAGATTATTACTGTATCACATATGTACAAAGCCTTCGACACTTCAGCTTGTCCAGCCCACCAAACTATTATGACCATGACACCAGGAGAATTAGAAGCAGATGGAGAATTATAAGGCTCAATGGTTTGACAGAGAAGTCCTAAACGGGGACCATAAAACAGTGTGGGGGTTTTTCCTGGTCACAGGGGAATAAGAGCTTTGGGTTTTTTGTTTATAAAGTAAACCTCATTTCACTGCAGCTGGCACTACAGCTCATTCCAAAAGACTTAATGATCACAACAAAACTAATCAAGCTGTTTCTCTGTATTCTGTGCATGGAGTATTTACATAATACAAACAGGCATGGTAATATGCTTTAAAATGCTTTAAAAGCAACACTAGTATCTGTAGCTAGCTTGCACCTATTTCTATATTCTGAAAAAATGCATAAAGTAAGGTTTCATGCATTTCTGCCTGTCCTCTGCATTTCCAAGACTAAAGCTTTGTTTTCGAATCACAATGCTGGGGTTCACTAATACCATCTTCATTAATTTAAATTCAAAATCTTTGAAGTTCAGAAATACAAATAGAAAAACAAACAAATACAAGCAATATTTCAGTAGAGGATGTGACAGAAAGCTAACTGACAGTTCTCTCTTACTTCATACCGCATTGTATTTTTTTATAAGTGAATGCTAAACCAACAATACTACTTCATTGCACTGGTTTTACTGTCTTGAAAACCAAGCCAAGCATATCAAAGGGCTATTACTGCAGCAGAAAAATCCCTGAATCATCCAGTACAGATGCCTGGAGTACATGCACCCACAGTTTTCGTACAGACAACTTAGATCCAAGAACTACCAAGACCTTTCTACAGCTCCTATTCTAGAGGCATATTTAAATGAAGTTTGGACACTGACGTTGCTCCATCACTGGAATTACTTTAAATGACAAAACCAAAAATCTATTTACACATTGGCTGGAACTCTCCTACCCCCCAACCAAAACAGAAATCCTAAAGACAAAAATCCAAGGGTTCTTCGCTCCCAGGATTTATAATAAAAAAATCCAACTTTTTTGTTATACTAAAATCAAGGTTACTTTATGTTTCCATTTCTCAAAAACATGATGATCTAGATATCTAGCCAGATATATACAGTTCTACGAGACAAGAGTTGCTCATCAGTGTGTGTGTTTTAAGTTGGACAGGAGGAAACAAAGATTGCTGGGGAGAGGGGTAAAATTGAATATTCACATGGACTGACAAGAAATAGTGCATTGATATAACATCTCTTCCCACTGTGAAAAACTCCAGTGAACAGCACAGAAGGTTGAAAAAAGAATGATTTCAAATAGACAGCACTGCTGCTGAACATCCCTGTTTTGAAACCAAATAGTTAAAAACATTCCTGTGTAACAATTTTACAGATATTGAATACAATCCTCAGATGTGATGCACATCTAGCCTTCTGACTCCTGTAACTTCCTGCTATGGGTCAAGTTCTCTGCAGGTAGTTGGGCTGCTTTGGCAAAAATGAAAGATTTCAAACGTTTATTTATAATGATGAGTAAAGCAAACATACAACACTTCCTTCACCCTAATTTGCTCCAAACACACTCCACACTTGTCGGGTTTCTACACCAGACAAAAGTTCAGTGTCCATATACAGTTCAGAAAATGACATCCCAGGTTAGCATTTGCTTATGAAAAAATTTACACTGAAGATTCAAGACTTACCATGGTGTACAGTTACTAGATGGAGCATTAGTGTAGGACTTGGTATCATGTTTGTACCTCCCTGAAATCCTTCTGCAGGTATTTGGGTTGCTTTTTTAGGTCAAGCCTCAGTATGCCTGCTTTGGCATGCAATGCAAGACAAGAGTGAATCAACATTACAGCTGAACCTGAAGAAGTGATCGGGAACCGAACTCTAGAGAGGTATCCAGCCTCTCAAGAACCTCTATTATAGATGGCAAAGTGTCGAAATAACTCATCGTCAGTATCTGAGTAGATGGAGATGCATTCTAGTCTAAAGTCAGTTATCTTCAGCACCTTGCTCCAGCACCTGATATAGCCAGATGCCTTCCTTTTAGGCATTAAGCAGTCATTTTGGCATGCCAAAGTAAGTGCCTTCAGTCTAACCCTCAGACTCAATCTACCGCAGTTCCTCACTAGGAATAATCATACATCCACATATCCTTTAAACGTCACAAGTAGACGTGCATTAGAGGCACTCAGGTAAAATGTAAACCAGGCAGAAACATGTCAAAACAACCTATTTACCCCACCACCGCCATCCCCCACCACCACCGCAACCACCCCGTATCATTACTGTTGTGACACGTTCTCCAATGGACAGACTTAGGCAGATGCATAGTTCATTACCTGACAGTTATTACAAGATACAAGATTTGGCACAGCTACAGAACATGGAAGTTACTGATAAAAATAGGTATTGCCCCTTGTAGTACATGCGGTGCAAGATTAAGTAACATATTTCAAATTGACAAGATGTTAAGAAAGAAAATCAAAATCCGAACAATTTAACAGAACAAAGACACATATGTTAATTCATTTATGAAGAAGTCATTGTGTTGCATTTCTTATTTGAATAAATAACAGGATGCTCTTTATTCTCCCACACCATTAATTCATTTTGTCCAACTGAAGAAATTCTCCACTGTCTCAGAAAGGTCCATTTGTATTATTCAAAAGGTTCATTGGACTATACCTTTTTACCATGTTGATGGTTGGGGATTAAATTTGATGTCCTACAGACTGATGACACATTGCTGTCTTTGAAACACCTAGTAAAGAATTAACCTCTGAAATTTAAACAAAATTATAAATACTAAAGGACACCAACGTCCAGTTTTCAGTCTACACAATTATCTTTAAGAGTATTCAAAAATACTTAATAAATGAAACAATAATTACAGTATTTTCTCATATTCTTCACATTTCTTTATGTCACACTTCCACCACCAGAATCCCCTAATACTAAAAGTGACAATAAGAATTCCTTCTGGGAAAGGAGGAAAACAATCATGCATGTACAAGAAGCAGAAAAGCAGTACCTTCATTGGCACCTCTTCTCACAACCATCCTTGCTCTCCTTGCTCTGTGTTATTTTCATGTGGTAAACAGTTCACAACAATGAAATACCAAAATCACTGGACTGTGTAATGAGATTGCAAAAATAATACCTAGAAGTATTTTTTTATCAAGTTAATTCCCAAGGAAAGCACCACTGACTGAAGTACCTTCTAGCAAAATAAGTCTCACCTTTGGCCCATGAGATGATTTCTTCTTCACTTCAGAAAAAGACAGGGAATTACTGGGCAGGTTGGGGAGATGAAGGCTCTGTCCTGAAGAGAATGATGTGCTATCTGACATCATCATGATCTGTTGTAAGAGGGAAAGCACATCAGTCAAACACTACCAACAGAGACAGTCTCACCTGCCTAAGAACTAGCAAAACACATTGGTAGGAGAATAAAACTTCTCCACCAAAAGTATCCATGTATCTTCTCAACAGGTGATGGGTTAGTGAAACCACACTGCCATCCCCTATTTAATGGACAAATCACATCTTTCTGTTTCCATGCAAATGCAACAAAGCCCCCTCAGAAAACGGCATAACTTGTTTGATTATGGCTGCTTACACACCATGGCACCTGAGTCCCTAGCACTCTTTCTCTTCTCCTGAGCAATGCCTAGTACTCTTCAAAATGCATCCCACTTTCAGTAAAAGCTTCTGCAGGCTGCTGACATCCCATAAATACGTATGTGCAGCAGTCTTAATGTTCAACTAAAGCAAAGTGAGGAAAGACTGTAATGGGTGTAGGTGGCAAGGTTTGGGTGGTAGGGGTGGCCTCTGTGAGGAGAGGCCAGGGGACTCCCCCATGCCAGACACAGCTGGATCCAGCCGGCTCCAATGGACCCACTGCAGGACATGTCTCAGCCCCTCAGGCAAGATGGTTATGCCTCACGGAACCCAGGTTTACAGGCAAAAGACTGCACAGGCGAGGAAAAAAAAGAAAGTGTGAGAAACTGCAGTGTGAACACCAAGGTCAAAGACTGAGAGGAAGAGATGCTCCAGGCACTGCAGAAGGTATTTCTCTGCAGTCCATGGAGAGCTCATGCTGGGGCAGTTCCTGAAGGACTGCAGCCCCAGAGAGGCCCGGTGCTGGAGCAGAGGGAAAGTGTGAGGACGGAGGAGTGGTAGAGAGGAGCTGTTATGACTGACTGCCAACCCCATTCCCCATCCCCCTGTGCCTCTCCAGGAGGTGGAGGACATCAGTCTAGAACAAAGCAGTGAAGTTAAGCATGAGACAGTGGTGTTGGGGTGGGGATGGGGTGGTGTTTTCTTTTTTGTTTGTCTTGCTTCTCGCTAGCCAAATCTATTTTAATTTGCATCCAAAAAAAATTATTTTTCACAAGTCACATCTGTTTTGCCTGTGTCATTAACTGGTAAACAATCTCCCTGTCTTTATCTTTACTCATGGGCATTATCATTCTGTCTTCTCCTCTTGCCCTGTTGAGGAGACAGAGCAAGTGACCACGCGCCTGGGTAGGAGGTTCAGCCCTTAGCCAAGATCAGCCCACCACAGCCACACACTGTAAAAACAGCCTGAGGTTTTAACGTGAAACCAGTATAGCTCCGACTTCAACTTCGAACTTCAAGCTTCTGCTTTACCTAGAGCCCAGTAAACTGGATGGCTGGTGAGCAAGCAGCGTTTTTGCTCTAACAAGGATCTAGCTCCCCTTCTTGAGTTTAAAGACTCCTAAGTACAAACATAGTTTCCAGAGAAATCAGCCATCACAGAGCAGTTACCAGACACGTAAAGATGATGCCTTCTGTCTGAGAGAAACTCAGCTAGCTCCTGTCTTCTGCTGCAGCGCTGCTGTGCCTGGATTCTACTGCTTCCTAGCACAGCTCTTCATTTATCTATTGTTTCAAAACCCTAAATGGCAGTGACAGCTTACTTTGCCTGACAAGCCCTGAAAACCTGGAGAGAAGTTGCAGAGCTCTGCACTTAAAAGGAAACATATCTCTCTTTCCACCAGTTCCACACAAAGTCACAACTGGTTTTGTGGATGCCCAGTGTGGTCACCCTTGCGTCTTCACATGATCCAAACATCCTCTGATACTGGGGACAGTGAGAGATTGACCCATAACGTGCCTCATGCACATTACGATAAAGGAGGAACACAAATAGCAATATTTGGATATCTAGGATGTATATATGTATACTTCATATTTTACGTCTCAAAGTCAAGGTGGTATTTACTGCCTAGAGCTTCTTCAAGACAGTATTTAAATGTTTTAATTTTTTTTTGTTTAAACACTGCTCCAAATGAATCTTGTTGCAGACAACTTTGTTCAAAGATCATGTGGTAGCCTGGAGAATATTACAGGACATGTCTAGGTAATAAAGATTACTTTTACCAGCCTGTAAGTCGAGCATTACCTTTCAACATTGATGCTAGAATCCAAAGGTGGAGGAAGAAGGCAATAAATTTGTTCTCCTTCCTTGACCATGGGTTCATGTATTTTTTAAAAGAATAATAAATCTTTAAAAGTTATTAATGTATTCAAACATTTTGTGAAGTAAGATTCCACCCAGGGCATGTAACAAATTTTCTCCCCGATTCCTCATTTCCATTTCTCAGACACCTAAACCAGAGCCTGGCAGGAGCCAGAACTCTCAAAAATTAGCTGGACAAAAGCAATGGCATCCTTCTTGTCACCATGGTAATATCAACAGCAATCAGCTATTGTGAATTGCAATGAGGAATTTCTTTTAGCCTCACAACTGCTTTTTAACCTCAACTTGTCAAGGGTTTTGACTGAATTCAGCCCAGCTGCATGCAAGAGAAGGCACAAGCTAACAAAGAACGATCAGCAACAAGGACAAGGAAAATCTGTAGCCACATGTGCATACCATAAACCTGTGCAACAGGTAGAGAAAATGCACATCTCTACCATTATTTCTTCTCACAGACTAAGTCAAATGGGTGATTAAATGAGACTGTTCTCCTTTAACTGAAACTCAATGCAATGTTTTAAATCACAAACTTCACAGAAAATACCAATTGCATTAGAATCAAATCACCTTTCAGCAAAAGTAGACATGATGTTACCCATTTGTCATGGTTTAACCCCAGCTGATAACTAAGTACCACACAGCCACTTGCTCACTTCCCCCTTCCAGCCACAAGGAATGGGGAGGAGAATCAGGAAGGAATGTAAAATTCAAGGGTTGAGATAAGAACAATTTAATAGTTGAAATAAAATGAAATAGACCAAATAACAACAACAACAACAACAGGAAATATAATCAACATGAGGGAGAAGGACAGAAGAATGAAATCCAAAAGGAACGGAAGAAAGAAAAACAAGTGATGCCCAATACAATACAGTTTAATACCAGGGTACCAAGATATGAGAATTACAGAGTAACAGAGTAACTTGTACTAAGAAATATTTCAAGTGAGGTGACTGTCCCACTTAGCACTGCAGTGGTGTGGCCCCACCTTGAGGACTGTGTGCAGTTTTGGGTGCCACAATATAAGGGCATTAAACTATTACTGTGTCCAGAGGAGGGCAACCAAGGTCGTGAAAGGCCTCGAGGGCAAGACATAGGAATAGCAGCTGAGGTCACTTGGTTTGTTCAGCTTGGAGAAGAGAAGGCTGAGGGGTGACCTCACGGCAGTCTACAGCTTCCTCGGGGGGGCAGCAGATGGAGAGGTGCTGATCTCCTCTCTCTGGTGACTAGCAACAGGACACGAGGAAATGGAGTGAAGCTACATCAGGGGGAGTTCAGACTGGACATTAGGAAAAGGTTCTTCACTGAGAGGGTGGTCGGTCACTGGAACAGGCTCCCCAGGGAATGGTCACAGCACCAAGCCTGTCAGTGTTCAGGGAGTGCCTGGATGATGCTCTTAGTCATATGGTTTAGTTTTGGGTAGTCCTGCAAGGAGCACTGAGTTGCACTCCTTATGGATCCCTGACAGCCTGGGATATTCTATGATTCTACGTATCTACGTTGGGGTTTTTTTGTTTTGTTTAAAATTCAATTTTTAAAATGTGTATTTTTTAATACTACCTGTTGGCAGGAATTTCATAATCCTCATGAATGGAAATTCTTTGCACCCATAGGAAGCAGCTAACATTCAATGATGTGAATGACAACAAGTAATGCTTCTAAAAACAGACAGGCCATAACAGGCAGGCTAAAGAGTGGGCCCACTACTCAATGGGGCAAGAGACCTCATGACAAAGAGCTTGGCTTATGTACTAAGTGTTCTTTTAGCCTCTCTTTTCACATGTAAGATCTTGTTTCCTCAGGCCTCCAAGGTAGCCGAGCATCCTCGCAGAGTCTGTAGTGGCAAGTCAGTGCCCTGAAGAGAGGAGGATTGAGTAAGGGTGTACTTCATCCATAGGGACACTCAGGTTCAAGAAACCAGGCTGGATGTAAGCAGGGGTACTAAAGAAGTTGGTCAGTACCATTTGCGAGGGAGCTCTCTGTCAGTCTTCAAAAGGTTGTGATGATCAGGGAAGGTTCCTGATGAATTCAGAAAGGCAAACATCACACTCATCTTCATGAAGGAAGATCTAGGGAGTAACAGTCCCATCAGTCTCACTTCAGTCCCTGGAAGAAGATGGAGAAAATCTTCCTGGAAGCCACCTCCAGCCACTGGAGGGACAAGAACGTGACTCAGAGCAGTCAGCATAGGTTTAATAAGAACTCAGAACCAGATCTGTGATATATGGACTGGATAAATAGATGATGAGATGGGTGGAGAACTGTTGGGACTGCTGGACTCAAATGGTTCTCTTCAGCTACATGAGGTCCAGCTAGAGGCCAGTGACTACCAGCACCGCTCCAGGATCAACACTTAGTCCAAAACTGTCTGAGGCCTTGATTAACAATTCAGTGGGATCGAGTGAACTCTCAGTAAGTTCACAGATGATACACAGATAGCTGTTTTTCAGAGATGGCCTGTGCTGTCCAGGAGAAGCTCCACCATACTAACATGACTGTTGGGTTAGCAGATGTTTAAGGAAGAGAAGAAAAAGATGAGCTGTTCCATAAGGCATACAGAAACTCAGTCAGCAGGTGATGTGAACTCCCAAGAAAGCCAGCCTGTAATCTAGTGAAGATGGACAGATGATGTCAACATGGTAGAGGATGCCAGTCAAGACAAAGAGGAGAAAGACCAATAGTAGCACTGGTTAATGCAACAACTGCTTGATGTGGCTAGACAGAAACAGAAGAAAATGCAGATGCCCACTGCTGGTTTTCCCTGTCCTGTTCCAAAGCTCATCTGTTCCAGTAACATCAAAGACTGCAGTTTTTGGAGGAGTTATTTGAATAATGGACAACAGAGATGGAACAAGCCACAATCCATTTCACTTTCTCTGTGAAAGGAGAACTGGAGCATCAGTGGGGGCATCTACTTAACACAACACTAAACTTGAACATGAGAAAATGAACCTCCGTAATTTTGCATGCTCTGGTTTACGCTGTAACTGGGAGGCTTCCTACACCACCACTAATAAGCTGTTCCATGCAAGTTTTAGCTCAACATAGGGAAGACGTGGTAACATCAAAATAAGTTTTCACAAGATCTCATCCTAATAATGTATCTAAGAAAAATTTATGAAAGCAATGCAAGACTAAATCATATTAAAGCATACAAATATCAAATGAATATGATGCTGGTAGTATCTACTATGGTAAACAACACCTGCTGCAGAGCAAAAGAACAAGTCTACATAAACTATGCTTTACTTTCATTGCTGTTATGGACAAATGTATAAGACAGCTTCCCCCCGTCGTGGTTTAACCCAGCCAGAAACTAAGTACCATGCAGCCACTCACTCACTCCACCTACCCCGCAGAGGTATGGGGCGGAGAATCTGGAAAGAATGGAAAATTTAAGGGTTGAGATAAGAACAATCCAATAAAAATACAATTAAATAGGAAGAAAAAAAAACCCAAACAATAATAATAATAATTATAATGAAAAGGAGAGAGAAAGGAAGATGAATAAAATCCAAAAGGAAGGGAGAAAAAAAGTGATGTACAATACAGTTGCTTGCCACGTGCTGACCAATGCCCAGCCAGCCCCCCAGCAGTGACCAGCAGCCCTGGCCAACCCTCCCCAGTTTACATACCAAGCATGACATCCCATGGTATGGAATACCCCTTTGACTGTTCCAGGTCAGCTGTCCCAGCTGTGTCCCCTCCCAGTCTCTTGTACCCCTCCTCCAGCCCTCTGGCTGGCAGGGCCTGAGAAACTGAAAATTCCTTGTCTTGGTATAAACATCACCCAGCAACAACTGAAAATATCCACTGCTATCAACATATTCTCAGATCAAATCCAAGACACAGCACTGCACCAGCTACTAAGAAAAAAATTAACTCTGTCCCAGCTGAAACCAGGACAATCCCCCCAACATTTTTCTCACCAGTCCACCCCATACAGAGAGAATCTTCTCCTTTTGTCATATGTGCCAACAAAGCATTATGCATATCAGCATTCAAACTGATCTGCTAGTAGCGGTATCTTGCCTCTAGTTTACCAAACACCTACTTTAGCCTGCAGCTGTTGAGCTTGTATTTAAAAAGTCTGTCTACCAGCTGCTTTAAATAGAAGACAGCTTCCTGGGCAAGGGCAAAGAAAAACTTATTTAAAAAAACAAAACAAAACAAAACAAAACCAAACAACGAGAAGAGAAAATCCACTGGTATTCACATTATTGGGCAGGAATGCTCCTACCTGCTTGATCAACCTGAACTGAGCAATCTCCATATTACCTGACCTGCAGGCACCTTCTTAACGGCATTCCAGTTTGCTACTCAAGACAACTAAGTGCTATGGAATGAAAAATTGCCACGTGTTTTATTTATGTAGTTCCATGTACTGCTGAACAAAGGAAGGGATCAGGGAACAACAACTGTGCAGTACCAATTATCTTAATACAATCAGGAACCCTTTTCCACTATCCTTTTCCCAGCATTTTGGGAAAAATTATGAAATTATAATACCTGTACATAAACCTACTAACAACAGATTCAGAAATCTCCTTACAAAAACCTGACCTAAGACAACACTTATCTACCAACACATTTGGCAGCTTGGAATATACAAGCACCCAACAAGAACCACTCACTTTCAGAATACAAAACTTTGCTTTTCAGATCCCAGTACAGAAAGCATGAGGAACAGCAGGAACAGCCTCAAAATGTTCCATGGAAGCTGGTCTTCTCTTGTTGCCAGTATCTACAAGTGCACATTGTGCCACCCCTGATGCATGGGAGTCATGTATCTACCAACCCACATACGCACTTACACAGGTAGAAATTACAAGAGCTGTCACAGTTGCTCCAGATCAAAACAATCACCTTATTAAGGCACATTAGAGCTTCTCCAGGGGAATGAATCACTACCAAAAAGCTGTTGCCTGTCTCCTATTTTTTCATTTTCCTGAATGAAAGGAGGCTATCAACAAAGCTGGAATAATCTTGCATCAAACAGATCCACACCAAAGTACCTGTTGTATTTTCATTTCCTGAGCTGGTAATCTACAAACACCTTCATACAACAGAACTCAGAGCAGGTTGGTGAGCTTCCTCACAATGTGCTGCAGAAAAATTCAAATAGTACTTTCAGTAAAGAGCTATGAGGTATCTGCTAGAACTCTGGGGAAAAGGAACCATTATTATAACGTTTGTGCAGCACTGAAGATGAATTCTATTCATTGTGCATCAGTGGCAGATAAACGGACTTCTTTGTGTGGTCCTGGGTTGCCGCACCCATGGTGTTTTACAGTGAAGAATGAGCTCATTCACCACTGAAAGCACTAAGAGTAACAACAAAAATCCATTTGTCCTGATAAACTATTACTGCTATTTAAACCAAAAAACTCATAAGGGAATAGAAAACCTTTTAGAATTATTTTATTTGCTTGAAAGTAAAGTAATACATAGTTTAAGAAAATTAAATCACTTAATTATTAAAAGCACAAGATTAAAGATAATCCCTTCCCTAGAGCAGCATTATACTTAAGGTTGGCTCTGGGTAGAAGCCAACTATTCCAACTGACACAAAGGAATTGCAAGGAAAGAGGGAGAATAAAGAAAAGAGGGGAATCCCCATGATTTCATCTTCATTACATGAATTAGGAACGTAGGTTTTAGAACAGGCATCATGCAGGTTTCTCAAGTGACTGAAAAGACATTTCTCAACTGTGAAACAGTTAAACCACAAAGAATTGAAAAAAACCTCAAAGAACACAATGCAGTGGTTTTGGCAAAGCCTGATCTTTTACCTTGGTACTTTTTTCTAAAAATCCTACCCCTTTCAGAATGATTCTTTCTGTCTCTTGACTCATTAATACACCAATTCTCTTCAAGGAAAGAGTAGTCTTAATATAGAAGCAGAACTGCTTGTATTTCCAGATTAATTTTACAGAAAGCAGAGAAAAAGGACACCTCTATTGCTACAACGAATTGTTACTACTCTAAAAGTGACCTATTCCTTGCATTCTCTAAATCTGAAACCTCAAACTGTTACCGTTAATAGTCATGTGCATTTGTAATAACCTTATGAATTTTACTATTTTTTCCATAGTGGTAACTGCTTTCTAAGAAGCATCTATAAAGCTTTTCCTTTTATGAAAGAAAATTCAGCTATTAAATGTTGTCTATATATTCCTGGATTAAACGACTAATTTTCAGTCTCCTTCCAAAAAGGTGGGAGTATTAAACAATATAAATATTTTTATTTATGTATTTGAACCTACTGGAGAAAGGGCTTTATCAAATTGCTGTCTTATCATGGACTGAAAATACTTACACTACCTTTTCCTGCAAGAATCAAAATTAAGTTATTCATAACATCGTATTCAAACAAGCGATGCCTGAGTAAGCCTGTGTTTCCAGCAGCAAAATTCAATTCAACTGGGAGGTAGCTGTCATTCAGCATCTTCAAAATTAATTTCTTTCTGTCTTAACAAGCAGATTAGGTATAATTTTCAATTTTCTCTTGAAACTGAAAAACATGCAAGCCAAAAAATCAACAGAAGCAGCACTACTGCTGACAATACAAAACACATCAGTGGTGTCAGACCCTGTTTATAAACGGTTTTAGTGGGATTCAGCATTCAAAATCTACTTCAAATTTGAAGATTATTTTTTAACGACTGTAACTTCCAAGTCATCCCTCTCCCCATATCCATACACAGGAATCACAACACTGCCTATTTTCCCTCAGGCTCTTTCACATTTAAAGGCTGAAACTAATCAGAAAGGTAACTGACAAATCTAGGAAGGAATGACCATGTAAGGATCAATGCTTGCTGGTGTTTCCTTGATTAAAACTTGAATCCTGCTGTACCTACTCATGCATAATTTCATGCTGTGTCTAGAGGATAAAGCTCAGTAGGAGACTACATGAATATAGTTCTGTCACTACCAGTAACTTGACGATTTTCTCAGTAAGAATTGGATTAACTAGAAATCATCATTTGTATACAGGGTGTCTTTGGGGATCTCAAGCAACAGGTTGGATTATGGTACACACTGCTAATTCACAGGAATCATATCTGTATACATGGTACCTTCACATCATTAGGTACTACACTGAGTAAATGGCACAAGAAATTTCCACAGCAGACAAAGAAATGTCATTTTGAATACATATGCAAAAAGATGGAACATAAACAATTACACTGAATGGTTTGATTGAATTTGCCCATTGTACTCTTAAAAACATTTTATTTCTCCTGTAAACATTTCTTTTTACATTTATTAGAACAAGGTCAACTGGAAGTAGGTAAATGTAGAGACGGACTTGAGCATTAATATCTTTTCAGGGGGTGGGGGAAGCTCGATGTAGAAAATATGTTTCTGAAGGTGGAAAACTTGGACAAGACTGAACTGAAGGTTTCCATTTACCTTTCCGACTACAGAAATACAATCTCTGTAGCCAAATCATATCCTTCTTCTTGTAAGGACTGAAAGAGCAATTCTCTTGGAATTACTGGACAGATTGGAAGTCAGCAAGGTGGTAATTACTAATGATGACTGACTGCACAATTATGCTTCAATTCTGGTGGTATCAAGCTAAACGCTGAGAGAAATATTCCACATAATTAATCTACATGACTGGCACCACGCTTCATGTCCTGTGTCCTTGCTGCCTTAACTAAAGTGGCCGCAGTGCCACTGCAAAACTGTGCTACAGTTGCATTCACACTTGTTTGACTACTTGGGATACTCAAATGTTACTCTTATTCTCTCCTAGTGAACTGCAGGATAACCGGCCAGGCCTTCGGGCACATGAAGGATGGGGAAGGGTAATTGTAACAATGGAACGGCAGACTGCTAGCACTTAATTTTAAAACAAAAGAAGGGGTTCTTAGCCTTAAAGACAACATTGGCTGTAGCAAGTTTCCCTGACTGGTTTGCATTTGGAATGCCACAACGTGTATGTGTGAGGGAAAAGGGGAGTTGTGAGCATCCAAGCAGTAATTCAAGGAATATGCGGCAAGAGATCAACACATAGACAAGTCTATACTAAATATAGCAGCATGCAGGTGTCAGATGAGCCTGTAGTCTTCCCTTCAGAATGACACACTATCTGTAATAAACATGTTTATGCAAACGAGAAATCAAGAATCATATTTAGTAGTTTACACCAGTGAAATGACACGGTCCATGAATTTTGCTTGGAGAAAAACTAATGAGAAATCAGGGGTTTGAGGTGCACAGAAATCAAGCAATTTACACCATTATTTAAAAGCATGTAAGCGAAAGGCTGACATCTTGGAGTGCTTTTCTTAAAGCTGCCACTCAGTGTTTTACATTAAAATGGTGTCTCATTCCTTTCGAAGGACATAAACTTCATTTTGCCTTATTTGTTCTACTTTTTCTTGAAGACAGCCATAAGCCAGAAGATTTGCTTTGACTTACAAGTGCGTGCAAACCCCATCTTGTACTTTATTACCCTGTAAATGTTTTTCTGAGCTTTTCTCAGCCTAAATCATGGAAGTTACGTGTGAGTTAATGTTTTGTGAATTCTTTGTCTATTCTACTTACATTCAGAAGCAAGAGCCAGCTTTCCAGGGCTCCTGAAACACTCAAAGGAAAGCCTGAGTGTAGCACTTCATGAAAGTGTAACAGGCCTTTAATGCTGGGAGATGGAAGCCCTTCATCGAGACTTTTTAATAACAAGACAGAGTACCATTACATCATCTCTGCCAAGTTGGTCAAACTCCTAGGTCAGAAAGCCTACAGAAGGAAGCATGCAACACTGACAGGTTCAAAAGAGACCCATTTCTTGGAAGGAAATTGGGAAAACTGAGAAGGAAAAAAAGAGACACACACACACACAAAAAAAAAAAAAAAAGGCAAGCAGTCTGTAGCCTCCAGAAGACAATGACACAAAGCATTTTAGGAATGACCACACCGAAATATTCAGGGAAATAATTTTATCAAAAAACTCATGTTTTCACTGTTCACAATTAGGCAGTACTTTTGCTTTTGTTACCTCATGAAACTTAAAATTAGAAAGCACAGAAAGTGAGCAATAAAAGGGATGCTGCCTATTTTTACCTTTTTAGCCACCTCCCAATGTCCCTGCTGGTATCATTTAGATTTATTATACTTGTGGGTAAAACTTGTCCATTGACAACTGACCTGGTATGATTAATATTAAAGCAGTAGCTCATGAAGTTTTCCAGAACACAATCTTGACGTTTTATTTGCAAACACAATAAAGAGCCAATACATTGTCCAGACATGGATACCCTCTTGTGCCTAATAAATACAAACACAAAACACAGCTCGTGCTTCTATTTCAATACAACTATAGTTGTAACAGTTCTCCAGGAGGATAGCAAGGTCTTTCAGACTGCATCTGTGACTACTTATTTTTGCTTTGTTTTCAAAGACCTTCTTCAGCAGACTGAATATTTTCACACTAGCTACCTCTTATCTCCAGCCCAGAGCCTACTATTTTCTAATCCTGCCAAACAGGACTACCCATTTTTGTTATGAATGGTCACAAATGCAAAGCATTGGCATTTAATGTTAGTAAACCCGCAGTATGAAGGCTTGCTTTACATCTCTTATCAGTGACCTGGAGGAGGAGACAGAACACACTTGTGTTCATGAGATTCGCAGATGACAATCAGCTGGGGAAGGGAAGCAGCTAACAAGCGCAGGGCTCCCACCAGAAGGTGACCCAGACAGTGTGAAGCAATGGGTCAACAGCAGCCTTGTGAAATACAACCAGGACAAATGCCAAGCACCAAGCCCTGTTCCAGCAAGGCAGAGCTGCAGCCATGAGGCTAGGCCTGGGAAACAGCTCTGGGACATGGTCCTGGGCACTGGAGGGCAGTGAGCTGAGCCGGGGCCACCCACGTGCCTGGGCAGCAACAAGGGCCAGCAGTGCCTGTAGTCTCATGAGCAGGTCACAGCTCTGCAGGCCAGGGGAGAGCAGGGACTGCACCTTGTGCTTGGTGCTTATCAGACCCCATCTGTGTACTGCCTTCAGTCTGGGTCCCTGACACAGAAACACCACCAACAAACTGGTGGGAGGCGAGAGGAGGCCACTGAGACTGTGGGGCTGGAGCCCTTGCCCTGCCAGGAGAGGCTGCAGGATCAGGGCTGCTTCAGGTGGGAGGAGGGACAGCTTTGGGGGCACCCAACAGCATCCCCAGCACAAACTGGAAGGAATGGAGGAGACAGTCAGGCTTTACAGGGTGGTGCGTGTAGCAGGAGGGCAAGAGGCAGAAGCACAGGATGACACAGCTCAGACTGGAGACAAGGAGATGCCTCTTCCTCACGAGGACAGCCCAGTGGTGGAGCTGGGGCCCAGGGAGGCTGCCCCACCTTCAGCCAGGGGAGGTTTCACACCCTGGAAAGGAGGGGCGAAGCCCTGAGCAGCCTGGTCTGACCCCAGGGCTGAGGCACTGGTGGTCCCTGCCAGCATGAACTATTCTGCCACTGTGTGTAACACAGCAGAACAGTTTCCACTAATGGGCAAAGTGTAAATCTAAAGGTTTGGCCCTCTCCTCCCTCCAAACGGGCAAACTTCCTTTGGGCTCCTTCGTATCAATTAATTCTACCAACATGTACAGAAATCTTGGTAAATTTTCTGGTTCAGACTGTGTAACATATATAAATTCAAGTAGGTTTATTTATACTTACAGTTTTTGAGCTGTTCTACCTTATAACTATTGAATTTATTCTGCTTAATATAGAACCATTTATCTTTAAATGAGACACATTTTATTTTCTTATTACTTCCTCCCATCACAGTACCCCTCCTGTATTTCATCTCTGGGAAGTCAAGCAAGCAATGCTTCATGCATAAGGTCTAAGTTCTGCTTTTGCAGGAGTAAACGTTAATCAGCTGGGTGTGAAGACAGAGATCTAATCATGTATTTAGAGTAGGCACATGCTCATTTGCTCACCCACTCTGCTCAAAGACAACAAGCACTGAGCTCTTACATGAAGTTAATCACAAAACCACTTGGATTCACTGTCAGGTAAATCTTTATTATATTAATCATGCACCAGCAATAAGCAGCAACATCTTTACTGTGATGGCTTTTGACACGGGTGCAGGACTCACCCCTCCTGCCTTTAGCAGCTTTCTTCTGAATTCCTCTGTCGGGTTGTTGAATGTGAGCTTTTCACAGCGGAGATGATTTACAGGTGGGTGGCCTTCAAGGTGCAGGAATAAGTCATAGTCAAATCGAACTTTCTTAGGTTCTTCCTGAGGGTTGAAAATAACCAGATAGAAACATCTAGCACCAAAACTAAGTTGAAAATAAGAACTACATAAAGACTGTAAATTAAAATGAAAATTATGTCATTTTTAATCATTCTTTGTGTTCTCAGACACATGATGGAATTTACCAAGTGTCAGCTGAGCTACAATAAATCAGAGAAGTTCCTATCAGCCCACAATAACACATGGTAAAATGCATGAACTTCATGAACTTCAAGCTGTCCTGAAAAGGCTTAATTTGAAGTGTTACGTCACGTTTGGCACAGGCAGCAGACATACACATAGGCAAGTATCATGATTCAGCTGACACAAGGTAACTCACTCACCAGCACAATCACACTTTTGAGCCTCAGATAGTACTGAAGACACTGCAGTAAGTTTTTAACACAAATTCCTCCACAAAGCCAAACACCATTGTTTTCTTCACAAGTTGTAGAAAGGGGTAAGAACGAAATTGTTGCAGCCATCTGCATATGATCTCCTATGTATGGGGTCTGCTCATTATTAATGAAACTTCATTGCCTTGAACAAGTGTGGCCAGCTAGATTCCAAGTGTTGCACCACAGCTTCCAAGCGATTAAGATTTTCTGCTGCTGCAGTGAAAAAAATGAAACTGAATGTTCCCTGTACCAATACGGAGAGAGAAAGAACCGGAAAGTTAACTTTATCTAGCAAAAAATCATCAGTGCTCTACTGCCCCAAGAAAGCCTCAGCTGAAAAAAGGATACTAGTGGCATTGAACAGACTTCAGTTTGTAATAACAGAGAAAAGATACCAAGAACACTTTGTGTTATACATTTACACAGTCCTTTCCTGAAGCTGTATGTAAGTTAAATGCTCTTTTAAGGCAAGATGAAGAAGCCCTTCCTCAAAAGGTCCTGATGTACAACAGAAGCCACCAAACTAATGTCAATCTTAAGGCAGAACAACTAAAAAGTCAAATTCGGGAAAAGCTTTAGCTACAAGGGAACCATGAGAGAAAAGGAGGAAGACTTATAGAAAAATCTTAGTCCATATCCAACATTGCACGTAATCAAAATGTGTGCTTTTTTCAAGAACAGATGCTTAAAAAACTTGCATTAAAAAATGTTTAGCTTTGATTAAGGATTCCAAGGATGTAAAGAACAGAAATAGTAGAAATCTCAGTTATTCTAAAAGTTAAAATCAGAGATTTCAAACACGGCCAAAGAGCAGCTTCATCATCCCATCTCTAGATTTGGAGCAGACAACAGAAGGGTATATGAAATAAACGGTCTGCAGTAGTCCATTTTTGAAGACAGAAGAGAGTAGTTCCCTTACATGAATTATTTTATTGATGGACCATTTTCAAAGGCAACCATGGATGAAGATATTTCTTATTGTTAAAAAGATTAACACACGACTTCTTGCAGAAAAAAAGTGGATGTGATTTACTCCACGGTCTGTCTAGAAAACTGTGAAGTTGCTACAGGCAAACAGTTAGTACCAGACAGCTTTGCCATAGAAGCAAAGTTGCAATAACTTATAAACAGGAAGAACTCTGTGGAAAGTTAGATGAACATAACCAGTGATTTTGAAGATGACTTTTACTACACAAAGGACTCCCAGTACCACTGTCATTGTGTCAAAATGGTATGACAGGGAAGGCAGATTATACTGCAGTTTATGAACCTTACCCTAAATGGACTGCATTTTGAAGTAGGAGTCTTTTGACCTAAAAGCGTCTTTCAAGGACTTTGTCTCAATAGCTAACAGATGCTCTGTTACTGCATCTGGGAGGGGTGTTTGCTTGCCATTTCTCCAGTTCTTTAAAGCTTGGAATATTTTCCATCAGGGTGAAATGCCTATTAGATTTACTACCAATTTCTGCTTAGTCCTGGGAACAGGGACCCTTTTAATTCTCCATGGTCCAAGTGGCTTCCTGTACCCCTGCCTTCTCTATTCACTAGGGTACCTTCTGAATCAGAAATTGAAAAATTGTCTACCTTGAATAAGTGATGATGGTCTGTCTCCTCTTCCTCCTTCTGTCTATCTCCTCTTTTTCTGTACTGGAATACCTGTGAAGTGGCTTAGAGGAGGAAGAGTAGCTGAGCCAGGAGAAAGCAGTAATTTGCCTCAGGAATGCCAGCTCAATTTTTGTGCCACTTTTCCTTTGTATTGTACAGACCCCTGGGAAGGGCATGCTCCTGCAGCTGTGTGAAGAGCTAGCTGACTCACAGTCCAACTGCTGCTTGTCGTATTCCATGACACCAAAATAAGGGTGATGGATGTTTGCAAACTTCCTAATTCCACATGCTGCTTGAGGGTGAGGTGAGTTGTAATCACTGCTGCCCTCTTGATCTCAGTCTAAGCCACAACTCCTGCTGGAGAACTCCTGAGATTTGCAGGTCTCCACAGTCAGCAAAGGCAGCCAAAACTCTGAGTGAAAAACAAAAAAAGAAATGTCGGGCAGGAAGCTTTCTGTAGAGATGCTTCAATGACTGACTCACTGTCTTCTGACTTTGTCTGCCCAGTTTTGGGATGACCTCTTAACAGAGGCAATAAAGAGAACGGGCTGCTTTTCATTAGATTTCCTGAATGAATCAAAACTGCTTCCCTAATATACACAGTGCTGAAAAGCGTACCAAAAAAGCCAGTCAGCTCACTGAGGCAGTTCTGTCCTTTTCCAACAGCAAACAGGGTAGCCTAAGCCCTGCTCTTCACAGATTGATACAGGGAACATTTCAGATTTACCTGTTCTGTTCAAAACCTAGAACTTAGAAAATGCCTGAGCAGAATTATCCACACCTGACACCTTGACAGAGCTTTCTGTGAAAGACAAAAGAATACTGGAGTATCTACTTAAAGGCATACACAGTTAACAAAGTTGTACTCTTAACACAAATTTTAAGTGACCAGAGTTCCTGAAAAAGTCTTTTACTATGCATTTCTGTTTTCCTTTGGTTTTAGTTCTCACCAAGCATTCAACACATGAAAGATGTAACACTGACTTGACTAAAATAATTATATTAAACTACATCTTGGTAACATAAAATAGTCACAGAGTTATCTTCTCTGCCTGCAAAGTATAGTACCAGATCCACCAAGGCACACGGCATACAAAAGGAACCTAAAATACTGCAGTTATTAAGGCACTGTACATTAAATCTTGCAAGCTTTTTGCTCTATAATTCCACCCAAATCCTGTTCTTTTTAACTGAATGAATTATTAGTAAGACAGACCCTGTTACATACATTAAAGCAAATTTCTGTATTTGCTATCTAAGAAACCCACAGTAATTGCAGTATTTACTTGAGACTCAAGAACTTGAGATACCACAATAATGCAAGCTTTGTAGAACGGCACTGGGTTCGTTTTTAAACTGTGCCCCCTGGTAATGTTGAGTACAATCAATGTTCACATGCAGTGTAAAAGAATGTTTTTTCAGTTTGAGGATACAGGATTGAAAAAAATCCAAAACTGTTCTGCAAGATCAGAAAGTGAACAAATTAAAAAGATTGGCAATACTAAAATAGAACGAGTTCATTATGAAATCAATATACTCAAGATCAGTTTCCTTTCTTAAAGTTTAAGTGGCCCTTTTACTTCCTTAATCATCATTTAAAGCCTGTCCACTTCTGAGTAGGGCTAGTAACTCTTCTGAAAAATTACATTCAACTTTATTATTTTATCAGGTAATCCTAATTTCATAGTTATCTACTAAACACAACTATGCATTTCTAGAAATTACAGTGACTTTGAATTGAGGAACAGCACTGACAAAGACAGATTTAAACTTAATTTTTAACTGAGTTTATGAATTACACAGTAAATACTTTAAAAACTCTGACTTCCACATGATTTTTTTAATTTATTTTTTTAAAAAATGAAAAGTGTGTCATTCCATACCTTGTTCTTGAAGTAAACCTCAATTGGTAAAATGAAACCAGCATACCCAGATTCTTCAACTTTGTATGGTGGATCCTTGCACACTGAAACGAAAAGAAAAAAACATATTTAACACACACAAAAAAAAGTTTTACATGCACAAGCAAAACATAGGAGCAAATAATCTGTGACAATAGTTCTATGGCAGCACCATTACAAAACTACACACACACAGTACTACATATCTGTGCAAAACTCAACGTGAATTTTGCAAGCAAATCGTTCCTGCTGGTATACAACCTACAGTTTAGGGATAGCAAATTTTTCTTTTTTTTTTTTCTTTTTCAGTCCTTTCAGACTGCTAAAGTAGAACCACCAGGGACTTCAACACCAGGTGGACCCACTGAGTACCCACAACTGCTACATAGGCACTGCAGCCATGGCTTGTTCTGGGAATGGAAAGTAGGATTCCACCCTGAGAGAGTTAAACATGTAGAGGGCAGAAGAACCGCCAGTCATGTATTCATAACCTACTACTAATAAAATGCTAATTCTAATAACTTTAATTTAAAATAAATTAATTACATTAGAGCTAATAAAATTAAAATCTGTATAACTGGGGGGGAGGGACACACAACACAACATTCCAGCTTAGAGAACCTAAAACAGTATTCGGGTTTACCCTATAGGATTCAGACTTCTTTAACTGACAGTGAGTATTACTAGCTCCAACATCTCCCTCAGGTTTTCAGTTTATGCAGAGGCTTTTAGTTACATGAAATCCCCACAGTATTGAACATGAGCTCTCTGAAGAAAGTGACTCCAACCAGTGACAAAAAGCAAGTTGTTATAGAACCTGGAACAGAAGCCACCTCTTCTGTTTGGCTGCATGACAACCTCATTACAGAATTCATGCCCACATAACACATACACACAAAGGTATGCTGAGAAACCACATCTCCTGCAGCATCAACTCAGATGCTTCCAAATGCTGCATCGATACGTATGACACGTTATACGCACTACCATCTCTATGACATCATAGGCAAATGACCAGTTTCTCAACTGTAGATTTGTTGTCTACAAGTAAACTGTTCAATCTTGCTGACTGAAAAAAGAATTCAGACTTCGAGATAGATCATCATTTGCTAAGATGTACAGTTTTTTCAGAATTCCCTGTTAGCCGTTCACTGTACTGTATCGGGTACAACAAGCTACAAAAAGTGTGTCTTGCAATCAACTGTGCAGGGCCTGAATACCAAAATTATTATTTTTAGCAAAGCACCATAGATGGGCACTTACCACTCTCTACCATCCCATCAGGGATGACAGGCCCATCAGACACATCCAGGAATACAACCACTGCTACCTTCTCAATAAGTATCATTGGTATGTCAGCTTTCTGAAGACATGCAAGCTTGGTTAACCCCAAGTGAATGAACACAGCAGAATTTTCTCATACTACCTTGCCATTCTTCTCCTGCTCTGCTAGCACCAACCCCACACAAGGACTTCAAGGATGAGAAAGATTCCAAGTCCTTGCTCACCTACTGAAGCTGGCCATCACTACCCAGTTCACTGCATGCAATCATTAGAAAGGGAAAAGGATGACAAAAACAGAGTAAGAATAGTCTCTTTTCCAGGCTCTTCTGCAATACTGTCTTCTTGCAGCTATAGAATTTAGTTTGTTTTTCTTGGCTGGAAAAAAGAGGACTTACGGTTGATAAAGTGGGATTGTAAAAGATTTTGAAGAAACGTGTTAACAATGATAGGTCAAATCTGAGAGGTGGTTTCTGATACATAAAACTTTCAAGTTGGAAACTGGGCATTTTGTTAGATTAGAACCTCCCAGAAGTGGTATTTCACCTTCTATTGACATGTCTTCCCTTAAAATGGCTTACCAGCATTTGAAAAATGTAAATAGTCCTAGTGGAGCACAGTGACAGGTTAAGAGTTATACATACTGACAACTTTTTCAGTCAAAATAGAGGAACCTTCCTGCTTCTCCCCTGCCTTCAGAAGAGAACATGAGAAGAAAGCCTTCCCAGTATTCTTCAAATGATTAGCAGGGTTCAGAAGACTGAAATCTAGTTCTATAAAACCAGGGAAAGATTATACAGCAGCATTTATCCAGACAGAAACATAGGAACTGTAACAATACATTAACTGTTACAGAGATTTCAGGCTCCATTATATGACAGGTCACAAATCTTCTTTTTCTAAAAAATAAATATCACATCAACTTCTTCCTAAGCACTTAATTGGTACAGAACACACTGTCAGCATAAGTATTTCTCATTCTCTCCCTCAAGTTTATCTTCTTTCAGATTTACACAGCTGTTAGCCATGCTGAACAGTACCTTGTCGAAGTTCCAAATACAGTTCTGAAAACGAAGTCTGCTATACTTGCAGGCTTTGTTGAAATTTGGGTGATGGCTTAAAGAATAACCACAAGGAAACTACCTCAGGTGCCCTCCCCAACTGAAAGGTGGACTTCTAATAAAAGGAAAATTCTACAATCTTGTAAACGAAACCTTCCTGGGAATAAAAAAAAAAAAAAAAAAAAAAAAAAAGCAAGCAAGTGACTGAGAAAAGCTCCATGCCACTGCATATGTGTAGACAGCAACTATCGCATTTTCCTCACCTTTCTTGTGGAAGCCGCTACTACATGAACTGGCAGAAACAGCACCTCTGTGCACTCTGAACTGGCAGAAACAGCACCTCTGTGCACTCTGAGCCAGCGCTCACCGACATAAGCTCCTTTTGTGCTGCTGAACTGTCACAAGTAGTATCCAGGGCTGCAATGGCATGTGTGGTTTAGCCAAGCCAACACACAAACATCCTAGCAAGTTTTGGTGAATGGAAAAGACAGAAGTGGCAAGTTAGGTAAAATACAGAAAAAGTAGAAAGAAAAAAATAACAGGAGAGGAAAAAACCCCACACCTTTAGTGGAGAAGGAAAATAGAAGCAAAAGCAAATTACAAGTATAGCCCCACAGATCAGAACCAACAACAGACACTAGGAAGGAGTGATTTTGAAGAACCTGGAAACCCTAACAGCTTCTCAAAGCTCCTTCAAAAAAGCACCTACACTACATCAGGTAGATAAACTGGAAAAACTGCCCCTCTACAGACATACAATTTCCTCCTCATCCAGAGGGATAGAGGCATGTCCCCAGTAACTGCTCTTCTCCTTTGAAGTGGCACCTACAAATGCATTTCAAGCACCAGATAAACAAAGCCTCTTGCACAACATTATCACTAAGATGTAATTATTTTGGCCAGGGTTTTTTTCTATGGAAACAGCTTGTATGATTCACAATGAGTTTCCTCCCTCTTTCCTCTATCTTTTGACTAGGTGGTCCAACTTCAAGAATCTCTGTGACAATTAATCCTATGGATCTAGTTATATACTAGTGCTTGCTCTGAGAAAGCAGTTCCAGAGAGTATCTTAACTGAGATGCAGGGATAAGCAGCCAGCAGTATGCGTAACTACAAAGCAGTTATAACACAGCACCTCCTCTCAAGAGAACTGCAGGGCTAGGAGGAGAGAAGTAAAGAGGAAAAGCAAAACTATGCGTATTTATTTAGGCCCACTAGCCACAGAATAACCTGTGGTTTTTTGCCTTTGTAAGGCACTATACTGTTATCATCTCTTTGTCAGAATGGAGGATCATTTCTCTTCCACCATAAATGAAAGCTTTAATCTTCGGTATTTGCAAACGCATTTGTTGAACACAGATAGACCAGCCCCCTACAGCAGTTTTAGTGCAATTCTGAAATGAGAATAGGAGTTTATGCAACACAATTATACAAGCTGAAGTCCATCCCTTCTGCTCATCATTTTTCATTATACTTTGGGGTGAACGCTGCTGTAACACATAGTAACACTGGTATGTTGGAGGCCACAGAAGGGAATTTGGATCAAGCAGGGCTCTAAGTATAACAAAAGCTGTTCATATACTGCATAGGAGCTTGAACATATGTGAAACTGAAAGACTACACAAGCTACACAAGACTACACAAGTGAAGCGATGGAGGGAAGAGGGGAAGGTGTAGATGCTAGAGAAAGAAGGTTCAGGTCCCAGGACAAGAAGTAGTTCTCACAGCTGGAATGCCATTTTGCCATAACGCTAGGGAAACAGACACATGCACACCCGTGTGCAACCGCACAGGTACTGACTTCCAGTACTGTATACACCTCAGGTGCTCACCTACAGCATACTGTCACTTCACTTTCCTTGATAGAGGACTCTTTAGGCACTTAGCTGCAGTCTTAGCTGTATTACCAACACTTCACAAACAACAGGAATAGTCAGAAGCATATTGGCCATACTAATCTGTTTATTTTGACCAGCCTTGCCACATACGCAAGTGCAGTAATTTGCAGCTAATAAAAATTATTGAAATACTCCTCAAACAAAACATGCCTTCCAGAGACCAACTGCAAGATTATCAATATGCATCTTTAAATGAAAGATCAGTAAAAACATTATCATTACTAATAACCAATTTTATTAACAAGCATTTCCTCTCCAAAAGATCTCAGTACATGTTCTGGTAATATTGCCTGTTTTTCTACGTATAAGAGAGTGACGTGAGTGCTCATTTCTCATTCAATGCACTCTACAACTAAGCTCTTTTGATAATGCCAGCATAATGAGTTACCTAAGATCACAGCAAGCCGGGACAGGAATTTATGAATTGCTATCCATCCCCTATTTGTCAGGGGAATATGCCTTCTCTGTAGCTCACATAAATGGCTTAAATAATTTATCTCAAATGTTTTGCTTCTTTATTCCACAAGTGAAGCCCTGCATTTTGTGTTGTGCTCCCACATGCATTCTCATGTGTTGCATCAGACTTTAACTGACACGTAAGGAACAGATGCAAATCAAGCCATGATGATGCATTTCACTAAGAGTGACCACAATGGGGCCTTTGGAGATAACAACAACAAAATTCTAGTAAGAGCTATCTTTTTTAAAGGCTTTAACATGAGATTCATTTGCCACTCCAACACTGTTAAACACTTTACTGTGAATAGATGTTTCCTTTATTAAAAATGCAGTCAGGATCAGTAAGGAAAGGCAGAAGTTCCTTTTAGGCAGATACTGACACGACATCAAGACAATGCAGAATGACTGTAACCCTTCACATACATTTTGTGCACCCTGCAGGATACACCAAGTGAGTGCTGGAGGAAGTGAAGCCTTCTGATAAGAGAACTGGTTTAACTTTGTTGTACTGGTATTTCATATATTCTTGCCTATAATTTTCTTATATTTGTCACCCTTTGACCAACTTTTTCCTTCTATTCATCACCAGCTTCATTGAAAGAAGTCTGAGAACAAGGGGTGGCACTGACTTTCAGAGGAAGGCAGATCACGGTGCCAAAACCCTCCTGCAGGAAGAAGTCAGATTTAAATATTCAGCTGAGACGTCTATAAAAGCTCTCTGACTGCTACTCAGTAGCTCACGTTCTCAGCTGGTGCGCTGCAGTACTTGGACTCTACAAAAAGCCAGGACGAGAACAGATCTGTTATGCCCCATCAACCTCCAGGCACACCTCAGCCATTAAATATGAATAAATCGCTAGGAAGGTTCACACAAAAGCTAACGAAAATTACTATGTCGAGTGTGGGTTAAACAGCACCTCCTACACTAGGAATAAGGAGTTTCCATTTCATTAACACCTTATGTTAACAAGAATTTCATAAGAAAGATATAACCCTCATGTGAGATCACGGGAAGTACTAAGCACGAAGACTGAGCTTTCAGCATTGCATTTACGGTCAGAGAAACTCCCTGGCCCACATGCTGAATGCCCAGATTCTCACCACTTCTACCAGCTGGATAGGATAGAAAGATACCTTAAATAGAGTGACCCCTAACTAACTTCTGGAGTGGTATTTTCTGTATGCAATGCCTACTCCCTGACCACTGGGTAGCTTCTTCATCATTTCAGGTGAAATTGATACACACGACAGGAGGGAAGAGGAAAAAAACTCCATCATGTCCATCAAGGTTTCCAACTTCAGGTCTTACTGAAGTACTTAACTCAGCACTGGCCTTTAAACATTGCTAAAAGACCAGCAGAGAGAGTAGAAAACACCCACTCACTCACAATCAAATTTCTTATTGTTCCAAACAAAAGTAGATTAACAAGGATGAGGTTTGGGGTGTTTTTTTGATTTGGGTTCCTTCACACACACACCCCCCTTTTTTTTTTTTTTTTTTTTTGGGGGGGGGGGGGGCGGGCACTCCTAACTCTTAGTCTTAGCACACAAAGAGAGCAGTAAGCCTACAACACACAATTTCGAGTTTCTGAAATACAGCAGTTTGCTTCCTACATCCTCTGAATCAGGCGGGGCAACCTGAAGTTTCGCATTTACGATGCTGTCAATAACTTTGATAACTTTAGAGGTGTTTTCCTGTAATTTAATGGTTTCTTATACTAATTCTCAGTGCACATATACTATCTGTCCACAGGTCCTGGAAACAATTGAGAACATGACGCTGTAAACTGAACAGATCCAGGAATTCCTTACTTTGATTTTTTTCTGCAGCACATATAAAATACCCCCTGGCCTTTGAAAATATAGTCACTAAGCGTTTTGACATCAACTGTTTGAGATCAGAAGGCAGACCTATGGTATCCTTACTATTTCATAATGCTGTGCAAGCCCATTTAATGTACGTATACCGCAGAAAGTGCATGCAGGAAAGAACGGATCTTCACTCATTAACTACACAGAAGAAAGCAATTTGTACTGCCAGAGAACAGGCAAGAGCTACCTTAACTTGGAAGTTCCCTCCCACGTAAAGGTACACTGTTGAAATTCACACTAATTATTTGTCTAATATTCTCCAGCTTTGCTGAAATGGGAGACGAAGGGGAAAGGGTTTAAAAGCTCCACGTCACATGCTAGACTGTGGAGCAATAGTGGCTTGGCAGTAAATCGTCCACTGGACCTTGAAATGCTGCATTAAACCATGTGTCCCCACCCCTTCCAGGACTTCCAGCAGGAGGAGCACTTCTCTTGACTGCCCCACCACAGGCATCAAAAGAGACCCTGGCACCTGCAAGGTTTCAAACTTCAGCACACATCACAGATGGTGCAGAAGCCCCTCCGCTTGGCTCAAGGACATAGAAAGTATTTAGCTATTGTCTGTACTGCACAAGCAAGCAACAATCTTTAATGAGACATATGGAAGTTACTGGAGCTGTCTAGGACCACTCCTAGTTTATCCCTCCCAACCCTTCCATCTGCTCCCTCAGGTTTCCTCCACATCGTATTGGAATGACAGGGAGAGGAGAGAAGAGGAAAAAAACCCCACGACTATTTTGAAACTGAAGTTATTCCTACACTGCATTTCACCTTTTAATTCTTTGTTATTGTTGGGTTTTTTTTTTTCCCCAACAGGAAGTGGTGTTCAAACAAGAGTGTTATCTCTC
Source organism: Falco biarmicus (assembly GCF_023638135.1). NCBI lineage: Eukaryota > Metazoa > Chordata > Aves > Falconiformes > Falconidae > Falco > Falco biarmicus. Next base: position 48,729,568 of record NC_079311.1, on the reverse strand, counting down.
CCAGGTATCAATGGATAAGAGTACATGACTTCCAGGAAGTCTAGAAGTATTCCTTAGAAATGAAGGCTGTTGAAGCAAAGGAAACACCCTTGAACAGGAAAGGTCCTTAACTGAACTGCAGCTAGGGCTGTCTGGAAATAACATAATAAACCAGACAATTATTTTTCATGGAAAAGACATTAGATTTAATATTAAAAACTGACTATAAACGTAATTTTGTCCTGTAGATACCATTATTATTTTAAGAGTAATAAAAATGCCCAGTAACTGTGCATTGATGCATCCTCATAACTGTATAGAAAATATAGCCCTTGGGATTTTCTCTTTTACTAAGGAAAATAGGTTGCACAGTTGCAGGGTCTGAAGTAAATTCTATCTCAGTTTTTAATTATATACTTCTCCCTGCTCAATAAAGAGACTTTGCATAGAGAGTATTTTTTCTCAACTCCCAGGCACTTAAAAGTCATATAAATATCTATGTAGTTCTTTATTTTAACTTAATTATGCTATATAATGATCTAACTGGGAACAAATATTTTCAGAGCTACCAAAATTAGTCTGTATTCCAGTGATGCCATACTTGTGTCAAACTTTATGTTGAACTGCAAGCCAAGTCTAAGAATTTTTCCATCACACTTCTCAGTTCTTTGTGCTTGTTTTACTTTGTTAATGATCACAAAAACATAATTTCTTTAATTTGTAAGGCTTTTCATTCTATGGAACACATATAGTAACTTAGAAAAATATCAGAACGCTTCTCTTGTAAAAGAGCAGCGTCATGTGTAATCTGTGTTTGCAACAGCCTTGAGAAGGTAAGTCTCTCCGTCTGGGAGTGCTCAAAAAAGCTTTAAAAAGTGCACAGAAAAGCTGGCTGCTGCCTAATGCTCAACAAAGTCAGTACAAATCTTTCCATTTTATTAAGAGACAAGAGCTGCAAATCAGTCTGTAATGCTGTCTGGTAGAACTTCTGTGAAAATTCAGTAGCAAAGAACAAAATCTGCTACTACATTCACCATTACCACTAGTTACCATAAATGTAGCTGACTTCTTACGCGACAATTTAAAAGAAACCCGTAAGTAGCTCCAGCAACAAAAGCGAGTGGATTTCTGGATGGCTAGAACAGCTCCTGGACTGTATCAGCACTCTCCAGCAAAAGCCAAGTAACAGACAACTTCTCTTCAGAGAAGATAAAGTATTTAGAACTAAGAAACCAAGATAGGAGATTAGGGCACATCTGCATGAAAAGTAGCATAATTCAGTTACTGTTCACAATGAATACAGAGTTTGTATTTGAAATAATATTAACTAGTATCTAAAAGCAAGACACTAATTCAGTGGAGTTAGCACATCCTCATTGTCAGCTGCAATAGCATTTTGCACTTGGAACAATAGTTGCTGTATCTCTTTATTGCCCTTTGAAGCCTGCAGACAGAATTGCAGTATATTTTAACTTAAGTCTGCAAGAAATTGCTTCTTACAAAAACATTTTAACATTAACTGCAATGTTTCTTTCTTCATATTTAATACACTGGAAAACGTAACTATTTCTGCTTGTATCATCTACCTGATAGTCTTCTTGATGCTGTTCAGAGCATCTGTATATAAGATCAGGAATGCTAGTCTACATTTCGTAGTTATTTTAGCAATTGGAGAGTGGGACTAAGAGAAAGGAAAGAGAAATACCTCTTCAAACACATTTCATTAACACCATTCATTAGCAAATGGGAAAATACAATAAAGTACACTATCCTAATATAAACAAAACATTGACATATTAATATGACATGAGCTTGAAACTATACATGGGTGCCGCGAAGGTGGGAACAATTATTTACACAGTGTGTTTAAATGAATCTGCCCACTTCTTCCGGCTTCCACTTCACATTACTTGTGTAACGGACCAACACAAAGGTCTACACTCAAAAATACCCTGAAGCAGAGATTTGAGGTCTGTGTGCAAACACATTTATAATGAACATAATGCAAATGTATGCTCCAGGCATAAACACAGCTTATGAACTGTGTTTGCATGCAGGTAATGCAGATGTTCTATATGTTGCCATGCAGTTAATGTTCACAACAATTATACTCTTCAGCTGTTTGACATTTTGAGGGAAGAAAACAGGAGAACAGGTAGCCATGTGAGGCTAATGATAAGTAATTTATAAAGAAGGGGCACAGAAAACTAAGATTTTCTTCAAACAGAAATAAATAGAATTTCTGAGCACTAAATGCTGTTTCTGACCACTATAGCAAACCTACAGCTTTATTTTTCTGCCTCCGAGAGGTAGAATATAATAGAATAAACTATTTCAGTTGGAAGGGACCTACAATGATCATCTAGACCAACTGCCTGAACACTCCAGGGCCGGCCAAGCTGAAAGTGTGTTATTAATGGCATTGTCTAAATGCCCCTTAAACACTGACAGACTTGAGGCATCGACCACCTCTCTAGGAAGCCTGTTCCAGTGTTTGACCACCCGCAAAAGAAATGTTCCTCAATGTTACTCTGAACCTCACCTAACGCAGCTCTGAGCTATTCCCACCCATCCTGTCGCTGGATCCCAGGGAGAAGAGATCAGCACCTCCCTCTGCACTTACCCTCCCCAGAAAGTTTCAGGGAGCAATGAGGTCACCTCTCAGCCTCCTTCTCCCCAAACCAGACCAGCCCAACGTCCTCAGACGCTCCTCATAGGACACTCCTTGCAGCCCTTCCCTCCAGCTCTGTTGCCCTCCTCTGGGTGCATTCAAGGACCTTCACACCCTTCCTAAATTGCGGGGCCCAGAACTGCACACAGTACCCAAGGTCAGGCTGCACCAGCGCTGAATGCAGCGGGATAATCCCCCCTTCTGACCGGCTGGTTACGGCGTGTTTGGTGCCCCCCAGGACGCGGTTTGCCCTCCTGGCTGCCAGGGCACGCTGCTGACCCAAGTGAGCTTAATGCCCACCAGCACCGCCGGTCCCCTTGCTGCAGGGCTGCTCTCCAGCCACTCCTCTCCCAGCCTGTGCTTGTGCCTGGCATTACTCCATCCCACATGCCGAATCCAGCATTTGCATTTGTGAAATTTCATGCCATTAATCCTTGCTCAATGTTCCAGTCTATTCAGATCCCTCTGCAAGGTCTCTTGTCCCTCAAGAGAGTCAGCAGCACTTCCCAGCTGACTATCATTGACAAATTTACTAATGGTGCGTTCAACTCCTGGATCCAGACAGTTGATACATGTATTGAACAGAACTGTTCAATCCCTAGAACGGAACCCTGAGGAACAGCACCAGTGACCGGTCACCAGCCAGACGGAGCCCCATCCACTGCAGCCCTCTGAGCCCTGGCATTCAGCCAGTTCCTCACCCAGTGCACCGTGAACCTGCTCATCTCACAGTGGGACAGCTTGTCCAGAGGGTGCTGTGAGGGACAGCATTAAAAGCCTCACTAAAATCCAGAAAAACTACATCCATCACTTTTCCTTCACCCACTGGGTGGGTGATCTTGTTGTAGAAGGGTATCAAATTAGTTAAACACGATATTCCCTTTGTGAACCCGTGTTGACTGTGCCCGATGACTGCACTGTCCCTTAAATGGCTTTCAGAGGCACCCAGTACAATCATCTCCGTAATTTTTCCAGGAACTGAGGTTAGACTAACAGGTCTGTAGTTCCCTGGGTCATCCCTCATGCTCTTTTTGTAGACTGGAATAATACTGGCTAGCTCCCAGTCAGCAGGGACCTCCCCAGACTCCAAAGATCTTTGGCAGAAGATTGAGAGGGATCCTGCCGTAACATCCCCTAGCTCCTTCTCAGATGAACCCCATAAGGCCCCATGGACTTGCGAACATCCAGCTGATACAGCTGGTCCCTTACAATTTCAGAGTCCACCAATGGAAAGCCACTTCCCGCACTTGTGGTCCTCTGACTCGGCACAGGGCAGCCCAAGGTTCATCATTAGTATTAAAGACTGAGGTGAAAAACACATCGAGTGCCTCCCCTTTCTCTTCATCCCTATTAGTCAGCTGACCATCTTAAACAAGTATTGGTCCAATGCTTTCTTTAGGCCTCCTCCTGCTATTAACGTACTTTTAAAAGCCCTTCTTGTTATCTGAAACAACACTGTCTAGCTTCAACTCTAATTGAGCTTTGGTCTTCTGCGTCCTCTCCCTGCATAAATGAACCACAGCTATGTAACTCTTCCTGCAAAGGCTGACCTTGCTTCAAGAGATGACAGAATTTCTTTTTTCTCTTAAGCTCCACGAAGAGTTCCCTGTTCAGCTGAGCTCGCCTGCTGCCCCCCTTACTTGACTTACGACGCAGTGGGACTGCCTGTTCCTGTGCTTCTAAAAGGTGGTTCTTAACAACAGACCAGCCCTTGTGGACTCCTAAAGCCCTCAACAGCAGATTCCCAGGGTACTCTCTGCTAAATAGCTCCCTAAATAACTTAAAGTTTGCTCTCCTGAAGCCAGGGTAGCAACTCTGCTCTCCTCCTTATTGCATTGAAAATTTTAAACTCAACCATTTCCAGGTCACTGTAGTCAAGACAGCCACCTACCATTAACAATCAAGTCTTAAGAGAGCATCTCTCCTAGCTGGCTCACTGAGTAGTTATGACAAGAATTTATCTCCTACAAACATCAAGAATTTCCAAGACCTGCTCGTCACAGCAGTATGATATTCCCCAGCTGATGTGTAGGAAGTTGAAATCTCCCATAAAGACAAGGGCTACCAACCCAGAGATTTCTCCTAATTGCCTATAGAACAACTCATCAGTGCTTACATCCTGGCTGGGTGATCAGCAGTAAACACCCTCTGCAACATCTCCTTTGCCTTCCATGCCCCTAATCCTCCCCCAGAGGCTCTCAACCACATCAGCCATAACTGTAAGGGCTGCACAGGCAAGCCTCTCTCTTACATACAGTGTGTGTGACATCTCCCCTCGCCTGCCCTGCCTCCTGAACAGCCTGTAGCCCTGCATCCCAATACTCCAGCCGTGGGGCTCATTCCACCAACTCTCACTAATTCCAATGATATTGTAGCTCTGGGAGCTGACCAACACTTCCAGTTTATCCTGTTTGTCTCTCGCATTGCATGCACTGGTGTACAAGCATTTTGGATACACTGAAAGATACACGCTGAAAGGCAGCCACAGATGCGTTTCTTCTCAAAATCTGCAGCCCTACATACTGTGTAGCTGAAAAGAATGGAAAAGGGAGGGGGAGGAAAGACAGATTGGGCCTTGAAAGCAGAAAATCTTCAAAGTGGTGCATGGTCTAATCCACAATAGTTGGGTTTGTTCTAGGCCAATTCCAGCATAAATTGAACAATTAGTGTTAAAAATCCTCACCTTAAAAAATGTTACATTCAAGAGTCTGTATATGCACTACTAATCTTGTGGTAATCTGTAAAACAATAAAAATACAGTGACTGTGCAGTCCAAATACATATTTGATAGATCATGGCTAGGGTTTTGCCTAAGAAAGCAGTTTGCTTTCTCAGGTATGAAAGCCGTTTGTTTCGCAATCTTTCAACTCTGCTTTTTTAAAAAGTCATGGAAAAAAGCAGACAAAATTGCATCTGAGAATTGGTATTTTTTTTCTTGAAATTAAACAAATCAGAAAGCTATTGACTGAAACATTAGCAATGTTTTACTTGTTTATACATTATAGAGTAAAAACATTTTGCCTGCAATCCCTAGCCTGTAGTTGTTTCTGAGACAAAAAATGTACAGCATCGTTTTCCCATCAATGACATCTTTATAATTCCACTGTTGAGTTGCAAGAGTTGGGTAATAAGTAAATAATTTTGTTCAAAATTCTGGAGGAACAGTTGGGGCTCTTAACTGTTAGTTCTGCAGACAGGGGAAAAGTGAACAGCTTCCTAATAGACCTTGACACACACAAACTGCTAACGTTCATTTTTACTACCAGATATCCTAGAAACTTTTGTTTCAGTGTTCAGACAGCATTATTACATTAAAAATATGTTTAGAAATCACTGGCAAAGGCAAGTTTGGTTTTGTGAAGAATTATGCCATACTCCTAATATATAATGTGTTTTGCTTCCAGGAAACTATTTTTAAAAGAACTTCAAAGAATATGGCAGTGAAACAGAAAAGTGTTTCAGAAGTGTTTCAAAGTGACAAAAGTGTCATTACAAAGCTTTCCTGTGGAAAAATGTATTTGCAAAGCTGAAAAGTAAAGGGTACTCAAGATGCATAATAGACAGATTTTCTATGACTGTATAGTATGCTAGTATGTTTAAAGTCATGTACAGACAAAGAAGTTGTATCAATAAAATCATCTCAGTTAATCCTCAAAAGCTTAAGAGGTGGCACTTAATGCACTTCTAAAAAAAGTATAGTCTCTGATTGGTTTTTGTACCTCATTCCTTGAAACATTTTCATCTGTTCTGCTCTTGTTAGCATTCATTACCGAGGTACTAAAGGTTTGTTATGGCTTCATTTTCATGACTGAATGGTCTTATTTTACTCCGTCAATGTTCCCAGCACAAAGTATTTGAATTTTGGTTGTCATTCACCTTCAAGTTGATCAAATAGGAATTCAGTCACACAACTGTGACTCAAAGAACTGAATATCTTTGAAGTTTGATGGTATGTTTGAAAAGCAAACTTCATGTCTTTGGACAATGACTAGGACATTCTTATATGGCAGGTATTTTAATTATTTCCAGGAGAAAACTCATGCCTCCTTATATTCTTCAACAGCTCTTTAATTCATATCATTAAATGATGTGTCAATTTGAAATAAGAAAATGGCCAAATGTAAGGTCATTGCTTGGACTTTACATGATAAAATGACAAGTAAAATTACCCTTGACAGATTTTCTACATCAGATTTTGTTCCCTCAGAACAACTCAGGCCTTGTTTACTTTATTACAGCTGAGTTGTGACTCTGAAGTTTTAATAACCCAGGGATAAACAAAGCACAAGAAGTCTTCTCAATTTCAACACAGGTTATTCCTTGCCAGATGTAAACTGAAATTAATGTAAGGAAACAGTCGATTAATGAGATACTAGTTTGTACTGAACTTCATGTCCTCGCTCATTATCAATCCCACTGGACTTCAAACCTACTCAACAATATAATTACACATTCAGACAAAGCCTAACCAGACAAAACCAAAAAAATTAACACAGTGAACAGCTTAGGAAAAAGACTCTAGAACACTTTCTGCAGTTCATCACTTGACCTTCTGAATCTGAACTCTCAATCACTTCAACTCTAATAATTTTCTTCGCTCACTGAAATATATTTATCTATCTCTTGGTATTCCTCTGGCACATGCTTTCTCCATGTGTTTTATTTGATTTAATAACAGCTTTAAAAACAGAGAACATAAATAATTCAGAGCAAATATCTTGAATAAAAAATTGAAGAGCATTACCCCAGCCAGACATGCAGGAAACAAGTAATCTTACACCACCATTGCTTCATTAGTGGTCATGACTCAGAATAGAGGGGAATAGAAAACTTGCACACTTCTCTTCATTTTTTATGAAGGAAATGTCATTAATTACTTTGGGTGAATCAATATAAACCCGTAATATCATGTATACCTCACAATAATTTGCTTCAACCTAACAAAATATCCCCCAGTTAACACTTATTTATAGTTCTTTCTGGAATGAGAGTACACATTGCCTAGAGGACATTGAATTAGTCAAAATGAAAATTAGCATTTCAAACTAGCATACCAGGTGCTTTCAAAGGAGTCATGCTCACAACTTCCCTTTATCAAAGCTGACTTCCTTCTTGGACATAATTTAATCAAAAAACATTATTTCCCTTAATAGATTTGACTGACAATAACCGCATAAAAAAGGTTTTCAAAGTCTGGCATGTTTAGTTCTGGGGGTTTCTTAACTTTGTCATTTTTGATTTGTTGGTTACTTTTGTTTTGTTTTCTTTTACTAAACTAGCAGTTGCCCCAGGAAACTGTCTGAATAGATATCTCTTGGATTTTGTTCCAAGTCTGATCTCCACAGGTCTGAAGAAAGAAAACCCCTGACCACAGTGTGCATGCAATCCACTGTTGAATCTTAAGAAACAAAAAGAGAAAGTGAAACCCAAGATGTAGTCAAATCAGAGCAAAACTCTTAAGTAAGCTTTGCCACTCGTTTTTCTGTATGTTTTTGGAAGGACAAGTCTCTCCACCAATCAGGTGTTTTAAAAATATGCTGTATCAAAGCCAGGTACTGTTTCTTTTAAAATTCAAGATGTTCCTGTTCATTTAATTTCTAACAGGTAAGCATGAAACAGGGCCAAACAGAAGGTGCAAGCTTGACTGCCTCATTTTTACAGCATCTGCTTGTCTTGTTCTTTGAAAATACCTAGACAACACACAAGGAAAACTGCCCACTTAAACACCTCCCTTCCCGCTACTTTTGTCCTTCTTTTAAAGTGGTTTTCAGCTGTTATTTACCACACCTCTGTTGCTGGTAGGTCACACTGGAGCCTTTGGGCACTTTTGGAGACTTGTAAGGGATGACAGACATCAGCGAGCACCTGCACCCAAGGATGTCAACTCGTAAGAGCAGTTACCGAGTTAAGACCTCTCTGTCTTCATCTCAGTGCTAATGAAGCTACAACTTGTGGCTAAAAAGCACACATCCTTCTCCAGGACAAACAGAAGAGGAAGATGTAACAGACAATGGCAGAAAAGCCTCATTTGGCCCAAAAGTTGGCCAAGCAGCAGCACAAGCTGCAGGCTCTGGGTTTGGGGATGCAGGCAGGGGAAAGGGGTTCCTCTGTGCAGATGCTGCTACTCTTTACCCATCCTCTTCAGGAAGCACTCTGTATCTGCTGTAAACCCACATACACCCTAGTACTTCTCATCTAAGACAGAGCTCATAGCAAGTTCTGAACCTCTGCTGCCCCACATCCTCTCCTGCAGCCGCAGAAATACGCAGCCTCCACCCAGCCTGGGCCCACACCCAGCACCACTGCCTTGCTCCACGCCACTCAGAAGCACTCCTGCACTCTCCACTGCTTCCCTGCCACCAGCCATATTAAAGGCTACTGATAATTATGCTGTCATCTAAATGAAAAGAACACAGTAACAAAAAAAACCCTTTTTCTTCAGTAACAAGGTCACAGTGTCAGAAACGTGCCCATTCACAGCCTCATGCTAACAGCAATGAAGAGCCCTCCCCACACGCATAATCCAATATACTACAAAGAAAACACCATCAGTAATAAAATTCAAGCTGTGAAGACTCTCAGTGCTCTCAAGTACAAAAACCTGAAGCAAAGGCAGTAACACATGCTAGAATGAGCTCCGCAGCTGAAATGTTCAGAGAACCATGACATGGAGCGGGACAAGGAGAAGGCTTTCATTCCAGCACCCAACCTCCACCTCTATCTTCAGGAACTGGTTGCTATGAGTAGCAGAACTTCAGCCATGTGCTTCAGAAACTAAGAATGCTTCCGTGGCTGTTTGTCAGGACACCACATGTCAATAGGCAGTGCCATTTGGACAGACTGATATTACAGGAAATGCTGAAGGAGATGGAACAAATCAGTCACAGAGTTATCACCTGTAGGAATGGATAAACAGGCTTTCTGTGGGGTTTGAAATAGGAGACATACATGCAGATCTCTGCTATTTAATAATGATTCACTTTTAAGAGAAGTCCTACAAGCAAAACCCAACATAATTAGGAGGACTAAGAGAAGCAATGAAAAGACAGACACTGAAAACATACATAGCAAAAACCTGGTTTTAGAACATATTACTACCTTCCAAAATATCCTCAGGTTTCTTTATGAGGAATATTTACTTACATACACAAAAGACAGCATGATAAAAAAATATTAAACTGTATTATGGTCCATGTAAGAGTAGGAACTGAACATTCTTGATTCTCCCTATGTACCTCTTAGGACAGCACAAAAGATCAAACCACCTTCTGCTCCAGGGTAGATTTTGGGCATCCTTTCCTTGCAGGAAACATTTTGCTTCAGTTAAAAGTAAAGACAGATAGACTGAAAATAACACTCTGAGCAATGAGTGCCCTATCTAAATCAATTTGCCTTTTAAGAACAATCATGAGCACCAGACACTCTTAAGTTTTCCCACAGACAGAGTAAGTTTAACTATTTAAGACATCAGAGACAAGAGTGAAGGACAGTAGGAATGGCTGCTTCACAGGTAGACAAATGAGGTGCACTCAGAAGAGAAATGCCCACTGTCCTGGTTTTGGCTGGGATAGAGTTAATTTTCTTCTCAGCAGCTGATGCAGTGCTGTGTTTTGACTTTAGTATGAGAATAATGTCCATGACGCAGTGATGTCTCCATTGTTAAGTAGTGCTTACTTTAAATCAAGGACTTTCCAAGTTTCCCCTGCTCTGCCAGTGAGCAGGTGCACAAGACGCTGCAACGGAGCAGAGCCAGGACAGCTAACCCGAACTAGCCACAGGGAGATTCCACACCACAGAATGTCATGTTCAGTATATAAAGCTGGGCGAAGAAGGAAGCAGGGGACATATAGACTTATAAGCTGTCTTTATCTCGACCCATCAGTTTTGACTCTTTACAGTTCTCTCCCCCATCACACCAGGCAGCTGTGTGGTGCTTAGTTGCTGGCCAGGGTTAAACGACAACACCCAGTAACACTCTCTCAGCCTGTCTTCGTAGGCGAGGTGCTCCAGCCCTCTGACCATCTTTGTGGCCCTCCTCTGGACTCACTTCAACAGGTCCACATCCTTCTTATATGGGGGGCTCCACAGATGAACACAGTATTCCAGGTGGGTTCTGAGTAGAGGGGAAGAATCGCCTCCCTCTGTCTGCTGGCCACGCTGCTTTTTATATAGCTCAGGCTACAGCTGGCTTTCTGGGCTGCAAGCGCACATTGCTGGCTCATGTCCAGTTTTTTGTCTGCCATTATACTCAAGTCCTGCTCCACAGAGAAGCTCTCAATCCCTTTGTCTGTATGGATATTGTGGACTGCCCTGACCCAGGTTCAGGACCTTGCACTTGTCCTTGTTGTACTTCATGAAGTTCACAGGGGCCCACTCCTCAAGCCTGTCAAGGTCCCTCTGGATGGCATCCCTTCCCTCAAGTGTGTTGACCGTGCCCCACAGCTTGATGTTATCAGCAAACTCACTGAGGGTGCAGTCAATCCTACTGTCTATGTCACCAACAAAGATGTCAAACAGCACTGGTCCCAGGATAGACCCCTGAGGAATGCTACTCGTCACCAGTCTCATTGAACCGTTGACCACAATTCTTTGAGTGTAACTATCCAGCCAATTCCTTATCCACTGAGTTGTCCTCCCATCAAATCCATGTCTCTCCAGTTTAGAGATAAGGACACCACTCGGGACAATGCCAAAAGCTTTGCACAAGGCCAGGTACGTGACGTCAGTTGCTCTTCCCTGATCCATCAACATTGTAACCCCATCACAGAAGACCAGACAGATATAAAGTATTGCAGGAAAGAACTTCTACGAAACCAAAAGAATACAGAACACTCAAACCAGACAGCGATCTTAATTTTATTTATTTAACTTGTTAAACAGGCAGATTGTTTCAATGTTCATGATTCTTAATGAGATATTTTTCAATATAGGAGTGCTAGTCACAACATTTACTAAAGACTAGATGGAAGACAGGTAGCCTACTGGGAAGGAAACGTCTTGATAAAAGAAAATTAGATTAAGCTCCATCTGGGCATAACAAAGAAAACCAGGTGACTTGACATAACTTCCTACACTTAACAAGGCAGTAACAAATGGAAATCAATGTACAGAAAAACATGTAATATGAATTTTAAAAAGATACCATTTAAACTGTAATTCCATTTTAAGTACCTACCACTTGGTGCTATATCCTACTTATGAACATAAGAAGTCAAGGCAATCTCAATATGAACCCAGTAAAATAATTAACTGAAATAGCCAGTCTTCCAGTTATCTGCTCTTCTGCAGTGTAACATAATTATTCTGGGTAACTGAATTGCTGTAATAGTGATGACTTATCTTCTCCGCATTCCTTAAAAAACACAACAGAAAATTAGGGAAAGTTGAAAGGAATGTTAAAAAGCAAAAATTACAACACCACTGAGAAGAGTTAAACCAAACCTTTGACGTGCTTTATTCAGGTAATAAATTGGGTCATGTGCTCATGAATGCCACTGCCACAGCTTCTACATGCAAAAACTAGCCATTTAAGACAACCCCAAACATGCATTCCCTTTCACAATGCCCTAGCTGAAGCCTTGCAGCAACAGATGAGGATAATTTCTCTAAATTTTTAGTCTGAACTTCCTCTCACCAAAAGATTCCCACACTTCCCAGTAGTACCAATTACTGTAACTTCAGAACACAGCAGTTACCTCAAGAGGACACTGAACAGTACATGCTAGTAGACGTTGCCATGCAACTGTCAATCTCTTAAACCATCTAATCCATTTAAGCTCTATTTGCCATATCTGTGCATGAACACACAGCACTTGAGTATTTCAAACCTGTAATTACTTTCAGAGTCATACTAAAGCCCCTACAAATACATATAGAATCACAGAATCATTGAGGTTGGAAAACACCTTTGAGATCATCAAGTCCAACCATTAACAATTAATGGACCACTAAACCATGTGGCTGAGCACCACATCTACACATTTTTAAACACCTCCAGGGATGGCAATTCCACCACCTCCCTGGGCAGCCTGTTCCAATGCTTGGCAACCTTTTCAGTGGAGAAATTTTTCCCAATAGCCAATCTAAACCTCCCCTGGTACAACTTGAGGCTGTTTCCCGTTGTCCTGTCACTTGTTATCTGGCAGAAAACACCCATCCCCACTTGCCTTTCAGGTAGCCGTAGGAAGCAATAAGATCCCCCCTGAGACTCCTCCTTCACAGACTAAACAAGTATATAGCTATATAGTAGCTATAGGAAACATATAAAAGTGCAACAATATGACAACAATAATTTTTAATGCCTCTGGAAATAAGTCACTTTCAGAAAGCAGCACGTTCTCAACTTCAGCATTTTTCTAATTTTATTTCCATTTTTGTAAGATGCTTCACAGTGGTAGTCCCACAAAATCAGTTGTCTGTAGCACTAAACACACTGCACTTCAGACTTAGAACAGACTTACAGATTTGAACAAACAGCAGCAGTGGAAGCATCCTCCTTCATAGGATAAACCTTAAAGCCTTTAGGCAGCAGATGTATAGCACTTCTCTAGTGACTTTGTCTGGAATAGAGTTACATTGTTTCACAGTAGCTTGTATGGGGCTATCATAACCACAATGTTGCTACTCAGTCTCAACTCTAATGCTAGAAACCAACCTATACCATAAAGGTGTACGTTTTGTTTTCAAAAACATTAACAACCTTAGCCTTCTTGAGCAACAATCTCTGGCTACAAAGTAAAGCAATAACAGAAAACTATGTTCAGGTAACCTCTAATGCAGACTGATGTAATCAGGTCTCATTACATGAGTCCTAAACCCACCAGATCCCCCAAGGCAAACTGTTTCATTTAAATAAAGGCCTCAGACCAGACTTTTAAGGCTGCAGTCCCTCTCCATGAGGCAATTCATTGCTCTTCTGTAAGTTTCCTCCCACAGTCCCACGCAGCAGAGCCCTGAAGGAGAAGGAACTATCTGCACCCCCTTGAAGCAATACTTCTCACTGTATTCTGCAGTGCCTTTTCCTAATGAAACTGCAGTGCCTTTTCTATTTCTACATATGTCCAACACAAACCAATATATTTGCTGTTCACTACAAGCTTATCAGCCTGCCCCACTCCTTCCTGGATCTATTTTCTAGGCATCTCCCTGCAATTAAATCTTGCTGCTATGAGTTTAGATATTGGCTCACATTAATCCAAGGTAAGCCTTATTTTGTTATTTTCATCTTTCCCTCCATGCCCCTTAAACTTACATCCCTTCTGTGTTACTACTTCTGCTAATAATGTCTCTCTATATAGCAACATTTGCTATTTTATTAGTAACCTGCTTACACTCGCAACATGGTTAAGGAGGGTGTTCTAAATAAGATATTATACAACACAAAATCCCATGACATGTCTGTCAAACATCCCTAAGCGCAATATATTTCTGTATTTAACAACTTAATTTTGCTTGTAAACCTACAAAAAACAGCTTGTGAAAGTGTTTATGTGCAAGCCTATTCCTTGTAGAAAGCACATACGCTTGCTAAGTTAGTGATAGATCTCCTTTGTTATGTTAATATAAATAGCGTAACTATTGAACTATGCAGTTTTCAGCTTTGTATCCTTACTGACTGCTTTTACAGCATGCAGTTTTCCAGGAAACCCCCAAGCTTCTTCTGTCAGTGACCTAAGCATTTGGCAGAGACTCTGAGGTATGGCTTTGACACAGTCAATTAAGGGGGTGATTTCCATGGAGCTACAGAATAAACAGTCTTACCCTCGTATATTGACCTGCACTGAATGCTTTCTGTTCTCTTTTCTCACTCCTCAACCAGCTCTCCTCCTGGAAAAGTACAGAAGTATGTACAAGGACCTGTATTTCTGCCTTCATCACTCCTGATTCTTGCAGGAACAGGCCAAAAAATACACCTATGACCCTTCCAGTTGTTCAGATCACCCTCTCAATCCACACCAAACACTTCACAGATGCCAATACATTTCATCCTCTGAAAGCATACACAACATACACAACTGTGCAGGAAATGCGATGTCTGGACTCCAAGTTAATCCTTCCAACTCATCCAAGACACTAAAACTGCATTAATATCCCCAGTCTGAGGCTAAACAGCCTTTGGTTTGTCTCTTCTATCTTCTTTCAGGGTCCCCTGAAACTGTGAGACAATTGTTTTATAAATAAATTGTTTTTAACACTCTTGGTCCCTCAGTTTGTGGCTGGGTGTTCAGGGGGCACAGAATAAACTCCGTTCTGGATGTCTCTCCTAGAACAGAAGTAGGGACTAAAAACACTGTTCCTTGGGAACACAGTATAAAAGCTTCACTAATATCACACCTCCTCCCCTGGAAACAATTTCATTTAATAACTGAAGGAGACTGGAGTTTCTTATTACAGGTTTCTTAAACATATCCTTTACTTCTTACTCTAATGCTTTGAACTAGGACAGGTCATTCATTTCACATCCTCTGCTCTTAGTAGGCACAAAAAACAATCTTTTTCACCACACTTTTAAATGAGGATACCATAAAAGAAAAATGGTGGAGCAAGTTACAGTTTGGCACCCATTGAACTGCTGGGAAATAGTTCAGATAAAGGGTTATGACTTGGAATCTGTTACCAAATAAAATTAATCCAGAGGGGTTTTGGCTATAGTTCTTCTATATAGGTTTTCACTTGTAAACAACGTGTGGATATGGAGTTACCAACAATTTCTTCTGCCTCCCAGCACTCATGCTCCTTCTTTGACTGCGATCATTCTTACCCTTAGAGAAGTTCTTGTTTTGCTCATTTCCCTCTGGATGTTACTAACAGACATATTCTGAACATGTAACACATGTTTAAGCTGACATTCGCTATAAAATGGGCTCATTTACCCTCTTACTCCCAGCAGCAGTTAACTGGCTTCACCAGAAAGCAAAGACAGATAAACTGTGCTCACACTTTTGTTCCCCATTGCTTCTCACCACTCCAAGAGCAGAAATTCAGAAGAACAGAACTCAAAATATACCCTTCTTCCTCTAAACAGGTTTGGAAAACAACTACAAAAAGCATAGTCTGTTCATCCTTCCCTAGATCTGCTGAAACCCATGCTGAGAAAACTAACATTACAAGAAAACAGCATGATTTTTTTGAAGTTACAGAAAAAAGCTACAGTGTCTTAGTCTCAACAGTTCCACACACGATAACAGATCCATAATACTGTTTCTCCATCACCTTGTCAGACTATGGCTACACAACAGGAAAAGAAGTATCAAAGCCATTAAAGTTTAAATGCCCTACGTGAAGGAGAAGGAAGGTCTCTGCTCTGACTAACGAAACAAGTAGTTCTTAATGCAGCAGTTACCTAGTCCAGATTTTGTATGAGTGTGTGGCCTGTGTGCCTTGGGCATCTATCTTCACCTGTTCCCAAGGCTTCCTCTCCAGAGATGTTATCCTGCCAGATGAGAAGCTGGAAGACAAATCAGCCTCCTGCATTCCTGAGCAGGAGTTAGCAAGTGCTGGTATGTATCCAGCCTGATGGGGAAGGAAAAAGGCCAGCGGAAGAGACTAGCATCAACCTCTGTGTTGCCTGTCCATCACTGGTGATGCTAAATTGAGTCTGTCCTCCCCTCCAGAAGGTGCCAATTTCCATAAATTATGGAAAAACTTAACATCCTCAAGACTCCCATCTCCTTTGTCAAGTTTGGCTGAAACTGGCTGGCTTTCACGGGGAGATGTGAAAATGAGAAAAAGCTTTGGTCTTTAAGGAAATAAGTAAGGCTTACATGTTTCTTCTAGCCAGCCATACTGGTTAAGATTCACTCACACACTGTTTACAGTATAACCTAAACCTTAGCTCATCTGTTCCCACTGAATTTGATCCCCGGCTTGTCTGCTCTTTGCTTATAGTAAAAATTCCTTTAACAAAGTATTTGTATTCTGATCATCTTGTGAATTATACTGTTTTTTTCTTCACATTCTATGAAACACAACTTTCCCACAAGAGCCCCTAATATGTACCATGTGTATCAGGATGAAATTCCCAGAGGCTAGTAGCTTATTCAACTTCTGAGAGTTTCCTTGGCACCTACACATTTTTCCTTGGTTGAGTCAGCTGTTGCAGTAATTAAATATTAAGAATACATTTAAGCCCTTGGACCTTGAAGTTAGGCCACAGCTACAGAAATGCCTCTGCAGAAAGACATGTGGGCACTGATTATTTTTGTTACTCAACTATCCTTAAAGTGAAAATTTCAGCTGCTGGCTAATGTCTTGTACTACTACTTTGAATGAGTAGCCGCAGAAACAAAAGTGATATTAAGACATACTACATGAAAGAAATTAAGTACCTTAATCCGTGTATTGTCTCAGACCACAGTCATTCTGATCTTTTAAAAAGTTTATTAATTCATCCTTTCATTAGTAACATGACTAACAGTAGAAAAAAAGCTTCTTTCCAACTAAGATAATAGAAGGTTGAAATGGGAAGCTATTATTTAGAATAGATTAACATAGTCCTTTTGGGGAACTTTATGAAACTACTTCCTCCCCTGGTGAAAATACACTGCTCTACACTAACACAGTATCTTAAGCCTACAGTACCCTAGACACTTAAGAATAATACCTCAAATACTTATTTTTGTGGGTTTGGATCATGAGCCGGCTATGAGCTGCTCTCTACAGCTTGAAGACTTTTCATGACAGTGTTTGCTGCTCTCTATATTACCCTTCTATATAATAAACACATTATAATTTGTCCTTATCTGCAGATACCTCATCAAGTTCAGAGTCGTCACTGTCCTATTTCATAGGATCTCAACTACAGCGTAACCTCTCCCTCTCTAAGTTTCTCAGTATATAAACAACTTGTATCTGTGGCTTATTCAAACCAAGTTCTTTGCACTAAGGATCCTTACCTACTCTGAAACACCATAGCTGTGGATATCTATTGCAGGCATCTCTGAAATAAAATGAAGAGAACAAGTAACTAATTTTGTTTTTCTGAAGAAGCATAATTCTCTCTGCCTACTTCATACTAGAGTCAATCCACCAAAGTCAGTGCCAGAGTTAAACAGCACAACTCTTCTTTTATATGTTTACAAAACACCACTTATAAAAAACAGCTCTACAATACAACCTACAGCTGGTGCATGTACTGAGCATCTTAATATTGCAAAGAAAAGTATGGAAAGATGGTAGAGAATCAACTCAATAAGAAACACCTCTGTAAATTTGTGGTTGAACCTGTGCTCCAATAGACACCAGAAAGTGCTCTAAAAAAAACCCATCCAAACAAACAAACATACATCAAAAAACCCACCCACAGAAAAAAGGTCTGTAGTCACACAAAATTCCATGCTTACAAGTGACTTAAGACTGAGGAAACTCAAAAGGCGCAAGGAAACATTAGATTTCACTTAATTTTCATCCCATAGTGCAAATAAACAGGTCATTAGCAATTTTTAGTGCCTTCAGGCAAGCATAGTTCAGCCTTGCTATTTTCTTTTACATGAATTATCAAATTTTAATTTAATTAATTACAGTTTGATAATTGGTTGGGTGACTACACTGTAAAATCCTATTTTGTTTATTGCATGCTGGGCACTTGTTAGTATCCACCCTAAAAAAACAAACAAACAAACAAAAAAAAAAAAAACCACAAAACCCAACCCCCCAAAAAAACACCCAGAAGTGGCTTGCAGATCACTGGAGAGGGATGTTTCTTTCAAAAAGATAAGATGTCTTTCAATTAACAAGAAAGTATACAGGAGCAGTGTTTCACCATAAGGATGACATTAATGTGGAATCTCATCACATTTGTATTCAGCTGAACAGGAAATGAGAGCCAATTTTACACCACTTCTCAAGACAAATATAGTAATATAGTAAAAACTTGGTTTACCTCCAAGTGTTTGACCAAGGAAGCTACTCTTATTGGCACCAACTTCAAGAGGATTTGGCGGGGTTGAAACACTTTGTTCTAAGTCATCCACCAAATCAGTGGCAAAGTCAAGAACAGATGCAAGGGCTGCCGACTGCCATTAAGACATGACTATCCATAAAAAGCTTCCATTTTGCTAGACTTCACAAAGTTGAACCTGAACCTGGCCTCACATTCAGCATTCCCAAAAGGCACAAAGTAAATCAACAAAAAGATCTTTCACACACATCTGCCCCTAAGCTGCTTTGAATATAACATGCCTTCTAGGCAGCAATTATCTGACATTTTCTACCACTGCTTTCAAAGACAGCTGGTAAGTCTGAGCTAACACCTGGGGATATATCACACAACTACATGCATACATTTCGTCAGTCTTAGTATTATTAAGCACCAGTGACAAACCACAATAATTGCGGACATAGCAGGTTTGTATGAGACAGTTTTCTCAACTAAAAGATAACAAACCTATTCTCCCAGTAAGATAAGGGCTGTTTTTTAAAATCACAAAAGTTAGAGTGGAGCACTTTAAAAATAGTAACAAAATTTTGAGAGTATGAGTTCTCTCATCAGCACACAATTAGTCTTGTTACTAACACAACGAATGAAAGAATGAAGCATTAAGAGGTGGACCACCGTAAAGCCAACCCACCATAAGATCCACAGTTATCAGCAAACAGGAGCAATGGAATGAGGTCATACTCAACAGAGATGTTACAGTTAGGTATGTTTATACACCCATTACACAAGGTTAAATGGTAGGGAGCACTTGGTTTTCTCCAAAATGGGATGGCACTATAGATTAGTAACAGACTTCCTACCTGGTTTGTTTGAGCAAGGTACCAAATACTGACAATTTTAGTTCTCAGTAAAACCTACCAGCAAATCTTAATCTAGTAAACTGTTTTTCTAACAAGATATTTGCTCAAATATTCTTATATGGTAAAGCACATTTCCCAAAATGTAAAGAAACTTTCAAGCTTTTGATACAAGTCCTAAAGGGGAAGCCAGAATCTCAAGCAATGGCAATAAGACATTTCAGTTATGCCCTTTCCTATGGAGCACTTCATTTAAAAAAGGGAATTCAGCTCAGTGCAGAAGCGAAATCTTGCTACAACAGTTTCAGTTCCATTAAAATTCAAGAAGCTACAGTACTGCTTGGCTGCTATTGATGGGAGCTCAAGGTTTTCAAGGTAGAAACATGTGATTTTTTGCATAGCTCTCTTTGCTAGGGTGAACTGTACCTGGCACAGGATAAAGTCATCCCAACTCAACTTTACATTGGTTCTTACTAACAGACGGTGAAGAGATGTGGAAGGAAACAAGTACTGAGAAGCAGTCTGTAATCAGAATTCGCAAGCAGCAAATTAATATAATTAAGTGAAAGCTGAAGTATCAGTTAATAATTTTCTGTTAGTCTTCTTTTACAGTTGCTCACACTCAAGAAGCCCTTTTCTTTCTATTCAAAGCAGTTGTTCTGTGCAATTTGCAGTATTATTTTCAGTGTTTTATACTTTGAGGGGGTTAATGCCTATCAACAAAGCAATCATCTGTCACAAGGGCAGATTAGACAAGTGAGAAGTTTAACATTTTGCCATCAACATCCATGTATGGCACCCAGCATGAAAAGACAGTAAGTGGGTCAGTAACTGTTTTTAGTAGCCTATATTACAAGGTGCTGAAAATAGCACAGCTGAACAATGACAATAAAAGCAGAGCTGTCACAAACTGAAAAGCAACTCCTTTAGGAAAGGACCACACAATTTACTGTCTTATCTAAAAGCTAGGACTACTGCTGCATTCATAGTTTAGGTGATTTTAACATACTTTCAGAAATTACACGTTTTTCAATGAAGACATCAGCATTGCTAGAGGGATCGAACAAGGTGCAGTAAAACACAGTAAGATCAGGGTATATGACGTTTTCTTCCCCTCAGTTCTAGCCTGCAGTAAAAAGTTGGTTAAAAAAAGGACAGTTTCCTCCCCATTTTCAATCCTACAACCCTGCCTACATAATTCTGATTCTTTAGTTTCACTGTTGGCAATTGGCTAGTCTTCATGTGTCATAAATATTGTTGTTGCTGGCTCACTTGTAAAAACATGATTCCATTAAAGCATCCCTTATTCTTCCTTCCCTCATTTACTTTCATAAATACTGTAGACTTTCACTGTCTCATCTCAAGCATCAATGTAAAACCAATGTTCAAATTTTTTTGCAGTAGTTGCCCATTTTTTGCAATCATACCTGCACATAGAAGGAAGGTGTCTGCATCTTCAGGGCTGTGGAAATGTAGGTTCTCTCTGCCATAATCTTAATTCACATGTGAATAGCATACTTATGCTAGAGTAGCAAGTGGATAGAGTGTTTGATATTATTTCACTATTGTGCTAGTCTAGTTTTTACATCAAAAAGCAAGGAGAAGAGAAAAATTCACTGACAGCTTGGAGGTATTTCAACAATACAAGATTTGGTTTTGCATACCCAAAAGCATTCAGCTATGGCTTTCCAATTCTTCTTCCACCTTCTAAAGGTCATACTTGCCCTATACTGTAATCCTTGTCTCCTACACTGAGGTGCTAACCATCTTTATATGCATCCAAACCAACCCATTTTCCATTTCTAAGGGAGACTGCAGAAGGCAGACTCTCAGGGTCATCATTTGCACCTTGCACAGGTTGTTTAACAAAAAAAGCCAAACACTACTCAGCCACATTCTCCACTTCATGACTAATGCCGATGTAGAATATTTCTTTTTCTCACCTTCTTCCCTCACAATCTGACAACTCAACCCCTGTAGACATATTAAAAGAACAGCTGCTATTCTTCTCTGGGTATGACCAGACACAGGCACTGGGGTACCAATTACTAATATGAGGAATGGCTGCTCACTGCATCTGCCCAAAACCTTACTCATTTTTTCCTTAAGAGCATCAGTTGATTCTGTGACCCATCACCCACAGATTTCATCCACAGGACACTGTAACATAGTTCTGAGATAAATGCCTTCCAAGGCAAAACAGTGCCACCACAACAAACCAGGCACTCACACTGATACTGATGGCAATCAGCTACTAAATTGAAAGTCAGTTTGCAAAGGACACAGTGATAGTAAGATGTTAGGTCAAACTGATATCAAATCATATTATTTATGCAGTGACAGCTTGTGGAGGCCCTATGACATCCCTGTGCAGTCCAAGGCAGTCTATAAAAACACAGGAAGACATGTCCTGATTCAATGAGCTTATGATAAAAACAAAAGCTTCCATGAAATTTTGAGACCTAGCATCCAGTGACATAAAATTTAGGCCAATTCAGTTATAATTTTACTCCAAGTCAATTTATAATCAATTAGAACCACCATGACCACTAACTGCTGGACAAATTTAAAAACCACTTATCACATAGCCATCACAGGCCCAGGATTTTTTGCTCATTCACTTTCACGCAGACTTTAGCTCATGTCATACCATTCCACAAAACCCCAGTGTTCAGTGAAGCACTGTTTCTTTACCATGCATTTGGTCCAAACTATCTTGACTGGCACTACAGTTTCTATCCACCTGGTCTCCAAATAAAGAACAATAGCTCATCTTTCAGAGATACAAGAGAACCCTACAATTAACTAGAACAACACAGGAGATTATCCTCTGCAAGCTCTGTAACTAGCTCAGTTCAAATAAGCGTCTTTGTTTCTCCAACATACACAAAAAAAGGTCAGAAACATATATGTTAACAGCACATTCAATTTGCTCTTTTATACAAATTTACAGAGTGCGTGCACAGGCAGGAGGAAGACAGTCTTGTATCTGTGTGACATATCCTATTGGTTTCCTCCTATTAATATTTTACTATTTGTTGTATAATCTATTTTATGTCACAAAAGATGTACATGGTTGAATTAATGCTTCTCTCAGCTCTCAGTTACAACCACAAGCTGGCAAATATAATTGTGCAGTCCTAGCACTACATTAGTAATTTCTCACAGTTGCTGTAGAACAGAATTAAATGACAGCACTACAAGAGTTTAACACAGATCTAGTGGTTGTTTATGCTGTGGAAAAGACAGCACGCACACACACACATACTCACTCCCTCTCCTCATCCTTCCCATGCCCACTGCAATCAGTGGGTCAGCCTTCAAGAGAACTGGAGACCCTGACAGGTAAGGTCAGATATCTGGCAGACAGTCATGGCAGAATACCATATGAGTGTATGTACTCAAAGCACTAAAATGCTGAGGATGATTTATCAGTTTCCACCTTGTTTCTGCAACTTGAATTCATTCCAAGCTCTACTGTTTCTACATCTCTCTGACATGATGCTTCATTTCCAAATTCTACCTATCAACAAGATTTTTTTAAATGAATTCACAATACATTCTACGTTCACAGCATCCTGCAAGATATTCCACATTACCTTATTAAGCTAAAACAGAAATTAACTAAAGAACAAAGTAAAACTCATCTTTTTTTAAACTGGCTACTTTTAATTTCTTTTTCTGTCTACCTTACTTTCATATGCAATAAACAAAACTCTAATGATGACATTTTTCTGGCAGAACTTATCAGCACCCCTCAGTTCAAGATCAAAACGTAACCAGGAACACCAGGCCACCTATAATTCACCTTTGTATTTGATAGAAGACAAATAGAAAGTGCTTTCATATTCTAATACAAACATGCTCAATCCATAGCATCTAGCAAAAGGTGATTAAACATTTCTACTTCATCCTCAGTTCTGAGTCAAAGGCAATTTTTTCAATTGTTTTCTCAAAGTCATTGATGTGGTTATGTCACAAGACACTGCAGAACTTGAATTTGGGAACATAACAGACAGTCTAGCCTGCTGAGTGGAGGCTCCTGGGAAACATGTAATACAACCAAACCCTCCCACAAATTTACTGAATTTCGTCTTAAATAGGCTGTTTCTCTCCTCCTCACTGTCCACACCAGAACACAGATCCTAGCTCAACCCTTTCACGACTAGATATTTTCTACTACCTGTCCCCAGCTGCTTCTGGCAATGAGGTAAAGATGAGCTACCAGCAGTTCTTGGGATGGTGAGCAAGCAGAGGGGCTCTAAACATCCTCTAAACACCAGCCCTCTTTGGCTGGGAATTTGGAGACATAACCCGAGCACTCAAACACCAGTGAACTGAAAAAAGGTTCACAGCCAAGACTGAGACCTCAGCCTGTAGGAAAGCTCCATCTCCGGCTGTGACTGGTCAAAGCTCCAAGTGGAAGAGAGAGAACAAGTGGAAGGGGAGAGTCTGGTCTGTTAGCACCTTTCCTAAAACTACATCATGGCACTGAAGATATAAGCCTGTGCAGAAGCCAGAAGGAATGTGAAAATGAAGCAACTCATTCACAGCCATGTGATGAATAAGCCGAGAAAAAAGTCTGAAGAACCCTATTTCCTGTTGAGCTGAGCACATATGCTGTCCACTGGGTGCTGAAATGCCAACGCACATGCTTCTGCAGGGCTGGTTTCTTCCAGGTTTTAATACTACTGCAGTCTATATAAACTGGTAAACAAATCCAACTAAAAAATACCCCTTTGCAATACTCACTACATACCCAGTCTTAGCCTCCTGCCTCTCCTGTCTCCTTTATGTGGTATAAAGTCCTTCATGAAAGGCTTAATAGCAGTCATATAATTAATTTTTTTTGCTTAAAACAAACTAATAAAAAAGAAAAACCTCTGTAAGGATACCATTGGAGAAGTAGAACATGGTATATGTCTGGCTGTTCTCTGACTTGCATAGATACTTTCAGATGCTTAAAAGCACATTTATCACCAAAGATAACAACTTTGGCAAACTAGTCACAATCATGATTTCTGCAGTAAAATAAAAGTGCTGAGAACCTTAAAATAAGACCCATGTTCTGTTTTTCATTCCAGCCATCAAATGTAACTGTATACTTACTACACATGCTTTTTATTTCTCTGATCTGCAAGCCATTCCTGTCAAATCCCTAAAGCAAGTGTTCAGTCCCAAGGTCACTACAAGCACACACTTCTCCTCTCTCTGTAATCAGTTTTGGTACATTTTTGGAGGACTTTCAGTGTTCTTAAAGCAACAATAAGACTTTTCACCATATCAAACTGGATTTAAAATCCTTTACTGCCCTTTATTACAGCCTTGCAGGCCTTTGTTATTGCAGTGTAACTGCTAGCTTCTGAAACTACTATTTCAAAAAGCTTGTTCACAGCCACTTAGAAAAGCTAAGGAGAAAAAAAAGTGCTAGCACTGTACTTTGAAGGTCACAACTATGAGAACAATGCCTCTAATCGGAGCTGTACAAACAAGCACCTAGCTAGGCTCTGACAAGCCATGTCTCTCTTGCTACCTCTGACTTAGGGATAAATTTCGGTAGTGGTTTGGCTATATGTTGTACGTTTCCTCTAACTCCCCCTTTCCATACACCAGATGTCACATGGCAAGTTATTCAGCAATTGAGTTAGCTACTTATAAGCCACTCACACCATCCCTCCTCTAAATCCAACACTAGCCAAGTCATGACGCTTTATAGTGGTGGCTCCTTTCCTTGATTTCAAATCACTTCAACTTCTCAATGAACCTCATCTCTACTCCTATTCTTACCATTTCCTTCTCCTATGTAATACAGATTTTGCTCCTAGGTTACTCAAGATGCTTCCCTACTTTTTCTTTCCATAGCACTTTCACGGCATCTGCCACAAAGATCATGTGTTCTCTGCACTGCCCACATACAACATAACACAAAGAGAACAAAAGCCACATTTAAAATGTGAATTTAAAAAATTACGATACCTCTGGCAAGGAGAGAAAGTCTCTATTCTGATGCTGTTACCACAAATTAGCAGCCAGACTTCTCTCATATAAACACACACCTATGAAAGATGGTGGGACTATCTACCTGCTGTGTGAAGTCCCTTACTTCCAAGTGAAACTGTAAATACTCTTCCTTTTAGCTAAATTAGTAGTACTACTGAATTTTCAACTCATACATCCTCCCCTCTTGTTTACTTTCCTGGAGTGATCTAACATAGAAATGCCAGGGTTTACTGTTTCAAAGAGTCTGCTCTGTCTGACGTTCCATGTAGATTTCTAAGGATTTTAATTTCATTTCAATTTACCATGGTTTAACCAATTTGATTTATGCTTGTCATACTCTATACTTTCTATCCATTTTGCTGTTGCTGGGAGCTGAAGCTTACTACTCATTACAAGTTTGAACCAACAGAGAGACTACTGTCCTAGCAAGTCTTCAGAGTTCAGCAGACTGGCCAACCAGCTCTTTTCTCTAACCTATGATTTTTTGTAAGCAGTAACATCTCAGCCGCTTTTTGTTTCACATTCTCCACCAATTAATTGTATTTATTATACATCTGATCTGGTTAACAAGAAACTGACTGGTCAATCAAGCAAAAGACACAGCCAGAAAAAAGAACCTTTCAAACCCTGTGTATACATGTTACCTACAGGCAAAAAAGAGCTTGCCACTTAAATGTTTTGCATCTTCATACTAATGAAGACCTGTTGTCTATCATGACTTATCCTCTTGTCAGATTATACTGTACATCACTGTTTTGTGTCTCTAATAAGCCTAATAAATCTAAAAAATTAGTCTAATAAAGATAATAAATCTAATAAATAATGAACCTCATAAATCTACTAAAATATTACAACCATGACATCATATAAACCTAAGGATCAGAAAAGCTTAACTAGGTTACCACTTTCCTAACCAACATTGCAACTAGTAGCAATTATGAAGGTACATTTTGAAAGTCTGGATTAATTCTAATAAACCCCCACATATTTTATAAGTCAAAGTAACTCATACTGCCAGGTCCTGAAGTAATCTCTTCTACTTCTGTGTGGGCTGTTTTAACCTGTGAAAAAAAAAACCAGTGATGACCGAAATGTTGAGATCGATCTGCCTAGATCTTCTCCCCAAGAAGAAAAGACTTTACAATATTTTTTTATTAGAATACCTATTATTTATTTTACAGACATACAATTCAATTTAACTGGATTAAATGGCACAAATACAATGTGTTCAAACACCAGTTTTCCCCTGCCCGATCATGCACTTGTGGGCATGCCTATGCTTCCAATCTTGCCTTGCTGGCTCTCACAAAAGGAGGACTAAGCAGTTCTTTCCCTCCTCTCTGAGAGGGAGCACTTATGTATGTGCCAAGGTCTATGTATGCATTAGAAGCACCTGTCCCTCACCCCATGAGCTTCATCCACCTCTAAACTACGGTATGTAGCTGAATCACCAACAGCATGAAAAATCATCCACAGGAACTCTGACATGAAAAGAACAGGATCTAGGGGGAAGAGTGAATGTCTGTGAGGATGTTTTGTGATCCTTAAAGTGTGTATTTAGAAACTATTCTGTTAAGAATTAGATCTGGCTTGCTTTTTGCCGATCCAAACACAGCACCTTAAGGAAAAGCAGCAGCTAGGAGTCTTCCAAGTACAACTTACACAAATAAAGAATGAGTATAGTAAGTGTGCTTGTTTTATATTTGCTGCTCTGTCTGCTTTACATAGCTTACGTACTGCGTGGTACAACATACTGCCTAGCACTTTCTTCAAGATGAGCATAAGAAATATCTACCTCTGAAAAAGGTACATCGTATCTACAGCTTTAGAAGTTGAAACTTCATGATTGTGACCTCATAGCTGTGAAATAAATCTGCTATTTTTCAAGTAACATTTGAAAATATATTTGAAATATTCAACTAAACAAGAAAGGGAGCACTACATAAATAAAGACTCGTTTAACTGTTGGCAGTACCAGAAAAATGGGCCAGTCTACGGCTTAACACATGCTACTCCATCTCTCACTTTAAGGGGAAGAATTATGAAAGGCGCTAACGTCTCTTGCTCAGACTCCAACAGTACAACATACACCTAACTTAATGCATGGCATTGGCTCCACTTTCTTTGGCCTCCTTACAAGCCTGCCACTTCTCACTACTTTGCTAGATCTTGCACAGACCTCAGTTTCAAGGAAAAAGGCTAACAGAAGATGAAAACTAGAAAACCAGACGTTCAGGCTACCATTATGTTCTAGTGAACATCTTGAAGGACTAGAGGTATCACATGTAAAAAAAGCACTGTCCATTTACAAAACACAAAGGAAAAGGGTTCCACTCAAAGCTTCATTTAAACAGTCTTACCACAGATGTGTAATGAGTTGTAGCCATGATGGTCAAAGCACATAGTAAGTTTGTGGCAAGAGTTGGCTGACAGACCCAGAATGCTGCCTATCCTGGTAAGTCACACCAAAAGAAGAGGGCGTACCTGAAGCTCATTAATTTTTTCCCCCAACTCTAACAGCAGATGCCAGGCAGAGTGTTTTCACTCTGGGTGAAGGGGGAAACAAAGAACAGCAAAACAAGGAATGTCTCAAGTCTCTGGACTTTGAAGTTATCCTGGTGTCTGATATAACCATTCTCTCAAAACTCCAGAACCCAAAAGACTTCAAGAAAGCCTAAATCACAAGACTAAAGAAAGAATACCACAACGTGTCAGGGCTTTAGCAAAACTGATCTTTTCTCAAAACAACAAGCCACATATTTTTCACCAGGTCTGAGCTCTAATACTTTCTAAATGATTTCTTTTTTTTAAGGAAAAAGATAATAACATTCTTCACAGGGGAATGACTTACAAGGTTTGCTGTGTGCTTACCTTGAATTCAAATTCCCAGTGGTCTTGATATTAAGAATCTGCAGACAATCAGTTTTCTTCTGTGATGTTCTTAAAGTTTGACTGCTTTGCCTTTTTCTGCTTTTTAAACATTAATTGGAAGAACTGAGGAGGCTTCCAATAGCAAAAATTCTGAAGAGAAATATCCACCACAATATACATTCAGAAGTAAACAGGGTGTACGTGAAAAATATAGTTAAAGAACAAGTATGAGCAGAATTCCATGACTGTGGGTGTGAGTTACAGGTCCTGCCATATTCTCCCACACTTAATGATGTTAGTTTAAACACCAACACAGTCATCTTAAGCACATGGTTTATGGAAATGTGCACACAAGCTCTGCTATGGGCAGCTGACCTAATTATGATGGTGCTGACATGTCTTGCAACTCAGAGAGAGAGAAGATCATGCACCCGTATCTTCCTCCAGCAAAGAAAATTCTTTCTTTCTTTGATAAGAGCAGAACTATTAGAAAAAAAATACTCAGTGTACATGTACTTTTAAAAGGCAGGTTCTAGAATAATCAGAGATCTTATCTGTGCAGTTCAGAGAAAAAAAAGTAGCCATCGCTGGGAATGCCAATGACGCTGTTGTGACCTCAACCAGTTTGTAGGCCAAGCAGAGTACATGCACAAAATGTATGAATTGCGGGTTGCTAACACAATGGACCTTCTTCTTGCCCCTGTCAGACATCACAGTTTGTCTCTCCAAGCAAGATGAGATTCCAGTACTGAGCACACAAGTCTCAAGTGAGCTGCAACATAATGGACACCTTGCAGACCACCTATCATTTCTGTAATAGTTTCATATTGAGGTGGTATTTGTAGTTTAACTGTTCAAATATGAGAAAGCATTAGTTTGGAAGCATCAGTCTAGAAATTTTGTGCATTCTGAGTGCACTTTGATGTCTTTACATGACATTTCTGGTTTCTCCCCCACCCTTAAAACTCAGCCAGCCCACTCCTTTCCCTGCCTTCACAATTGTTCTGGCTTTGGGAAAACAAGGCCTGAAAAACGAGTGTTCTCACTTTCCCCCAAAATACATTCATTCTGATGCACTGAGGAACAAAGACATGGAGAAAATAAAATAAAAAGCTTAAAAAAACGTTTTGGAAAACACCAAACTTCAACTTTAAATTTGATTATACTCACTTCTTTCAGAAGACTAAAGGTAGAAAAGGAACTCCCTAAACAAAAAATCCACAGCTTTTAAAGAGGGCTTTTTTAAAAAAACAGAAAAGGTTTTCTCTAAACTTTGACCCACCTGTACTGTCAATTTCAAGGTACCTTTCCACCTTTCTCCTGAAGACTCACATAACAAGACAGTATCTAACTCAACTAACCTTCCCCTGACCACAGAAGGCAAACAAAACCAGAAACAGCCCTCCCCCAGTTTAGCACACTAAATTTCTCAGGTAGAAAGTATATTTTAATCTATAGCGCAAGTTCATCTGCAAGTCAGTTCGTAATGATATGAAACACACATACTCTGATTTTAATATGCAGATTTTAAAAACAAGTTGGCAGTTTAGGTACAAAACCCACCTTCTTGTCAACAGACTACAAAATGAGAAGTCATCAAGAACTAAAAAGTCTGTGAGGAAGATGCTTACCACTTCATTCTACTTCTCATTAAATGGCAAGCCTGTCTCCAGTTCCCCTTTCCACCCGTGTTCAGGGGCAAAGCAGACCCGTGTGGGAAAGGAAACTGGTCCCACCGGAGCAGTGACGGGATGTCATATGCCTCCACAAATGCATTGCTGCTGGAAGGAAACCCAGAGGTTCATTTGACATTGAAAGTAGTTCTTCAAATACACCACACTTCCACAAATATTAAATTCCACCTTCTTCACCAACAATGACACAACACAGAGCTGGGGTGGTGGTGGGTGGATATCAACTACTCTGATTTAAA
Source organism: Falco biarmicus (assembly GCF_023638135.1). Classification (NCBI taxonomy): domain Eukaryota; kingdom Metazoa; phylum Chordata; class Aves; order Falconiformes; family Falconidae; genus Falco; species Falco biarmicus. Next base: position 48,699,380 of record NC_079311.1, on the reverse strand, counting down.
GGACAGTATTTCCTGACATTGTGTACAGCACTTCTGCCTAGTATCTTCACCTTCTGCAATGCTCCTATTATATTCAAATATGAACAAGCCACGCCATATGAGCAAAGTTACATTTCAGAAATGTTAATTAGGTAAAGTCACTAATTCATTGTTCTGAATGTGAGCAGATCTTATTGCATGCCATTATTTTAACCCCAAAGCAAAGAAAGAAAGGAAAGAGTTTAACTAGGAATTGCAGTTGGTTTGTAAAGATCGTGAGGATTACTCCCATTTGTTTTTAGTAATCTAACAATGTAATGCTTATAGTCATTTGTTTTGAGATATGGTAAACATGGTAACAGTTTAAAAGGTTTAGTTCAAAACTTATGGCTGCGAGATGTTGCTGGGGGAATCAGCACTATTTATTTTCTGAAACTATGGTGCTTGAGTTCTATGTCCACTGGAAAAGTTTTATTTTCCCTACTATAGTCATTTAAAAATCACTAGTTTGTGGTCACATGAATAAGTACTAAAGGGAATGTAACAAAACAAAGATCCACACAGATCCAAAATTTAGCATTCATAGCAATCATTATATTGATCTTTCATTTTGGAATTAAACAAAGAGACTGGTAATACACTAGGGAACAAAGTACATACTATTTCCAAAGCAACACCCAAAGAGTGGTATGATCATAGCAGGGGGCAGGGAAGCAGAGTTGCCACACAGTTATTCGGCTCAATAATGCCTGTCACTGGAACTCAGTTCTCCAGCAGAATTATTTAATAAACGTGAGATTCTCCAAGTTTCTATTAAAGGCAACATTATTCAACCCATTTACACAAGGGAGAACTTCAGCCACCTCACATTCCCTCAGACTTTGCAATTAATCCCTGCCTCATAAGAAACTTCCTGTCCCCTCTGTGTAAGTCCAAGTACTAGCTGCTTGAAATTGCACATTCACATTATTTAATTGGCACCGCACAAGGGACATGACAGCTGCTGAGTAACATTCCTTACAGGCCCCCCATTACAGGGGCATTAATGACTGCAATCAGCCCATCCCCACTTCCCTGCCCAATTTCCTGTACAGTGCAGCAGCTTCCAGCCAAGACCATACAGCAGGCTTCTGTTCCCTGTAACAACAGAGAGCTCCCCATGGCTGATGCACAGCCAGCCTGCCAGTTGTAACCAGTTATGACACTCACCGTCCGCCTGAAGATCCCTGCTGAAACATAGCTACAGAAAAGCTCAAAATAATCTTGTTTGCTTTTCAGGCTTGCATCGATCAGCCCAGCAGCGAGGTAAGTAACAACTTCAAAGTTAAGCACCCACAGCAAAAATTTAAAAAATAATTTAGAAAAATTAGAGCATATCAATCACTGGAAGGCCTGCCATCAAAAAGTCAAAAGCTGAAACCCAATAAAACAAAAACTTACTGGCTCTAATCAGCTAAATTTTTGCCATAGTTGGAAACAGGAAAAAAGCAACCAAACAGTATGCTCTAAATACAGATGCATAACCTGAAGAAAATACTTATTTTGACGCTGCTCATGAACAGGATGGACAATCCTGGCATACACGTCACATACAAAAGGAAATACATGACAGCAGCAAGGTTTTTGATGTTCAGATGTCCAGTGTATTAATTGAAAGTGATGCTAATCTTCCTTGGATTTCTTCACAAACTTTGCTTCTATGCCAGTGTCTGCAAAGGTACTCCACATTAAAAAGATGTCACAACTCTCAGAAGTATAATAGCTGCACTTATTTAAGACAAAATTCTGGCAATTGCAAGAAACAAGCGAGAACAGGGGAATAAATGTTATTTGGTACGGTTTGCTCCCATTTGGCTTCTTGAGCATGACTGCAGAATTCTTACAACAAGCACCTTTTTAGTGATACAGATTTGAGTAAAGCTCCCATCTTCCTGTACTTATTACAAGGAAAGCATCCCAGCACTGACTCCACTTCTGTGAAGCTGTACATTAATATTACAGCTGACCACCTATAAACTAAAAAGCACTGATCTCTCCTCATTTCTTTCAGTCAGTCTAGGATTGCCACGACGACACTGTCCCTAACCCTTCTACATGTACGTGGAGATCAAGAAAAGTTCCTAAGCAGCACGAAATGCAAAGTCTATCTCCTCATCCCATAGTCTACAAAGGCTCATTAACAAATATGGACCAAGGACCTTTCTCCACTTCAGTCACATGCTGCTGTAGGGTAATAAAACTGGTGGCCATGCTTTTAAATGTTTCAAGGGTAGGGTTACAATGTGTAACACTGCTGAAATGGCAAAGACTATTCCCCGTGTATGAAGTTCAAAAGTGTCTCTTAAAAACTAGAAGTGTGGTACAGGCTTCTAATGAGGGGTTAGGAAGGGAATATATAGGAGGGGAAGAATGTGTCTTTAGAACTTGCATTTCAGTTGTTCCAAAAAATAAACCAATTTGCCTGGCTTTCTACTCTACAGTAACTACTCTTTAGTCCTGCAGCTTTAATACATTCCTAGTACCCACTGAAATCAAGAGATTCCTTGGATAGGAAGTCTACAATTAACCCCTAAGCATTTAATAGTCAGGTCACAAATACCTTCTGTATAATTAAGATTTATTATAGAACAACAGCTTCAATCAACTTATCATAAAAGAAGGCATTCTGAAAAGACATAGTACCTGTTGGTCATTAGCCACTTGCTATACTTCTATAAAAACAGGAAAGAAATCTGCATTAGAGGGCGTAACTTCCTGCAGCAGTTTAGAATTATCAAACCAGTGCTAGCACCAGATCTGGTACAATCAAGGCTGATAAGCAGTCACTGTTCAAAGAACAGGTAAAAGCACCTGAAAAATCTCCCTGTCTACTACTCCTTGCACTGTGTGAAAAGTGATATAAACTGGCCACTACCAAGTGATCACCAAGGTGATCAGAAAATACAGTCAACTTGAAGCTGTTTAGAGATTTGTTTGTACATAGGAAACAGACTATTAGCATCCCTTTACCAAGCTCAGTTGGGCAAGTGACCTCAATACATCCTGTATTATTGGGACCGAAAAAAAGTACTACAGAGCAAGTGGAAACTGCACAGTAAATTCATCAGTCTGTAGCACAGGCATATTAAACAACAGATCAATTTTTTATGAGATTGGCAGCTCAGAGAGAAATACTGTAGTCACTGAACCTGACCTACAATGAGATGCTGTAGTCTTCAATGTCCTGAGAAAACAGAGTAAATTTTGTTGAGGTCCAACCATGAAGAGCACTGTTGGGAGTGGGAGGACCAAAGAGGAAGGAGAAGAGAAATTAATGTCATCTGAGGGGCTGGAAACATGGCTGGGGTACCATATAAATCACCTGAGACATGCATAAGGACTGTGTGCATGCTTTTGGCCCTTAGTAAGTGAGGCAGGACATGCCAGTCTCACTGCAAAAGCACATCACATCACAGTGCTGACCTCGCTGACACAGCAGCCCACTGAACCTGCTGGTGTGTCAAAAGCGGTATGTTGTACCTTACATGTTTACTAGACTGTTGAAAAAAGAAGTTAAATAACTTTTGGAAGAAGAAGAATCAAAAGACAGGGGACAATAACAGTAGGAGGGAAATACCTGTCAGGAGATTATGGGAGAGAAACAGCTCACATGCTAGTTCCACACTCCCTCCTTTGTGTGAATATGCAAGCACACGCGGGCACACTTCTGTTATACAGAAGAGCTTTACTGTGCTTAGGAGAACTGGAGGTACACAGTGGGCAGGGCCTTTTCAAAGATGACTTGGTAACTGTGTGGTCAAATGGGTCTAGCTGAAAAGAAAGGAAAAGGAATAAGGGATTACCTGTGGATAGTACATGAAGGGAGCTGGGCTCCATTCATGCACAAAAGCAGCATATGTTTCTCTCTGGGAAACTAGTAAGATTTGCAACTCCTGTGACTACAAATTTTCATGCTTACTTTTACGACAGTTCAATTGCTTCCCTTGAACAATTTCAAATCATAAAAATGAGTTTTAATACCCTACGGCAGCACAAAACTGAAGTGGGGAATGGGCTAGAGACCTTCCATCCTATCTGGTCTGGGTAGGATGGAAGGTCTCTAACCCTGGACTCAGTGCCTAGAAGCATCAGACTCTCTTTCCTAGTTCTGCCATTGACCTCTCAGGACAATATGCCATGATGTCTCAGGCTCTCCGTATCTGCAAATGGACATATACATCTCTCCTCTGTGAAATGCTTTGACTTCACAGTAAAAATTCACAAGCTAAATATTATCATGCCTGAACCCCACAGAATCTTAGCTGAAAACTGAAATAGCTACTGATGCTTTAACTATCACATAGAGTGCTCAGATAAACAAATGAGTCCAAAAATAAAATATTATTGTTCTTAAACTTACCAACAAACCTCATTGAGACTCCTCTCCATAACACCACAGTCAGAAACATTCAGAACCATGAAGACCAAGAATAAGAAATGAAAGGTATATGCCAAGACCCCACTACTCCCCCCTCCCCTTCTTCTATTCAAAAAGCCAGCAACAGCCAGCAGTAATCATCTGCCAGCAGAGCAGCTGTATTAGCCGTGCTAAACATAATGAATACAAGAGGCTGGATAAAAGCTGCTGGTGAAGCTGTAAGTGTGCCAAACAAGCCCTCCATGTGTTAGAAAAGAGGACATGCTGCGCAAGCAATCCCACATAGATCTGGGGAGCAGCATTCTGGTGTTTCATTAAACACACAGCACAAGCATGTGGGTCTTCCTTGGTATGAGTGAGAAGGGTTGTAAAGGCAGAGAAAATTGAACACAAAGCTGCCCACATGCAATTGACTCCAGACCCATGAATGGAGATAGGACACACAACAAACAGAAACAGAGACTGCTGCTAGGTACTGTGAAGGAGACTATATGAATGTGAATGATTTTGTGGAAACGGGTGGTTTTCTGAAATGCCCCATATTTAACTTGTCCGACAGCTCACATAAACTTGTTTATGAGGACAGATGATGGTCACGCGTGGCAGAGCTTACCTGTGTATTAGCTTTAGTACTACTGGATATGGATTTGTGCATGTGTGCATCTGTGGGCACAACGAACCTAAAATAAATCTCCAGTACTACAAGGTATGATTACTATATAACAAGCAAAGCTGCTGGATGAAATCAGCCAGGAAGTTCCAGACATTGTTTTGCAATTTGCAGGAATAGCCATATAGTGCACTCAGAACTGAATTGAAAGTTGTGAACTCTCTAGTGTTTAAGGGCCATGCTTCAACAGATCCAATCACACAGATAACCAAGGGACATCCCTTCCTGACCCATTCAGACTGAATAAAAGGTAACCTTTGTTTAAAACAGGAACCCCAAAAAGCTTCCATTTCCAACTCTCAAGTTATTGTTGGGTTTTGGGGGGGTTTCTTGGAAGAGGGGAGCAGAGCGGAGAGCCCACTCTATTGCCACTGCTTATGCTGAAACTCATTAGCTTTACTGGTGCTTTTTTGTGCCTTCATGAAAGGCACTTGAGAGTTTTATCTTTAAACTTGCCTGTGTAAAGGTTATTTGTAAGACTAGCGGTCTACCTGACTTTCCCATTCTATCAGGAGAGAATAACACACACTTAAAACTTTCTGCTTTTATCCTCTAAGATAATGCATCAACTCCTTTTCATCCAGAACTTCAAGTGTTTCAGATCACTGAAGAAAAATTTTATGAACTTAAGTTTTTAGCCAGGCAGAAAGACCCTAGAATCATATAACAGTTTAGAGTTAGAAGGGACCTTTAAAGGTCATCTAGTCCAACCCTCCTGCAATAAGCAGGGCCATCTTCAGCTAGACCAGGTTGCTCAGAGCCCCACCCAACCTGGCATTGAACACTTCCAGGGATGGGGAATCCTACCACCTCTCTGGGCAAACTTCCTGTATTTCATCACCCTCACTGTAACAAGATTTCTTCTTTACACCTAGTCTGAATCTACCTTCTCTTAGTTCAAAACCATTAGCACTTGTCCTACTGCAATAGGCTCTGCTAAAAAAGTCTGCCCCCACCTTATGAGACCCCTTTAAGACAGACGAGCCTGCAGTAAGGTCTCCCTGGAGCCTTCTTTTTCTCCAGGCTGAACCACCCCAACTCTCTCAACCTTTCCTTGCAGGAAAGATTCTCCAGCCCTCTGATCATCTTTGTGGCCCTCCTCTGGACTCGCTCCAATAGGTCCACGTCCTTCTTATGCTGGGGCCCCCAGAGCTGGACGCAGCACTCCAGGTGGGTTCTCATGAGAGCTGAGCAGATTGGGGAGAATCATGCCCCTCAACCTTCTTTTGAAGCAGCCCAGGATATCCACTGACATCCCAAAAGCCACACAGCAATAAAGGCAGAACAATAACAAGCAAGTCAGTACTGAAAATTACTGATATCATGTTGACTTATATCAGGAATGAGCAGGGACATCTTGGTCTCATTTCTAAGCAGCTTTTACCAGCTCATTGTATGTTACCACATACACCAGAAAGTCTAGGTACAGCCAGGATTTCAGAGTGCAAATCCACTGTGTCATTAACAGGCTCTGTTCAAATCCCAATTGCTAATGACTGTCTTTCTTTGGGATCTTCCTCCCTTGCTTAATCCATGATCAACTCCTAAGTCTACACAGTAGAGTTATTTCAACTATTATTAAGCACTTATCTGCCTTGCCTTTATCATAGTTTTAAGGAGTTCATACTCAAGTTTTCTTCACACAAAGTGAAAACAGAAATGGCCAAGAAGCAGCTGGTCTTTTCAAATCTTGACGTCAGTAACCTTCTGGTTACATAGCAACTTAGCCTGCATCTCTGCTTCTGTTTCAAGAAAATTCCATACTGCTTTACCATTTAATTAATGCAGTCTAGGAGTGTAACATTAAAATATTGCTACTATATTTTCAATACCTCTGGATGCTCAAAGGAGGATCCACACAGACCACAAAGCATGCTTGCATGCAGCAGTCTTGTTAATAAACTCATATCTGAACTCAGGTTTACTCTGGATTGATTCCTTAAGTCTGTAGTTCCCTGCCCTGAATACTTCCCACTGTCTCGCAAGCTTCTGTCAAGGCAAAAAGCCTGCTGGTGGTTTTACCTCCCCTTCATCTAGGGCCCTGTTTACACCTCCAGTCTGCAAAGGTAAAGAATCACTGCCTGCAAGGATCACAGACTTTCGTACTTGATTGTCATTACATGATGAAATTACATCTGTAACATCAGTATGAAGTAGTATGTATCACAGAATGCTCTTCACAGAAATGATGTTACATTCCATTGTAGAAGATCTATCCCTAACTTCTGTTGTTGTACTCTTCTAGCCTTCCAGACAAAACTGTGCACTCCAGATTCCTCTCACTTGGCTCAACCTCAGCAACAGTATCCAAAAGTTAACAGAAAAATATGGTACTGACTCATAAAACCCATAATTACTGTAAACACCCCAAATACATTTCCCCTCCCAAATGTAGGAAGACTAGACTTGCTTTACAATTAAATAAATACCAGGGTATAGACCAAACCAGGAAAAGGAAAAATACTGAATTTTTTTCAACTCTTCAACTATGCTTATGCTAGTAAATGTACTATCACTATTTTGGTAGTGCGAAAGGGCTAAGAACCTAACCTACTTATTACATCAAGAACTAACTGCTTTGAATCACACTAACCAACACTTTTACATATTTTACAGGAATTAAACAATAAATTCCCAAATGGTGCATTGTGAGAAGAAAGGTGACTGCCATTATTGGTAGAGACTCTTTTTCTAAAGCAAGGCAAGGGGGAAAAAGAAAATAACAGAATTTCTAAAACAAAGGCTTTAGGCCTGCAAACACTTAAGCAAGTATGCAGCTTCATGCATGTGCCTTGGAGGGTCTTACTGCTGTGTTCAAGAATTTGTAATTCCAGTACTTAAGGTGTTGGGATATTTTTTAGGTTTAATTTAAAAGAAGCCTGATGTTTCAAAACAAACTAACTACATGAAAAAAGACACACATTTTCAAAAAGCTACTAATCTTAAAAAAATTAATATCTTTTCGACAAATTTCTCAAAGCAAGTAACAAATACAAGCCCACCATCTAAGTCTTTTTTAAGATGGCTGAGCGGGGGTGGAGGGGAGGAGGGGGCTGGTAATTTTTCAAAATAACATCCAGGTGTTGAAGCACAATTCTCACTGAACTCAACCTGCTGTCCACAACAGCTCATAAGGTTAGTAAAGACAGTTCAGACTCCCATTTTACAGAAGCTTAAGTATCAGAAAGCAGAATTAGTCACATACACAGCACGAACAACTTGTATATTTTACATAGGAGACAGTGTTATCACTGACATTACACAGATGTTAACAGTTTCGACCATTTCCAAAGCAGATAAAAACCCAAAATAAGGTAACAAAAATAAAGCTTTTTAGCCCGAGGAGGAAAAAAATAGAATTAAAAACCTGAAAACCTATGTAGAACAAGGCAGATGCAGGAAGAATCTGCTTAATTACTCATATCAAGTGACAAACAAATTGCTGTTTATTTTTTTTTCCTGCAAGAGGATTTCCTCATGATATTTATCTCAGATCTGCGTAAGAATAGTGAATTTGCACCACCTGATTTTATTGTGGAATGGCTTTCCTCCCTTGGTCCTAGGAGCAAGTTATCTCATCAGGTATTTTTACAGCAGGTGAAGATATAGGGTAGGTAACCACTGGTTGGATCTAATAAAGGAAATCTCCATTATGCTTTTTACAATGCCTTCCTCTTCAAGGTTTCAAATTTCTAAAATTTTGCAGAAATGTCTCTCTTGCCACCAAACTGGAACATTACAGGAGAACAGAGTTCACAACTACAGCAATGTTTGTAGATAGCCACAGTAGCTTCTGCTCCTCACAGGAGTCAATCCAGAGCTGCATCTGCAGACGTGTAATTCAAAGGATATCCACTAGTCCTTAAACAATCGAGAAAGACTGCTTCACTTAACACTGAAGGAGGGAAAATACTGCCTCTAAAGCTCCCCGTCTCCCTGCCCTACTGATGAGCCTGTGCTCACCACTTTTCACATACACACTTCCCTTGACATCTGGCTCTTTGACAAATGCCCACAGTACACCACCCCTCCAGAGAACGAAGGGGGAAATACAGAAGGCCCAAGCATTTACTACACGCTTCCATAAAAATGCCCATCGCTTCCCTCAGCTTATCTAAGCCAATTGTATAAGTCAGGCAATGTCTGCAAAAGCATTTCAAATCTGGAAGATCATCGTAAGCTGACCACTGCAAACTATCCCATGTTTCAGACAACCAAGACCCACTCTACCTTACTTTTGTTTGCACTCTTGTTCATTTCAGGGCCACGCCTTCTCAAGTTAACTCATTTGAGAGCTTGTCAAGAGGGTTCGGTTGTACTGACACTCCACGCTACTTCACTTCTGAACAGTTCACTCAGTCTGTTTCCAATTATATGCTATGTTGAAAAAGAATAACTACAATTCCACCAGGGAAGGTCAGATACAGTTTTAAGCTTATTGGTAAAATGCCTTATGAATGGGTGGATTCCAAGGGCTTGTATGATAAAAGTTTAAAACTTCAAATTGCTTTGCTGCAATCTGAGAGGGATCACATGCCACACAATACCATTGAGTTTAACTGTTGTCTGAATAAAATTACTCTAAATAAGCCTTTTGAAAAACAGTCAGATTTTGCATCTGGCCCCATTCATATCCCTAGGATGCAAGTAAACAAATTGACCATTCTGACAGAAAATTTTTAGACATGCAACTTAAAAAGCTTTGTCCTCTCTCACCTTGCTTAGAATGAAATACTTCTGCATTCCATATTTGCACATTAACCCTATCTTGATGTCACTCTGTCCTGATGTCACACATTGTCTTTTGAACACTGATAGTCTAGAAGCAAGCAAAAGAAGGCAGTAGGCTATTCCACCTGTTCAAATACTTATTGACGATAACATGCCCTTACTTAACAGAAAATAGTCTCAGTACTTGTGCCTACCCTCAGCAACAGACATGAAGACTTTCCTTCTGTTGCTAGTAAGGCAACAAAATTCATAACCTAAAAGATCACAGCAATTTAGAGAAGGCCATGTCTTCTTTCAAAAGAATATAATTTTGTATAAGCATCAAGTCATGCATTCTGCAGCATGCAGAAACTTGGGAGAGGCCTCTGGACTGGTAGACACAGGAGGAAATGTAGTAACCAGTTGCTGCTCTGCAATTTGGCAAGTCTTTAATTTTTGACAAGCAACTGGCATGAGTCTTCAAGCTTATGGGAAGCAACAGTGTCTGCAGTACTGTAGCCCATTCAAGCCCTACCATTGCCAGCAACCTCAAAAACACTCCATGATTCCTAATAATGCTGCTCCTTGGCTAGAATGCTGTGGAAGACTTACTCGATATCTCTGACTGGTGTAACAAGTGCCAGGAGCAGCTCCGGAAGCATTACACCTTTATGTCCTAAACATTCAGGACCAAGAATTTTGTTTCTTGGATCTGGAAAGTACTCCTCTCCAGTAGTAGAAAGCAAGCAATTATTTTTTTTTTAAAGACCTGACAGCAACTAAGAACCTCTCAGCTTTAGATTTTCACCAAACTCAGGCTGATCATATCACTCAAGAAATAGTAAGCTATCAGTAAAAATACTCACCATTAGAAATAAATAAAAAAATCTGTAGGTAAATGAACACCTGGCTCAGCTTCAGTATTGATCAGTTCCTCTGGTAAGAGTGTTAAAGTAGCAGTTTTGGTTTTACACTGTCTAAATGATGAGAAGCAGCCTGAGTCAGTGCTGGCCTCTTCTGTTTATTCTTAGAGACCAACACGTAAAGAAAAATTAACTGCTTGCATCCAGTTAAATGTATCATAGACCTACTAAGTCAATATGGCTGTCACAGTTTAATTACATGTCCATCTTAAACCAAAATGTGTAAAAGCCTAGTAACTTCTAAGCCTGTAGTAGAGAGAATTTTCAGAGTCAGGCAGGCACAGCTTAGGTCCCACATCACTTACAGACTACACAGTACTCTCTATCACTAGTAAGTCATTCAGCTGATGAACACTGTTATTACTGTGCCAAGTGGAGGCTCTTAAAACAGCACATCAAAGCAAGCAGCATATTTTCAAGGATCACTGCAGTAATCTTCATCTCTGGCATCACAGCGTTTTGTCTCTGGAGACAGGAGACAAAAGCACTTGCTCATTTGGGTCAAACACTGTAGAAGAAAAAAAAGACATTGTCAGGTCACTTTCCCTCTTCCCCTGTAAATATCAAACCCAAGAAGGAATCCGATTAATTTATTTGGGTGTTTAAGATTACTAGTCATGAAACCAATCAGTTTAAATGCTCTCATACAAACACCAATAAACCAAAACGTAAGTAAAAATTCAAGAAAAAAACCAAACATTAAGAACAGGAACAGAGTTGCATGGATATCACAGATATATAAAGGAGTAAGCCTAGTTTTGGCATGATTGCTGTAAACAGTTTCTCTTTAAATCCCTCGCTTATTTGGGCAGTGAAGTTCCCTTGAGTACTACCACATGCCTCGCATACTGGTAGCCTTGTAAGCATTCAAAAGAAAAGGGAATTCACTGCTCTTCAGAATTGTACAAACCCTAGAAATACAAGACAGACAGCTCCCTTTACCGGCCTTCCTTATCCACTGAGTAAACAGAGTATCAAATGGCCTTCAAGGAAAACAAGCTGTATCATTGGAAAAAGGAAAGAAAAAAAAGGTTTTTTTAAATACTACATTTCTCTTTCTAAGTGAAAAGCAAAGCATCCTTTTATCCTTTCCTTATCACAGACCTGAATGGTTCCTAGTTGGTAGATACTGTTTTGTCGGACAGACTGCAAATAGCCTTTCCCCAAGCTATGAAATTTTTCCTTCGAGTCTTAAATTAATACTGCAGTGCCCTGCACCTCCCAACCATGCCGCAAAGTCTGCACTTACAAATAAGAGAAATTCATTATGAGTAAGTACAGTTCTAGAGTGAGTTAAAGATTCCTGTACAAAGGCACAAATGTCAGAGCCAAGACCCCAACCGATCATCATCAGCGTCAAAGCAATAATTATTTATACAAGAACTCTAAGGATTTGTTTTGTTTTAACACAGTATCTCACCTTATGCAACTGCAAGCTGCCACTGAAAGAGGAAGACTTACTTTTCCTTCCACTCTCAGCCATGCGTTCCCAGCTGTCCTGCTGGCACTGGATGCCATGGCAGCTCTAGAGCGAGTCAGTTCAGCCACAGATCCAACTAAAAATGAACTTCTCAAGAGTTCAGAGCCACAAGTGGTAGGAGTGGCTTGGAAGCTGTTTTCAATCTAATCAGAGTGCTGTCCCAGCTCAGACCAATGTCACATGGAAAACTGCAGCAGCACACACACAGAAGGAGACATGAAGCCACCCATTTAGGCAGCAGGCTGTGCCTAGATCTAGTAAGGCATAACTATGTAACTACTAAGCTGTTTGTTGTCTCTATGAATCTAATTGTATTCACCAGAACTCCAAGATTAAAAATAGTTATCTTGGAACTGGGAAAGCAGTCCTTGAGAAAGAGGAAGAGGAGAAGAAACTATTTACGTGAGGTACTAAGCAACTCCAGAAGAGCTTACCTTCAGCCTTAACTAAGGCACAGTTAAGATTAGCCATACAGAACTTCGGCTTAGTAGAAAAGCTCACAAGCTGCAAATTCACTTTCTGTAGCTAGACATCCTGTTTTATAGATGTTTAAAAGGCATCATGTTTCTTTTTGCTATAAGCTTTACAAAGGAAATGACAACATAGCAGCAGGATGTTAAAAGGAGTGGTATAAACAAGACCTCTTGTAAGGATCTATTACCATTTAAAGCTTCTCAAGCATTCCTAGAGATCACAACAACAGATACACTTCTGATACCTCCCCAAGAACTACACTGCATGTGCAACTGCAGGGTAACACATACCAGCAAACAGAAAATAAGCTCCTCTGGGTGCCTCAACTAGCGCACAGAGACAAGATAAACAGAAATGCCATATTATTGATGGTTTTGAAGCTCAGAATGAGGACAATATGGAACGGAAAATTCACAAAGGCTTCACGTAACACATGCTGTGTACAGTTCCTTGGCCACTTTTTACACAAAGAGAAAAGAGGGAAAACTGCAACCACATAAGACCACACAAGCACACAGAGCAGAAGATGCACCTCCTCTTCTCCAGTGAACTTGCTGCAGGTCAGAGATGCCCACAACTCACAATGAACTACATCACCTTTAACTGAATTCTGTTTCAGGACACAACACAAATAAATTCTCAGACATACTCATTACTAGAAGCTTGCCGAAAGTCAAATGGCTATAGCCATGAGAGTCCACCTTCATATGCCAGTTGACCGTAGTGTGCCACAGGTTTGAAAGCTTCTTGAGATACAACCAAAGTCTCCACTCTTTCATTGCTCCACAACTGAAAGACTTATCAATTTACAATGTCAATGAGATGAGAAACAGAAACAACTTAAGCTACACAATGATCAAACAATCAACCAATTTGCCAAGCTGTACCAAGGTTGTTTGAAGTGCTAACCCTTTGCAGACACAGTCTGAATGGCAATCATGGTACAATTTCAAGCTATATAGTAGGTTTTGCAATTGCTCACATCTTATTGCATAGAAATCACCAGCTATTTGGCCTTCATCTTGGATCAACTGTATGGTTTCCACTTCCAGCAAATCTTTTAAAAATGGGATAAGCACTCAATGCCATACAAAGTTCACAGAATCCAAATCCTCACCTGCTTGAATAACTGAATAATCCTACCCCACCAAGGACATTGTTGGAGAATGTGAGAAGGCCAAGAATTGAAACCCAAGCACTGCTTTGTCAGAGGGAAGATATTTACTAGCCAGGCCAAATCACAGATATTAGCAAGACAACTCAAGTCAGGAGGCAACATTCAAACAAAACACCATAAACTGAGAAGAAATAGCTATGTCTTCAAAGCAAGGCTTAGTTATTGAAAAAAACCCACAATCTATACAACAAGCTCAACTACAAATCTTAAAAGTGTTTCTTCCGTCTTCAACAGATGAATGTCAAAACGATGAATGTGAGAGCTGGAAACCAACTAAGGGTATAACCAGTCAGCCTAAAAGCCACTAAGAGTGAACAGCTTTAAATCAATAGATCTAGAAGTAATGAATTTAAGACAAATTCCACAGTTCAATCTTCTTCAGGTACCAAAAGACAGAGATAGATGAGATATTAATGAAGAAACCACTCTTTTTAGTGACAGGAGTGCCACTGGCAGCAGGAAGAACGACACTATTTCTTGAGATAAAAATCTCCTTCTTTCTCACAGGGCAGGTCAGTATTAGAGGTGCCAAACCTTGTTCACACATTAAGTGAAGCCCAACAGCAAATACAAGTTTCATTGCTTGTGTAAATGATATTAACACTCCAACAAACATCAGTGCTTTCAAGAACCAGAAAGGGATCGGGGACAAAGAAATAAGGTATGCCTAATCATAAAAATAGCTTGGATGTCAGCAGGCTCACCAACATCAACAAAAGGAAGAGTGCTAGAGTGGAAATTCTAGCCTCTGCTATGCTCAGCGTGGCATACTGATTCACTCATTTCTCCAGGCCTCAAATTGCCATTAGTAATTTGGAGTGCTTCTTTTCACCACCTTGAACGTGCTCTGCTCTGCTTACAGAGCACAGGCTACTGCCAGCTAAACACTAACCACCTTAACAGTCCTCACTTGGATGGAACACTAACGCCTTGATGCCCCTGTAATTGTTAAATACAGGGATTTTCATCAGTTAGCAACTAGGTTTTTGTACTTTAACAACTGACCTGCCATTCCACATCTGTTTAGACATGTAAGGAGACATGGTGACAGGTTCTCTGACCTGGTATTTGTGCTGATGCCAAGTCAAATCTCTTCAAATGCTTCTTTTATTTAAGAAAAGATGATCTTCCAGCCCTTGCTATCACTGCATGCCACTGAACAGTATCTCACAGAACACTTCTTCCTTACATCGCTCCTCTACACAGTGCACTGGAATAACCCCTCAAACATACTTACATGTTCAGAGTACTCTGTACAGCCAAGTGAAAGGCAAGGTAGATGCGATTAAGTTACTGTGACCAGATGCTTATCAACATAATGGAAAGCAAAACACCCTAAAACTCCTTTGTAGGGATCCAGTGCTTCCTAATCCCAGGTTTTCAAATAAGATTGCCAACACATTTCCAAAATAGCTTCTCCAGGCCGCTGAGAAAGTATTCTATTAGAGTTTCACGCCTGCACACTTAACTGTTCAGTCATAAATGGTACCTGGACAAGGAATTTGGAGTAAGACTTCCAGAAGACAGCAAGGGCATCATGCATATACTCACAACAGAAAAAAGAAGTATTTCCAGTTTTCCAGAAGTGAGGTCACTTGGACTATTTACTCATCCTGCTGCGTAAGTTTGCATTAATTTTCCTTCTGAGTTATTAGTAATTAAGTCCTTTTTAATCTGTATATTTTGGACAATGTGATCTTGTACTAAAGGAACAAATAAATGTGCTATTTGACAGTGCAAGTGCAGTATTAAATATCCTTAGAAGTAGACAGGGTCCTTGTTAACTTTGCTTCAATAAAAAGCTTCCTAAAACCTGTTTCCTTTTTGTTTCTTTAAGAAAATGCAGAAGCAATTTGTATTTACAGCTTAGTTCCTGCTTCCAAAATACCCCTTTAACTTTTTCATTATTTTTATGGTGGATATAAATGGCACCAAATTGTCAAATCACAGCTCTTTTCTATGCTACCTATACAAATAGGTCTGATTTCTGGCAAGCCATAAAACAATTATGGCTGAATTCCTGTAGCCCTTTGATATCCTAGCTTGGCTGTAGGGCTTCAAAGCCATCTTATGGCAATGCTAAAAATCTAATTTCCAGAAGACAGAGAGGAAATAAAAGCATTTCAATTCCCACATGTTCAAACACGAACACACCAAAATCTTAGCACTGGGATGACCATGTTTGAAAGGAAAGTGATTTAGCACAAACATGAACAAGTAAGATACAGCAACAGTTTAAATCAACACTGCTTCACAGAAGGCAGAGATACAGGCAACTTCAGAAAGCAGGGGAGGGAGCATACTACACCTGCCTCTGATCCCCCAATACTTACTGCAAGTTGAGAAGCACATTCTCCTGCTTAATTGTTCAGCTCTCTCCCCTTCTTGTATGGATAGCAAAGAAAGGGGTGGGAAATAATCATAAATAGTAAAAGGAAATTGTGAAACTGCCTAAGCATGCAGAAGCAGCAAAGACAGTATCTTTTGCTTTAAGGGAACTGATATTGCCAGCAACAAATTACAAATACACTGAAAGTCAACTATCACAGGTGCCTGGGGATTTATATAGCTACATTTTATCTCTGTGTTATTATTTATATTATGAAAGGGTCCTCGCCTCATGTAAGCAGGGGAAGATAGCTCTTGCTGTACCAACGTGGTTTCTGATATCCATGATACAACTCAAGAGAGGCAAGGGGATGACACTATAACCCCTTCAAATAACACCAGCAATGCTTTTGCCTCTTTAGTGACGGGGAATTTGAGAGGTGAAACTGAAAAAATTGAAGACTGATGACTGTATTTCTTTGTACGAAAGAAAACTCCCTGTCAGCCAAGGAAAACTATCAGTCTAATATAATATGCAATGGTTGAAAGACACAAAAAATCCAAAACACCTTTAAACTCTTTGCTCATTTCAAGTGCCGGTTGTTTTTTGGTGGAAGGCTGAAGAAAATTTTGCCAGTAATTCCTACCATGAGCAGGCACACACAAATACACACAGTCAATATTAAATTAGAATCATGGACTCTCTATTCTAGAGTTACCCTATGTATAAACGATGTGCATGCCCACATGTCCATTTTTTCTCTTCACAGAATGAACTCACATGCTCTAGAGGTGCCACATAAAATTAGCATTGTGATAAACAAGCCTGTAACTTTAAATCCTACCTTTTAGAACCAGGCATCAACCTGGTGATCTCTAGCAAGGAAAAGAATCAGTCAAAATTTTTTTAAAAATTAGAGTAACCTTTAATCTAAGCCTTTTCCTGATTCACCCCCTCTTCCCATTCTTCGGTAGCACTTTTGAAGAAACATGTTTCTCATTATCATTTAAAATCTTGCACACTTTTTATGAAGTCCACTGTTCTTAACTTTGACAAGGAAAAATTGAAAAAAGACTTTTAATCCCATACCTGACCATGGCTGGAAGGCATTTTGTACTTATACTCTAGTCCTAATTTGCAGTTAAACATTGGGCCCCAACACTGGCTTTGCAAAACTACTATACATACAGTTTAAAGACCAGTTATGCAAGATTAATGTACAGTACAACAGGCTGCAGAAAGTGTATGAAAGAAAAAAACCCTCTAGGGAGAGCAGGGAGAAGGAAAAAGCCTTATCTTCAGTACCTGACTGCATGTTAGCCTTAACCACCCTTACGGGCTTCACTGTTTTTCATACAAAGATATAGATACCAGTTTTCGTTTATTGAATAGTTTCATTTTCAAATAAAGAATGTTCCAGAATTTTGCAGAGTTTATATTAAGTTACTGAAGCCTCAAGGCAAACATACTGAGCTAATCATTGCTTTAGATTTCAAAATCTACTGTTAAAGTAAAAAAAAAAAGCTGGTTATACCTATAAAATTACAATACATACAAACACATTTACAAGCTACACGCTAGCTACATAGCTTAACTTAATATTTACATATCAAATATTTCATTAAAAATGCATTGAACAACCAGAGGTTACCTCAGATTTTAATCAAGAAATTACTGTTCTCTACACTTCAGGACAGACCACAAAGGAAGAAACAGAAAACAAAATGTGAAATTTTCCGTTGTCTGGACACACAAACTGACAAATTCCCAGATTTAAGCTGCTAACAACAACAACAAAAAAAAAAAGCCCACCAAAACCATTTAAATATTCCACCTGAAACATAGATAGATACTTTTGACTGTTCACTTAAAATGTCAATCTAGAATTGATTTATTTTTATTAGTTTATTAGTATTTAAATTCCTGTAAAATTGCAGTTCAGGCATTAAGACAGAAATGTAAGGAAATATCCCTGCAGACTAAGATCAGTAGACCAGTACAACTAAACTTTTGTTAGCAAACCTGAAAGACCTACAGTGGTTGTTTAACTTTGCCTTTACTATATCAAAAATTGAAGGAAGTCACCTAACGTAGATCTGCTTCATAGAAACCAGTTCATTTCTATTTAGTTTCCAGGCAATGGAAAGGATAATGAAAACAAATAATTCAGTGTATTTGACAAAATTTACTTTGTCAAATAATAACTTCTATTCTCATGTACACTCAGTGAAGACATTTAGTTTGTTTGGAAATAATTTTGTAAGTGAAAAATAAACTTTCTGCTGTGGGATGAGTCAACATTGAACAATAAAGCTCAAAGCAAATACTAAAAATAATTTATGACTACCATTTTAAGAACAGCCTTTGATTAAGTGCAACATCCAACAAAGACTTTCTGTTTTCTAAAGCACAGGATTTCAAACACAGCAGGTGTAGGTACATCACCTCAACTTAAAATGCTGGACAGCTACAGAATCCACACAGAAACAGTGTTCCATGTCTATGGAACAGTCAGTATTTGTAAAGTGTGAGTGTGTGCACATGCACCTACATGTTTTTGTTTGTGGTGGGTTTCTTAAGTTTAGTCTCTTTGATGATTGAAATGATTGGGTCTTTGCTCCTAGGTGTTGTAACTGGATTCACACAGAACAATCTGCCCACCTGGGTCCAGCCTGAAGACCACAGGTCACTGCTGCTTCCCGGGAGTTAATCACCCCAGGACCAAAGCAGGTTCTACTTCAAGACACAGCACCATGAGAGCCTTTTTCAGTACCGCCTCTACGGCCTTAAGGATGGCCAGAGTGACTGGCAGCGCTGCCAGCCACTCACTGGAAGTGCAGTGCTTGCACAGCACAGCAGTGCCTGCGGAAGCAAACTGAGGCGTTGTACTGTTGGGGGGTACCTTACTCGATTTAGGTTCAAGGTTTGGTCTTGGTGTATTTGCACAGGACTGCCAAGGCACCCAAACAACCTGGATGGAGTTGCTTCAAAGTAATTTACACAGGAATACCCTACAGCATTTTTCGTCAGCTCTAAGTAGCTTCCTTAAAAACAAAAAGTATCTAGGGAATATCATCGAGAGGACAGTACTGAAGAGTAACAAAAGCCAATATCCTTATAAGAAAGTATGCTAGGTAAATACAGAGTCTGGTTTGAAGGCTACTATGCCCCCATGCTTTCATGGAGGAGACAGAAGAGGCTAAGACCACAAGATAGAGAACACATTTATGTGTTCCAGTTGCCTTTATATTAAGCAAGAGAGTACACCAGTTCTCACACAAAGACCAATCTTAAAATATTTACAGTCCAGTCAAACTTCCTAAAGTATCCCTAGCTTTTAGATAAGGACGTGCAATTGTATTACTGTATTGCTGTTTCTATTAACCTAACTGTAACGAATTACTGTGTAGGCTATCTGTTATGGGTAAAATACTTCTTGATGAGAAGACATTAGAGCAATATTCTGCAGAGTTAGGCTAAAACATAGCTCAAATGAAAGGGACAAAAAAAGCCGCACCAAATTTAAGAAGTTGGATTTTATGTTCTGGAGTATTTGCTAGATACAAACAGGAGCATTTACAATACTAACAGACTCACAGTAACCACACACTTCACAAACTAGTGACAGCCAGACAAAGAAGTAACAACTTCAGTGTCAAAAAGCTTTTAAGTCTTAATAGCGCAGGAATTATATCACAGATGAGAGAAAACCTTTGCAGCTCAAAGAGGCATAACCTTAACAGTAGCTGCATCAAAACAGATGAGGAACTTTCACATATCAAAGAGGAATTCACAAGCAGTTTGAATCTAGTGCAGCACACAAAGAAATTTAAGATTTTATTTTAAACAAAAAGCTAAGCAGAACGGTATGGTTACAAAATACACTTTTTGGTTTTTTTCCCCCCTCTCAGACCATATATATGTCCTTTCCAGATACTACTCTCACCATTAGATTCTGTCTTTATTCCTTGCTCACTATTTTTGAGATGACTGAAGATTACCTGTTGGGGTTTATTTTTATTTTGTGCAAAGCCAGTTAACTACACAAGTACAACTGTACTTCCACCCTCTGGCTAGCTACTAAATTTTGGGAACAATTTGCATAAATGCTTTCAGCAGTCAAGTCTTCAAATGCACCAAAACATTTCCACAGCCCTCCTCACCATTTCTTAAAAACTCCAGTGCAGATCTCATGTGTGTTTATCTGCTGGCAGCAGATATCCACCTCTGCCTCCCTGCCAGCCCATCCATCAGAGAGCAGGTTGCTGGATAATCTCTCACACATTGCCTGTGGCACACAGGAGCCAGTGTCTGAAGCCTGGTGTGAGTTCAGTCAGTGCTCAGCAAAACAAAGCCTCCAAGCCCTGGGAAAGCTCAGAACACGGCAAGCGAGTGCGTATTGGGTGCAGGTCCTCCATCCTGAGCAGTACCTCCAGTTTCTAAGCTGTCCCCTAATGAAAGACGGCAACTGGATATTGGCTGGAAAAGGCTGGGCATTGGATCTGGCTAAAAAAAAAAAAAAACCAACTCTGTGCTTATTAGCATCTATTTATTACCCAAGTAGAAATTTACCTTGTCAGAGAGGCAAAACATACCAACATTGCCTCAAAATATAGCACAAGGACATGCTGTTCTTTCAAAAGTGAAACATCTTCATTTTTATACTTTTAGAAGTATTTAAAGAAATACTTTGGAATAGTTCCCAAAAATTTATTTTCATTTAGATCTTTTCATAAAAACAGATCTGAGATTGATTTCTGTCCCACTAATATGACATACACATTTCAGTATATTTCTCTTTCACACAGTTTTATCTACCCTTGCAGTAACATTAAATCATTTTGAGTCATCAAGTGTGTCCAGAAATACTGTGTACCTCCACGTTGGGCAAGCAAAATAAGGAGGAAAAAAAAAAAAGAAATTAAAGAAAAACTCCACAAAAAAAATCATCAGGCAGTATCCCAATTAAAAAAGCTACCTTTGAATGTTATGCCAGACCTGTGCATCTCTATGTTCAGAATACATAAAATTAAGTTCAATCCACCTCTCCTGCTTTTCAGTAAAGCATGACATTAGTGCTGTGACAACTTAAAAACAACCATCCTGTAAATGGTTCTACCAAGCGCTTCAATAAAATATTCACTCGGAATTTGCATTGTATAAGATGAAATAGGCAAATATTTTTTACTGTCATTTATAGAGCCTGGTGCTGGATCACAGAAGGAATTCAAATGTTATTTACCCATTTAATACTTCTCAATGAGAATTCCTCAAGAAAACTTCTGCCCTCCACTACCAGAAAGGCTGCTCTGACTAACAGCAAGTGTTTTTGGAAGTGCCCTTCTTCCCCCCCCACACATGGAAAACACCACGGTTGCTCACCTCCAGGCTCACAGCATCAAGTAGTTTGTCTCAATTGAATCTCAGCACTAGTCCTTTCTGGATCACTTGCCCTTTAAAATTAAATTAGCACATGAAAGGTAAAATAATGTCTTCCTACAAGTATACAAAGTCAGTCCCCTATTTCCCTTACAGTCCTACAGATGCAGAACACCTTGTCTGCCAACTGCTCTTTCAAGACTATGTTATGTTCACATTACTTCTATCTAGGACAAGCAAAATGATTAGTGTCTCATTGAGCCTGGTGGAGTTTTTTTATGTACAAGCTTTAGAAAGGTAGGCACAAATAGTAAATTTAGACTTACTACAAACCACTCAGTATCCTATATCCTATATTCATCAGCAAAATCAATCCATCTCACATTTCTTGTTCAGCTATGCTTTTTGTTGTTGTTGTTGTTGTTGTTGTTGTGTATAATAATGCAGTTTGCACTATAATCTCTGCCATCATAACCACCTAAAACCAGAAATACCTATCTTGGTATTTGCCCTCACGAGCAAGCTTCCATATGAAAAATACATATATCCTACTGTATGCTTTTTTACACTAATTATGGACAAGTTACTGGGACCATACAAAGGCAATTCATACGCAACAGCTGCTGAGAACAGATCTGAACCATACTTAAAAAAAGAAAAAAGATATTTGATCTATCATTTACTTGATGTTACAGCTGCTGAGATCTCTGTTCCACAGCGTGCCACAAATTTTAAAATCAAATGAATCCAGCACCACTGGGCTTGTGCAGATGGCTCAAAGGAACAAACCTGAAGTCCTCAAAGAGAGCCCAAGCCAGAGCCAGTGCAGGAACCCAGCATGGGATTAATGGCATACAGCCGGTAGCTGGCAAGCAAGGGAGACAGTTCAGCACAGATGCTCTGCCTAGGAGCACCATCACAAGGATAGTGATGAGAAACTCTCTGATGGCTGACTCTGCCTAGTGGTAACAGAATATTATCCACTAATATTAAGTAAATAGCTCTCCAGAAAGAAGTCAACAATTTTTTTAACAGGTACTGAACAACAGGTTTTATCTAGCAGCGTACATTTTCAAAATTTTCTACATTGCAAAAAATCTGTATTTTAGCTCTATCCTTTAATAGTAGACAGTATAACACATTAATTATAAGTTAAATAGCCATACAGAGATTTAAGTCAGCATACAAAGGTTTCTAAATACCAGTCTGTTCTTCCTCCCCTTTATATACACTAGAAAGCATAGCAAAAAAGCCAACAGTCATACAAAACCCAAACATTTTTAACTAGAAGCTAAGTGTTTTTGTGACAAGAAACTAATTTTCACGCAAACACATAGAAGTGCTAGAATTTGACTGTTCCTTTGTTTTCATATTTGCCTACCAATCACTACCTGGAAGGAAAGAACAGAATGATGCCACTTAGTTTGAACTAAGTTCTGCTGGTTTAAAGTGCAGGCATCCATCATAAGTATCTCACAAAAATTAATGTAGTTGAACTGCAGCAGCCTACAGACTTCATTCCAGATCAAACTTTTGCAAATTAATCTGTGCTTTCCCCACCTATCAAAAGCATTATCAGCAGGCTTTACAGGTTGCAGCGATCAAGTTGTCAATCTTTTCCACAGATTCTACTAGAACCAGGGACAGAATAACCCTCTCCAACGTCCCCTAAACCTGAATTTAAAAAACAAACAAAAAATCCCCAAACCCAACAACACACCAAAAAACAACCCTAACCATACTGCACTGCTCTGTTATGAGAACAGCCTTCACACCTTGAACTACACCATTTTCCAAGACTTTACAGTTTACTAATACAGCACTGAAGAATCTTAAACGTACTTTATCTCCAGTTGAGACTGTCTAACCTGTAACAGTAAACAATGTTGTTTAGAAATTTCTTACAAGGATAAAGACTGCACAGAATAGAGTAGTAATAATAAAAAGCAATCAAACAATCCAGCTGTTTTCATTTTCTCCAATAAATGCTAATAAATTTGACTGTCTACTGATTTAAACATTCTGAGGTATCTTCCCTCTCATCTTACTAAAGTGATAGAGCTGATCTTACACACAACAATCTGGTTTCCTGTACTTCAAGTGAGTTTTCTTCTACAGCTAGCCAAAAATCTTGCATATGATAGCCCTGAAACTACATTTCATTTCGTACCATCTAAAATCTAGAAGATTTCTAAGCACAGAGTATAAATAATGTAGCTTTAGATAGATGTAGCCCTAGCTTCTAAGAACTAAAAATACTGTATCAGCAATTAAATGCTATTTAAAGTTAACTTAATGTGAAATAAATAACCTGGCTTCTTTTTAAGAGTTAAGAAATTACAGTCAGAACTGACTGGCTGTTCAGACAAATCATCATTTACCCCTGCAGAAATATACTGGCAGAGGGAAGAAACCTAGCAGAAACTAGACATCCCATGCAGAAGAATGAAAAAAGCACACACTGAAGACAAACCACACAAATAAATCACATAAAAAAATGTGCAGGTAAACTTTAAAATCTGTAAGTTCATGACACTGGAGGATGTAGCAGCATTGCTAGTCAGATGTCCTGTCACACTGAGGTACTTACAGACTGTACAGTCACGTACCTTGAGCAAGTGCTCTGCGCCCATTGTTACACTTCAGTCTGCATTTAATTTCATTTCAGTTGAATACAATGCAAGTCTTCGCAGACAGCAAATCATTGCTGATGAAGAGGGGTCATCAGATTTGTGTACTCGTAAACCAGATGTGTACTGCTGTCCTGATTTCAGCTGGGATAGAGTTAATTTCCCTCTGAGTAGCTGGTGCTGTGCTGTGTTTTGGATTTGGTGTGAGAACAATGTTGATGCCACATGGATGATTTTAGTTGTTCCTGGGTAATGTTTATACTAAGTTAAGGACTTTTCATTTTCTCAGGCCCTGCCAGCCAGAGGGCTGGAAGGGCACAAGAGACTGGGAGGGGACACAGCCAAGACAGCTGGCCCCAACCGACCAAATACTCCAAACCATGGAACACCACGTGCAGCATATAAATCTGGGAGGTGAGGTGAGAAGGAGGAAGGTGAGACATTTGGATTTATACCATTTGTCTTCCCAAGTAACCGCTGCACGTGATCTCCTGGAGATGGCTGAACACCTGCCTGCCCATGGGAAGTGGTGAATTAATTCCGTGCTTTGCTTGCGTGCGCAGCTTTTGCTTTACTTGTTAAACTGTCTTTATCTCAGCCCACAAGTTTTCTCAATTTTACCCTTCTGATCCTCTCGCCCATCCCACTGTGGGGGGCCAGTGAGCGAGTGGCTGTGTGAGGCTTAGTCAGTGGCTGGGGTTAAACCATGACAACTGCCCAATCTAGGAATCAAGTCCTTATTACACTGTACACTTCTAAATAAAGCATAAGCATTGGCATTGCATGTCATCGTTTTAGACATGTACCAGGGAAGGGAAATTATTAGAAACACATCTTCCTATACAGGCAGCATCTTACCAAAGCCACCACTTATTTACTGACGCCACTCATGTAAAAATGAAACTTGATAGCTTCTCTATATTCAACTCTTCTAACTCTCTTTGAAAAAGACAGCTGTGAGATGCCCTTGTGATTTGCACTGGGCTGAATTAGGTGTTTTGAAGTGCACTTTCTATGTACTCTCAAAGCTATTCAGCCTCTTGTTAAACTAGTAGCAACACAAAGCCCCAAGAGTTTCTGTTAAACAAATGAAATTACATTCGCTAGACATCAGGAGTTTCATTTGGCCATAGCTGAAATCCACCGAGAAGCAAATCCATTCCCAATAACAAAACAATTTTGCAACTGAAGTAGCAGCACCTGCCCTAAAAGCTGCAGTACCAAGCCTGTATCTGTAAGACCGATAGAAAAAGAAATTCCCACATGCCTATCATACCTAGAGGGTTAGGCTTAGGCAAAATGTAAAAGGGAGAAAAAAAAAATCTAAACAAACAAAACACCTTAGTTCTTACAGGTGTAGCTAAATATCCTACTAAAATATTCAACAGAAAACTGACTGCCTGTTTAGTGATCTTGACCATCGACCTGCACTAGTTGGTACAAAAGTAAAACTCAAAGTCATGGTAAGAACCTGCTTGTGGGTCCCTCACACCACTCAATTTACTAAAATTAATAGTGAAGTCTCTCACTGACTTTAAATGGAGCAGGGAGAGACTTTTTTTTTTTCCCCTTTACACTTAGTATTTAAAAGTCAGCAAAATAATAAAAAACCCTACCTAATCAAGAACATTGAGATAATATTGTACAGCCATGTTCTCCGAAATTTTACAAGACAATATACAAGCTACTAAAGGCAGAAATATTTGCAGTGTGGTCAAGACATTAATAAAATGGGGCTAGGAAAGGAAGGAAAGATTAAGGATCTTCTTTCACTTCTCTTCCACTAATGTGCCTCCTAACACAGTATTTGAAAGCAAATTAAAATAAATAAATAAACAAAAAAAACCACCACACAGTAACCAGGGAAGAACTGCATCATTCCTTCTAATTAAAGTTTGTTCTAAGACATTTCATTCTCATGGCCAGCATATTATCAATATTTTAGGGAGCTTCATGAAGCATTTTCACAGCCAAAATACAAATCACTAGAGATTATTTCAGAATATAGAATGAGATATGCTTTCACAAGAGGATTAAATTGTCACTACAAAAAATTGTCTAAATTTAAACATCCCTTTAAAGCAGCAGGCCAAACATCTCCACGGAGGAACCTAGCTACATCTGGAACTGCACCAATCTGATCATCACAAGTTAAGCAATTGATGCAATCAATTTAGTTCAGTTTTTGCATAATGAATCCAAATGCACAAAAGCAGAATTTGATTGGCATTTTTTCATTTCAAGGCAGTGTATAGGGCACAAAAAAGCCATGACTTTTTTTCCTAAATCAAGAAGTTTACCCTTTAAATAAAATTCTGCATACTATATTAGGGTTTATCTACAAATATGTTTTCCCAAGAAGAGCTTATAAGCAAACTGAAGGATGGTCTTAATGCTGTTTCTACTCTGCAACTGCTGTACACTGAGCACACCAGGAAGGGCACACCCCACACCACTGCTGACCTCCACACCACACTTCCCATGCCAAAATATTCTTACCTTGCCATGGCCCAAAATACCATGGCCTCTGGGACAAGGTTATCTTAAAAAACAAACAGTAAAAAAATGCCAGTGATAATGGGGACTGCATCTTTCAGAGTTTCTTCCTCCTTACTGGATTCCTACAACACAATGGATTCAGAAGAGATTTTGTGACTTTTCTAAGGAAGACTATTCAGAAATATCGCCTAGTTGAATTGTGGGAACAAAATGGGAAAAGCTTTCATATGAGAAAATAAAGAATGTGTTTACTAGGAAGAATTCATCGGCAGCTTTTACAGTAGCTAAGTCTATGTCAAAATGTTCTGGTCTACTGAAGTCTCATGCCGCACTAACACACAGCCTTAACAAAAACAACCAATACTGGAAATGTGGACTTCCTCAAAGAAAGTTACAGTTTGATCCATCCTATAGCAGAATAATGAGCAGTTCCACTTCCATCCTTTGCCATATCATTTTAAAACTTCAACCCAGGTGCAGTAAGCATTGTTCTCCTCAGCTCTGCGGAGGAAAGCAACACCTCCCACTTTTCAAATTACATTATTCCAGTGTCCAAATCACTATTTTCATATTTACTACATTAGCAAGGAAGTATTAGCCCATCCCTTTCTTAATAAGAAAAATGTAGTTTGTCAAAATGCACCACTGATCAATAGAAACTTAACTACTCACGCCATGCTAGCTCCAATGTAGTTTTTTGCATGTACTTAATAATGAGTCATTGAAACACAAGAGATTTATTTCCTTATTCAGCTGGAATACTGTAAGACTAATAATAATCAAAAATCAGCTCCTCTTTTGGAGGCAGTATCGCAGCAGATCAAAACTAATCATAACCTGATGACAAATCTTGTTCCACAGATATGCTTTAAAAATACTGCACTATTTTCTTCACATTGATAATGAAAGGCAAGCAACAAACACTTTGAAATAAAGCTAGAATCTTAGAAATTCTCCATGTCTTAACCAATTTGCACCAGCATCATAGAACAGACGAGACTTTCTAAACAGCCGTATTTCTGATTGCACGATGATTTTGGAGAGCATTTGTCTTGCAAACTCTATTCAAAACTGAGTCTGGCCATGAGTCTGCTTACTTTAATGTGACAAGCAGTCCTGTAGCCCCATAAAATTACTCATGGAAGTCAGATGGCAGGAGCAGCCTATTAAATGGGAGGAAGTACAGGGAACCAACCACTGTGAATGCCTGTATGCTCTACTGTGCAAAGATACACTGAAACACTCCATCACCATAAAGCAAACAGAAAACAATGAAACCGCTGCCAAGCTCAAGTTTTTAAGGTGAGGCCCAGTGAAAGATGAAGGAGACTATTTCTTAGGTCACCTTATCTTTTCGACACCCCTGTTAGTCACCATCGCCTTCCCATCCTATCTATACACACAAACCAACCAACCTGCTCTGCTCTCCACCAAATGCTGTTCCTAGCTATGTTGCCATCTCTAAACCAATGCCAACTTCAGGGTACAGGACCCTGCTTGCTCTGCAGCAATTATTAGTAGAGCAAACACTTGCACACACCTTTGCAAACTCACCACCAACCTCCAGTACTAATTACCAGAATCCCTACTATAGCCAGAACAGATAAGCAAAGCCAGAATTGTAGCCAGCAGTTTATCCAGCTATTCTCATAAACTTGCAAAATGAATGTGCCAAAAATAACTAGTCTCCCTTGTCCCTCTTGACGTTTGGCATGACTATGCCCCTAATAAAAAGTGATCTATCAACAGAAACACATTATGAGCTAATAACAATCACGGTAGCCTATTCATTCGTTATTTTCAAACTGATCATGAGCTCTATAAATAGACTTAATGAATTGAACTTTTCCTAGCAAGCATTTTTACAGCAGCCATTCACAGCATGAATCTAGAGACAAAAAAAAAAAAAAAAAAAAAATATCACTTACCAGAGAACTAAGTGTTATTATGGCTAGTCAGTATATTAGTACTTGTTCTTGATTAATATTGTACACCTACCTCAGCTTGCTAAACCCATGGCCCAGAATTAGTTTGAGAACTTACAAAGTATCTCCAATAAAGTATGCAACTTCAGAAGAAGTGATGGAAAACAAGGTAGTTTGACCAACTACAAGCAAGCATATCATTCTTATTAAATATGCAACACTTAAGACAGCACCCTGATGGCCATCTGAAGTCAAACTATAAGCACTGATTTACAGAGCGCATTTACTTTTGTCAAAAAAATTAAGTGTATTTGTAAATTAGAAAGACAAACAAAATGTTTCCATTTATAAGGCACAGATCACCACCACTCTCCTGAACACTTTTGAATCACAGAAAGAAGTGCTAGGTAATTGATACATGGATTGCTCTTGGCAGCATAATGCTCATCTCTCCCACGGTGACTTCAGGGGCCTGCATTTCCTCACCATCTATTTTTCCTTCATTGCTGTAGTTTTAGAAGGCTAAGCAAAGCCCAGAAGTGAATGGGGTGCTCGCCATCTGAGCTTACACTCTGCAAGATGGGAGTGGCTGCAGCGCTCTCCCATAGTCCAAGTCATGGGCAATCACAGTGTGACAAGTCCCTCCCAGGCTACATAAGCTGGCATGTTTCCCAGCAGTTGCCACATCATGAAAATGGTGCATGCGAATAAAACCCCAAACTAAACACTTTAAAACAATGGCATAAATGACTCCATAACTAAACTCAGCAGCTGGAGACAAAGCACTCCCAGTGGCAAACCGTGCATCTCTCACTTGCAAAAGTCCTAAATTAGCAAGCTCCACATCACACCTAGCAACCGACCTCCAAGTCTGGGCTGCACAGCCATGTCCCCCGAGGCCAGACAGCAATAAATAAATAAAGTATGGATAATAAAAGCATCACAAACACACCCTGTGCAGACAGAGCTTCAAAGTATTAAATGTAGTTTCTACCACTGATTTCAATAGATCATCTAATTCACTGAATATGCATAATGCTATCTCACCTATTTAGGCTACTCAGATGTGTTCTCAGGAGTTTCTCTGCCAAACTATTTGAAATTACTTCAAGTTATGTTTTTTCTGTACAAGAAATAGAAGAAAACAGGAAGAAGACTCCACAGCACAATCTGGGCAATTTAATTCATCAGAAATACTGCAGTATTATATGTGATCCACTGAAAACCCTTTGTGCAATACTGCACTGGTTTACAGTAGATCTAAAAATTGATACTCTGATAGTAAAAGGGAATTAATAACTTATACTTCAGAAGATAATCTTAGCAGCTAAAATACTGCAATTCTTACACTTCATTGCTTAAGGGAAGGAAAATATTCTAGAAGAAACAATATTTGATGTAAAAAAAAGTCACAGCTTGGTATCTTCAAACTGAGGAAAATTAAATCAAAATACGTTTTTACCTTACCACAAAAAAAAAAATTCTCAACACAAAGATTTCCTGTCTTTTGCTCCCTGAACATTCAATTTTTCTCCACTAGCTCTAAGCAGACAGGATTTATGATGATATTGTTTTAAGGAACTGCAGGAGTTCTAGATACCAATAAAAATTACAGATCAAATGAAAGATAACTACTAACCATTGTGTCTGCATAGACAAATAAACCTGCTCACTTCTTATATTTGTACTGTTACCCCTACTAATCCAACTACAATAACCAGGACAGTAAGGGCTCAGAAATCAGAAATGAAAACAAAAGGCTTCTTATACCTCTCCCCCCACAACTTACATGCATACGCACGCACCACACACACCTCAAGAATTTTTCATGTACTCAGGCAGGGGTGAAGCCGTGACGATGAACTACAGAACAAAGCAGAAAGCAAAGCTCTGGGGGGGTCCAAATGCAAGTACCACAACTGGGGCAGGAACACGTTTTCAAGCAGATACTTAGTACATCGAGAGAAAACAACACTAGCCAGAAGAAAGCAACACGTGAGCAAAAACCTTCGGTGGAGACCTATCCTGAGAGATAAGTCAGCCCCATGCCACTGTCCTTGTTCCAGCTGCGACAGAGTTAATTTTCTTCTCTGTAGCTGGTACAATGCTGTGTTTCAGATTCAGCAGGAGGACACAGCAATTAAACCATCAGCATAAGTACTGATTACTCTAAACGAAGAACTTTTCAGTCTTCCCTGCTCTGCCAGTGAGCAGGTGCACAAGAAGCTGCAACAGAGCAGAGCCAGGACAGCTAACCCGAACTAGCCACAGGGAGATTCCACACCACAGAACACCATGCCCGATACAGAAACTGGGCACAGTTGGCCGGGGCTGCCTATCGCTGCTGGGGGACTGATGGCATCAGTAAGCAGGTCATGAGCAGTTGCACTGTATGCCACTTGGGGTTTTTTCCCTCTGGGTTTTATTTCTCTCTCTTTTTCATTACAACTGTTACTATAATATTTTATTTCATTTATTGAATTGTTCTTAGCTGCACCCATGAGTTTTACTTTCTTCCCCAATTCTCCTCCCTGCGGGGGGGCTGCAAGCAAGCGACTGCGTGCTACTTAGCTGCCGGCTGGGGTTAAACCGCGACAGCCACCGACAAGTTAAGAGACCGGGAGGAGCCGGGACCCAGACCCGAGTGGAGACCCCCGAGGGAGCAAGTGCGGGAGCGCGGAGGCGGCAGAAACGAGACCGGAGCCCACCGCGACACCGGGCAGCCCCAAGGGGGGCGGGAAAAGGGCCGCCGGCAGCCCATCACCTCAGCGACGGCCGCTTTTGTTCTGCGCGAAGACCGGCACGGCGCTGTCAGCCGTGCCCGCCCCGAGGCGGCCGGGAAGCGCTCGCCTGGAGGGAGCCGCCGCTACCGGCAGCGCGGCGCCGGCGGGGCAGGACGCCGGCGGCGGCGGGGTGGCCCGCGGCGGGCCCTACCTACCTCTTTTAGGCCTGGGGAAGCTCTCGTGCAGGTGAAAGATGACTTTCTCCACAAAGTGCTGAATGTTGCTGTGCTCGGGTCCTCTGACGAACACCATCCAGTCGTGGGTGAAGCCCTCCACGGTGGGTTTCTTCCTGACCTGGGCTCGGTGTCCCAGCTCCAGCTTCACCTGGACGGCGCCCTGAGGGGGGAGAGGCGGGGAGCGCCGGTGAGCGCCCGAGGCAGCGCGGCCGGGCGGGCAGCCGAGGGGGACCGGCCTCATCGCAGGCGGAGGAGGGACACAAGGGACACAACGGCACCGCACACCCGGCAAGGCACAAAACCAAAAAGGCTTCACCGCAACCCTGCAGCAGAAAGCCGGACCCGCAGGCGAGGGCGTAAGGAGCTCTCGCTGCCGCCCGGGAGGACGCGGGAAGGCGCGGCCACCGGCCCGCGGTGCCGTCCTGCGGGCGCGGGCAGCCGGCGGCCGCTGTCAGCACCGTCCTCCCTTCCCGGCGCCTCCGCGCTCGGTGTCCCCGGTGCGGCGGCAGGAAAGCGGCTCAGGCGACACCCGCCGCCTCGCTGCGGGTGCGTGCGTGCTCCGTGCCGATGCCGGAAGCGGCGGGGAGGTAGCGGGAGGCAGGGAATGCCGCAGGCGAAGACAAATCCCCCGTCACGCCAACCCCTTCCCGGCGGCGAGCACCGGCGGCGCCGGGCAGCGCGGGGGGCTTGGGGCGGGAGGGCAGTACTCACCGAGCTGGCCATGCCTGGGGCGCCGGTTCTGCTGGGGCGCTCGCTCCGGTCCGTCGCCCCCACCCGCAGCGCTAATTCATGAAGACGTGGAGACGACGACGGGCGTGCAGAGAAGCGGCGGGCGGCCGGCGTACATCATCTGCCTCGCTGCTCCCGCTGGATGGCTGGCTGGCTGGCTGACTCGCTGGCTGCCTTGCCTCGCACCACACCGAGCCCGCAGCACCCTCGGCCTCAGCGCTCTCGCCAGCCCCGCCGCCTGGGCGAGTGCCCGCCGCGCATGCGCACCGCCCGCCCGATTGACACCGAGACACAGACATAACAGTGTGCGGAGGGGGGCGGGCACCAGGGCGGCTTGGGCAGCCAATGGCGCTCGGCGGCGCGGCCGCGAGCCCCTCCGCCCAGCCCCGCCCCTCCCCGGCAGCCCTTACAGTAACAGGTTGGGGGGGGGCTGGCAGCGGGGGGGTGCTCGGGGCGGCCCGCGGCGGCGGCGCCGAGCCGTGCACGGGGGTTGGCGGCGCCGTGCCGAAGCGGGAAGGCAGGCTGAGCAAGAACAGCTGCGAGCGAAACGGGCCGGCGCGCGGTGGGGCTGCCTCCCACCCCGCCTCTCCTCACGCCAAGGGCCGCGGCGCCGTGCCCCGCTCCCCTGGCGGAGCCGCTCAGGCAGCGGGCGCGGCGGTCTGGATCCGCCGTTACGAGCGGCGAGAGCCGGTAGCGCCTCACGGCAGCGCGCGGAGTGCCCGCCCGCCGCCCTCCGCCGAGCCTGCAGGAGGCCCCCGGACAAAAGTAAGTGAAAGGAGTCCCTGTGCCCAAGGCACGCTGAGGAGGGGCGGCCTCCCCAAACCGCGGCTTCTGTCCCGCGCACCGAAACAAGCAGACGTTTCTGAAGAGCTCCCAATAAATCCTCTTGCAAAACAAAGGGAGGAAGACAGGAAGGGAATGCCCTAATTGCACGGGTAGGACAGGTGATGGTGGCCAGCAGGTGGGAAATGACAGCCGGGATCATTTAACACGTATTTGTAGCACCGACTGCTACTTCTAACATTAATGGGCCGATACTCTCTTGAAAAAAAACAAATACTAGCTCAACAATTTCCATATCCCTTCCATACTGTAAGAGATAACATGCTGATTCACGCCACAGGAATATGCTGGTGAGGAGCAGCAAGTGATTTACTAGGAATGACTAAATCACAGTACTGATGCTTGTGAGGTATTTTCCGACAAACATAAAATCGTCCAAAATTGTCTATATTAAAATTTTGCCACACCGAAAACCGACTCTTGTCTGTTTGATAATTACATTTTTGCTAATTTTCTGGTGGCAGTTAAAACTCACTGATCCCACAGCCAACGCAGCCATCCTTCCCAGCAGATGCACGCGTACACACTGACACGCGCCCCTCGGGCGGCCCAGATTTCGCCGAGAGATGGCGCGCGGCGTCCTTGCGCTAATGTCCTCATTTGACCTCTCCGCATCCCCATCCTCTTGTCTTTTCGCTTCGGAATGAGAAACGCACATTATCGAAATTCTAGCATAATTTAATACTTCCTTCAAAGGTGCTGAGCTGTATCTTATTTTTTCCCAAAGACGGTGTAAGTATCAGTAATAACACCTCAAAAGGGTGAATACCATTTGTAAAAATTGCACAAGTCATAATGCAGATCAAATAGTTCACATATCTTCAACTAATCTTGCATTGAGCTAGCCAGCAAGCCAGCTGGCATAAGAACTCCTGCTCAGCCCATAAACATCAAAGCTGATTCTGGTAATTTTAAAACTTTGTACGTGCAAGATAAGTAGAAAAAGATACTGACACTATTTACTAGGCTAAGGATTATGCATATGAGTGAGGACAGCAAGGTTGGACCACTACTGCACTTAATGCAGTGGACTTCCAGGTGTCGGGGCCCAGCTGAGCTGAGCTGCTCTTCTCGAGTGTTAAGTCACTTAAGAGACTTGTAAGGACCAAGAATAGACCATCTAGAGCTTTTAACTGTCTAAATCATGCTAGTTTCATTGGAAATCATGACTCTTAAGCATTTTTGAGTCAATGAGAGATTTTGATGTTCAGAAAACACTAGAAGTACTCAAATGCAAAAATAAAAGCATCGATCTAAGTTGGAATATTTCTACTTCTTGTCCACCTCCTTCCAGCTTTTTTTCTTCTGCAAAGATTTGAATTAGTCTTACTAAGTTTGTTCTGGAGATCATTATTACTTGATATCATTTTAAACCTCTGCCCTTTTAAATTTATTTCTCCCTCTGTATAACCACACAAATGATTCATAGCTATAGCTAGACAGAAGTCACAGTGGGCGTGATCCTGAATGATCACTTGCTGGGTTACAGGGTAGAGGTGGAAGCAGGTCTGCAAAGATGATTACTATCTTGCAGGGTAAGAGCCATGATGACATTTTTATACAAGATATACTTGTACATAGATTTATTTATTGATATGCCCTGCTGCCCTAGTTTCAGCTGGGATAGAGTTAATTTTCTTCTTAGTAGTTAGTACAGTGCTGTGTTTTGGCTATGATGTGAGAACAATATTGATGGCACATGGATGTTTTTAGTTGTTGCTGGGTGATGTTTATACTAAATCAAGGACTTTTCAGTTCCTTGGGCCCTGCCAGCCAGAGGGCGGGGGGGTGGGGGGCACAGAAAATTGGGAGGGGAGACAGCCATGACAGGTGACCCAAGCTAGCTAAAGAGATATTCCATACCATATGACGTCATGCTGAGTATATAAACTGGGGGAAGAAAAAGGAAGGGGGAGACATTTGGTATTATGGCGTCTGTCTTCCCAAGTAACTGTTACGCGTGATGCGGCCCTGCTGTCCTGGGGATGGCCGAACACCTGCCTGCCCATGGGAAATGGTGAATGAATTCCTTGCTTTGCTTTGCTTGTGTGCACAGCTTTTGCTTTGCCCTTTTTTCCTCACCTTTCCATTTTGTTATTATTATTATTGTTATTATTATTGTTATTGTTATTATTATTGTCCTTACCTCTTTATTCTGTTTAAATTATTAAATTGTTCTTATCTCAACTCTTGACTTTTTATATTCCTTTCCAATTCTCTTCCCCATCCCTCTGAGTGAGGGGGAGTGAGCAACTGGCTGCGGTGGTGCTTGGTTGCCGGCTGGGGTTAAACCACAACACCTGCTTTTCTCAGAAGGCTGTAAAGATATGATTTAATTTCTTTCTTTCCTCCTGATATACTAATTTCTGAGAAAGGAAGGGTTCTTTTAGGCCTGGCAGCACCAAATGTATGTACTGCAAAAGAGAACAAATCAGATGAGTGAGAAAATAATTGTCTTTTGTCTCCACAAAGTGTGTGCCTCTGTGTTCCTGCTGGCTTTTATGCTGAAGTCAAGAAACCAATGTCCCTTCTGAACCTTTGGAGATTTGTCCTGAAAGCCACAAGGCTATAATCTCTTTGGTGATTGTCCTGTTACTTTATGGTATCTTTGGCATCATTTTTGTTTTACCAGAATTAGAGTGTAGATAAGCAGAACAGCTTTTATAGTCAGGCTACTTCAAAAGAGAAGTTTTGGTAACAGCGTAGTCAAATAGAGTACGTCTTAGGTTTTTAATAGTAGCTCTAATACAGCTGGTGACATCCGAAGCCATTTAGCAAGACAGAAGGTGTCCAAAAGGTAAAGTCTCTACTACACTGTAGGATTATGGTTGCTGGATTTTTAATTTTCACTGATAGAGGAAACAGGAAATAAGAGTGAAAAAAAAGTCTTCCACTGAAGGAAGGTATTTTTTCTTCAGTATGTGTCACAGTTGAGAATAAGATGAAATAAGGTTGTCAGCAAGCAGAAAATTCATTTATTCTTAACAGATACCATTGAGACAATTCTGTTTCCCAGAATCCCTTAAATGGCTGAGTTTTCTGGCATAGACTCACACTCCATACTCATCTCCCTAACCTAGGATTCTACAGGAAGAAATGGAACTGGGTAGTCCTCTGGAGTCTTTCAGTGCTGATTTTTATTTCTTATGTATGTGGACAAAAATATTTTCCTCTTGACTTGGAACAGAACTGAATCAATATAAGCTGCTTTCCTATGTTGCACATCAGTGTAACAGGGTAAATGCTTCTATTACCTAATTTTTTCATTCTAATAGTCTTCTTAACAACTTAACTGAGACCACTCAGTTGAGTAATAATTACTTAAAAACATCTGCAGATTCAGGCTCAAATTTGGAAAAGAGAGTTTTTTAATATATGTCAGTTGTGAAGCAATGTTGATTATTAAACAAAAAAAATATTAAAATACCACTTGTATTCAGGCTGAAGGGGTTGTGATGCAATTACAGCCATTTTAAAATTACCAGTTTCACAAACTGTAAATACAATCTTTGGCTGACAGGAGCAGAATCAAAGAACAATCTTAAGCTGGTTAAGTGACAAACTGTTGCAACTATTTCCTTCATTTTGGATTAACAGTTAAACATTCTTTGATCTCATTACAGCAGATGGCTGCAATTATGTGCATATGAAAGTGCAAAGACCCTGGCTTAAAGAACTACAAAGTTATAAATGTGAAGGCAATTTTCTAGTAATACTATCCAGTACTGCTAAAACAGCATTTACAATAGAATAATTATACAGTTGCTGGAAAATAAGAGACATTTGAGTCATGCTCATTAATGTATTTAACTACCTAAAGGTTTATGTAATCAGCTCCTGCGATGCTGAAAACACTTGCACATTTTGTGTCTGCTGAAATAACTGATGTAGCTGTAGGCTTCCCAGCAGGCACTAGTTCCTATGTTCAGACACGTTCAGACATACCTACGTCATAGAATCATAGAATCATTTAGGTTGGAAAAGACCTTTAAGATCATTGAAGCAACTGTAAACCCAGCACTGCCAAGTCCACCACTAAACCATGTCCCCAAGTGCCACATCTACAAGTCTTAAGTATCTCCAGGAATGGTCCCTCTACCACTTCCCTGGGCAATCTGTTCCAGGGCTTGTCAACCCTTTCAGTCAAGACATTTTTCATCACATCCAATCTAAACCTCCCCTGGCGCAACTTGAGGCCGCTCCCTCACATCCTATCACATGCTGTGAAGTGTGCTGCACAGATCCCAGATCCCTGACTTAGAACATGAGTCAATATTTCTGCTCAATATGCATCTAACTCTGGAAGAGCACAGCTGAGTTAGTGCAGCATTGCACCCGACCTAACAAGAGCTAGTTTTCATAGATATACTGTTGGTGATTCCACACGTGCTGAAAGGAATTGCTGCCTTTATTGTCTTCTTACATGTTGCAGATATATCACAAAAAAGGAGGGTGTTTCCCAGCTCACTTGGACACATTGAATTGTCGTCAGTGTTTCAAACACAGCTGTTTTAAATTTCCATTTGAAGTTCAAATTAAAACAAACAAACAAACAAAAAAAGTAACCCAAATATATGAACCGACTTTTACATGGGCCTTGTCTTTAAATGTTTCAAAAAAACAACTAGCTGATGCAGCTAATATTCTGGCTATAAAGAAAACCACAGTGCCTTTTAAAAATATCATCAGTCTGAATTTCTCTGTATCTGAGATCTTTTAATTTCCTTATGCAGACAACATATAAAATCATAGCCTATTCCTGATCCAAGTCAGATACTTCGACTACAATGTTAAGATGCTGGTCTGAACTAGAGCCAAAACTTAAAATAAGCCTACAGCTTATCTTACACATACAACAAGGAATATGTATAAGATGCTTTGTAATGCCACTCTGGCTGCCAGCAATTAATGGCAAAACACCCTCTCTGTATTGGCTTTTTTTTTGAGTTGGCTACATAGGCTGAACAAATGCCAAGCAGCCTGGGCCAAGTGTGCACCTGTTTCGAGGTTTTATTTGCTTGCCCATTTCTAATCACAAACCAAACAGAAAATAAGCACTTTAGTTAGTAACGTATTAAAACCCTAGACAGTATAAAAGATATTTAAGAGCAAGAGCTGTATGTTTTAGGAAACCATATAAAATAGTTTATAACTCACCACCAGCCACCTCAGAGGGATGTTGTAATGACAAAAGATAAATGCAAAAAAGGAGTCCTGGCTATGCACAGTACTACAGAATAAAAGGTAAAAAAAAAAAAAAAAGATGTTTAAAGGCCTCTAGGGACACATAAGGAAGTCTGTTCAAGGTGGAAAGTCTTGTTGAAAGACCTACAAGGAAGTATTCAGTGGGATTTTTTTCCTCACAATGGTCCATCCCCTAGAGGAAATCCTCCTGTTAGGCAAAGAAACAGTCAAATTCTGTAGTCAGTTTCGGCTTGTGTAATGACCAAGTTCAGAGAACCTGTTCTAGATTTCCACGATAGCCGGGACAGAGTCCCCCACATATGCAAAGGAGCTATTCAAGAGTAACTTCACTGAAATCAGTGTTCTTGGTTCTTGGCCTGACAGGAGATTTCCCAACTGGAAATCAACCAAAGAATGTAAAGGAATTACATGACTGTCCTCACTCTGCATCAGGTTCTTGTGCTGGCCACTGTATTAGTTACATAAATTGACCATTATCCAAGATAGCAGTTTATGCATAAGATGACCAGTATGTCCTGGTCATAGACTACTTGGCTTATGCTATAGCTTGGTTACAGGAGTATCAGAAAGGCTGAGTACTCTTCCTTCACACTTTCTGCTGCGAGAACCATAAACCAGCCACATCTTCCTTATTCTCAGTATCAACAGAAAGTGAGTGAGAAGCTAGAATGATGTGGGAAAAAGCAGAATCCTTTATCAGTGACAAGTACTCATACGACCACAGGCTCTTAGCTGTCCTCATCTTTAATGAACTCATGCTTATGCCATCATTGTGACTCAGAAAGTAGTTTTAGCCTGACTTTTACGGATAGGGAATTGAAACAGAGATTAAATTACTTGAATAAGGACAACAAGAAAAGGCATGAAGTGGGGAAAGCAGTTAAACCCAGTGAGGACAAAGCTTGGCCCTGAAAAAAATTAAGAAATGGGGGGGGGTGGGGAGGGGGGGGGGCAGGGAAGTGCAAACAAAGGTAGTATGGGAGAGCAGAGACTGAAATTCACAGCTCGCTCAACAAATAATAAGAAATGCTTTGACAAATGGGGAATTTTAAAGAACATTGCAAAGTGTGAGGAATATATTACGTATGTATTTGCAGAAGTCTGTCCTTAAGGGCTTGATAGACATATTTGAGAAGTCTAGATTACGTATGTATTTGCAGAAGTCTGTCCTTAAGGGCTTGAAAGACATATTTGAGAAGTCTAGAAATCGCATGAATGAGAAATAGCTGCTTTTACACATGGGAAAGTTGTAAAGCAAGACTGCACAACATATGTATGTTTGGGAGCCAGCTAGTAATCCCAGCATTGCAAGGAAGCTGGAGGTAATCTTTATGAAGGCACAGAGGGGAACAAAGCAGAATTAAGGTAGGTGGAAATGCTTTGCCAGCTGCTGGACGGGGACCAGTAGAGCTGCAGTCTGTATATTCTGACTTGCCATGCAAATTTCAGAAGCCATTCCATATTAGCTCTGTGTGGTTCACTGAGTTCAATAGATTTTAGTAGTCAAGCAGCTGCACTCTGTTTGCTCTCCTCCTAATGGTAGGCAACCCTCAACACACAGTGAATTTCCTATCAGAATATGTTCCATCACCATATGACATTAATTCCAGATACTTTTCCATGTTATTTACAATTTCAAATAAAACTCCCCAGCTCTCCAAAAGATACAAATGCAAAAAGCATGGTGACCTGATCTACCGCAATTTCCACCTATCAGTGCTCCACTGCCTCTTTTTTACCCATGCCCCGTTTATTTGTTCTCCCTACAGCGTATTTTAAACTGACCAAAACTATCAATTTTATATGCTTCAAATTGCAAATATATACAAATACATGTGTGTGTAACACACATATACTATATATACACATGCAAATTTAGAAAGTAATAGTTCCCCAGCACATCATTCATCAGTGTCCTGTACTTGCATCTCCACCTCAAGGAAATCCTTGAGAGACTAGGGTACAAAGGGGCACTTCTTCCTATGAAAATGGATGCCAGGAGGCCTGCAAGTCTTTTGGGGGAGTACTCAAATCGTAAATAATTTGCTTTCAGAGTCCAGGTCTTGAGGAAGAGAGGTCAAATTCTACTTGTTCTAAAAGCCTCTCTTCAGTGGGAATAAGTCCCACAGACACTTTGTAGGGCCAACAAAAGACAGAAAGTTTGGGTCAAGGAAGTGTTTAAACTGCTATAGTTGATACTGCAAATTGGTGACTGAGTTAGTAATGATATTAAAATCTCGAGGGTTTCAGAATGCTGTCTGAAATGGAACCAAAGGAAATTTAACTCTAGTGAACCCAGAAAAATATAAGCCATTGGAAACACAGCTCTAAAAGTTCCCTGAAGAATGTAACTGGCAGTAAAAAAAGTGTAAGATGGAAACACAGCAAAAATAAAAAATAACTTACCAGGCAAAACACAAAAATGAAAAAGCACCTTAAGCAGTAAGAAAAATAGTATGTTTCACTGAACATTTTTTCAACAGTGAGTTCACTCATGTCATTATTCTTCCCTCATACTGCTGGTCCCTTTTGTATCACTAGCATTGCCTATCTGAAAAGAAGTAAAAGTACTTGCAGAACTTCCCAATAAAAGGCTCACATCAGGTCTCAGTTTTAATTTTTGCATCAATGGTTCAGGTGGAATCCAATGTACTTCAATGAGAACATTAAAATTAAAGCCTTGTCTTGCAAACACACCAAGTAAACCTAAAAAAATTAGTAGTCTTATTAATGGCAATGATTTGAATGCTCATATATTTTAAATTACACCTGAGCAGTCCTATTGCAGATTTATGACATTAATTAATATCTATTTAAATACATGTAAAGACTAATAGATTCCCTAACTCTGACTTCATGGAAGAAGAAAAGTGGTGGCACAGCATCCAGGATTTGAAGATCTGTGTCAGTTTTCTGTCTTTGGTGTAAAGCCTGACCTAGGGGCTTGTCCTCATCATAGAAATTCCAAGTATTGCCCTTTACCCCAAGTTGGAAGCTGTTGGAAGAAGGGTTCGCCGCAGTCAAGAAGACGCTTAATATGAGTTATGCATCTTGCTCAACTTTATTAGTTTCTAACACCACTTATATAGAATCGATACTCATGCATATTCATAAAGCAAAAATATAATTGGTTATTAGTCTCTTAAGCGCACACGGTTCTCACACCCCTAATTATCATGACTAAAATAAGCATTCTATCCATGTCGCTAATTGTGTTGCTGTGCTTCAGCCTTGTAGTTTGTTACTCCCTATATTCCCATACCGGTCCCTACCTTTCTTGGCCCTGCACCTGCTTTCCCAGCAGCTGTAGCTTGTTACAGCCACGGCCTGTTGGCACGACATAATTACTTGGTCTCAGGATTCAAGAACAGCTCAAGGCTACCTTTCTTGTTAACTTCAGCACAGCAACTTCAGTGCAATTCTGATTACAGGCCTATTCTAATACCAGGCCTGGACCGTGCAGGTCTTCAAAGATTCTAAGGCCACGCTTCTGCAGCCATTCTTCTACAATTCCCCCTTTTTTCTTTTGCACAAGCTAGGCCTGATTGGTTATGTTAAAAACTACTCTCTTTAAACAAGAAAAAACTTAGCTAAAAACTAAAAGCGTTACAATGATTATAATAAAGCGTATTCCTTCCCTCAATAACGTCTTTAACCAACCTGTTATGCCCAGTCCTCTCAACCATTCATCAAAGGGATTATCATCAGCAAGAATATGCTTCATGTTTCCCTGCAGTTGTGACAACTTCTTGTGGATAGATATGGAATGATCGGAAAGGTTCACACAACACATCCCTGCAAAATCCTCACAACCGTGTCCATGTGCTAATAACAAAAAATCTACTGCAGCTCTATTTTGTAATGTAGCATGCCTAACTTTATCTACGTCAAGCGATAACGAACTTAAAATCTGTGATGTAAGATTAAATTGCTTCTCTCCCCAGCACGCTAACCTTCGTATATTCTTAGTGTTTAATGCAGTCATTGCTCCTGGCATAAATATGGAGGCTAAGACATTTGTTGTTACAGACTGCAGATCGACTTGGTCATTACATGTTTCACCAAAGGTGCACAGTGCCCTCCGTGATCTATGAAATTGTGGAGTCATTTTCAATAAGTCTTTCATACGTGGAGCAAAGAAAGTTAAACGCCCTAAATAACGTGGTCCACCAACAGGATTCAAAGGAATCCCTGGCCATGCTCTATCTCCACTATCAAAAAGACTCCCGGTGGCAACTGATAGCCCCCTGATACATTTACATGTAGGCCTCCAGTTTTCAATTCACCCCAAATAGGTGAACCGGTTAGGTTTTGAAACCTTGTATAAAACTCCCATTCACCTTGACGTGCTAGCCACAATCGCCACGGTTCACCAAACCAAATTACTCCAGTGCTATTTACAGGTTGAAGTGGTGGTACCGTGTCGTCGCATTCTGGCATTCCCGTTGCAGTTACGTTAATGTATTTAACGGGCACAATGCTACACAATAGGTCTAACTCCTGCAATGGCAAATGATATGGTCGATTTAAATTCTCAATAACCGTTTTCTGCCATGCTGCATTATGCATAGAAGGCCAAACAAATTGCCCATTTGGACTCATACATGTACCATTCTGATTGGAAGTCAGATCCACTGTTTTAACATTTCAAAAAACCATCAAAATTTGTTTCATTCTCTTGCAGGGGAATACCAATTAAACAAGTTCTAAAGGGGTTGTCTGCTTGTTGCAGACTTAAACAAAAGTCTGTTACCCCTGTGATATTTGCCCATGTCACCCATATGTTTGTTCTAGGCAAGATGTCAAAAATACTTTGGCCAATGGGTAAAAAATTCATCAAGACCATAAACCAAGTCCACCGCTTAAACATGTTTAGTCCTACAATTTCCACAGGGTTTTTTTTTTTGGGGGGGGGGGTTTCATTCCACCCCACAAATCTGTGCTTTCACAGATTCTGATGATGTATATTGTCTCCAGTCAGCATGGTATTACACTAGTCGTATGCTTTCTCTTGCTTCATGCCCGGTTACTAATCAAACACATACACTCTTTACACCATTTACATTTAAGCTTTG
The DNA here is from genome assembly GCF_023638135.1 of Falco biarmicus. Classification (NCBI taxonomy): domain Eukaryota; kingdom Metazoa; phylum Chordata; class Aves; order Falconiformes; family Falconidae; genus Falco; species Falco biarmicus. Next base: position 48,655,977 of record NC_079311.1, on the reverse strand, counting down.
GCTTACAGAACCATTTTACCCCACATAGCATACATCGGCACAATACCCACGGGTTACATCCCTTACAACATAGACAGTTTATTCCGTCTGCTTGCTCTGAGTCTTCTCTTCTGTCTTCTTGACGTACAGGTCGCACAAACTTGCTAGGGACCCATATAGGTCCTTTATCTGTGGAGATACAAAAATAACCTCTATCGATAAATAACACCAGATTAGGTCCTTCCCATACACCTGAAGCCATATTTTTATACAGAACATTCAAAGTAGGAACTGTAGTTGTTTGGTTCCCTCGCGCTGTTTGGTGATGTATAACAACAGGTGGTCCCTCTCTGTCCTCTGTAAGGGAGAGATAGTTTAAGGTAAACAACACCTTAGTCAACCGTTCAGTTACATCTATGTCCTGCGATACTTTCTGTCTCTGAAGATAATCCTTCAGGGTACGGTTTGCCCTTTCAACAACTGCTTTCAGTTCTAAGGTTTGAAGGTTGTCCCATGGTTCACCAGTGATCACTTGTTTCTGCCACTGATTATCGGATTGCCAAACACACGCAGCCTTCTTCATCTTTCATCCTGCATCTGTAAACACCGTTGGCCCTTCAGCTGGTCTTTTTGAGCATAACGGTCTCACAATCCACTGATAATGTTCTAACATCTTCCAGAGAGGTCCTTTTGGCCGGTTGCTGTGTACAACACCTGTATAGCCCATCAAGGCTTCCTGTATGGCTGTTGAATGTCTCAGAAGCCATTCATAATCATCAACACGGACTGGAATGCTGATATCTGCTGGTTCAGTCCCATCAATTTCAACAATCCTGTCTCTTCCTTTTCTCACCAAGGCTGCTACTGCTTCAGGGCAACTTAAAATACGATGTCTGGGTTGCAATGGCAAAAACAACCACTCTAAAATGATCGCCGTATTTTCCCCCTTTTTCTTTTGCCATTGCAAAATAAGGGCAAAAGGTGAAGTGGCAACATTACAAACCAAAATAGATAATGGATGATTCACCATACGGCGACCACACCAGCCAGTCTGAATCTTGCGGGACACAACTTCTAGGGCAGCCCGCTGTTCTGGTGAACAAGTTCGAGGACTGTTGGCTTCGGTGCCATGCAACCAGGATCGGAACGGTTGCAAATCATCGTTAGTGAGTCTCTTTGTGTGTCATCAGGGTGTAAGGGAATCGTGAAAAAGACAGAACAGTCTTTCAAGTCTATCACAACAATTTGCCAAATCTGAGGGACCGTCATAAAAGGTGGAAGAGCAGGTTGCAACACTCCCATCGCTAAAATCTGATCATTAACCTTCCATAAATCATGTGCCAGTTATGTGCATCAAGATTATGCACATAACTGGAAGTACCGGACAAGCTAACGAGCTGGTCACCTGCCAGTCACCCTCCAAAACAGCATCACGAACAATACTGGACCAATGCTGTAGCACTGGATCTTTGCTCGAGTTCAGCATCGGCGGGGTAGCTGGGCTAACTGGAGGAATTGCAGGTATTGAAGTAGTAGGCAGGTTCACTTCAACCCGCTTTTCCAGTTTTCTTAATTTATCCGTTACCTCCTGTAAAGGTTTCTCCGCACTGTTACCACAAGGCTCCTCCCCGCCTTCCCCCTCAGACCCGTCCGATGACGCTCAGGAAGAGGAGGGTGCGTCACCGCACGGCGCTGCGGCCCGCCCTGACGTGACTGGTGCCGCGTGACCCGCTGCCCCGCCCGCCTGGGGCGGCCCGGCCGCCTCTTCCGGGTTCGGCTCGGTCACCGCCGGCTGCCGAGGGGGAGCTTTCGGTTTGGCCGCTGTCTTATCTAAAAGCTCCGGCACAGTTGAACGCAGCGGCGGACATACCCTTCATAGGACGAGTATGCCCAACTCCGAAAAGTGTAGCCAAGAGAGAAGGCTTCGGTGAATCACCCTTCTGCTCCACCGGCTTTTCTACACATCTCTCCCCAACGCTTCTATGGCTGCCGCCGCTACTTTTTTTTTTTTACTTTTTTTTTTCGCTTTCATAGTTTCCAGAGTGTTAACTATAGACCGCCACCCCAGAGGCAATTTCCCACTTCTCTCCATTCCGCAATACTAAACAATAACGCGGCTCGGGGATCTTACTCTTTTTTGGGGGGTTTTGTTTTTTTAGGTTTTGGGGGTTTTGGGGTTTTTTTTGTGGGTTTTTTGTTTGGTTTTGGGGGTTTTTTTCTGTGTTTTTTGGTTTTGGGTTTTTTTGGGGGTTTTGGGGTTTGGTTTTTTTTGTGGTGTTTTTTGTGGGGCTGGGTTTTTTCGGTTTTTGTTTTTTTTGGGTTTTTTTAGGTTTTTTTGGTTTTGGGTTTTTTTTTGTGGTTTTGGTTTTTGGGTTTTTTTTGGGGGGGGGGTGGTTGGGTTTTGTTTTTTGTTTTTTTACTTTTTTCGTGCCCAGCCAACTAAGGTCTCCACTTCTGTCTCTTTAACGCCCTCCCCTCTCCCAAGGACGATGCCAGTTAACAGTTTAATTGCCGCGTCTAATTCCGTTGCGGTCTTCTCAGAGCTCTCCCCTTTCACAGAAAGGATATCAGCGCGGAGAAGCCCTGCCGCGATTACTCGTCACAGCCTTCCGTAGTGCCCCCCCCCACCCGAGAGGAATTTAGTGTAGAGTCCTGCTGCGATTTACTCTATGCGGTCTTACTACCGGCGGGGGTGCGATCTACAGCTCCACACCGAACTCTGGACACCGCTTTGCGCCAGCAGCTGGGGGGATCCGTGGCGGTGGGTGGGTGGGTGAGCAGGGGGAGCCGCGGGCACGGCACGGCACGCTGGCGGGGCGCGGGGAACGGTGCTGGTGTAAGAAGCAATCTGGCTAGCGAAGTACAGTCACTGCGTGTCATGATTTCAGAGTCAAATAATTCAGCAGGTGCTTGACTGGTTCTGATTGTAAACCATATTGTGTAACAGTTTGTCGTAGATGCTGCATAAACTTCCAATCGAAAGGTTTCCACGCTGCGGCTGCTGAACCATCTGGTAAAGTGGCGGTCCACACCAGGCATGCAACAGCAGAAGCAGCCTGCCAGTCTCCCTCCAACATAGCGTCTCGTATAACACCAGACTAATGACTTTGGGGAGCAGCAGGGTGGAGGATAACGCCTTCCTGGCTCAGACCCGAAGGTCACGACAGGCAGCAGGCAGATGACGTTCGTTCAATTGCTGCTGCAAGCGGTTTAGGGTCCGGTAGGAGCGTTTTGTTCGGGGACAGGGTATCGGGGCAGCTGGGATGGGTTCATTTTCTTTATGGGAGTCTGCGCTCTCATTCAGAGGCACGCTCCGACCCGCACTTGTACCCTCTTCCTCACCTAGCACGGGGGGCGGCTCTTGGTAGCTTTCAGGTCGGCATGGAGCACATGTTGCAGCGGCACCCTCCGGAGACGGTGTCGGCTGTAATAGCTCTGTCGCAGAGTTTTTAATAGGCACAATTATGCCTTTTGCAGACGGAGCGCCTTGACCAAATAATCGGGTAGACTCCGACTCGGTTTCCCGACCGAGGAGGTCTGAGGCAGCCATAGCCATGTTTTCCTCCGCAACCATTGATCGTAAATGGTTCATGACCTCCCTCCAGGTAGTCCCCAAGTCCTCGGCCGACTTGCTGCTGCTAAGGATGGCATCGCAAAGGGAATCCCCGATCTCTTGCCACTCAGTCACACTAAACATCAATTGCGGGTCTTTTAAGCGTCCTTTTTCATTCGCCCACCTACAGAGCTCATGGAGCTTCTCAGTGCTCACACTAGCCTCTCGCTTAGCAAGAATATCAGTAAATAGCGTGAGTACCGCCTCCCTTTCCATTATCGAGGAAAAAATGGTCTTACCGGTGCAGGTCCGTGCAGGAGCTCACTGCCGGATTCAGACATCTTTACTCCTTATGGACGCCTTCCTGCTCGAACTCCTCTCAGCAACTTTCAAATCGCAAAGCCCACTGTCGCAATGCAAAGGCAGAGTTTTTCCAGCGATTTCCAGCTTTCCCGTGGTTCAGGCGCCAAATGTTGGAAGAAGGGTTTGCCGCAGTCAAGAAGACGCTTAATATGAGTTATGCATCTTGCTCAACTTTATTAGTTTCTAACACCACTTATATAGAATCGATACTCACGCATATTCGTAAAGCAAAAATATAATTGGTTATTAGTCTCTTAAGCACGCGCACTTCTCACACCCCTAATTATCATGACTAAAATAAGCATTCTATCCATGTAGCTACTTGTGTTGCTGTGCTTCAGCCTTGTAGTTTGTTACTCCCTATATTCCCATACCAGTCCCTACCTTTCTTGGTCCTGCACCTGCTTTCCCAGCAGCTGTAGCTTGTTACAGCCACGGCCTGTTGGCATGACATAGTTACTTGGTCTCAGGATTCAAGAATAGCTCAAGGCTACCTTTCTTGTTAACTTCAGCACAGCAACTTCAGTACAATTCTGATTACAGGCCTATTCTAATACCAGGCTTGGATTGTGCAGATCTCCAGAGATTCTAAGGCCACACTTCTGCAGCCATTCTTCTACAGGAAGCTACCCATAAAACTAATCCAGCTAACAGAGCTTTTCAAACACAGAGGAGTAAAGATCATTCTTTACATATTTTGTAATATAGGCTTTTTTTGCCTAATACTCAAGTACCACTTCAGCTTTGGTCACAGAAATTGATGAGATTCTACTGCTTTTGGAAAAGCACCACAGAGCACGATTCTGATATTCGACATGTCTATGCTGGCAGACACAGTATGGCCCTCCTCTCTGACATACCCGTACAGTTGCAACTGGCAGAATTGAACAGGCATATTGCTCTGAGATGAGCTATTCAAGAACTGAAGGTTACCAGGTGATTACCAGGCATCTAGACAAGTAGATTATGAAGACAGTAATTTCAATCTCATGTAGCCTGAAATGTGCTAAAGTAGAAAACTTTTTTTTTTTTTTAAGTAGCACTTTTACGTTTTGAAAAAGGAGCTGAGGCACAAAACAATTTGAATCACATCCTTAATTGCATTCCTTGAATCCTCCTCATGTTTAGCTGTGCTGCATTGTGTAAGTGAAAGTAGAATGCAGTTTATTGTTTTGAGGTCACCTGTATCCCAATCTCATGGCTTGTTTTGCTGGAGCTGGCAATCTTTTATCTGGAATGAAGAATCTAGAAGATCATTACTGATTAAGGTGTTGCTGTAATATGAAGTATCATTTCAAAATAGCAGCTTTAAGGGACTGCATAAACTGATGGGAATATAAAAGTAGACAGTGCAGTAGCCTCAAGGATTTGCAAAAATATATTCAAAACACTTGACAGTTTAAATCTGTAATGTGTTTTTCAAAGTCACTTACCAAGTTTGAATTTCCCACTTGGATTCTTATGTTCCAATAAAGCCTTTTCATAACTATTAATTGCCACAGACCACAAATGACTATATCGAAGACATGTTATCTTATTACTTTGATCACCCCATGTTATGAAAACCCTAATGAGATTCCAACTTTATGTTTGAGTAAGTATGCATATGAAACATCTATTCTTACTTCAAAGTAGAATTCTTGCTTTCTAGAAAGATATTAAATGTTGTTTCTAAAAATCTGATCTGAGAAATTTCCTTTGAGACTGTAAATGCGATTATCTCAATCACTCCTGAAGATGTCAGGCAGTACTGACCCCAGTGTCAGCCCTTGATGTACACCACTAGTAACTGGTCTACAACTAGGTGTTGTGCTACAGATCAAAAACCTTTAAGCCTAGCAGTGCAATGCAGTTGTTATCAGTTTCTGACACATTAATATATGCACAAGGTGTACATACCTATCAATTAAAACCATGCCAATGGAATACAGTCTAGATAATAGTAAGCAGAGTTGGAAATTATTTCTATATTTTGGGAAAATATGAAAGAATACCCATTCAAACTTAAACATTCTTGTTGACAGTGGGTATCACCCAATCAGTGCTTTCCTTTTCTGAAAATGTACTAGGAACGCTTAGCATAGTTGCAAGTCTGCCTACTTCATCTTAGCTTCACAGTAAGTGCAAAATTATTAATTGAAGCAAAGCCATTTTTTTGTTTTTGTATGTGAATTTCAGACAAAATTATGTTGAGTATACGCATTATGTTTGGGTGAAAAATGCACATTTCTGCACCCTCCCCACACCCAAATATCCCAAAAGAAAAATGCTGCTAATCATAGAATCATAGAAAGAGCCTCAGGAGAACATCTAGTATAACCTTCTGCACACAGGCAGGATGAAATATTTGTGGAAGTAAACCAAATCTCTGACCTTTGTAGAGAGATTTTTGAAGGACCGAGGAAATATGTTACCATTGTCTGGGTTGGACAACCCAGGCCTGTTAGTTGAAGCTGCTGAGCAACTTTAAATTGTCCTTGGAACAAGCAGTGTGAGAAAGAAAACCAGCTATGCCCGAACAAGAAACCAGGTGCAGGGCAAGTCCTGGGAACCGCAGAATCAACACACTCTGACCAGCACACTCTGACCAGGTGCCTGCAGCATGCTCACCCGTCAGCGACACGGACTCCCTGACCAGAAACTTTTATCCAATCACAGGAACTGGAAAGCGGCAAGCCTGTCTGGCAGCCCGATGCAAGCTGAGTTCTATTGTTTTCTGTATAACAGATAGGCGACATTAAATCCAAAAGGAAATTATGATGGGGACACCTCCCAGAGGTGTTGAATTTCTTTCAAATTTGACTAGTGAAAACAGATTTTTCAGCATAATCTGCAGCTGCTTTGAATCAAACTCAGTTATGACTTTGGCACTGATGCTGCCTTCATAAGTCCCAAGTATTTCTTCGATTTCAATGAAAGACTTTGGAAGCTGGGGACACCACTTCAGTGAACTACAGAAAATACACTTCAGTTACACAGCCAGGCTCTAGAAGACATGCAAGTCAAAAGGCAATCAAAAGTAATAGCTGTGAATTCAAGCATGTCTGTTAAGAGGTATCTTCTGCTTCTTTCCTGCTTCTGAGATCTGGACATAGAACAGAACGGTATTAAAACAGATTGAGACCACAGGACAGTAAATAATTTCATACAGAGGAGATGGATTGCTTTTGTCTCAAGCCAGGACTGAGTCTCCAGAGCTACAAAAAGCCCTTTGTGAGAATGTTTATGTTATGTACATTCAATGTCCTCATGTATCAATGTTCTTAGATGACCTGCATGAAACTCAGGGTTTTGAAACAGTGCTGGGAACTAGGCTCCAGAACTGAATAATCCAGACAATGGATGTGATAATCCCTGATACGCCGATGCGAAGCATGAAGCCACTCTGGTGAAGCTCTTCTCATAGCAAGATGCTCCACAGTATAAACATGATCAGAACTGTCAGCATCAAAATATTTCAAAAGCCTATATGCTCCTTTACCCTTGAGAGATCTCATCACAATTTTAATCTAACTGAAAGCCATTTTGGCTAATGCTCATTTGGGCAATAGCAGACTTAACACCATACTCAGAGAGCAGTGGTCCCCTCTCGGGTGTAACGTGGAGCTAACTAACACAGAGCCAGATAAGTTTCTTTGGTTAACACGCCACTGAGACACATGTCATCTGTCTAGGCAAGCTCTGCAACATGGAAGCTTCAAAAAGAAAAACTAGTTGGCTAAAAGGCTATGTGGCAACAAACAAAAATAGCCTCTGTCAAGGCAGGAGAAAAAAGGTAAACAGAACAACAAAGCAGCGTACGAGATGCATCCACATTCCCATGTCTACCTACTGCAAGAGTGGACGTGGTGGCAGTTGGGACTGACTGCCCCAGCAGCATGCAAGGCAGGGACCTGACAAGCTGTGTTGGGAGTTTTGCATAAGCCTAAGTCTAATAAACTGTTAAAAAAAAATAAATAGGCTACTTGCCTCCACTTACTGTTGGTTTCATGTTTGTCAGCATTTCATTACTTTCAGCCCAACCGACTCAAGAGCACACACCTTTCAGTGACGTTAGAAAAGAATCTAGCCCTTTCCAAACAAATTCATGTCTTCCAGAAGTTGCCTGATGCTTTGATGTTCATGAATCGAAGTGCTGTTTGGTGTTAAAATAACAGTCTTAACTGAGAACACCACCTCTTTAAACCCTGCTGCATAGAGCTTTCAACCTGTCGCTGATGCAGCTGTCACCAGTAGAGCTGTGAGCGGAGATTCACCTACTCTCCTCCCTTTGAGAAAGCTGCATAACATGCAGCACAGAGAACAGCATTCGTTTTTCATGTCCAGTGTCTTCCTGTTGTCCTTGCAGTTTGCCTGCCAAAATATCTGAAGACTGAAGAGACTCACTCTGCAGTAATTTTGAAGCTGATGAAGACATTTCTTTTTATATTCGGGTAATATTTAATGAAATACCACATCCTTTTCAGTATGTTACGTTGCTTCTGTTGAAGTATCTGGATTTAAGCCTATGTCTGAGTCCGGATGCAACGGACTCCGCAGGCCCGGCTCACGCCCCGCGGCGGCCGCAGCAGCCGGGCCCGCAGCGCCCAGGCGCGCAAAACCGGGCGCACCCTGCCAGCGGGGAACGGGGAACGGGGAACGGCCACCGGCCTCGGCGAGGCTCAGCGCGCCTGCGCAGCGGGCACCCGCATCTCGGGCCAGCACCCTGGTGGCCCGGACCCCTCTCGTTCCGGTGGCACCGTTTAAAAAACCCCCGCATGCCCGTGACAGCGGCCAGGCGCAGCCAGCAAGGCCCGCCGCGCTCCCCGCCGCGGATCGGCGCCCCCCCCACCCCCCCAGGCTGGCCGCAGCCGCGGGGTACCCAGTGCGCAGGCGTCGTGCGCCGCGCAGGCGCCTTCGCTGGGGGCGGCCCAGTTTCACGCCGGTGTCAGCGTCCGGTCGCTGCGGGAGAGGTGGCGGGGGGCGCGGCGGGAGGTGCCGCCGCTGGAGCCGGGCGGGCCGCGCCGCTTGGTGAGGCCAGGTGAGGGGCGCGGAGCGGCGGGAGGCGGCTGCGCTGGCCGTGCGGGCGGGCCTGGCGCCGGGGACGCCGCTGCCGCCGAGGCGGGGAGCGCGGTGCCGCGAGGCGGGTGCCGGGGCAGAGCCGTGGCCGGGCGGTGGGGCCCGCATGGCTCCCGGGGCCGCTCGGCGGGGCTGCCGCGGCCTGGCGGGGCGGGCGACACCTGGCCAGGCCTGCGTGGAACGTCACCGCGGCGGGGCCGTTAGTCGCACGCGGGGGGGACGGGACGGTATTTGTTTTTTATTTAAACCTGGTTCTTGTGAAGTGTCGCATGTGTGACGATAAGCCGTGGGAGTGTTTGAGGGCACACCGGTTTGAATCGAGAATCCTCAACATTGAGCAAAAGGCAATAAACACGGGGAATGGGCTCTCGGTGCTTCCAGCGGTCACTTCTGTTACAGAGCGTGGCTTACCGTGTCATCGTTAGTGTCGGTAACCTGGAACGGGCCAGGTCTGAAGGTGTAGTGCCATGGAAATGCTTGCTGGTTCGGTTACATTAGCAGTGCTTGTCCTTTTTAGCGTTAGGGTGCTGTGTCTGGCTTACTTGTCTGGCAAGATTTCGGTAGTGTGGAGGCTGCAGGGGTGGCTTCTGTGAGAAGATGCCAGAAGCTTCCCTGACATTCAACAGAGTCGTTGCCAGCTGGCTCCAGGACAGATCTGCCGGTTCCCAAAGCTGAGCCCATCAGCGATGGTGGTTGTGGCAGCACCTCTGTGATAACATTTAAGAAAGGGCAAAAGCTGCTGCACAACAGCAGCCAGAAGAGAGTAGGGAGAATGTGAGAGAAGGAACTGTGGAGGACCCCACGCTGGGGTAGGTGGGTGCCCAAAGGAGGCCTTGACCCCATGAGGCGCCCATACTGGAGCAGCTCCTGGCAGGGCCTGGGGCCCCGTGGAGAGAGGAGCCCACAATGGAGCAGGTTTGCTGGCCGGGCTTGTGACCCCACGGAGGACCCACGCTGGAGCACTTTGTGAAGAACTGTAGCCTGTGGGAAGGATCCCCAGTGGAGAAGTTTGTGAAGGACTGTCTTCTGTGGGAGGGATCCCGCACTGTATGAGGGCAAGAGTGTGACTGCAGCCCTCCGTTCCCTTTCCGCCTGCTCTGCTCAGGGGGAAGAGGTAGAGAAGTGAGGAGTGCGTGAAATTGATCCCAGGAGGAAGGGAGAGGTGAGGGGAAGGTGTTTTATGGATCAGTACTTATTTCTCATTATCCTATGGTTATGATTTGACTGGTAATAAATTAATTCCCCGAAGCTGAGTCTGTTTTGCCTCTGATGGTAACTGGTGAGTGATTTCTCCCTGGCCTTATCTGGACCCACAGACCTTTCATTGTAATTTTTTCCTCTTGTCTAGTTGAGGAGGCGAAGTGATAGAGCAGCTTGGTGGGTGCCTGGCAGCCAGCAAAGCTTAACCCATTTACAGATGATTACCATTCACATTGGTGACATTGGGAGAACAGGCAAGGGTCCTGTTCTTTTTTTCTTTACCTTTTGCATGGGTGTATGCGTTGGGTTATGTGGTAAATGAAGTGCCTCTTTAGCAGTGGCAATAGGAAAAATACAGCTTAGGACAAACAAGAAAAAAAGATGGCAGGAGAAGAGAGATGTGATCAGTTACAGCTGAACAAGGTAGACTGCTGATGTAGTAATTTTGGGATATGTTTAGTAATAGTAATAATATGGTAATTTTGCGGATGTTTAGAAGCTGGCGTATGCCTGCTTTGGCAGTTATTAGCAGTATGTTAGGAGAGGACTGCTGTAAGAATCTGCAAGGTAATTATTCCTTTTCTTAGTATTCCTGTATTGTTTCTTATTTCTGGAGGCACAGAAATGAGAAGGAACTGCTCATATGGAGCTTGTTTTGGATATGGATGGATTGGTTTCAGAGTGATGCTGCTTCCTTTGCAAAGGTTGTGTTTTGTATAATGCTAATATCTGTCAGCTGCAACATGAAAATAAATTACACAGTGCTGCAAGTTGTTAATGTTAAAGAAGATTCTGCTAATTGATGGGGTTTTTTTTTGAGGCAGAATGCTGTCCCAACTGTAAGTTGAGGTAAAGCTGCTCAGTAGTTTTCAAGGCTGTTGTTGATAGGTCATAGAGACCCTTGCCAGCTCTTGTGAGGCTGACCCTCTTTTTTTTTTTTTTGGCATAAAAGACAATGAAAAATAGGAAACACTGCTCTGCTGTTGCTTTTCCAATTCTTGGGATTATTGTATGGACATGGTACCATTTCTGGGAAGGAGAGAAAGCGGCTGCAGAAAATACTGATGCTTATACCTATTTATAGAAGGGGCTTGACATACTGACAAGAGTGGGCAGTAGCCCTCGTTCCTAAAGGTGAAAAAACAGTTGTTCAGATGGTTGGTTTTTTAATTCATAGAAAGTGGTCTCCAAATTCAAGTAGCTGCCTAAATTGAAGAAGGAGAAAAATTCCTCACCGTTTGGTTTTCTTTCTTTCTTTTTATAGTGTCTAAGTCTTGAACTAATGTTGATGGTTTCCATGTCTTGAGTGTCAAAAAGCTAGGCACTGGCTTAAGAAAAGGGTTTGTTTGTTGCTTTTTTTTTAGTAACTCCAGATTTAGGTACTGGTGAGGTTCTATTTTATACATCATACTTGGAATTTTCTGCAATGATTTTGACTATCTTTTGGCTTTGCAGTTACTACCAACGGCAGCTATGCTTCTTCAGGATGTTCTTCTTACTGGCTTTGGCTCATCACAGGATCATACGTGCACAAATGATTGTATGATGTTTCTGTGGAGGGTATTTGCTGTTGGGAAGACTGGAAATGACGTGTTTGAGAAGTGGGATATAAAGTAATAAGTAGCCTCATAGGGAGGTGTGTCCAGCTCAAAAGTGCTTTTGGCAGTTTCTTTTGCTTGAAGTCTTGAGCTGCTAAATTCAGTTGACCTCCAGATGCCAACTTGAAGGTAATATGAAAACTTATCTTCTCAAAGCTTTTGAGGAACAGCAGCTGCTACCCTTTGACTGAATATTACTTCCTTAAAGATTTCCTTCTGGTGATTTTTAAATTTGCTAAATGTTGTCTGTGAACGTTTTGCATCTTCACAGAGGTTGAGGTGTTAATGGTACCCTGACAACACTGCCAGTAATAATCTTCCATGATCTGTTTCTTTGAGGGTGCAGTCAGCAGAGAGAAACTGTATGTCCCAAGTAATACGTGGTGAGAAGAAAGACCAACTTTTGCACAGATGACTAACTGTAGAAAAGCATTTAATGTTTGTATTTTACTAGTGTGAAATAATACTATTAAACAGCCTAATTGCAATGAGATACTCTATTAAGTATGTGTATGAGATAAAAACTTTTTGCTCTTTGTACCCGCACAAAATCTGTGTGCGAAGTAGATAATGAGACAATCTATTAACAGTAAGCTTTATTCTCTTTTTTCTTTATACAATATTTGAGCATTACATATTCTACCCTAACTATATTTTAGTTTCAATTTTTTTAATGTTACTTCGAAAGAAAGAAAAACCTTCATGCTTAGTATTAAGTGTGTAGGCAAACCTGTGCCCACTCAGCAGACTCTTTTACTATGGACAGAAGTGCTTTGTTGAATGATGATATAATTTTGATGCTTGAAGTTGTTCTTGTAGTTAATGGTGATGGTGTTGGATTTCTAGCTTGTCAGGTGTCCAGTATGTCCTGGTTTCAGCAGGGATGGAGTTAATTGTTTTCTTAGGAGCTACTATGGTGCTGTGTTTTGTCTTTGATGTGAGAGCTTCAGTTCCTCAGGGCTTGTTAGCAAAGAGGCAGGAGGGGACACAGCCAGGTCAGCTGACCTGAACTAGCCAAAGTGGTATCCCATGGTATGGGATGCCATGTGTGGTATATGTACCTGGGTGGGGGGCTTGCTGGGGTGGGTGGGTCATTGTTTGGGGACTGGCAGGGCATTGGCCAGTGGATGGTGAGCACATTGCATTGTGCACCACATGTTTCTTCCCTCTAGATTTTATTCTGTGCCTCCCCCTTTTCATGATAACTGCTACTTTCATCATTGTTATTATTGTTCTTTCATTTTTTTCCTGTTTCAATTATTAAATTGTTCTTATCTCAACCCTTGCGTTTTGCATTCCTTTACAACTCTCTTCCCCAACCCTCTGGGTGAGGGGGGAGTGTGTAGTACTTGATTACCAACCCTGGGTTAAACCATGACACAATACTATGTGTTTTTAATGTGCTCTTCAAAGAATGCCATTAGAGTTGGATGATGCAGTGGATTCTTGCATTTTTCTCGATATTTTGCAGTTGCATTCCCCTCGATGCTTTGCAGCAATGTGGAGGGTGGCATCTTTATTTTTGATTCATCTGGTTCCCAGTTCTAAAGTACAGATCAGAAACTGTGCAAGCATCTGTTTAACTGAGGATGCAGCTTTCTTATTTCTACAGCGTGATTTTTATTTCCTTGTCGTGCCTTTGGTTGTAAATAGTCAGAGCCCAGAAAGAGAGTGATGAGGAGGGCCAGTAGCAGGACAGACCCTGAATTTCAGGAGAGCAGATTCTGCCTTATTCAGGGGTACTTTGGTAGGACTCTATGAGAGGTAGCTTTGAAGGGTGAAGGAGCTCAGGAAAGCTGACAGAGATGTAAGTACAGGGTAAGATGCAAGAAAAGACCATCCCAATACTTGGGAAACCAACTAGATGTATTGGGAGGCAAAATGGTGTGCTCCAGTGCAAAACTGGCAGCATACAGGAGGCAGGAACAGTCTACAGAGGCACAGTTTAGAAACATTGCTTGGGCATACAGAGATGGAGTTAGAAAAGCCAAAGCTCCACGTGAATTGAAAATTGCAAGGCGTGGCAATAGCAACCAGAGGAGCTTTTACTGTTACATTAATAGTAAAATGTTGATAAAGTAGGATGTTTTCATGGTGCTAAGAGCTGGCCAGTGTCCTTGTGTGGTGGCTCTCTTAATCTTTCAAAGGTTGTGGAGCTCCTTTTCAAAAAAGAGAAGGTCAGCATGCAGTAGAACAAGCCTGTCAACCTCACTTTTGTCTGTAGGAAGATAATGGAGTGCATCCTCTTGAAGCATGTTTCTGGGCATGAGAAGGAGGAAGATCCAGTCAACTGCAAGTCAGTATCAATTCAGTCCGTGGGAAGGCTGGGGAATATATCCTTGTAGAAGCCATTTCTAAATGCAAGAACTAGGTGTGACTAGGAGCAGTCAGCATGGATTTAGCAAGGGTATGTCATGCCTGCTTGACTAACCTTATTGCTTTCTGTAATGACATTATTTATGCTGTGAACAAGAGGGCAGTGGATGTTGTATGTATACTTTACCAATACCATTAATACAGTTTCCATTGTCTCCCTGTCATCAAATTAATGACATACAGCCTCAGTAAGTAGACAGTATAGTAGCCAGTGGAAAATTGGCTGGATGGTTGGCCTGAAGGGGTGGTGATCAGTGGTGCAAAGTCTATCAGACTGGCAATTAATGGTGTCCTGTAGGCATCGGTATTAGGCTAAACACTGCATAGTGCCCTTATTAATGACTTGGATGATAAGATAGAGTGCAGTCAGTAGATCTGTAGCCAACACTAAATTGCGGAGACCATTCAAAGCACTGGTATGTAGGGTGTTTTTCCAGTGGACCTGGGCAGTCTGGAGAAGTGCACTGACAGGAACTTCTTGCAATTGAACATGGAGCAATGCAGGGTCTTGCATCAGGAATGAAATAATCCCATACACCAGTACAGGCAGGGGCTGACTATCTGGGAAACAGGTCTACAGAAGAGATCCTGATAGGGGCTCCTAGTAGACAACAAAATGAATGTGAGTCAGCAGTGCAGTATGCAGGATGGATTTACCAAAGAAAAAATTATGCTAGACCCACCTGGTTGCTTTTACTAAAGGATAAAATAACTGGATTTGTAGAAGAGGGGAGAGTGGTAGATGTCGTTTACCTCTACTTGAGCAAGGCTTTCAACACTGTCCCCCACAGTGTTCTTGTGTCGAAGGCGGGCAGTTTGCCTGCTGGTGGGGCTGCCCTCTGGACATACTAGAGGAACAGTCTGATGGGAACCTCAGGAATTTCAGCAATGACAAATGTCCTGCCTTGCCCCAGCCCCTACAGTACAGGCTGTGTGAGCAGGGCACAGCCTGGGGAGCCAGGTTGGGGGGGGTGTTGATTCCCTTCTGCTTAGGAGTCATTAGACCTCATATTGACATGTCCAGTTTTGGATTCTCCAGTACAGGAGGAACACTGACCCACAGGAAAGAATCAGCAATGACCACTGAGGCCGGGGGGCTGGAGCCCTTGCCTTGGGAGGAGAGGCTGTGGGACTGGGGCTGGTTCACCTGGGAGGAGGGACAGTTTTGGGGTACTCAACAGCAGTGCTGGCACCAGTGGAAGGGGGATGAAGAAGACTCAGCTAGGCACTTCACAGCAATCCATAGCAAAAATGCTCAGGTTAGCGATGAAGAGAAAGCATTTATCAGTCAGGACAGCTCAGTAAGGTGGTGCCTTTTCTGTTCTTGGAGGTTTTCAAGCCCTGAGAGGACAAAGGCCTGAGCAGCCTTGTCTGACCCTGTGGCTGAACTTCCTTTGAACAGGAGATCGAACTAGAGGTGTCTTCCAGATCTCTGCCAGCCTTGATTATCCAGTGATGTTGTAAAATTTCTAGGCATTCCATATGCAAGTGCCTTTGCTGAGGGTCAGTGCTGAAGACTGAAGAACTGTTTGGATGGTAATTAAATTCACTAAATTGCACTGATGTAGCTGTTGCATTGTAAATACTTTGTAGGTGTTTAGTGTAGATGGATTGAAGTTCAGGAATTGTTTCTGATGCGGAGCAATAGACCTCTAGTCTGCCTGGAGTAACCGATTAGTGCTTCCATTGAGAGTTGTCTGTTGTGCTTCTAATGATCCTCTACTGTAGCTTCTCCTTTTAGTATGAATAATAAAAATCACCTGGTGGTAGATAGCATATAATTCCAGTGTGTTTGTGCAAAACTACCCAGGGAGGAACCTTCCATCATTTTGGTGCTTGTTAGGTACAGCTGGATTGGGTTGGTTTTTGTGACTCTGTATACAAATAGGTTGAATGTCTCTAATCCACTGGCATTGTTAGACACACACAACAGATCTAGGTATGTCTGGATTTGTTTGCTGTAGTGATAATTTTTCTTTAAAAAAAGCAAGCTGTCAACTCTAGTTTAATGTGTGTTCATACCTAGCATCTCAAAATGCAGGTAAATCCATAAAACCCATACAAACTCATATTGGCATAATTCTGAGTGCAGTTAAGAGTTTTGTGGGTTTTTTTTTTCTCCTAAACTTCCAGTAATGTAATTCACAAGTATATGGGAATATTTCGCTGTTTAACTGCCAGGAATTTATGTTTATTGAGGTGGTAACCATTAATTTTGAGTTTTCCTGCTGTGAATGGTATTTGTTGTGGCTCATACCATGTTTGCATGTTTCCAGGGTTTCATTCTGTATTTTTGAATGTAAGTGGCAAGATTCTGAATACATCACACCGACAGCATGTCTTGCAATGGTAGTAGTGTGCATATATATGTTTTCTCAGTGCTTACTGCAAAGGATTGCACTTAAGTTTTCAGCAAGTGCTAGGTTTTTTACTTTAAGGAAGCCATTCCAAGTGACTAGAGGTGTTTATAGTAGACTGAAATGTTTTAATATTTGCTATAGGCCATCAGTTTCACTTGTGTACAACAAGGTAAGCTGAGTTCCAATTTATCTCCAATTTAGATTCCTGTGTGCTGCTTGGTGCCTGCATATTCCAGCTTACAGAGAAGGTTGTTTTTTTTTCAAGTGTTCCAGCCCCTAACTACAATTACCATTTACAGTCTCACAGGTGAGTCTTTTGTTTCTTTTACTTACATTATTGCGTGAAACAATTGAAAAATGTATGGAGAATTTTGCATTTTAAGTCATGCTTTAGAAACTGAACACTACTCTTGAGCTGTCCCATTTTGAAGTCAATGAGATATACTTAAAATGCTCCCAAGGGTAAGTGCTCTGAGCACACATGCTGTGCCATATGGAATTGTGTATTTGCTCCAGCTTTAAGAAATTTTGATCACCCATTCTTTGTGCAAGAACCATGAGTATTCAGCATTTCTTGGGTTTAAACCCATAAAGCAAAGTGATATGATAGACTTAGGAGGGGGAAGAAAATGCTTTAATGCTTACATCTGCTGTTAAGTACTAAATAAATCTTGTGGTTTTTTTTCCGGTGAATAGCATGCTTTCTTTCCCAGTTCTAAGTAGATTTTTTTTTTTAATCTCTTTTGCAGAGTAAGAGTTTGTGTCATATGACAGAGCCAAAATGTTGGATGACATCAAGAAGCGATTTGAATTTCCTAATGCAGTTGTTCAGTCACAGGTAATTTTTTTAAAAAGCATTAAACAAAAGGATTTGTGTATGGATACCTTGTTCCAAGGCCTGTGACCTGACTATAGAAAGGTGATAAGGTAGACTTCTTTTGGGGTGGTGGTGTTGCTGTTGTGGTTTTTTTTTTTTTTTTTTTTCTCCAAAGGCAGAAAACTATAGAAGTAGGGTATTACTAAGTTGCAAACAAATGCCAGTTCCCTTTCTGTGTAATCCAAACATTGGACGTAATTGCTCATCACTGTAAAGCCTCTGCAGGAAAATCAGAAACTTCCCAGGGCTGGAAGGTTTAAGTGGTGCCAAATGGTTTTTAGTGACCCCCTGATACTGAGAGAAGCCAGGAGTTAACAGATGTCATGTGTGGGGTTGAAATACCTGACAGTACTTTATAGAACTGTTTTTAGGACTGATCTGTTTTCTTCCTGTGTGATGAGAGCTGATGAATTACTGCAGACTCGTCTGTCATCAAAGAATTACTGTATACATTGTGATTAGCAGACCAAACCACTTTATTTTCAGATCCATGCCATGACTCCTGATCATGTTTACGTGAAACTCTTTTTGTGTGTGTAAAATGTTTATCATAGTTTTTTAATGGACAGAAAGGAAGAAGGTAATAGGGTCTGTGAAAAAAATACACCTTCCTTGCTTTGGCCATCTCGCATTTCAGGATCACAAATGTTATCTTTTCAGCTGTAGGATCATTGCCAATGTCCTCGTTTTCTTCCTCCTGTTCCTGTTTTGAATTCAGGATTAAATATGTAGCTATTTGTTTGATGGAATAAGCTGATGAGAATGCAGTCTGTGAAACCTGGTGTCTGCTGCCTTTTCAGTTCACCTCAGTCTAAATTGGTTATTAGGTTTGAAAGAAAGATGCAGAAGTCCCCTTCTGATCAACTTGGCATTTAGGAGAGGAAGTCATGTCCCTGAAAGCTAGAGTTATCTAAGGTCTAGCAGAATGTCTTGTACTGCAAATCAGTTCAATTTGTTACTAGTCTTGATGAGCAGGACTTGGCATCTTTGAACCAGTTCATTTTTCTTCAGTGCGGAAGAATGTCCCTGTGGTACAAGTATTGCTGAAATGTCTTGGCTCATCACTACAGCTGCACATCATTAAGGACTACTGGCGTGCTTTGGTTCTTTTGCTAGTTTGCACTTAACATTCTGTGACCTCTTGATAAGCATGCTGTAAGCTTCAAACCATCACCAGGTTGGGATTCAATTTCATGACCGATGTCTTGGTTGGTCCCAGAAAGAGAAGACATCTGCTCTGCAGAGCATGTAATCTACACAGACAAGGATCAGCAAAGTGAGGAACATGAGCGTAGTTTTATAGGTCAAGAAGTTTTGCTGGTGAATCGAGTTCTTAGAATGCAGTGGGCTAATGTACATTTTGGCTTTCCTGTATAGCTCACTGCAAAAGCCATTTTCTATTGATAAACCCCTTTTCCAGTGTAATGAAAGTGTTTTAAGGATGTGGGTGTGAATTAATTTTTGAAGTTACTTAGAAGCAGAAAAAAGAAAAAAAAATAGGAGATTCACTTTGGCAAGTGCACTGAAAGAGATCTAATCTGCCTGGCAAGCATGTTGTTGCTCTTGCAATGGGATTGCTTTAGAGAAGTAGAGATAAATATCAGACTTTGTCCCAATTTCTCGTTCTGTTTTCACAAGAGTAAGATTCCCAAATAATAACCTGTATTTTTGTCAGATGTGTTAGAGTACATATCCAAAGCTTTGAAAGGCATAATCCTTGTAGTCTAGGAAGGTTTAAAGTGTCATCTTTCCTGAAAATGTGGACTGTTATCTCAGAGTGGTACTGTTTGTCATGTCAGGCTAGCAACTAATATCTAAATGAAGTGTAAATAAATCCTGAAAGGAGAAGGAATCTGAACGCATTTAAAATAATCCGTTCCTGTCATCTTATATACTAAAAA
This sequence comes from Falco biarmicus, assembly GCF_023638135.1. Lineage (NCBI taxonomy): Eukaryota > Metazoa > Chordata > Aves > Falconiformes > Falconidae > Falco > Falco biarmicus. The sequence goes on along the minus strand of NC_079311.1, from coordinate 48,636,712 downwards.
CCCAGAAATGTTACTATTAGTTTTTTGTTGGTGGCTTCCAAAAGTAAGGATCTGTCCTACCATAGAGGAACAGATGCAGCTGCTCTTCTGGGTATATTAATAATCTGAAACATTTTTGTGCTCTTACTATTAAAAGATGTCTTCCTGTCTCTCACAGAAAGGGTTTTGTGTGTAGAAGTATCAATGATTATGAAACTAAGACAGGGTAAGGCATTAGAGAAGTGTCAGAAACAAAAGCCTCGATTCCAACACCCTGAAGCCTTTAAGGGTATTTTGTATTTCAGTCCGCATATAGATTTCTAAAAGCGGTTTGAGGAAATCGGACATTCCTTCTATTAAAATAGAATTAGATGCTTAATCTTAAGCCTCAAATGAAGAAACACTCTTTTTTTAGAACAAGCTTTTTTTTTTTTGGATGACCTTGAAAATTTAAGTCTTGTTCATGATCTTTGCCACAAAATAACCTTATGAGGAATACTGTTAACTTCAAATGCCTTGTTTAAAGTAAATTAAACATTTCTGGTAGTAGGTGCAGTAGGGATGTGTGAAGTACTTAAGGTGTGATAGCATGTTTGTTGTCAGTGTTCAGCAAAACTAGTGATGTGAGAATTTGGCTAAGTTTCTTATATTTGGTGTGTTCAGATTCCTCTCTTGCTTTCCCCTCCCTATATAGTAAAGGATGTAATAATTATCTGTACTCCTAAGTACACTGATATCTGTACAGCACTGGATCTGTAGTAGTGTACTGATTCCTGAGTAGGTACCTGATTCTACTTCTATGAGAGGCTCTGTACAAAGAGATCCTTGGATCTATGTGAAGCCGTATGGAAGTTTGTTTCTCTTTTACCTCAAGATAACAGTAAAAAGTAGTATATCAGCATTATGGATATTTTTGGCCCTAAAATGTATTTAGGCTTCCATACCAATAAGTTTGGTATTTGCAATCATGATAAAATGATTGTATGCCATAGCAGTGTAAATTCCTTCTAATGGACAATTGAAAAATAATGCTTAATCTGCATGTGTGTTTTCTTTTTTTTTTTTCTTTCAGGCAGTGGGTCATCTGATTGCTGCAGTACTGAAAGAAAATGTTTCTTCGGAGAAGATCAAACAGGCATCTGACCAGGTCTGTGGCATTCTTTCACTTTTGTCTCCTCTTCCATCTGTACATGCTTACATTCTTCTATGGTTTCCCATTCCCCCATGTGTAGTTTTAATACATGCTATAAGTTAAGTAAGGTAGTTAGCAATATTTGTCTTGGTGTACAGGTAGAAATGGTAAATCTTTGAAATCAGAGGAGTAGTTTTACCTCCCGCAGAAGTCTTTAATTCTGCAGAATACCAACATCTAGACATGATCAGTTTAAGATAATTTTGAATTTATTTACATTCCTGCTAGTGAAGTGCCATAGGGTGAGACATTGTCACTTGAATAGGGAGGTCTTTTAGATAGCTATAAACATTTCAAAAAGTAGGGCATTGCACATACCTGTGTCGTGACGGAGGGGACACAGTCGCTCAATATGAGTGATCAGCAGACTTCATTTATTGTGCCTTAAAGTCACCTTTTATGCCTTGTTATAATTAGCTCATACATATTACAAAAGTTAAGCTCATTATTGGTTAGTTGCCTAAATACCAAGCCCACCCCTAGTTTCTCTTCTGTAGTTATCTGTTCCCACCTGCAACATTCTTTTCCCACCGCAACCTTCCTGTTACTGTGTAACAAGAACAGCCAAGGATAGTGTATTTTTGCTTTACTTCAGGTAAGCTGAGAGCGATGTGCATTTTTGTCCAGCCAGCCGGACTATGTCTATGTGACCCTTTTCAGCTAGCCAGTTATCCACATACCTGTATTGATGTTATATTTCATATTAGCTAAGCAGAGCTTATATTTCTTTGAGAGAGCATGGTCCAAAGGCATGCTTTGCCTTTTAGTTGAGTCAAGCTCGTTTAAGTGCAGGTCTGAACTGAGGGACATGTGTAATGCTGGCATTTGCAAGTGTCATAGCAGTGTAGGAGAGGTGTGAGTTAGGATTTACTCCTCCATATTTTTTTTTCTCCCGAAAAGTTGACTGGTACAAAAATGAGCAGAAAATTATTTGATTCTGTCAGTCGACAGAACAAGAGGCAATGGGCACAAACTGTGACAACAGGAAGTTCCATCTGAATATGAGAAAACTTCTTTGAGGGTGACAGAGCACTGGGACAGGCTGTGGATATCCACTGAGAGGCTGTGGATACTCCTTCTCTGGAGACATTCAAAACCTGCCTGGATGTGATTCTATGCAACCTGCTGTAGGTGAACCTGCTTTAGCAGGTCATTGGACTAGATAATCTCCAGGAGGTCCCATCCAACCCTGACCATTCTGTGGATTTTTCCTCTGTCTGCAATCCTAAACACCCGTGTCCCGCCCCCCCCCCACCTCCCCCAACCTAGCAAACCCAAACCTGAAAAGTGCTGAGTTTTGATGTGAGGGAACAGTGGTGTGTACCTTCTATAACAGAAGCTCCTCCAACGGTCCTGATCATAATCATGTTCCCAAATGACATTCTGCTCTGAGCTACAAGCTGACTGTTCCCATTATGCTGTTCCGTGAAATACAGGAACACTTTCTAAAATGCTAAGAAGCAGAAGATGTGCCACTTAGATGTTACGGGCTGCCTTTTTATTCAAGAGCGTTTTGCAGTGTTCAGTTGTTTAGAGGTTTTCCTTGGCTTTCCATTTGAAAGCTACAAATTAGCAATCTAACCTGTGAATAAAAATTTAACATGAAAACAAGCTGCAGTTTTGATTGCTACTGCCCAATCTCTGTGCTTACTAGCAAATGGAGAGAACTGAGGACTTCATATGGTGAGTAAAGATGACTTACCTTTGAATAGTCGTTTGCATGCCTGCCTCCAGGTCTGTGCACTATGCCTTTCTGTAGACAGAGCCTGATACAGGAGTTCCTGGATTATCTCCAATTGCATCTTGATATTTGTAAGGAAGGTGAAATGATGGTAGCTTACTTGCACAGGCACAGCTGAAGAATTTGTCTGCCTTACCCTTCTCAGAGACTCCTGTCCCTACTGAGGGCATAGGCAGTAGGGGGCAGGAAAGTGGGAGCTGTCCTAGGAAAGGCCTTTCTTGGGTGTAAAATCTGTACCTCGTCTTCCTCTCTTGTGCTCTGTAAGACTTCAGGAGATGTTGTTGAGCCAGGTCTTACTTAGAAGTGTGTTTGAGATGAATGAAGAGAAATCCATGTCAGCCCTCTCATTGCTTGTGTCTCATTCTTTTCACTTCAGACTCCTGCTCTGAACTTGCTTTGGGAGAAGTGTTGCAGTGAGAATGTTGCCTTGCGAACAGCCTGTTCCGAGGGGTTGGTGGCACTTGTTGCGGAGAAACATGCTGAGCTTGACTATGTTCTTCATGGAGCTCTCAACCTAATTCCCTCAGCAAGGTAGTATTTGGTTGCCTTATTGTGTGTCTTTTGTCAGCTGGTTATCGGTCATTGCTTTTCCCTTGTAAATACAGGGTTAAGATGAGAGGTTCTGTAAATGGCAATATCGTCAAATAAGCTGTGGCATTAAGGACTGGCATTTTCCTGCCAGTCTGCTGCAGCCTGTTGCTTTCATCTCAGCAGGGTGACGGTGTGGGTGAGACCTAAGAACTCAAGAGTACCCTATGTGTGCACTGAAACTGTTAGCAGTTCAGACTAATCCTCTGAACTTTGAACTGTGGAGCTTCAGAAATCAATGCACTGCCTACTTTTGTTGCCTCTGTCATGGAGAAGGGGGAAGAAAATTGTAGCAGTGTCCATTATGGTGGAGGGAAATAGATCTTTAATCAGACTGTCCAAATGACTAGTTGCTCAAATGGTTGCTATAAAACTGTGGGTGAGGATAAGGAATACTGGGTTTTGTTTCCTTCTCTGATGAGGAAGAAATCACTAACTCTGCAGCTACTTCGTTCTGCAAATACAATGCCTACATCTCACAGTGGTGTTTTGAGCTAGACTGCCTGTGCAATGTCCTGAGAGAATGCAGTTGTGGGGAAAAAAGACACTGCATAAAACTTATAAATGGGAAGTCAAATGATGATTGGGAGGATGCTTCCTTTCAAATGATGATTGGGAGGATGCTTCCTTTCAAATGATGATTGGGAGGATGCTTCCTTTCAAATGATGATTGGGAGGATGCTTCCTTTCAACTCCACCAACCTTATAAAGTTCCCTGGGTTATCTTTTTCTCATCTGATTTTTGGCAGCTAACTGGATTTTTGCACTAAGCCTTCTCATTTTCTTCCTAGAGGATGCTGGAGTTGCTTTTCCAGCAACTACGCCAGCTGGTTGGTGCTGTACCTGTGATGTATTATGCTGGCGGGCTCAGCATAGAGGTTTCAAGAACCATGCTATTAAGACATGTTTTTCACCCCTTCTAACCTTCATGTAATTAGTTTTAGGCTGAGGTTTCTCACAATCCGAGCTACAGGTGAATTTAGGTTTATGTAAACTAATGAAATGCTTAAGAAATCAGTTATTTTAAAATAAGGACTGTTTCTTTCCTTGTGACATGCTTGTTTACAGCTAGGATCTTACTGTGATGATGCTGCTTCTATGCTGACATTACAATAGGTGGTTATGGATCCCTAGGAAGGGTTTTTTAAATAACATCTGCAAACCACTGTCTTCCAAATGACAAAATCTTAGTGGTTTAATGGCTTATAGTTTGAGGTTAAGGGAAGAAATAAAAGCACTGGTGTTTAAGCTGAAAACATGAGTCCTGTGGGGTAAGGTGGGGGGAAAGTTTCATTAACTGTGGCTGGCAGACTAAGAAATGTGAAATTCCTGTTCAGCTAAGGGTTTGTTACAGTACTGGTGGTTTATAAGGAAGTTAAATGTTAATACAATTTTGTACTTCAGAAAATAAAAAGTATAAGGGAGCATATTTAGGCTTGAGTTTTTGTTAAAAACAAAATCAGTGTTACATATTTAAAGGGCTGGGATCTGCCCCATTTCTACATCATTCTTAAGTTTTCCCATGTGTGAAACCAACACTTGACTGATGGCTATAGTAAGTGCTGACAAATTACCCAGGAACCTTTTATGTATTTTTGGCTTCTCCCCTCCCCAAGCTGCCACGATTCAAACCACATCCACTGTGGATTGCAAAGCAGAGTTTTTGTAGGCTAACCACAGAAGTCAGCGAGTTTAAAATGTATGTAGCCTCAGGAACCGTTTAAACTGGCAATTTCGGATTGATTCCTTTCAGTGGTGATACCTTTTTTTCTTCCTTGACTCTTCATATTGTAGCTTGCTGTTAGTCATCATGTTCTGCCAAATTTTCGTCTAGGTTTGCTCTGTCGCTGTGCAGTGCTGTGTGTGTAATGTCTCTAAAATAAAGCATATGTATGAAGTTAGCAGCTAGTGGCAGTGAGCAGAAAGACTTGCAACAGCTGAGCACCTCTTGGTGTTGAATGGAATTAGGTGAATGTTTTGTTGGCATAGGCTACTCATCCTGTGTTCTTGCTTCTCTTCCTACTGTTACAATGAATTTAGCATGGGGTTAGTGCACCTGGTGGGTTTTATTTTGTCAGGTGTATCAAATACTGAGTGCTAGGAAAGAAATTTTGCTTTGTCAGAGGTGAACATCCAGTGCTTACCTGAGTTGACTTGTTCTGTGGTTCACGCTATCAGCTGATTACACAAATGGGAATCTATTCTTCCCTCTGTGGTACGTCATTGTACCATGTCTCTTAGACCCTGTGTTCAGTTTCCTGTAATGCCTCAAGAGTTTAAACTTCATGGAACATCGCATTTATATGTGTTTGTGTGCATGCATATATCCAAAATGTGTACACATGTGTAAATATACATGCACATTTTTACACACTTTTAACACTGGTCTCCAGCTTTCTGTAGATGATGATGGGAAAACTCTGGCCTGTATTCAATAGTGAATGAGCATATATAATAAAGTCAATCTATTAAAAACCTGTGAAACAATGTATTATTGTAATCTTAAATTGTGAGAAGGATTTATGTGTGTGGGTACATTCAGAATGTTATCATCACCTGAGCATCCCTGCCTGTAGGAGGTGGGGAAACTTTTTCAGTACATCATGCCATTGTGCTGCTTGTGTTCAGGAGCTGAGGGCAAAGCCTAAAACAGCCATCCTCCCCCCACACCTTGCCTGGGAATTAAGACCAGCAATACAGGAGTTTCAGAACAGGGAAGTTGTTTTCTTACTGAGTGTCTTATGGTTTGTTTTTCCCCCTGCTGCATAGTTATCTGAAGCTGGGGAATATGCTAGCAAATTCCCATTTAACTGACTCTTTCTAGCCGTGAAGTATCTAAAATGTTCTCTCCTTCTCCACCCCTGATACCCATCTAAAAGGCTGTCCTTCCTTTGTGTGTTACATTGACAGTATTTGGATTTGGAAGCCTGCTACCTTCCTGTTGGTTGCTTTGCAGCATGGTTCTGTTGAACCTCATGTTCTCATGTTTTCTTTTATAGCCCTGTTTCTGTGTTTTGAGAGCCAGGTGTCACGACAGTCAGAGTACAGGCATATCTTACAACTGGCACATTTTTGGAAGAGAGAAAGAAAACAGAAGCATATTCTATTACTTTTGATCTTCTTCAGTGTTTTCCAGTGCTATTGGCAAAAGTATGAAAGACACAGAAGATAATATACTACTTTGCTTGTATCTGGAATATGAAACTAAGCATTTACTGGTGGGGAGATGCACTGTGGGAATCCGTAGATACTCCGTAGTGTGTCATACCAGCTTATGGAAGAGTCCATCAGCAGGTGGTGATGAGTACAGTAAAGATCTGGCAGTTAAAAGTGGTATTTGCCTTTGTGTTTCAGTTTTCTTTTATGAATCATAGGAGGAATTTTTAAGTTATGATTCTGTGATCATACGATCATGTGCCATTTTTTGAATCTTCAGAAAACTGTAAATATCAAGTCATGATATTTCTTTGACTACGTGTTGTTACCACACGTTGTTGTTGTGCTGATGTTGGTCCAGCCTGTTTGGGTAAATTCCTGTCTTTTTACAGTGATCCTGTTAAGTCTCCCTATTCTTTGATAGAAATGGCTTAAATCTGCTCAAGACTTTTTGGTGTAGCTTAAAAGTCTAAATGTATGTATATGCATTCATACTTCAGGAAGATGTTTGTGGAGCATACTACACTGTGACAAACAATATTACTGTATCTCAGGTTGCTGATGTGTTAAATAAGCATGATTGTTCTATGAGAGGGTTACATAAATTCTGCGTAATTGTTTCTAGTTCACCATTTGAGGAGTTCTTGCAGTTTTCAGTTCACTGATGGAGAAGTGGCGTTACAGATACAATAGATTTCTCAGATTTTTTTTCCTGCTAGGAAGGGAATAAGGAGGAACAGTAAAAATAAAAACTACACGTTTGCACCCAATTCTTTTTTTTCCTCCCTTATCTTGCCCTGTGTGGTGACAATCTCATGCAATTGTGTATTGTATTAGCTCTTCCTGTTACTTATGTGAATAAAGTGAAGGGTAAATTATGCTTCATTAACATGAGTAGTAAACTATGTAATAGATTTTTTTTTAAGGGGATGGTGATGCAGTTGTATAGCATATTCTAGATAAAAAGTCAAAAGAATCAAGCACGATTAGTTTTTTTTTTTCCCCTCTGTTTCTATATTTTGGCCTTGTGGAAGTGTTTCATTATAGAATCCAGGCTATTTTCTTGAAAAATGATTAGGTTGGCTATCTGGCATGGTATGGTTCGGAAGGTGTGGAAAGCACTGCATTATGAAGAGGAGAGCAGGATTTAAAGTTGTCCTTGTAAGCTTAGCCAAGCAGCAGTAAGAGCTGTACTTCTTGAACTTTTTATTGCATGGTCACAGGGCTTTTTTTCCCCCTTGTGGTGGACTTCATTAATTTCCTTAGTGTCTCTCCAGGAGAGTATGCTAAATCCTACCAAAATTCCAGAAATACTGTTGTTTCTTGAATTTTCCTGAATGGTAGATTAAACATAGGAAGAGGCAGATAAAATAGCTTTATGTATCTATTTTATGTAGTCCTTGGCTCCTGAGATCAAAAATCAGCACAAACTAGATGTCTCAAGTGTCTTTTATCACAGTGTGATTTCTCTTGCTAGACAGTGCCATGATTGAAATTTGTGTGCTTGCATTCAGAGAAGAGGTAATTTTCTGGTTTTAACATACTAAAAGCACCAGGTTGAATTAAGCTGGGGCCAGCAAATGTAAGATACTGTTAGAAACAAGCATCACAAGTTTTAATTGGTGCATTAATTATTCTCTCTGGTTTTTTTGCTTGTTATGTGAAAAGGGATACAAAGACACATGGATGCATCACTTGCCCAGAATTGTGTAGGCAGATGTGAGGATGTCCTTAAAGAGAACTACAGGCTTCTTGAATGTTAGTTTTGTTCCTGGGTTCCTCCTGTTACGGAAGAATCAACTAACGTAACTACAGATGTGACAGTAATGTATTTCTTTTTGTCAACAGGAATGTGCATGGTTTAGTAAAAACTATTTGGAAATTACTACACATTCAAGCTGTTCAACTGGGAAAAGATGGAGATGAAGCTATTTGGAATCTGTATGGAATCAGGTTAGTTTCACATCAGTTTTATTTAGATACCATAATAAATTTGTTTGATTTCTAGAAAAAACTTAAGATTGTGTTGATACTGCTTTCAGTCTTTGTGGTTTGTTGGGTTTTTTTTTGGGGGGGGGGTGGGGTGCAGGGGTAACTGTGCAGGTAATCAAGCACTGGCACAGGTTGGCCACAGAGGCTGTGGAATCTCCATCCTTGGAGATACCAAAAACTGACTGCATGTGATTCTGGGCAGCCTTCACTAGCTAATTCACCTTGAGCACATGGGTTGGACTAGATGATCTGAGAAAGTCCCTTCCAACCTAAATGATTTTCTGATTCTGTGTTATATTTTTTTGTTGAAATTTTTAAGGAGTCTTATAGTACAGTGATAAAATTGCCACCATGAGCTCAAAAAGTGCAATAGCAACATGAAGGCTATGTGCAAGAATGAGCAGATCAATACTGGGACTTGTTAGACATACATTATTGCTAATAGTCCTTTCAGTAAGTCTCTTAAGACTGTGGACCACTTCCCTCTCACTTGGTTTTCATGCAAGGTTCCTGAACGCTGTTGCTGTTAAGAGTGGCTGCCATGTAAAAATGGCAAAAAATTCATCCAGAGCTACTTACATAAAGCTGCTTGTCATGCAGTAGCAACCTTCCTAAGGGGACATCTTTGATTTTGTCCAGCTCTTGAGAAACCATCACTCAGTGCTGACATTAACTGCACTTTTCTGGAGAAGGTCCTAGCTTGGTAGATGTCATTAACATTTTTTTCAGGTTGCTTTTAGGCATAGTAGGCTGTAGCTGTAATGCTTTAAGGATATAAAATTCCACTATTTGGAAGATGGGAAATCATGTCTTTACTTAAGCAAGATGAAATAGTGAAGAAAAGCAAAACAGACTTTGGAGTGCTGGATGGGCATGAATGCCTGAAATCCTGTGTGCCTTTGTAGAAAGAACTAATATCACTGATACAGAAGAACAAAGTCCATGCTCTTATAGAACTGTTTTAATTGGAAAGGCAGGTAATGAAGGGTAGTAAGATGGACTTTCTCTGTAGTAAATGAACTTACTTAAAATCTCCTGGTAGAAGAGGCTAAGTTAAACCAACTTAATCCAAGCTCTGTGTGAAAAAGAGGGTATTAGGATGTGGCTGGAATAAAGAAATGGCCTCTCCACAGTAGGGTGAAGAATGATTTATTATGCCCTCTCCCCACCCTCCCACCCCTCAAAAGAAAATGCTGGTAAGATACAAGGGAGGTGAAATTTGGTCATTCAGAATGGTTTAAAGTGTTAGAGAACTGAAAATAAGCAGCAGACTTGCACTTAGCCAGTATGTTTTTTGTTTTTCCTTCTTCCAGTGACCTTTAATTATGAGAGATGTCAGGTTGTTTGACTTAGATTTGAGTATCTAGTAGGTCAGGGCTCTGTGATTTTGAGATCTGACTTTCTTACATAACAGTTTTTGTGGCTGTGTTCTATCAAATGCCATTAAAACTTGCTTTCTTAAAGAAAGAAACAACTGTGTGCAGTGACTTGGCAAGGGTAACTTCCTATTGCAGTGTTCTTGTATTACGCTGTCAACTATGCAAAAGTATTCCATATGGAAACCATCAATGAGAATCAAAAAGCACCAGTATGCTCTCAAGTAGTTTGCTATTGCTGTCTCTCTTGGGACATTTTAAAACCAGTATTAAAGGTTAATAAACGCATTTGGTTTACATCAGTGTTAACTCTGGACAGTAAAATTACTTTTATAATACTGCTTCTTGTGATGATGTAATATCATGAACAGCTCTTGAAAAGAAATGTGTGAAAATAACGTCTTGCAGTTTTGGGGATTGTGTCTGGTTATGTTGTTTGCCTAGGGTGGAGTTAGTTGTCCCCATAGCAGCTATCAGTGCTGTGCTTTGTATTTGCAGCTAGAAAGGTGTTTGTAACACTAGGTATTTTGACTGCTACTGAGCAGTGCTGTCTCTCCAGCCCACTCCTACTCCTTCAAAGGCCATTTAAGGTGGGGTTGGGCAAGACTTCGAGAGGGGACACAGCCAGGACAGCTGACCCAAGCTGACCAAAGGGATATTTCATACCATATGACATCATGGTCAGCAATAAAATCTAAGAGAAAGGAGCTGGGGGGGAGCATTTGTCTTCTAAAGCAACCACTACTGAAGCCCTGCTTCCCGGGAAGTGGCTGGACTTTACCTGCTGATGGGAAGTAGAGAGCAATTCTTTTTTCGTTTTCTTTCAAGTATGGCCTTTGCTTTTCTGTATTAAACTACCTTTATGTTGACCCACAAGTTTTTAGTCTTGCTTTCTCCCTGTCCTGCTGAGGAGAGGGAGTGGAAGAGCAGCTTGGTGAACACTTGGCAGCCAGGTTGACAACACCAAGGTCAACCCACCACAGAGGTTTTCTGATTTCATTTGGAGAAGCCTCTGTAGTAGTTAGTGCTGGGATTCTTCACTTTCTGTAACACGCCTTGGAAAATAGAGATTACCTCTGTTCCTACAGAACAGAAAGTGGGAAATGTTCCTTTTACCTTAGTAAGTTGGTAGAAAACTGCCCCTTATATCACTGAATTTGGGGATTCCTAATTATTTCCATAAGCTGTGTAAGTATCACTGGTTTCTGTGTGGTTTTTTAATAAGCAGTATTCCAATAGCGGAAAATACCGAAGTAAATATGCTGGAGTATTCTTAAGGATGTGTGAAAAAGGTGATGTGATTTTTAAATTCACCTATGTGATGTGCACTTTTTGGTATGAAGTTAGGACCAGCTGTAGCAGACACAGTAGTCTACAAGTTGGTCTCGCTGTAGACTAGAACTGAGCATTCCCAGTGGCTTTATTTGTCATCTGGCTTGAAGTTGTCTGTTTCCTATGCATATTAATATAGATGTCCAGTAACCTAAGCTCAAGCTGAATTGAGGGGGAGGGCAGGGAAGAGTGGTTTTTGAGGAATGCTTGTTAACATTGTCAGTGCAGGTGAGTTACGACATGCATGTACAGAATTTTACTGTAACTTTTACTGAAAACTGTTCACTTTCTTTTGTAATGGACTAGTATTTTACATTGTTCTTAATGATTGACTATGCATGGGGTTTATATTGTGCTAGAATTCTGGAGAGCTGCCAACTTTCTGAAATAAAAATTCAGACCAGGTAGAAAAATGCTTTAAAAATGTGTATTTGACAGAGTAAAGCGCTATTCCATCTCTCTGAAAGGCCAGGGAGACAGCTGCATATGCAGAAAGGTATGTTGGCTGCAGACATTGTTGGCTCATAAAGGCGCAGCAATTTGTCACTGAATTTGTGCTCTAAATCAGATTGGAGTTCTCCTGTGTTCAAAGATGTAACAAAAAGGTTGAGATGACCGCAAAAAATTTTTTTTATTGTTGCCCCTCACATAAGGTTTATCTTTCTTTCCCTAGGCATTTATTTGCAGGTGGATAACGGCTATTGCTGGTTGTGCATTTTGCTTTATCCTGAACCATTGACGACAGTTTAGGGTGGTAGCACTATAATGTCATTTAAAGATGGGTGTTTTACACACAGTGCTGTGCTGGCAGTTCTTAAGTTAGTGTTGATGATAAATTGCATCTGCACACCTCATTTTCCCTACCTCTAATAGCATTATTGAATAGAACTTTTTCAGGTTGCACATTTCAGTGTTTCATTATTAATAACTGTTCACTATGGAGCTTAGCAGATTACTTTTATCGTCCAGTTCCATGCAGTTAGTTTCAGAACACACACAATTTTTTGTAAAAGGCTTGCTTTCTTCCAGATACTAAGCCTTTTTATTAATTTTTAGACCTGTGCTAACTTCATAAAGGTTCCAATGACTTCAGTGTCAGAGCAGCACTTAGATGACTGGAGATGTACCCTTCTCGTTAGGAAATTTAATTAATTCTTAAAATATGGCAAAAGTATTGAAATAAGCAGCTGTTGTAGCTCTGTATGTCTATACAGGGCTACATACTTCCAAGGTCCTGGCAGGTATGTGAACAGTGTTTCTAGCTTGCTGCCTGATAAATGATCCTGCTTGTCACCTTGCAGGATTCAAGTGCTAGACAGGCAACAAGTTTTTCTGCCTTTTGCATGCTGGCACCTTGGAAGATTGCTATGAGGTAATAACCTTAACCTTTCTAGTCTTTGTATGTGGATTGTAAAAAGACTCCAGCTTTAGTAAAATATTTACAGAATCAAGGAAGGGGGATGTTAACTTATATGCACAGCCTTCATACAAATTTTAGAGAAATTAATGTGAAGTGCTAGGCTTCTAGTCCCAGATATGAAGGCCAGACCTGTAATATATGCATACTTTGTGATCTTAGTATTTGTTTTCCGAACATGCTTAAAGTAATCCATCATATCAGCCAGCTTTCTGAAAGTCCCTGTGTCTTCAGATTATTTGCCTGAACAGAAACACCCCTCTGGAAGAAAAAATTGTTTGAGGAACAGAGGGAGAACCCAACGTAAAAAAACCCCAAACCCCTGAAACCCAGAAAGCCCCCAAAACAAACAAAAACCCCCTATCCCCTCTTCTGAGCTTGATAAATTGTTCCAGTGACTGATTCTTCCTTAGTGAAAATACATTCTTTTTTCAGGCTGATTTTGCAAGTTTAATTTACCAACCTCTGATTCTTGTATGCTACCCTGACAATTCTGGCTGTATGAAATTCCTAGACTCAGCCCGGAGTACTTCAACTGCAGTGACACTGTCCTGTAATCTAATCCTTGTTAGCTTTTGCTTACATGAAAGGATGTGTTTTCCTATGCCTTCATGAGACAGCCGTAAAAAATCTGCAAAAGTTTCATTATTCTTTACTTTAGTTTTGCTTCTGGCAGAACAAATTACATACTTCAGTCTTCCATCCTGCCCAGCTTTTCCTCCACCTGCTACTTAAAAGATAGTCACAGTTTGATGCAGGTATCACACTTCCAGGTGGTTTAGATGGCCTTCATCATTGACTTTGGAAGTGGAGAAGGTGTTGGTGGTAGATTCATCTGAGAACAGGTGACTGTTAGGCCTCAGTACCTTGTCAAATGTCAGAGGGCTGACAGTAAAGTGGAGGTCTCTAGGCTGGTGGTATGGCCAGCCTTTCTCCTTTCTTGCTTCTTTCACTGCCTGAAAAAAAGGAAAAATAAATAACTGGTAAGTGGGATGATGGTCACCTGTATTGGTCTCGAGTGCTGAAGAGTTTTACCTATGCTTTAAAGACTAGATTGATATGTGACATGTAGTTCAAGTTTTTCTGTGGGTGTTACTTGGCGCCCACTGCTAGAGCCTGGTGCTGCTACTAGTGACTCAAATCAGGCCTCACATTTGAACAGTGATCCTTAGTCGTTAAAAAAAGAAAAATCGGATCAAGACTTTTCAAGTAGAGATTTTGTTTTAATGGTTTCCTGGAGTTCCTAAAAAAGTGTTCTTTTGATGGTGTAGCAGTTTTAGCAAAGCTGGTAAAGTGAGCTGGTAGTACCAACTATTCTCTATTTCTATAGCTGCTCTTATTTTGAAGATAGTTATTTTGCACACTTGTTTTCTGCATTATAGATCCAAATGTGATTTCTTTATGTTTCAGGAGCACTCCTCATCCATTAATCACTGTCCTTGAAAACAGACCTGATTGCTGGCCGGTTCTGCTGCAGCAGATAACAGTATTTTTCCAGCAGTGTCCAGAGAGGTAAATGAATGCATAATTAAAAAATAGCAAATGTGTTTGTATGGTGTGAGTGTAACTTTTTTTCTTGAAGGCAGCTGCAAAGAGCAGTAAGAATTGTCTTTTGAAAAGTTAATGACACCATTTGAAGGGTAAACATAAAATATTAAAAAAATACTGAAATGATTCATCAGCAACCAATTTTTATAGGTCTCTTAAATTCTTGATAGAATTTTTATGGACTTTGTGGATATGTAAAAATTTGTGCAAAATTGATAGCACATCTGGAATTGTTTTTAAAAAATAAGCCCTTTGATTATTTGCTTTGTCAAGTTTTTCACTGCTTAGTCGAAAAAGATGACTACTATGCAGGTATAAGTCAGCTATACAAAATGGTGAGATGATAAAGGGAAAGCACAGATGATAACATCTCACAGTAAAGGATGAGATCTTTAAAAATCATGTATGCTGCTTGATTTAAAAAAAAAAAAAGACAAAATCAGTGGTACAGCTTTATTATAGAGTACCTTTAACAGTGAACAAATATTAAAGCTACCAACAGTTTCAACATTTCTTACGCTTATTTCCAAGGAACTTCAGTATAAGATACCAAATGCTGTAGCAGCCTTAAATCCAAATGCTTTCAGTGATTTTTATACCTAAATGTATGCTTTTTCAGATAAAAGCGTCTTTTTTTTTTCTCCTGTTCTGGAAGTCTCAAACAAATCCAACAGAGTAATATACAGTGAATTGACTTCTGTATTCTGTTGTTCTGAGTGAACAAATAAATTAATATCTTAAATGGCTAGCGGGTGTAGACTACATGATCAACAGTAAGACTTCCAAGCAAAAGTGTGTTTTGTTC
The DNA here is from genome assembly GCF_023638135.1 of Falco biarmicus. NCBI lineage: Eukaryota > Metazoa > Chordata > Aves > Falconiformes > Falconidae > Falco > Falco biarmicus. Next base: position 48,621,586 of record NC_079311.1, on the reverse strand, counting down.
CATTTAATTAATTTAGAGTATCTTTAAAATACTGTTTGTAGACTTGTTCTTCCACTGAGCTGCTAAATCTGGGATTCATGAATGGTCTGATCAGATGTCTGAATGGTAGAATAAACTGTGGACTTTTTGCTGGTGGCTGGTTGAATTGCCGTGGTTTAACCCCAGCCACTAATTAAATACCACACAGCTGCTTGCTCACTGCCCCCCTCACCCAGGGGGGTGGGGAGGCGATAAGAACAGTTTTATAATTGAGACAAAATAAAAACAAAAGAACAGTAATAACAATAACAGTTGGAATGGAAAGGGGGGAGAGCGGGAGAGGAATGAAATCCATAGGGAAGGAAGAAAAGAATACAAATGATTCACCACACAGTTGCTTGCCATGTGCTGATGGATGCCCAGCAAGTCCCCCAGCAGCAATCAGCAGCCCTGACCGACACCCCCCCACCCCCCCTCCATCCCCTGCCCCGGTTTATATACTAAGTGTGACATCCCATGGTATGGAATACCCCTTTGGCCAGTTCAGGTCAGCTGTCCTGGCTGTGTCCCCTCCCAACTTCTTGTGTCCCTCCAAACCTCCCACCAGCAAGGCCTGAGAAACCAAAAAGTCCCTGACCACACTGTTCCCACACCAAACACAAAACACAGCACTGCACTGGCCACCAAGAAGAAAACTAAGTCCATCCCAGCTGAAACCAAGGTGTGAATTAAAACAGGAATCGTTCTTGCTGAAAAGGAAAATATCTCAAACTCCCTTTGCTGCTTTTTGTGCAGAGGTTTATGTGGAATAAAGTTCTGGACTGGGAATGTATAATCATGGAATCATTTGGGTTGGAAATGACCCTTAAGAATACTGAGTCCAACCATTAACCTAGCGCACGCAAGTCCACCACTAAACCATGTCCCTATGCACGATGTCAACAAGTTCCACCTGTGTTGACATATATCTGTTACTGAGTCTTTGTAAAGCTTTGTGTCAGGCTAAGTCTTGTTTAAAACTGACTTTTAATTCTGATTCCCTGTATATTTGTTAATGTATTGATCACTAGCTTTATTTGATTGTTTTAATAATGTCAGGCAAGAATGGCAGGTATTCCTGACAAGGTCAAACTAAGAGAATTGTTCTGTGATAATTTTTTTACTGGGAAGCCATCTTGGCTAAAGCAGTTCTTGTTTCATGTAGCTGTTCAAGACCACTGGGCAAAAACTGGCAAGGAATGGATGTCTCTAATTGAAATTGGGGTTTATGTGTCTTAAAAAGATATTTCTGAATTATCTTGTCCAAATGCTACTTCAGAGTGGTACACTAGTCTTTCATGACATTCAGCAAGGAAAGTAACTTTCTTGAGTCATTGAGGTGGGGAAAAAAAAGGAATAAGAGTGTCATAATCTGCAAGTACATATTGAGTAGTATTCGTGCTTAAATATTGAGTCCTTTCACAAGTGTACTTCACTGTATGGTTGCCATATAAGGTCTTACAACAGTATTTCATGCTGGTATGAGAATTTTCGTGAGACTTATTAATGCCTTTCATAACATGTTTATGTTAATTGCATCCTGTAAATTATTGCACAGAATGCCACATAGCTTGGGTTTTCCTTGTGATTTTTTAAGTTTTCAGTAGAAAGTGTCTTGGCAAGCTTATTTCTTGATCTACAGGGCACAGACTTCATGTGTTGCCCTCATGGCTCCATTTCTAAGATACCTGTATTGCGAACCATCTCAGTTACGGGAACATGCTGAACTGCGAATGGGTTTACTTAAGATCTTACTTCAGCCTCATGGTCCAAAGCACAAAGAAACACCCTCTGAGCTGGAATGCCAGATTCTTCAACTTCTGTGTGATTTGATTCCACATCTTCAGGTACAGTTGTTGCCTGACCCCACCTTTTACAAATGAATGCTATCAAAGAAATAGTATTATTATTATTGTCTTTCAAGCATGCCAACACAATATTCTCTTCCATTTCCTATAGACCTGATTTGTTGATAGTACTGAAATCTATAAAACTGGCTTTTTCTGGTAGAAGGTAGAAGTTTTTGTAATTGTTCAAATCTGGTACACCTGCGTCATGGTTTAACCTCATACAGTAATGAAGTGCCACACAGCCTCCTGCTCGCTCCCCGCTCCCCCAGAGGGCTGGGGAGGAGAATTGGAAAGGATTGTAAAACTTGAGGGCTGAGACAAGAACAATTTTATAGTTGAAATAAAATAAAAACAAAAGAACAATAGTTATCATAACAAAAACACTGAGAATGAAAAGGTGGGAGGAGAGAGGAATGAAACCCAAAGGGAAAGGAGAAAACTAGTGCCACACAATGTAACTGCTCACCAGTTGCTGACTGATGCCCAACTGGTCCCTGAGCAACAAATCAGCAGGCCCTGGCCAATACCCAGCACCCCTGCAGTTTATTTACTGAGCACAACATCCCATGGTATGGACTACCTTTTTGGCTAGTTCAGATCAGCTGATCTGGCTGTGTCCCCTCCCAGTACAAACACCACCCAGCAATAAACAGTAGTTACCAATGCTGTTTATAAACCAAATCCAAAACACTGCACTGCACTAGCCACCAAGGGCAAAATTAAGTCTATCCCAGCCAAAACCAGGACAACCTGCTAAGGTGACAATTGAAGCACCTATTTACCATAATTATTTGCTAGTAGTCACCTCAGAAAACTTGTAGAGATACCCATGAGAGTGAAAATATTGTTAAATGGTGAGGTATTTGTTAAAACCATGCAATTTTTAACTTAACATGGATAATACTGAAACAAAACAAGCTGTACGAGAAGTATGATTTAAGTACTCCTAGGTGGTCCTTTCTCTCTTTGTAACAGAGAGATTAGTAGATCTGAAGGTGGAAAATCCCTCTGGAATGCTGAAGTTATTGTATGTGTTTTAAAGTTGCACAGTGATACTTGGTAGGAGCTTGGGATTTAAACTGTGTCCCCTTTGGATAGGCGGTCTACAGTACTAATTAACATTAACAGCACTGCTTTTCATCATGCTTTGCTGTGATGTTGGTTGAGCATTTTTGTACCTATGTACTTTTTCCTTCCTCCTGAGCATTAGAGCAACATCTTCATTTTCAAATGTATTTGGTCAAGCATGAGGTGCTTCGGTATTACTGCCATAGATCAATATACTCAAACTACGGCCCATGGGCTGGATACGGCCCCCCAGGGTCCTCAGTCCGGCCCCCGGTATTTACAGAACCCCCTGCCCCCCCCCCCCCCCCCCCCCCCCCCCCCCGCCAGGGGTTGGGGGAGGGGGGAAACCAAGCAGCTGCAGACGGCTGCCTGCCACTGCATCCGCGTGCCAGCCCCCTGGTTAAAAAGTGTGAGGACCCCTGCCATAGAGAGAGGGTTTGATAATATCGATAATGTAAAGCTAAATAGGCTTGATATGAGGATACTTGGCAGCATCTTCCTCCTGAGGAATTTTACTAGTGAAGTCTACTTTCTACTGCTAGCTGCTTTCTGCAGTCTTTTGGACTAATAGTAACTTGTATTATACACATTTATCTTGGTTCAGGTCTAGTCTTTGTGATGACAGGTACATGCTGACTTCTTCTGGTCATGGGACATTCCTGATTTTGCCTTCAAGTTATACCTGAACTTCAGGATAACATTGTGTCCTGAACGTATGACCAGGCTTCTGACTTGGTAACATTTAGCTAGAAAACTGGTGCTGAGGGAAACTTAGAAAATTAGTTATGAAACTTTCTTTCCTCCATGCTTGTTGGTGCTTTTTTTTTTTCTAGAAATCTGTTGCAGTTTTTAAAGCTCAGATTATTTAAAGCTCAGATTAATAGGTACCTGTTTTGTCTTGCCTGAGATACAACTTTCACAATGGAAAGGGAAGTTCTTTCTTCAAGAAGCCTGTTTGATGGGCTGTTTTATAACCTGTCATTCCTTCTTCTTTCTCTGAACCTCAGGTTGTTCTTATCCTTCCTTTAAGCTCAGCCTTATTTAGTGCTCCTTATTGTATGAATGCTGGAGTGCTTCCAAGTCATTTTGTCTGACAATATCAACCAAGCTGTCAAAAGTACAGTTCATCACCTGCAGACTTCACTGTTGAAAAATTCAGCAGACCTGAGACTTCTAATTAGAGCATATTATTCATAGAATTTGTTCAAAGGGACTAAAAATTGAGATGTTAGCCTTGCTGCTGGCTCCAGAGTTTGGATGGGAACAACTGAGTGCCTGGAAGTAAAATTTCAAAAGCAGAAATGCTGTCATTTAATACATTAGGATTTTGCGGCAACCTGCTTCTTTAAACCTCTTTGCTTGGCTTTCGGGTATGGAGATACTGCTTTTGGGTATTGCACTTCAGCTTTTCATCTTTGTAGTAGGTAGGTTATGTGGTGGTCTAGGGGCTGGTAACACCACTGCCTTTGTCTTTTCAGACATATGTGAAAATCTTAGTGGTGTGGTTTAACCCCAGCCAGTGACTACACACCACACAGCTGCTCACTCACTGCCCCTGTGTTGCGATGGGGGAGAGATCTCAGATGAGTGAAAACCAGAAGACTCATGGATTGAGATACAGACAGTTTAATAGGGAAAGCAAAAGCCGCACAAGCAAGCAAAGCAAAACGGGGAATTCTTTCACCACTTCCCATGGGCAGGCAGGTGTTCAGCCATCCCCAGGACGGCAGGGCTCCATCATGCTTAACGGTTACTCAGGAAGGCAAACGCCACTATGCCAGAAGTCTACCCCTTCCTCCTCCTTCTCCCAGCTTATATACGCAGCGTGATGTTCTCTGGTATGGAATACCCCTTTGGCCAGTTGGGATCACCTGTCCTGGCTGTGTCCCCTCCCAGCTTCTTGTGCCACTCCAGCCCTTTCACTGGCAGGGCCTGAGAAACTGAAAAGTCCTTGACTTCAGGGCAAACATTACCCAGGAACAACTAGAAACATCTGTGTGCTATCAACATTATTCTCACACCAAATCCAAAATACAGCACTGCACCAGCGACTGGGAAGAAAATTCACTATCCCAGCTGAAGCAAGGACAGTTGGTTACATTACAAAGGAGGCAATAATCCTAGAGCACGATGTTTCCATTACAAGAGTATCTACCTGCTACATTGAATCCCACGCAATTTGTTTTATGTTGCTGAGAGTGCTCCAAGAGCTGAATTAATTTGCCATTGGTTTTGAGGGAAAAAAGATTTTTTTCTCATCAGCTACCAAAAAAATCTTTTTATTCTTTTACATTTCTAATTTTACTTCAAAACATTAAATAGGAGGTCATGTATTTTTTTGTGAAGAATTTAAGAGATTCCTGTATTTAGTTTATAATTGTGTTTTTTCAAAGTCTAAGTAATATTTGCAATGGAAACATTGCAAAGCTAGTAGAAGTAATTCTAAACTCAGGGAATTCTGTGTGGGTAGAAGGGGAACTAAATCAGTCTCTATTTTGTTTTTTAACCTCTCTACAGCTTAAGGACTTACTGCAAGTTACAGAAGCCTTTTTTTTTCTACAAGAACTATTCCTTAGCCTACTACGCTATCCTGTGTTTTGGAAAGTTCAGTTATCACATTTTTGTCTGCAACTGTTAAGCTTCTGTGAAGTGTGTTTAAATGTAATGGGAGAATGCTCATCTTTGATCTCTTTAATAGAGGACAACTTTGAGCTCTTGAAAGAGGTAAGAATTATTAGGGAAAAAAATAAAACAATTTTATTGAATTTAAATAATATTCTGTTTAGTACAGTATTTAAATACATGGCATTCATCAGAATGTGACCTATGTTGTTTCAACAGCTTCTAATTTTTTTCAACCAATTGCAGGTTGAAGACCTTCACAAGGCAAAAATGTAACATATATACATTAACCTTTTAGTATGGAGTTGGTTTAAACAGAGCTAAAGTGGTTTGAACAACGTAACAAATTAAAATGTTGTAGTTATTCAGTTAAAATGCTATTTTTACACTATTTATTTTCATCATTGTGTGTACTGTGTTGCTGTGTGTGCATTTAGTATGTTTCATGAAGAAACTTGTTACAGTCTGGGTTGTTGCCTGTCTGTACTGTTTAATGGTACTGAAAAACAAGACTTGAACCCCTCTTTTTTTCCTTGTAGGTATTTCCAGTGGAACAGTGTATAATTGGGCTAGCACTTCTACTGCTGCAAATGCCAGAAAGTCAGCAAAAGTCTGTCTTGAGTCTAGGTAAAGTTTTTCTTGTGTAATAGGAATCCATACTTCCAAGACAGACATTGTTTCTTCATGTTTATGAAAATAAGCCCTGCATTGTGCTGAAGTTGGATTGGGCAGTGAAGTATCTTTTTGTATGGGCAGGATTTTTCCTGCTTTAAAAAGTAACTTTTGATCTGATGGTAATAAGGATAAATTTTCCTGCTACACTGACTTTTTCTGTGGATGTTACTGTATTCTGAGCTCCCTGCTATCTTGGAGCTTATGTGTTTCATTTTTGAGTCAAAAACAGGATATTCTCAGCTGAGATTCATGCATCCTGAATGGTTCCTTTTGACAGATATTGAGAGCAGGCCTGACAGTCATGGCAGTGTTTGACTGAGCTGTTGACTTAGAAGTTTTGATTAGTGGAATTATTTCAGTAAAAGCAAAGGACAGTGCTACGTTCCGTTGTTGTTTTTCTTGCTGCCATCAGGTACTTGGCTATAAACAACAGAAATGTGTGGGTCTCTTAAGCTGAATTGGAGTTTTACCAAAAAAGTCTTCTGCACTTCAGCTCTAGTATGCACATACTGTAATTCTGGGGACTGTTAACGCTGCTTGACCAGAGTGTTGCCTAAAAATGTTTGTGTCATGCCAAAAAGTACCAACTATGTTAGTTCTTTTTTCCCAAGTAATCTTTGTTTTTCCCCACCTTGTCTTAAATAGCCTACAAGCTCCTTTCCTGTTCAGAAACCCAGAACATCTCAATCACAGTCCTTACTTTGGTGATGCCTGTGCTACAGATGCTATCTTCTACAACAGTTGGGGACTGCCTATCAGAGGATTATTCTGGAACTACCAGGCAGCAGCTGGCTGTAAATCTTTTAGGAATATTACAGGAAGAAGGTGTGAAGGATAAAAAGGAATTGGTAAAGTTATACAGTTTCTTCCTTCTTCTAGGGCAGGTAACAGATGCATAGGGTGTGGGGCCCCATACTAGTCCCTGGGGGACCCCACTTGTGACAGGCTGCCAGCCTGAGTAAAAGCCATTGACCAGCACCCTGAGTGTGGCCTGTGGGACACCTGCCTGCCCATCTCACAGATCACCCACCCAGGCTGTACCCTGACAGTGTGTCCAGGGGGAGGCTGTGGGAAACGTGTCAAACGCTTTGCTGAAGTCCAGGTGAGGCACATCCACTGCTCTCTCCATGTCAACAGAAGATGTTGTTTTGTTGTAGAAGGTCGATCAGGTTACCTTGGCATGATTTGCCTTTGGTAAATCTGTGCTGGACTTTCCCAATCACCACCAGCTTCATTTGGCTTGTAACAGTTTCTAGGAGGACTCGTTCGACCACTTTCTCAGGGACTGAAGCAAGCTGATGGGCCTGTAGTTTCCTGGGTCCTCTTCTGGGCCATTCCTGTAGATGGGTGTGACATCTACCCTCTGCCAGGCGTCAGGAATGCCCCCTGATCTCCACCACTTTTCAAAGATGACAGGCAGTGGCCTCGCAGCAGTGTCAGCAACTTCTGTTAACACCCTGGGGTGGATTCCCTGCGGGCCCATCCACTGATGTGGGCTGAGCCCTTGCAGAGGGCCACTGCTGGTGGGTCACCATGTGCACCGTGGTAGCTACTTGGTCCTGTGGTCTAGGGTCCAGCTACGCTGGTAGAGACACAGGCAAGGAAGGTCTTAAGAACCTCTGCTGTGTCAGCATTATTAGTAAATTGTTTCCCTGCCCTGCTCAGTCATGGGCCTGTGTCTTCCCTGTGCTTCTGCTTAACTGCTTAGGTATCCAAAGAACCCTTTCTTCTTCTTGATGTCTCTGGCCAATTTCAGGTTGTAGCAGAGCCTTAACCTTCCCGTCTACATCTCTGCATGCCCTAGCAAGGTTCTTGTAGTCCTCAGTGGGTGTATGGCTGCCTTTCCACAGCCAGTATGCTTCCTTTTTGCTTTCAAGCACATCCAAAAGCTATATTCAGTGGTTTTGGTTTTTTTTCCCCCAGTGATGTTAATAGGAAACGGTTATACTTGTAGTCCCAAGATTTTGAAAAATGTTAGGATGTGGCTAACCTGCACATCTACTTTGCCATTGAGGGATTTTATACATATCTTTCAGTGTTGACACACTGGAATTTTCTACCTGACCTACTTGAACCAAGTGCAGCATTAAAATAAAAATATGGTGATAGCTTGTTTTCATGAAGCTATTTCATGAAATAAAGGGAGAAGGGAGTTAGTACAATTGTGTAGCAAAACCTTTGTACTTTGGGGAAGTACTGTGGAATGGGAAATACCAATACAATATTTCAGGCTCCACCAATTTTAGTAGTTTTTTTTCCAGGTATTAACCCCCCCTGAAAAAACAAAACACCACACCACACCCCATAATAGTCTGATCTTGATTTCAAGTCCTACAATCTTGTAGGGGCTGGCAACTGAACAATGCAACTTACAGATCCTGAAGCTCTTCTTAGTCCACTGTATGTCCTTGGATAAACTTTAAATATCTTTATCAATAAATGGCATTTTCACAGTTATATCCAGAAGACATTTTTGGTTTCAAGTGATCTTGCCAGCCAGAAAGACAGCATTATAGATCGCTGATTTTTTCACCTACAGTAGTTGAAAAGCATAAGTAGTGGAATGATCTGATTTTAATTTTATTCGTAAAAGGGCATCTAAAGTGCAGGGGCATTCTACCTTCCATTAGCCAAAATAAATTTGCATTGCATTGAACACATGATTAAAATAAAATTCTGCAGTTCTGTGGAGAACAGCTTTTGCCACTCAGAATCTCTTTTTTCTTGCTAATTTAAAGGTGAGTGGGCCCTGCCCTCTTGGAGTCTGAATTCCTTGTTTAATGTTTGTTTGGAGACTATCAAATACTTTCTCGACCTGTTTTTTATATAAATATTCTTCATTTAATTACTGCCTGCCAACTAATATCTTGATAATGGAAAGATTCTGAAAACATAGCATTTTCTAAGGAAACAATAAGTAGGAAACATGATTTTTCTTGGTTTAAGCTTTTTTGTTTTAATCAAAAACTTTTGAACTTCCAAATGAACTTGCAGCAGCTTTAAGATATATATACTTTTACATAAATAAATCCCTGAGTTATGAGGATTCTTCATTTATATTTTACTACTTTTCTGCTTCTAAATGTTATTTTCCGTGACTGCATCTATAGAACATTTTGTTCTGAAAAGTGAAATAGTTAAAAAATGTAAAGGCAGATTAACTGGAACTGTGGTGTTTTATTAAGTGAATTTCCTTAAAGTAGATGATACTTACACTGTTGTGATGTACCTGTGTTGTGGTTTATCTCCTGCTGGCAGCTAAGCACCACACAGCTGCTCACTCACATACCCCTGGATGAATGGGGGAGAGAACTGGAAGAGTAATAGTGAAAAAAGTCATGGGTTGAGATAAAGCCAGTTTAATAGGGAAAGCAAAAGTCACACAAGCAAGCAAAGCAAAACAAGGAATTCATTCACCACTTCCCATGGGCGGGCAGGTACTCAGCCATCCCCAGGACAGCAGGGCTCCATCACACATAACAGTTACTTGGAAAGACAAATGCCCTTTCTCCTTCTTCGGCCAGCTTTATATGCTGAGCATGACATACGGTATGGAATATCCCTCTGGCCAGTTGGGGCCATCTGTTCCAGCTGTGTCCCCTCACAGCTTCTTGTGAAGCCACCCACCTACCTGCTGGTGTGAGGAGGAGAAAATGCCTTGGCTGTGTGTAAGCCCTGCTCAGCGATAGCCAAAACATCCTTGTGTTACCAACACTGTTGTGGTCACAAATGCAAAACATAGGCCTATACTAACTGCTAAGAAGAAGATTAACTCTATCCCAGCAAAATCTGCTATTGTCAGAAACGGAAGCTTTTAACTTACTCCAGTGATATTGTGTCCATTTTAGTGAGGAAGTAGCACAGCTGTTAACAACAGGAACAGGAATGATGGATGCCAGATAAAGGGGGAACTCATGGATGGGGAGTTAGCAACCCATTTAAATATCCTTAGTGCAAGAATTCATATAAAGAACTGTAAAGAAATGTATTGCAATTTATTCTTAACATTTATTGCATTAGGACCCTGAGAAAAAGATTTGTTTTGGGTGCCAGAACTGGATTAGTTAATGATTTTTCCTTTTTTCTTTCATAGTACCTAATTTGTTTGAGAATTTTGTTTGTTTTACTTGTTCCCAGGTGTCCTGCAAACTTCTTTTCCCCATAACCAGCTCTTACAGCTCATTGTATACAACGTGGAAGATCATAGAGCTCATGAAAGAGAAATCTGCAGTTACTAACTGGTTATCTTCAGTGAAATCACTGCTGCCTGTTACCACTCAAGTCCCTGTCCATGTTTTTCTTGTACTGGCTTATCTACTGATCCAAGAAAATGGAAACACTCTTCGTGATGTACTCCAGGCCATTACAGAAATAGCCAAGACTGATTGTTCTCAGGTGAAAACTTACTGTTAGTAGATGTTTTTTACAGGAATTGGACTGGATTCTGTAGCCTGAGAGAGGCAAGGCTGCCACATCTTCATGACCCCAGGTCCAACAAGTGCAAAACTCTGTCTGTATTCCCAGTAGGTACATACACATGCCGTACATGCATACACTGTGTATTTGTGCTTATATGTATATAAGGCATACACAGAATACTCACAAGAACACAGAGCAGCACCAGGGGCCCTATGCTGCTCCACTTTCTGGCTGAGTAGGGTGGAGGTCTGCTAGTAGGAATATGTGTACAATGTGTATATATATGTATGATAGGTACAGTATGGATCCCTCCAGCAGTGGAATACAGATGGTCAGTGTACACAATAGGTGGTCTCTGGATCTGGACATACAAGCCCCTGAGGCTGCAGCTTCAGTGCAGTTGCTGGTGCAGACTGCCCCCCACCCTGCAGAGAGATGCAGACACGCACATGCACAGCCTCTTCCACAGCTGATAGACGTCTGAGACTCCCCTGGACCCTGTGTAGGCAGCCCCCTCTGTGGTCTCACCTTCAGACAGACACATAGCGCACACACACATATAACCCGAGGCTGGCTGGAACTCACCTTTTATGCATCACAGTGAAATATGTATTGTGTCTCTGGTTTGGAGTATTTTTAAATTGTTTAGGCTTAGGAAAAAATACTGGCTTATTTGATGGTATTATCTTGTAAGTATGAAAATAACATAAGGAAGTTGAAAAGAGGCTACTAAACCATTTCTGATTTTTTGTGGCCTCATAGATTATTCTCTGTGTTCTTTTGTGCTTACTGGAAGACTGCCAGGTCCCTTGTGATAATCCATATTCTTGCTTAAAAATATATGCATAGTCTTTGTCTGCTTCCATGCTGCACCCAAGCCAGAATTACGCAGTATACTTGCACTTACCTAAATAACTTGGAAGGAATGGAGATATCTAGAAACAGTAATAGGTAATTATTTTAGAGGCATTATACAGAAACAGTCATGTGTTATTTATAAAATAAAAATGTAGGGAAGGGAGAAGTGTTGCTTCAAATTTCGTATGCTGTCATGAAGACAGGCTTCAGGGTTTTTTTAAACTGCTTTCTGTCTCAAAGAGTTACATGCTGCAACACAGATAAAAGAATAAATGTGTCCACAGGAAAAAATGAGAAAGTGTCAACGTCACAGCCAAACTGTAGACTACCTGTACTACAGTAGAATATATAGAAGTGCTGAGATACGGTGAGGGTCCCTGTCCCTTTCCCTCTCTCCTTTGTAATCAAGGTAGTAAGTTAATCTTCTCCTCTTTCCTCTGTAATCAAATACATTATTCTGCTGCTAGTGAAATTCTGCTGCTTTGTGAATCAAATGATTAGTGGTTGTATCTGTGGATATTGAATTGAAAAGCCACAAGTGATTGCCTTGCAAAACCTTGAGTTGAAGAACTGCGTTTCAAAACAAAACAGGGTCGGAAAGAGAAAATGTGCATTGAGAATCCTATCCTCATTGTTTTCATGTTTATTTTGACTTCATAAGGGGTTTCACAAACAGGACCTCCCATTTCCACACTGAATGATTTTGTAAGGAATCTCTTGTCTCTGCAGTAAATTAGTGGAGTATTTAAAAAACCTTGCTAAGTTTAAAAATAATTACTGTAGTTGATTTTGCAGACACTGTTCTGGTTATACTTTATTTTTGTGTTTTCTTACCCTTTCCATGAGGAGAGCCTACAGAGGACTCCTCCCCCCCAGAGTAAATGCATTTGTATGGTGCAAGATTAGTGATAATATTAGGTCTGTGTTTAGCTGAGGCATTTTGGAGTAATGTTCTGAAACACTATGGAAGAAAATCCAAAAATCTTTTTAAAAGTCTGAGGAATGAAGAGTAATACATGGGCTTTTAGGCTGTCTTAAATCAAATCATTGAAAAGGCTGTACTGACACATGTGATTTATGAAAGATTTAATACAGTCCTTCTAATCGGATGAATTTTCTTGTTGGGCAAAACCTGTTAGTTATTACACTCTGTGCAACCAGCTGTGCTGTGAGGAGAGGAAAGTAAATCATCTGACTGAGAGGTCACTGGTGAATAGTAGCACAAGATCTGTTACCATTATTAGAGGATTATGAGGCTCTAGAGGACATCTGTTTTTTTATGGCCTTTCAACTGCTGGAGTAAAATACTGTGATGGTAAATGACACCCTTATGGGATTTCCATCTGAAGATGCATTATTTTGTGTTTTTGGGGGACTGGGAGTGCAGTAAAAAAATAAATAGGTAAAATACATTTTTATTTCAGTAAAAAAATGTTTAAGGATAAGTTGAACTGGATTTGGCTCTCTCAGGTGGTGCCTAATGATATTGTTCTGTGTCTGATTATGTGAGCTTTGGAGAGTAGCTGTAGGGAAACAATCATATTATAGTAAGATCTTGTGGACAGATTATTCATGGTTGAAGCTTCTTGGTTAAGATCCTGCTGGAGTACATGAAACTCTTGAAAACTAGAGTACTGAATACTTTCAAAAACCTGCTCATTTCACTGCCTTGCTTACTGGAGAAGTAAATTGGTGCTACGTGCCTTCCAAAATTCAGCCCATTTCACAGAAATGAAACCCGGAACTTTGCAGTGACATTTGTTTCCTGCCTTTTGGTTGGCTTTTTGTGGGGGATCTGGAATGATCTCTTAGTTTTAAAATTAACTCAGAAGAACACAACAGCATAGGCATGCAAGCAAAGGAAGTGTGGTGGGAATATGTAAAGTCATACCCTGCATTTAGAACTTAAAATGGGGACAGTGTATGTTAATATGTATTTGGATTATATTTTTTTGAAATGGGATTTTCTTTTTGAATATGGCTTTACTTATCTTGCTGTTTTCTGGCTGTCTCTTATTCTTTGTTCTGACACAAGGGCTGCATGAGGACAGTTTCTCTTCAGTGAAACGAGAGGAAATGTGAAGGAACAGAAGAGGAAGATTATCTTCCTCCCCTGCTATCTTCCCTTATCTTATGCTTTTGAAGAGTACCTGTCCTGTAGCTTAGAAAAAAGAAATCAGATCACCAAACTGCAGAGTGATAACAGTTCTCAGACCTATTTATTGAATAAAGGCACTTGGTCTGGCATTTTTAATCTTACTTTAAAAAGGAAAGTTATTGACATGCCTCTGCATAATTTTTTGAAGTTGCAAATCAATTTTAAAAAACAAACCCCATAATCTTGAAACGCTTCCAGGTTACTGATGGCAAATGTGACCTAACTGGCACATCTTCAAGGAGCGTGGGGGATGCAGATGGCAGTGTTGCCAGGCAGCATGCCATTCCCTCTCTGGAGCTGCTTCCTGCCTAGTGGGAGCTAATGAATTGTTGTATCAGCTTTTTGCCTTCCCCCCCTACCCGCCCCCCCCGCTTTGCTGTATTAGAACATTTTGGGGTTTTTCTACTCTTAAAAATTCAATTTACAGTTCAAAACAAGTACACTGAAAGAACAATACCTATAAAGAAATAAGTAACTGGTCTTACAGTAGTACGTGCTTCGTCTTTTCCTGTACTGGATGTTAGTGTAGAAGTTATTGTAGAATTTTCATTTAATACCTGTTCAGTGTAGAATAAACTTTGTAACTAGAAAATTAACACAAAAGACTTGGAATGAACTTCACATCACAGCTGATGAAGACTAGGCCTGAGTAGAGTGGTTAAAGGGTTTGAATGTTTTATAACTAAGGATTATGAATATAATTTATTATAATATGTATTTGAACATCATTCAGTCTGATGGCCATATGTGTAGTCCAGTGTAGGTACAACTGAGGTAAATGCAGGTAGTAGCCTATTGAATAGAGAGCTAGCTTAAGACCAAATGGAGTCGCATTAAGACCCTGCCCCTGGAAAAAGGAAGAGGCACTATGGGGAGAGATCAGAGGGAAGTTAGGTAAGGAGTTTCATCATTGTAATGACATATCTGACTACGCATTTTTATGTAGCCTTTTTGGCCAGCAGAGGGTAGACTAATGACAGCATTCATCAGGGATGAGTATAGTTTAAAGAATTAATGAAATCTTATTGTCAGGGTTGAGAGTCTTCCAACCATGCTGCTGCATACAAAACTTTCTGGATAATACTGTTAGAAGGCATTTCTTCCCTGTTCACACATTGTGTCAATAGTTGCATGGAAATTTTATATATCTCAGTGGAGGAGCATGTGTGACATTTCTGATAATTTTGGGACTTAAAATGGTGATGCACGTTGCTGTGTATGTTAATTATTTATGTTAGTTAATTACATTAGTTAATGATTGCTCCCCTTCCTCCAGAGGTATGGAATATCCATTGCTTCCTTGTTGCCCTGCAACTTCCCTTGTATCATTCAAACATTTAGGTAAATCAGGTGATGTATTTTTTTCTTAACACTCAAGGTACAACAGGTACCCAGAAATAAAACTGCCTCTATCAAGTCTCCTAGCCTCAAGGGGATTTTTTTTTCTTCCTGTATTACTTAGTTTCTGTGCAAGATTTCTTTTCCTGAAAGCTTGATTTAACCCAAACAGGTTCTTGCTTTGAGGTTATTGAATCTTTGGTATGCAAGTCTTCTTTTGGGTTCTATTTCATTTAATCAGGAGGTCAATTTTAGTTTTCTTCCTGTGTACTGAAGAATATAATTTTCTCTCGGGCAGTGCTGTTGTCCCTTTGACATGGGTGAAGTGGGGAGTATAACTGCATTCTGCATAGCTTAGTCTAAAATCATTACTGTTGGAGAGTGGAAAGGAAAGGTAGAGCAGCAAATTAAATCTTGTGTTATGAGTGAAGGTTTCATTTTTCTGTTTTTCAGTGTTAATGCAGAAATCTTATTACTGAATTTTGACTGGGACCAGAATTGATGTTAATCAAACTCTGCCATGTGCTCATGAGTTTGGAATGACATGCTCCCCCCACCTGCGTTTGTACTTCAAAGAATGTTATGATAGCAAGGACTATTCTTTATGAAGCAGGATTTATAAAATATCAATGAAAACATCTGTGTGCTTATCAGCATTGTTCTCACATCATAGCCAAAACACAGCACTTTACTAGCTACTAAGAAGAAAATTGACTCCATCTCAGCTGAAACCAGTACAAAGTTTTTTACTTGTCATACAAGAGAAAATCTGAGAGAAACTAAGAACAATGAGTTATGTTGCTTCTCGGGGTACGTTGCATTCAGAGGTATCTTACTTCTTTTTAGATTTTAGTCTTTCTTCTGCAGGACTGTTTATTCTGGATGAGTTAATTTTTTAATGAGAGAGAATCAGATTGTAATTTCAGAGCAACTTGCAAAGAACCACCACTGTTCTGGTGTAAGTCGGGTTTACAGCCACTTGAACAGGAGGAGTGTTGCCCATCTCATAACCTACCTTGAATTGTTGCAAAGTTGGTCTGACTTTATACAGTTAATGGTAATTTAGAAATACATCAGAATTATCTCTGCCTACAACTGTCTGGGCTACTTTGGTCTGCTGAGACAAGGTTGTTCGGTTGGCCTGGGAAAGAATTGGTTAAGAATGTTGGTTGAGAATGTTCGTGCTGGAGAATACAATGTAAAACCTAATCTTGGTGGCTGACTCTTTCTTGAGGTCCATCTGTTTTACCCTTAGCTGTAAGGTAGTAATAGTGTTTATTATAGATTCAGCTTTTGGGAGTGAAGAAGCAAAACAAAAGACTGTAAAAAACCAAAGCTAGCAGTATACTTCAGGTCAGAAGCTAAATTTGTCACTTAGAGCTTTGCATATTCAGATGAGCTATTCTCACTGCCACCTTCAATGCTGATCTATGCTATAAGATATGCGCAGTTAGATAAACAAATAACCTCCACTTAATTATCTCTGAAATTCTGAAAGTTGATTGACATATTTTATTACACATTGGCTTTTGAAACCTACAGTTGAAGCCTCGATTCCTATAGAAGCATCTATACAGATTTCCAGTTGTCTGTTTGCATAAATCTAACAGTTGTGGTATGTGTAAGGCAGGATGCTTAATTAACCCACTTGTAATTTACATTTTCTATGTAAAAAAATAAGTAATTCATCTAATGGAAGAAGTCTTGCTCATACAGCTTTTATTTAGAAAACTGATCATTATGTGGTATAATTGGAGGATTGAATGTTCTCTTTGAAATATTGGTGCTTTTTAGGAAGTTTTTTAGCTTGACAGATCCTGCATCATCTCTGTCTCTGATACCTTATTTCTATATTGCTCATCTGCCATTCATTTTTTATGTAAGAGGTAACTTAAAATAAATTAACCTGTACATGTTGTGCTTTCACCCCAGGGGGCAGCTGAGCCCCACACAGCCACTCACTCCCCCCTGCTGGGATGGGGGAGAGAACTGGAAGAGTAAAAGTGAGAAAATATAGAGGAATGAAGCTGGGTTAATTAGCATTGATAATATACAGCTGTGGGCTGGCTTCAGGGGCTGTGGGTTGGCCGATGTAGATAAGGTGCAGCTGTGGCTGGTTCTGTTAAGTGATTGAGAGCAAATGGAAAGAGAGCAGCCAAGGAAGAAGCAAGAGAAGAGAGAGCGTGCCCTGGATGAGGAGGGGCTAGAAGAAGACAGCAGAGGGACTGGCATGAAGAGTGTGTTGGTATGAGATGGTAAAACATCTTGCTGGCTAGTTTTGAGAGTGCTGCGACAAGAAAACTAATGGGTTGAGATAAAGACAGTTTAATACGGAAAACGAAAGCTAAGTGCATAAGCAAAGCAAAATAGGGAATTCATTCACCACTTCCCTTGGGCAGGCAGGTGTTCAGCCATCTCCAGGAAAGCTGGGCTCCGTCACGTGTAATGGTTACTTGGGAAGACAAACGCCATCGCTCCAAATGTCTCCTCCCTTCCTCCTTCCGCCAGCTTTATATGCTGAGCATGACATCATACGGTATGGAATATCCCTCTGGCCAGTTGGAGCCAGCTGTCCCGCTGTGTCCCCTCACAGCCTCTTGTGTGTGCCCCGCCAACTTGCCAGCAGGGCAGCATGAGAAAGGGAGAAGGCCTTGACACTTCATGAATGCTGCTCAGCAATAGCTAAAACATCCTTGTGTTGAGGTTTTGGTCACACTGTTGTGGTCACAAATGCAAAACATAAGCCCATACTAGCTACTAAGAAGAAAATTAACTCTATCCCAGCCAAAACCAGTGTCCAGCAAAAGCTGGAAAACTGCCCAATTTATCTTCAGTCCAAAGGTCTGAAAGAAAGGGGACGGAGGGTGCTAGCTAAGAAGATGCTTTTGGTTTGGCATAAACAGGTGGGAAAAGAAGGCACTGTTGAACTGAAAGTGCTCCTGGGTGTGAATGTCTGCATAAATGAGGATTACCTTATATTCTCAGGATGTTTTACTGGTTTTGCTTTGAAAGATTGACAGTAAAGCCAGTCCTCTGTCTAGGCAGGTGATGGAGTGATGATTACCTCTACAGATGGTAGACAACAACCTGGGGTAAGAGAGAGAGGGAGACTAGTCAATTAGGTAAATATGAGAGGAAGTTCTGGTTTATAAAGGGATTTATTCTATATAGGAATGTCAAGTAGTATTTGGATAACCAGAGAAAATAATGTATTATGGTTAATTCCTTAGGTATTAAATATAGATTCCAGATAAATGTTTTTCAGTTTATGGAAGCACAAATCTGGATTGCTTAACTGTAAAGATAGCGATGTCTTGTAGAACAAACTACTTTTTATTTTCGATAATTTGGAGCCAATAATTACAAAGGGAAGTATGTGAAACCTCAGAGCTCTTGGATTTTTATTCATTATTCCTGCTCTGTAGTTTCTGTGGACTGAGGCAGACCTTGGTACAGTGCAGAATTTTATCATCTGAAGACATTGCTCATGTAAAAATGTATGTTGAGGGAATGTTGTAGCAGAATTTCCCATAGCTATGTTTTTGAACCACTATATGTATAAACCGACAATATGTGTTTGTATATATATATATATATATATGTGTATATATATATAGTGGTAGCTTTACCAGGATAAATTTTCAGACATCTAAGATTGTTGAATTACATATTGGATTGAAGATTAAATCCAATCTTGTCAGTGGGTTTGAGAGTTACTCAGTCTCCTAGCTCAACCCAGTACGTATGGGATTTAGTACACATTTGTTTTTCTGCTTTAAGCCTCCATTCTTGGACTTACTGAAAAGGTTTTCTGAAGTTACAGTAATTTAAGGTTAAAGAGGAAAACTTTTTCAGGGGTGACTCACTACAGAGGTAGACACTAAAAGTGAAATGGAGAACTCTATACCTGTTCACCATGTAAGGAAAATAATTTTCTGAAAATTCAGAAATAATTGTGTCTGCTTACTGCTGCTAATTACCAAGTTTTCTAATTAGCTTTTCTGTTCTTGGGAATGACATTGTCTTTTAACACAAGTTTTAGCTATGGAAGACTAACCCATGTGGCTAAGTGAAAATTGTTACTACTGTATAAAGGCAGAATGTAAACCAGTGCTGTGTAATTACTTTTAAGTACCTATAAAAACAAGTGGGGAAAAAAAGCAAGGCCCTCATGAGTAGATTTAATTTTACAATGTAATGATACGAATGTGCACAAGAAAAAACTGAAGGACCTGCTGGTATGAAAATACTGAAAATCTGATCTAAAGAAAATGGGAATGGAGGTAAATAAATCTCCTTTCCTTCATGGTCACCTCAGGGGCAGCTCTGTGGAAGTTTTGTACCACATATTAAAGAATGCAGTAAATTATATTGTATTATATAACAGGTTTGTGAGATATGATAGTAACATCATCAGAATTCCTCCGTAATGACAGAGCTGATTTGGAATAGTTTCTCCATTGATTTGGTATGCATTTTAATGTACCATTTTCAATCACATGTTCCTTTCAGTGTGCCTGTAATGGAATATCAAGTAAAAATGAATTTGTTGTGGAAATTAGATTATTGCAGTGGTTACAGCTAAACATGCATAACAGGGTGCTTTCTTAGGATCTTAGAATCATTTAGGTTGGAAAAGACCTTTGAGATCATCAAGTCCAACTGCTAAGATGATAACTTAGAAACAAACTGTAAGTCTTACGAGTTTGCAGACTAGAATTTTCCTTTCTCTTTCCTATTAGCAGAAAAAATAATGAAAAAAAGGCAGGAGTTTCTAAGATGTTCTGACAAGGTTACTATCTGATGTAAGATACCAGGTTGGCAGCCTACTTCCAAATTTATTTCCTGTTTTTTTTATTTTAGGTCCCAACTCTGATCCCAGTTCTGATATTTAAATTGGGAAGACCTTTGGAACCTGCACTTTACAGGGATATATTGTATACATTGCCTACACTGGGTGTACACAAGGTCAGAATGAAAAATTTTTAGTAGAACAAAAACTGTATCATTTATTTGTAAAAAACTATTTAGACTGAGCAATGCATAGCTTGCTTAAAGTAACTGATTTGTAAGCTTCAGCATACCTTTCTGATATTTTGGATGGCATATGACGTTTGCTTTAAAGAGTGAAATGTACATCATGCTTTATCTGCACTGTGCCATCATTTTATATCTGACGAAGATGCTCTTGGGTTCGTTATGTACTAAAGTTTTTCAGAAAATTACTTCCAGTTTTTTACCAACATTGCAGTTGGACGGTTATCTGCTGTTGTACATGGTTGTAAAATAATGATTTGTAGGTTAGTCTTTGTTCTTGGCCATAAAAAGTAACAATGACATTTGGTTAAAAAATTTGTTTCAGGTTTGTGTAGCTCAGATTCTACGTGCCATATACATGCTGGGGAGCACGCCAAAGCTCAGAGCAATTACTTTGCGGCTGATGACATCCTTATGGGAAAGACAGGTTAGAAAATTATTGTAGTGTCACTAAGTGTAGTTGAAAAACTTCATTACAACTAACGAAGAGAGGAAATTAATTTTGAAACATTGCTTATACTGGTATCTCATTATCAGGAATATGAAGTAAATGGTGGGTATTGCTTCTGCTTTAGTAAAAAAATTCAATAGTATGTCCTTCATGAAACCTGCTTTTCTTTTCATCATGTCTCAGATTGCAATTAAGGGGAAAGAATTGTTTGAAGGACAGCTTTCTGATTTTCATAATGTGCAGTAAGAACAAGACCTTTAGATGGCAATAATTTGCTGCTTTGTTTGTGAAGTAGCAATAGAGATTTGGTCTGCAAAAGCCAGAACTCAGTGCAGCATCAGATTCCAATGATGACAAAAAACAGAGTATGGAATGCAATAAAAGTAGTATTTAGAGGTCACGTAAAAGTGATAGCAATTGAAAATCCTGTCACTAGCTTTTGAAGGTGTGATGATAGCTTTTAAATTACATCTTTTCTAGGATCGAATTTACCCAGAATTGCAGAAGTTCTTGATGATGTCGGATACACCCTCTTTGTCTGTTGACAAGGAGGTTCAGTGGGAAAAGCTGGTTGCTAAAGCTGCTTGTATAAGAGACATATGTAGGCAGAGGTAAGCACAAGCATTATCCATCTTACATCTTTGTAAGGGAAAACTATTTATTTATTTATTTCCAGAAATTCTGTATAATTATTTTTACCTTCTCTGTTGTATTAATTGAGGGTAATATTTTTCTAGTTGTATGAGGTACTGACTCGGGCATTGCTAATCTCAAGAGCTAGTAAGTTTTGGGGGTTGTATTATAACTAATAGAAAGCATGTATAAATAACATTAAAATTACTTCATCCTGAAACAAAACATTATGAAACAAAAAAATTATGAAAAGAGAGTGATGAAATATTAGAAGAAACAACCCATGTCTATCTTTTGATCTATTTGAAGAAAGATAGGGTGCTTTTCTGAAAAGTGTATTTTCTCACATGCAGATTGCTCATCTTTATTCAGATACACTACTGACCACAGAACACAGTTGTACAAGTCTAAGTGGATGATATATTGATACTGATTCTTTCCAGCTCTAACAATCCATGAATATCAGTACTTGACAGTGATTTACAGTTTCCATAAAGATTATTTTTAAACACATTATCACTTACTTCCTGGTTTTATGTGCACAGTAGCATCTTTTCTCTGTCACCTATCTTTTGGTTTCCACTTTTCGCTTTCTTGAAGATCAGTCACAAACAGCTGGGAACATTCATGTATCTTTCCATCATCAACTAAAAAAAAATATTCTTAAATAAAATATCCTTTGCTTTACTTCATCAACCTTCTTTAATTTTGCCAAACAGCATTTTTCAAGAACATGGCAGGGGGCGGGGGCAGGGAAGTAAAAAGTAAGAGATAAATCTCAGTGCAGCTGTAATATTCTTTTTAGCAGGTAAGTGGTGTAGTTAGAGTTCAGGTGTATCACATTCTTTGTGCACTTAGAAATTATTTGGAAGAAAGTAAGAGTAAATAGAGAAAGTCTGAATGTTCCATGCATATAAATCACCTAGCCAGGTGCTATTTACCCCAATTTTGTATAGAAACAGTATAAGGAGCTGCTGAATATGTGGTTGACACCTCCTAAACCACTACCTGATAAAATTGAATGGAAGTGAAAGGACTGGAAAACTAACAAGCAGCCCATGCAATCACTGAAGGAGGGACAAATGACATTGCAGCAGGAAAAAATTCGGAAAAATATTCGTGTCTGAAATAAGAGGGCCAGAAGACTTTTGCTGCCAGAATCTCTGCAATACACAGTAGTGAGATAGAAGGCTGCAACAAAGAAACAAAGAGGAGTGTCTAATAGCCCAGGTGGATTTTCCTTTTAGGTCACTTCTTGAATGATGTAATCTTTTAGCACTCACAACATCCTTGAACAAAAACTTCCATATCTTAAGCACATGGTGATCTTTTATTTGGAACTTGATGTCTGCTGATTTAATTCTCCATATCACATAGCCTTTAGAGCTCTCTATCATCTTCTTCCTTGTATCTTTCTTTTTTCTGGCCCATTTTAGTATGTTCTAGTTGTCACTTAAAACCAATACTCAGTACATTTTTGTGTATATAATAGAACTTGTGTGTATGCATGAATATTGCCTTGTTATCTTCATGTTTTTTTATTCAGACCATACCAGCACGGAGCAGACATGTTGGCTGCAATTTCCCAGGTATTAAATGAATGCACAAAACCTGATCAAGCTGCACCTGCTGCCATAGTGTTACAGGGTCTTCAGGCACTTTGTGAGGCTGAGGTAAGATTAAATTGGTTTGTCCCTGTGTTTCATGTTTTGCTTGTGGATCATACACTATTTACCTACATGGCCTTTTATTTTTAAGAGTACATTGGATTGTTACAGAATTATTTTTTTTTCTGACAAATTTAATTTCTCTCTTCCAACGTCAGTTAATTGTTCCTGGAAAATGATATTGTGAACTTCTACAACAAGTCAGCCCTTCAGTGCATGGGTTGGAATTTTAGGTCAACTGTGCAGTTTGTTTCAAAGACATCCTTTCACGCGTTTTTCCTTGAGATTTGCGAAGAACAGCTGTTCAGCCCATAATTCTGACTGGCTGAAAAGTACATAACTCGTCTCTTTTTTGATAACCTTCTTACTGGCCTGCCCTGCTGGGTCTCATTCTCACAGTGTGCCTGATAGGGAGTGAAATCACTTGTAATGGGGAGGCTTCTGTTTTACTCTAATGCATCCATTACTTACCGATAAAGAGGACAAGTAAGCATTGGAACATACTGCCCAGAGAAGCTGTGCTGTCTCCATTGCTGGAGGTTTTCACACTACTTTTGAATACAACTCTGAGCAACTGGGTCTGATCTCACATTGACCCTGCTGTAAGCAGGAGCTTGGACTGGAAGTATCCTGAGGTCTCTTCCAAACCAAATTGCCCTGTGATCCTATGATACCCTTTCTTTTCACAGTGACGTCCCAGACGTGGTGATGCAGGCACAGACATGGTATGAATCACACTATAGACTAGCTGGGGACTATGCAGGCCATCTAAGTTAGTGGACTAATGATAGCCTGCAGGACTGTTTGGTTACCCATTCTCTGCCAAACAACAATTTTACGTCTATCCAGTTCTTCACGTTTTAGAGCACTGTTTACTGCAGTGAGGCAAATCCAACAAAATCCAGCCATTGCCAGATGATACATTTGAAATTATGTCTGCACTTAAAGGACAACACAGTAAATGGTTAGCAGCCAATACACATTAGTATTCAATATAGTTGAAAAGCTTCACACAATGGCTACTTAGAACCAACTTATTCAGGTTAATTACTGTGTTTGCTTTTGATATGGAGTTTGGCTCTTAATGTTGTCGCATAGGCAGGTTCATTACCCAGTGTGCAGTGCCAATTCATATATCGACTTGAGGAACTGAGGTATTTCTATTCTTTCATTCTAGTTTGTGCAAAGTAGGGAGCTAGGTGGTAACCCACAGATGCTTAGCTCCCCAATTGTTAGAACTTTACACTATTTATACAGTTCAGCAAACAAAGACATTGGTTACAAGTTACATAGTTCCTTCATTACTTAATACTTAGTTTCCTACTTGTAACACAAGTCTCTTGCTTCTCATGTTAATTAGTTCACATGCTCGGTCTCAACTTCTTTTTGGGTCTGGGGGATCTTGAGTCGATGGCCAATGAGTCAGTGCCAGAATTACCTTTCCCTTGGTTTTCCCTTGCTGAGCTCATTCCTTATGGTGAGCTTCCAGTCAGCTCATCTATTTTGTGGGGGTGCTTCCCTTTGAAGTGACTGTTTCAGACAAAGGATTTACCAGTGCTTAACAAAGCGCTTAGCGGGACATACAAAATACTCATATCTTGAATTAACCATTAACAACTCATTTGTTTCAATTGTCTTAAAGTCAAACTTCTAACAGTACATTTGATTTTATTAATCATCCCCCATCATTTGATGTCATTGAGGTCACATAGGTTCTTTGAATGCTGGCCTCAGTGTTTACGCAGTGGTTTCCCAGGCTGAACTGTATTTAGACTGCGTGCTGGAAAGAAGCACGAGCTAAGCCTATGACACATGTCACATACTACTATGAAAACCTCATTTGAGGACAATACCGTACCACTGTTGAGAAGTGGAAGGCTGAGACAACTTCAGGTACTCAAGATGGAAGGAAGGGGAAAGAATGTCCTTGTGGACAGGTACCAGTTTCTCCTGTCCTAATTCTTACAGGTCTTCCTCATCTTGCTTTGTTTCCCCAGTTTCATGCCACTGTAATGTACCTGCCACCCAGGTATGCTGAAGGTTTAGTAGAGAGTTTTCTTGTCATTTGGCAAGCTGGCTAACCATTTGGGTTAAGTAATGTAGTCTGTCCCTTATTTAGTATTTAGACTGCAGTTTGCAGTGCAGAAGCCTTAAACAGCATAACCACAGAGGTTGGTCAGAGGGTGCTTTCTCTCTCTGCCACTGTCTCAATAGATAACCATGGGAAAGGGATTTAATCTCTTTGAGCTTTTCCATGGGCAGCTGCTTAGGTACCTGATTCTAGCAAGCACCTAATTTTCAGTCAACTTCTGCACCAGTACAACAAGTTATGTTTTCATAATAGTGTTGACATACGTGATGATGTAACCTTATAACCATGTGGTTTTATCAAAGCTCAAGTTCTCGGAGTCTCAGAAGGGCTACTTTGTAAAAGTAACACTATAATAAAGTGTGCTGCAACATTGATATTTTTGTTGTTGTTGAATACTGTGGAAGAATAGTTTTCCATTTTGTTGACTGCACTAATTGTTTTGTGTAAATGTAATGGCTTTACCCAAAGTGCATACTACATGAATAGCATTAAAAGTACTAGCTTCACTTTTGCAGGACTCACAAGAAGAGCTAGCCCTCCCTCCATCTTCCCCTTTTAATTTTTTCAGTAGCCATAACAAAAGGCCTTCAATGAATAGTGCACAGTAACTTGCATGTCAAAAATGTAAAATACACACAGTTCCTGCTGGACTACATTTCCTATTTCTGGGCAAATATTTTGGTTTTTTTTTCCCAGTGATTTCAACAGAAGCCAGTGTACTTCCTATAAGGCCATCTATCCTGGCATCTAATCAATTTCATGTATCAAGTACTCTATGCAAACCAAGGAATTTTCGAGAATGAAAATGCTAGGCATAGTATTTAAAACCCCTTTCCAAGCTTTTTGTGGAAGTGGGTTTCTTGCTGTTTATTCACTCAGTCCATATGTATTTGTGTATTGATCTGAAAGAAACTAGCATAGCAGAGTAATATAATGAACTGAAAAATTGTCTGAGAATAAATTATGTTGACTTAAGTTTAACATTCAGGAGGAATTACAAAGCTAGATGTTGTTTAAACAGTGTATGCTTAAAAACTACTCTTAAAATGACGAGTTTGTGTTGAGATGCTATCAGAGGATCATTATCTTCTTCTTGGGCTCAAGTTTCTGCCAGTTTCACTTTCTGAGGTCTGATTTACTTCTCATGCTCTTTTTGCCTTACTTTATATCCTTGGCCTTGTACATAGTTAACATCATGATTTCAGTTTGAACTCTTTAGCCAATAGTGTAGGTGCAGTTCCTTACCTGTGCAGATCTGCTGTTGAAGGGCACTGCCAGGCTCCCAAGGATGATCTCTGTATAGGTAAGGTTTTTTCCACATACAGAATTAGTGAGTAAAATAAGTTGCATAGGAACCTTATTGGCCTGCGTTCAGTCTAACTGGTCTGGGGAACACCCAGCCTCAGGATATTTCCCATTTTACTTGATTTCCCTATTACCTGCTACGGCTGCTAAAAGTGCTGCGGCTGCTTTTTTTTTTTTTCCCATCTGAACTGTGTGATTTATGCCCTCACTGAATGAAAATGGTGTTACCAGCTGCACTTTCAAGTCAGCTACCAAAATCCTTTTTAGTGCGTCTTCATCACTGGCGTGATTTCTGTATTTTGGAAGCTGGAAATGTCAAAGATATTGTGGCAATTTTTCCTGTTACAAATGCACTATGTTGTATCGTACAATAGTTTGAGTTGGAAGGGACCCTTAAAAGTCATCTAGTCACAAACAGTTCCTCCTCCTGCATCTGTTTCTGTACCCAGCCTCTTTTCATCTTGGAAGCATTCGTTGCAGTGGCAACTTTTGTTTTGTGTCCCTTGATTACGATAGGTGGCTTACTAGTGTTACCATGTTGTTTTCTTCTCTTCTTCTCCCTGTTTTTGCTTCCCAAAGCTTTGCCATTTTACGTATTTTGACATTTCATTTGCTTTTTTTTGCAAGGCTGGAACAGATTTTTAACCTTGTCTTCTGGTTTTGCTAATAAGATAGCTAGTACTCTTGCACTTTTTGTAAGAAATGGTATATAGTGATAGCTTGAGAGACACTGGATAGCTTCAGCAACACTAAATTGAGCAATGTATTTTAGGTGGAGAAATTACTGCTTTGTCTAGTAGTAAGAAGATTTTATTTTTTTCAGAGCACATAGCATGATTTGCAGTGTTACTAGGTTTTGCCGAAACTTTGTGATCTAAAACACTGACAGTGGCTCTTAATTTGCATGTTACTTCTTTTTGTTTGGTCTTCAACTTCATGTTGGATTCATTGCGGACACAAAATACATTAAGGAATTCTATACTTTAAGTAATTATAATCTGTTAGCAGAAACTGGAAAACTACTTATGTAGGCCACAAAAATAATTCCCCTTTTGTATCTGACATTTCAATGTAAGCATTTTTCATTTGAATGTAGGCATACTCTGTAGACAAAATGGTCATGGCCAAACTTTTTACTGTGGAAATGGCATTGAGGAGCGATTTGGCTGTTAATCCTCAGGACTAATAGTAGTGCATCTGCCTCTGCGGCACCATTGTGTTGTCGAGTCAGCTGGATTTGGAGTATTGGGCAAAATAAAGAAGATGGTCTTATTTACTAATAAGTATTATTTATTCCTAAATCATATTTGTCCATAAATGTCACAGGGCAGCCAGTGTCATTTTTTGTTATCACAGTGCAATACTCTCTGACCAGGTTATTTTAGATATTCCATGCATGGAAGATACAATATGTAATGTCAAATTACTTGTTTAAAGATAGTTGTTACACAGGATTTCAGATTCAGCAGGTGGTACAAAATGTACTGAAATCGCAATACAAATGTAAGTTATATTTAGCAAAATACAGCAATTGCAATATACAGTTCAGTCACAGTACCAATTAATGATTCCCATTACCCATCTCTCACTGTCATGTTGTTAAGTGTCCCCAGTTGCCAGGAAGGAATATGGGGGCTGAAGTCAGCTCAAGCCCCTTGCTCACTTCGAAATTCTCTTGTTGGCTGTCTAGTTTTTATACTGTATGTTGGGCTGAGCCATGTATTTGCTTCCCCATATGCTGATCTGACTGACTGAGAGACATGTTCACACTCTTAATGAACTGGGGAGAAGCATTCATACCATTGGTTGATCCACTGAACTGTTGATAGCTGTGTATCTAAAACAAAGGTCGTCTTTGTGTTGAGTCAGTTTCTTTGCAACAGCAGTGGTCAGTCCCACCCTGCATTATTCTCTGAGCTTCACGGGCACATCACCTTTGCTGATGTGACCCTTATATTGTAGGGGTTTATTGGTCCGTCACAGTGTGTAATACTTAAAGGGCATACCATTGCTTTGCATTACTTTTGGCAAGTTGCACTGATTTCTGTAGCTGGCTATTAAGAATAACACTTTGCAGTAGAGGGTGTGTCTGGTAGATTTTGCGGTGATGTTCCAGAAAGATTCCGATAGGTTTTATCCTAATTGCGGTTCAGAGGAGATTCTGAATTTCAGGCAATCGTAATGAAAGATGTGGAACTGCTCTGCAATAAATAAAGAATACCACATGTTCACTCAGTTACTGACACATTTACTGTCTGGATATACTGATTCAGTTTTAAGGTTTTATCAAAAAGATAGAAAGGAAGACATAATTCACAAGTAGCTACCTGGGGATCATTTTGGGACAATGACAGACCGAGGAATCTATTTTATATTTCTGCTGAACCTACTGGATCGTTTTAATAAGAATTGCAGTTGTACTGGGATACGCTTTTTTCTGTTTTGCATACTCTAGGAAGAGATACTAAGGTTGCTAAGAGGTGATGGAGTTGTTTAGAATGCTGTTAAACAAGACACATTGCCAGCTGTGTTTTCTAGGTTATTTCAAAATGCCAGTTCTACCCAAGTCATTTTTTCAGATTGCCAGAAGTTTTGAGCAGTATAAATATGTTTACTTCAAAAAAATCAAGAAGAAACCCCCTTTTCTCATTTCATGTGGTGTTTTAGGATAGAGAACACGTAGACTATAAGATGATGGCTACAGCAGCACTGTGATCACAGGGAACAGTCAGCTATGGTAACCACAACCAAAAGGCTTCAGAGCTGTTGTTATGCAAGTGTTGTGGTCCATGATCCACCCAAAAGGAGAGGAATCTTGCACCTTGCTTTCATTGGAAGAGGTTGTGACACCTGCAGATATCAAAGGGTGAACCCAAACAACCATAAAGAGCTAAGAAATATAACAAGCAATTTTTGGACCTTATTTTACAGTTGTTAAAGCTACCATTTCTCCTTTAAAAAGCAAGTGGAATAGTCCCTGTGTAGCCTAATCCAGTTGGCCCTCCTTTGTGGGGTGGGGTGGGCTAGGTGACCTCCAGAGATCCCTTCCAACCTAAGTTGTTCTCTGAGTCAAGGATTCTGTGATAGACTTGGTACGCCAGACTTGCTGAGGTGTGAATGGGTATTTGTCTCAGAGCAGATACTGCTTAAAATTATGTGCTGCTCTGAATTTCACTTCTGATTTAGGGGGGAAGCAAGTCAATTTAAATGTTGTTGTTGCCTATTTTTTCCCATGATTTCCCTTCTTAGGACAGTAAGTCATCTGAAGCAAGTGTGCTTTTTCTGTATTTGACAGCAGTAAAATTTCTATTATTACAAAGATTTTATTATTTTATTATTATAAAGTGGGTTTTTTTTCTTCTAGCAAATATATTTTCAGTCGGTGCTTTTTCCAGCAGTAAGCTTGCTATTTTAAAATAAATTTTAAAAAACACAAGAGAACACAAATGTAACCCACAATGTACTGTACCAGAAGCACTGACAACTTGGATGGTTGTTAACGTCTCAAGATGACAATGATATATCCGTTTGAACAAACCTAGGATGAACAAAAAAACCCCAACAAAGAACATAAAGGTGAAAACAGACTTAAAACTTCCACCAAAGTATGACACTCGTGTGTCTAGATCTGTGAACATACATTTTCTGATTAACACTGGTTCTTTTTCTGCAGATAGTAATTGACTTATCAGTGTCATGAAATTCTCTTATCTTGCTAGTTTCATAAGAGTGTGTTGCATTTTTGGAGGACAGCTTTGTCCAGCTGAGCAGTGACTCTGGAATCACAGGGCTTTTCCTTCGGGGTTCATGACTGGCAGAGGCAGTTCATTACAAGATGTTTATCACAATCATCTCTTCCTCCGGAAAGACATCATGTCAAGGTTATTAATGCTTTTATAACATTTTTATTTATTTACTTTTAAAATATTTCTGTGTAAAGTACAACTCTCCTATCTTCCCCGCTGTTCCCATCTCCCTGCTCCATTGGTTCACAGTATTTCATTTAGTACGATGTTTTCTGTAGGACTGCCATTATGTTACCAGTCTAGAAAATTCCTTCTGAAAGAAGCCAAGAGAATTGTAGAGTCTTAACCTCTTTAAAAGTATTTTTAAAGGAAATCTAATGTTACAGCAACCGATGATGAAGTCCATTAATGACAGGCCAGAGGGCACAGCTGTGCTCAGTGATGGTTTTAACATCCTCTAGCTTCTGTATTTATTGGCTACTACATGATGTTTAGTGAGATTAAATATTCTTCAGATCGATTCACCAAGTTTATTTGGGTTATTACCCAGTCTGAAGTCATATGAGATCCACTTCAAAACCAAATACTTAGTTGTCAGCATAATTTGGGCAGGCGGGACATTCTGTAAATTCTTATTTTTTTCTCAGAATGCAGCAGAAGTTTTTAAGTTATGGTATGTTCCAAGCTGCACTGCTTCTTCAGTTAAGACAAAAAAAACACCCCCACACATGCCCTTGTTGACAAATCTCTTCTTCCAAACCTGTCCTTGGATGGCTATAATTAATTTCTTTCTGTCCCAATTTAAAATTGAAGTAGAATTTAATAACCTGAATGAACTCATATTGTTTCTGTTGTCCTTTTATAATAAATGAAAGTAATAATAATGTTTCTTCCTCTTCTAATACCAGCAGTGTTTAAAATGAGAAAGAAGTGACTTTCTGCAAGCTCCTGTGCTATAAACTGAGTATGCAATGGCAATGTGTTATTTTTGGTTGGGAAGCATACAAAGTAAACATGTCTTATATTGTGGCAGAAGAGGGTGTAATCACTTGAAGGATGTGTGTTTTCTTTTGAAGGCATCCAGTGAGAAATGAAACATACACCTGCAGTGTTTAAAAGTTATTTTTTGATACTTAGAAAACTTTCCCTTTTGCATTCTTAAAGAATACAGTTTCCAAAATGCTAGTATGTTATGATTTCTGGATGCGGCAATGCAGTTTTTCAAATGTTCCCGCCTCTAATTGCAAAGAACCAGAATTTGCTTGGGACCTCTTTAGATCTAACACTTGGATGCTGGGTTATTGAATGAAGTTTTCATGCTTTAACTGGCAGCTCTCAGAGTGGCATGTTGTAAGACCATCTGCTTTAGAGTGGGAGCTCTGTTGCAACTGTTCTTTGCAAAGGCAGAAACATTCTGGGTAGTGTTGAAAAGTTTTTGGATTTCCATCAAATTAAAGGTACTCTCAAAAGATCAGAACTATCATACAAGTGAGAGAGTTTCAATTTTGTCAGAAATGCCAAAGGAGCCTTGCTCAGTGGCTCTATAAATTGTGATTATCTAATTGAACATCACTGAACTGAAAATATTATTACTCAAATCGTAGTAATTTTTTTTTTTTGCAGTTTCATTGAATAAAGAATTTGATACAGGCTGGTGCTTATTTTTGTCACTGTGTTGAATTGAATGTGAAGTGAGGTTTGGATTCATAACACTGTGTTCCCAGTGTGGTCATGGATCCTAGAAATGTGAGCAGGTCCTCCATGCAGAACTTTTTAACTAGCTGCCAGAATTATATGTGCCTTTCTTGCCAGAGAATTCACTGACCTTGAAGAATTCCACTGATTCTTAATTGTGTTATTCAGCTTCATGCACAGCTATTTAATGGGACCATGATGAGAATGATTCTGGGTTCAGTAGGGGTCCAGAGTGCCACATACTGAGAATGCAAGAGAATCCTTGGTCTGGCTTACAGTTAAAATCCTTTATGCTGCTCAGGCCTGGCAGCATCTCAATGTTCTGCAGGACTTGAACCTTCAGTTCTTTGAGTTAATAATCTGGGTAAGATGAGAGCTGCACATCTTTGGATTTATGACAACTAATGGATACCATGCATCTGGGGTTTTGTCTCAGTGTCTGCCCAGTACCTCAAGACCTCATCCAAACTGAAGATTCTTTTTAGTACTTTTCTCCGTGCTTTAGAGCTTCAGGTAGGCGCAGTGTTATGATGAAGGGTCAAGTCTGAAACTTTGCTGGCAAAGTTTTTTGACAGCTAAAGCACTTTGTTTTGTTTTAATCTCCTTTTATTCAAAAACAACCCCCCTAAATACAAATACTAGGAAAGCAAATTAAATGGCATTCTTTACCTTTTGCCTTCCAGAGCAATACAAGAGCAGTGGTGAGTGAGGAAATGGAAACATTTGATAGTGAAAGGTTG
Source organism: Falco biarmicus (assembly GCF_023638135.1). NCBI lineage: Eukaryota > Metazoa > Chordata > Aves > Falconiformes > Falconidae > Falco > Falco biarmicus. Next base: position 48,589,214 of record NC_079311.1, on the reverse strand, counting down.
GAAAGACCAACAAGAAAGTATGACTGTCATCTTAACAATTTTTGTTTAGTATGATCCAGCTTTTTATTCTCTATGGAATTAATCTGTTCAGTAATACAACTTGTTAGACGATGTATTTTGGAACTGTGTGTTATGTTTGGTGTGCTGGGATCCTGTCTGAGACAGCATGTTGGCAGTTGCAGTGTAGTAATTCAGTACATTAAGCATGCTAGAGATTGGCAAGTCATTGATTACAAAAACAGAAGTCAAGAGTTGTGTAAACTGGCATGTGTATATTGCTGTACTGAAGAATGCGCCTTTCTGCAAGTAAATTATGCCTATACTCTTCAATAAAATGTTTAGCATTTGGAAGCTCATTTGGAAACATGGGCTGTTTCTCTTAGCCAGCAGAAAAACTGAGTAGAAAAGCTGGACTCCCACTTCTCAAGGTAGGCATATATCAATAGATTTCAAATCAGTAGTATGTTTATATAATTTCTGCTGTTAGTTATGCATAAAGTAAAGAAAATAAATTGTTAAAATTGATTTTATAGTGAAATTATTTTGGTGTTGACAAAACTACCAAATTAGTATTTATTGCTTACAGTCTGCTGAGTACTGTGTCCTGTATAGCAGTTACACTGCATTTTGTGCCTAAGATGCTTACATGTGCATGATTGTGTGGAAAACAATCCTCAGTGGAATACTGTATAAGATGCCATATGATTATTGTAATACTATTGTTTATGTGTGAGTTGACACACCAGGTTTTTCAGAATAAGTGTTTTTCGCATACCAGATAGATGTGGTCAAAAAACAGTATGCTGTTTCAACGTAGCTGATAGAAGACCTTTGATAAATGTCGCTCATGCACATTTCACTTAGCTCCACCTGCCATGGGATTTAACAACGAAAATGCTAATACTTCTAATTCCAAACAGTTAGGACAAAGTGCAGTTGCCGTTGCTTAGACATGGTATGGGTACCTGCTAAATCTGAAACTTCTGTTAGATTGATGCCTGAGTTTATGGCCTTTTTTTCACCTGATAGCTGAAATTGGAGAATGTGTGTGATACTATAGGAAAGAATGAAATGAAACATTCTTGGCTAGGTAATAATTTTGTAGTCTTGCTAAATGACAGTATCAAATGAGACCACATGAATGCACAACTTTGTTTCTTTTCATATTAATACAAGGTGTATTTTCTGTTTCCAGACAACTAGCTCATTACAAAGTTAAAATTTGTAGATAATTTAGTTTAGTAAGAACTTACAGGACTAATAGATGTGTCTGCCTTTCTCAATACTGGAAGAGGTATTTTCTTATTCTTAGAAACTGTATTTTGAAAGATGGGGAAGAGAGGCACCATTTTCACTTGAATTGTTAGCATATCAGGTGTTTCTAGGCATCAGTGGTCATTACAATACAAATGTACTCATGGGTTTTCTGTTCTGTTGAAATGGATTCAACTCAAAAGGCATCTGCAGTTTTTTAGATTTCACTCTAAAATGTGTTTTGCAACTCACTGAAGTGACTGCTTAATTCAGTAACTACCTGAATTCAGTGATACCAACCATGCTGTTTTTCTCAGTGCATAACACTAAAACTATCTTTCTTAATGTCTTTGTGGAGTATGTTCATAAGCATCCCTTCATTTGATTTCATTACATAGATGGATTGTATTTCTGTTTCATTGAGTCTTCTGTTTGCTTTGCTTGAATTTCGTAGACCTGTGTCATGGAAGGAGTGGCTAGGTCAGGTTCCTTAAAGAATTACCACCAAAGAGTTTAAGTGAAGTAGGTTTAATATGAATTTGTGGAAATGCAACTGCAAAAGATTCTATGGCAAGGTTCACTCTATTACTTGATTGCATTGAGATAAATCAAGCTGAAATTGAGTCAGAATAGTGTTGAAAAGTTTATAATGATCAAAGGTATAAAAAGGTAAAGGAGATCCTTTTGTTGAGTCACAAGTTTTAGGGTAGACCCCCCCCTTGCTTTCTAAAATCTCACAGAGTTTAGCTGTGGCTGGATCCAGTCTTAGTCTCAGACTTCATCAATGGTTTCTTTCTAAAGGGAAAGGTAGAGGAAGTGGGGTAAAGAGTAGGGGAGACTCTTCTGCTGAGTCATGAGGTTCAGAGCAGACTCCCTTGCTTTCTAAACTCACAGAGTTTAGTGCAGCTGGATCTATTCCTAGTCTCAAACTTGAACAACAGATTAGATCTAAAGGGGGGACAGAAAGAGAGAAGAGAGAAAGTTTGTTCACAGTTCAAGATTATCTGTAAGATTTTAGCAGCAAATCCGTAAAATTTGTTTTATATCACAACATTACATAATTAACCTAACTACTTCAAGCTTGCAATATATATTATAGCAAAGGTGTATCTACTAAAATTTTCCCCTCAAGTTTCAGTGAAATACATCTTATGCCTTTGTGTTCCTCTCTGGGTGAAGGGTTGAGCCTCAAAGGAGCAGAGGTATCAGCCCAGGCCCCATCATTGACTTTCCACAGCGGTCCCCCTAGTATCACAGCCTTAGTGGTTTGTGAGCTCTGAGTGGTGCGGAGTGAGATGCTGGTGACAGCCCGCTGGGGTCCTGGATTGCTCAGAAGGGTCTCACTTTGGGGTCACTTTATATAAGGCCATAAGATTGGCTTTAGTCATCAGCAAAATTCCATTCAACTGCAGTGCAAGTTAGCCATTTCTTCAAAATTCCGAAAACAATGCATCGTTCCACTTGGTTACCACTCGGGCTATGGTCCGTAAGGAATATTGTGGGGTTGCCAGGGAGTAACTGTTCGTTTCCATTCTTCTTCCCTGCTTTCACCAGTCAACAGGAGTTCCAGTATGGACAGTGCTGTGCTCTGCCTTAGCTGAGTGAGAGTTATTGGTACAGTCAGGGGGTGCTTGACCGCTCAGCTCATTTCTCACAGCACTGAGGCCTCGCCGGCAGCTCCCGAGGCCCCAGAACAGCCCGGAGGAGGGGAGAAGTGCACCACCGCAACCTGGAAAAATTCTTGTGGCATTTGCTCAGATTATTTAGAAGTTTTGATTTGCAGTTCTAGTATGTTTTCCCTCTTAAAAGGCTGAATATCTATACTCATGCCTTGCTCTGCCATAGCTGTGCTTTTTTATGTAGGCTTTGGTTCTAAACCTGCGTTGTTATGGGTTTGGTATTTCTCTTTGGTTTGTTGTTGTGGTTTCAGGGCAGGGGCGTTGTTTGTTGGGTTTAGGGATTTTTTTGGTTTGTGTCTCTTCCTGTTTTGCACCAGGTTTGTTGCAGTGGAGCTTGAAATCTGAAAGATAGTAGCAACAGATACATTCCAGATGGAATTATTTTAGGTATGGTGTCAAAATCTGAAAAGTGAAATTCTCTGCAGGGAGCAATGCGAGGTTTTCACTTAAATGACTCCTTACAGAGTGAGCATGGGCAACTGGAAAAATCTCATAAGGAAAAATGAGAAAAGTTTTAGTGCCAATAAGACTGTCTAGTCAAGCTTCCTGTGGAACTCAACTGCTTCTTTTTATGACTTTTGTATAATTATGCAGCTAGAACTGTATCATTGGCTGGGGATCTTACAGACATTTTTCAGTGTCTAGAAATGCAAAGTGATGTACTGACTGCTCATTGAGCTGTCATGCAAGTCTTGAAAGATGAAAATAAGCCAGGTGAGCCTTATTTTTATCCATGAATGGCTAAGAGAGACCAAGTATATCTCACTGATCTGCTGTAGACAGAGTAATAGTGTAAATGTGTAGTCATTATATTCTTCACTATACAAAGTTGGTTAAAATAGCTAGATAGCAGTTATAGTCTAGTAGTCTTTCAGCTTTATAGAAGGTAGGATAAATACAGAAGACATCACTGATGGCAGCAGCAGCATTTCTAACCCTTAGAAACATTCTAACACCTAACCCCCAGTCTTCTGAACATGACCTGATACTGTGATGTCTTCCTGAGCATGTGGACAGTCTGAAACACAGGCTCATTGATACATAAACATCTCCTTTCTCATGTCAAAGGTGCAGTAGTCCTAGAAGTAAGTGTTGATGTTATTTTGATATACCTAATAAAGAGCACAGATGAATGGTTAAAAAAAAGAGATTGATAAACTTTACACCAGAAGAGGTGGATGTGGAGCAGACACATGCAGTATACCTGTTTTACTTAGCAAAGAATCACTGTAGCAGCAGGTGAAATCAGCTTTTGAAATCACATTGCCCTACCTGAAGAACAAAAGCTGATCTTTTCACTGGAGGTTTTAGGATTCAATCTGAGCTCTAGAAACTGAATACAAACACACAAGCATACAAAAGAGATGACTTGCATGATGAACAGATCTTGTACATCATCAATCAATTACTTTTGGTCTTATGGCAAAGAATTAATAAGCAAATAGTGGAATAACAGTGGTTTTAATACAAACTTACCTAAGTACATGGAGCAATGTGAAGGTGCTTATTTGACTGTCAAATGGATAGATGACTTAAACTGGTAGTTTGCACTGATTTTGCAGTGTAAATTGTTCCTTTCCTACTGAAGGAGGAATGAGGTGAGCATAATGGGAGTAGAGGAATTAGCTGTGAATGTGTTTGAAGTTGAAGACCAGTGCTGCTTTGGATTCCTTTCCCTTTCCAAAAGGACCAGCATGATGCTTACTTCTTGAACACTTTTCATCAGGTTGGAATGTGAGAAAGGCCATTTGCTTTGACTGTGTAAGTCCTCATAGATTTCTAAAAGCTTCTGGATTGGTGTGAGGAACAATCCAAAGAATTTCCAGTGTGTATAAAATTATTCAAATCACTTTTCAGACTTCAAGAAGAATTTAAGAGAGTGGGCCACAGCTCAGCTTGAAATCTTCCTATGTGCTGCTGTTAGTCTTCATGAAATACTGTGGTGAATACTGTGGTGAACATAAGCAGTAGGCAGAAAGGACTTTTTCAGCATTCCTAAGTGGAAGTAATCACATTTGTGAGGAGACTTGTTTCTGAGTGAGTGCTGTAAATGAAACAGTTTATGTTGTGGTACGAAGCTTGAATCGTGCATTCTTGGAAATGAAGCTGAGCATCAGGAACTTCTGGGTCAAGTGTAACAGTGCCATTATTTTCCTTTGGATGTCATTGCTTGCAGTTTTAAAAAAATCCCTCTGTACTTATATTCATGCTGTGCTGCGCTGACATTTGCAACAGCAGGAAAAAAACCCCAAAGTTCTTGTTTCAATTGTGGTACTTGCACAGCACTAATCCTTTTACTTCAGGGAGGACCTTCTGTCTGAAGAAATCAAAATGCTTTTCTAACAATTAATCTGTACAAGTTTCCTGTGAGTATTCCTTTTTTCAGATAGGAGAAATCAAAGCCTTTGCTTTCTTCCAAACCTTCAACAAAATCACACTCCAGGGTTTGCTTCTTATGCTTTCATATGACCCGCAGGATTACTCTTTTCTCTATGTACTGTGAAATTTTGTACTAATTAGTGTGACACTGAGTTTCCAGGCTCACTGTCTTCAGTGCCTTGATGATAAGTTGCTTAATTTCAGAAACTCAGGACTTTGAATTAATGATAGTTTGGTAAAGTGCTTAAGAATAATCATGAACTTAAGCACAAAAAGTGATCTGGTATTGACTGGGACTGTTCATGTATTTAAAGCTAGGCTAAAGGTGGAATGCCTTTTTGAATTGAAGTCTGAGTGTTGTCCTAAAAGTGGATCGTTCACCCAATATGCAAGAGCCAGTCAGCACACAGAGTCGAGGTATTTCTTTTATTACAGGTTTGCGCAAAGCTGGGGGCTAGGTGATGTTCCACAAAGCAAGCCCAAAACTCAGAAGAACAAGAATAATATTTATACAGTCTAGTTATACATATGTATTTTCCAAACTGTACCTAAAAGATACTATTGGTAATTAGTTGTGCACGGTAGCTTCCTGATTGTCTGTAATTGTCTCGCATTGATTTAAAATTAGTGTATTTTTAATTTACTATGCATGTCTGAGGGAGGCAGGGGGGTGGTCTTTTAGTGCTGAATTGAGTCAGTGGTCATGACCTGCCCCTGCTGCCTTTACAGCCCTAGTTAGAGCCGCCTTCTGCTGACTTCTTGTCTTCATTGCAGTTAACTGGTTGTTGGCACCTCCTGGGGTAGGATGTTCCCTTTATGAGGTTTATAGTTCTCCTTCAAGGGCACAGTCATTCATACAAAGTTACAGCTATGCGGCTAACCTAGCATCACTAGGAGAAGAGAATCATTTCATGTTGACAACAATGAGATCACGGAGACTGAATGCATAGCTAGACACCCTTACAAGTGAAGCGTGTCTCCAGAACATTCTTTCGGGCAGCTTGCCATGAGAGTGAACTAGCTGACTTGATAAAATAGGGCCAGTATTTTCATGTATTCTGTGAAAAAACACTGTAATACAGAAGTCGCTGTAAATATGTGTTATCAGACACTTGGTTCCTGTCTTTATTCAGTGTGATGTCTGAGAGCCCTGGAAGTCATAGTTGGCTAGGGCAAAAAACCAGGAGATTTGCTGTGGATTATGAAACACTTGAGTGAGAGTGAGGAAAAGGTTTGTTGTTTGGTGCTAATGAAACCATTCAACTGTGAGAAACAAGTGGTAGAACTCCCCCCTTTGCTGCCCTTCCCCCCCCCCCCCCCCCCCCGATTTTTTTCTTACAGCTGACAAAATCACATACAGTTTTTGCCATTGAGCTGGCTAGCTAATGCTTTTTACCATGCTATAATGCTTCCCAGTGTATGTTGTATCTGCATATAGATCAGGAGAATTCGCTCCTGATAAGTCGTCTTGTCGCCTAACCACTGGGGTACATGTATCTAGTACTATTAAATTTTGAAACTTAATTGTTCGGCTTTCCTCTATAGGTATTAAAGAGCAGGGTAGACTTTTTTTCTATGCGGAATGCTACCTTTTTGTTTGAGGATTTCAGCTTTTTGGGTGTTTTGTTTCCCCCTGCCCCCAGTGATTTCTTATCTGTGAAAAAATTCCAGCCATGGAACCAAACCCTGTAAGATACTCGGAGTGTTACATTTTATAGTCTGTAATGACAAGATACTTTGCTTTTCAGGGTATGCATGTTCCATAACCACATATTGACCTTCCGAGTTGAAAAAAAACCCAACCCAACCAATAGAAAAAGCATGATTTTTCCAGTTTATACTGGATTCTTTGTAGGGTGGAAGCCTGCAGATACTTCTGGTTTTACCTGCCATTGCCAATATTATGTTGTTGTTGCCACCCCCCGTCTTTTTCTTCTTTCTTTGGGAATCTAGTTGGGATTGCAGAAGTGTGTCTGAAGTGATTTCAGTTTCTATTTAATGCACAGTAACTTTCTGGTTTCTAGTATAACTGCAAAGGCAGATTTAAAAGGCTCAAGTTACTATGTGCAAAGGACTTGGAAAGCAAATGATGAGGCTTTGAATTCATATTACAGAATACAAAATTCCATGATTTTCAAACCAGTTTTACAGTTTTAGTAAGTTAACAATTGGAAGCATGATGTTACTATCATCTGTGGTTTCCTGATAGAATTTTTTAATGTTACTGGTTCATTGAAGTGATTTCTCTTGCTGTAAATTTTAAGAACTGACCTGCTTAGTATAGGGCTAATGAAGCTGTGGTAGTAGTGCTTATTTTAATTTGACATTTTCCCAGTGATTTCTGGATTCCTGCAGTTTTTCATTCTTCTTTTGTTCCACAAATGTAGTTGGATTTGGTTGTGTTTAAAGATTAAGGGCATTTTGTTTTATGGGGGGCTTCCAGGGAACATAGCTTCCATTGCTTTCATCCCCTTGAGCTCCCAGAGACAGCATGCTTTTAAGCTACTTTGAACAAGTGAAGTAAGCAGTAGTGTTATATGAAGATACATCTACAGCTTTATATGTATTGCTAACAGTGTCCTATTTATTCTTACTGGCAGCTGCTTTATCTGGTGAAGTGTTGTGCAGTATTATTGCATGATGTCAGTTAATATACTGTGAGACTTTTAACATAAGTTGTTTTAACATGCTTGCTTTTTTTTTTTATGAACCCTATATTAACTTCTGTTCCCAAATAGGAAGAAAGAAGGCAAATACCGGAAAGAAATGTTGTTTAAGTCAGGTTGGAATTGCAGTTAGTAACGGTGACTTTGCCTTTCCCCTCCAGGTTGTTTGCATCCGTTCTACATGGAATGCTTTGTCAGCAAAGCTGAGTTGCGATACCAGACCCCTCATTTTAAAAGCTCTGAATGAATTGTTTGCCCTGGTTCCCTCATTAGCAGTGAATACGGATGAACATGAGGTATGTACTCAAGGACTAAGGTGAGTCTCTTAGTGTATCTTTGTATATGAGTTTTAAATGTGCCTGTTTGTTTTTAATAACTAAGTAGCTCCCACTGCCTAATTCAGGTTAATCATAGTGCATATTTCCATACAGTTTCACAGTTTTACCTTGCATTAGTGAATCCTGGGAGACAGGTGAGAAATTCCAGTGCAAGGTTGATCGGAGGTTCCTTTCTCCCAGAATGTGAGGACATGTGAATGCAGCTACAGTTCAAACCTGTTCCACTTAACTAGCTCAGTGCATGTTAATGTGGCAGGAGTTTGTTTCAGGTAACTGCCTCTGTTTCAACTGCTTATTTGGTTAAAGAAAATCTGAATGCCTATTTTGTTTGCTTTTACAGAAGTTCAAAGCTCAAGTTATCAGCTTCCTTTGGAACAACACACAAAACAGGGTAGGTGATACAACTGAAAATGTTTCTCTCTGGTGTCAGCAACTGGATATAAAGTTTTATACTTTTCTGTCAAGACAAGGTTATCAGTGTCAGCAATCTCATTTTCTAATGGGGTTTTCTTCTTGCCACTGACCATTTAACACTGATTTTGAAGCAATGTAATGTGCATGAAAGGTGGTAATTGATGGTCCTAACCTCTGCCACTTCCAAGGAGAATTGTAACACAAACTAGTTTGACTCCTCTGATAGGCTTCAACCTTGACAGGGTGAAGCACTTTTGGCAAAGGTGCAGCTAGAACAACTAACTCAGTTCTTTGGTGGGGTATTGTAACGCAGTGGGAATGCTGGATCATCATCCCCATGAGGCTGGTGGAAGCAAAGTATTTTAGTTTAAATATAGATTAGATATTTCTACATAAACTACCCTAACAGCAGTAATGGAGTGTAGCAATCATAATCTTTGCTATCAAGCCTAGATAGTTGGTCTTGCTAGTTTGCATTGTATGTATAAAGTAAGCAATTGAGAATGAACCTCAGGAAAACACTGTTATTTTAAAGTCTTTTTCAGCATTCAGTGGTTAGTGGGTAGGGTCTTTGAATGTTTCTAGTAGGTACCAATACCATATACTGTACTTGTGATTTTCTTTTTCTTCCTGTTAATTTTCTAGGATGCTCTTGTGGCCATTTCAGCCTATAAATCACTCTCGTCATTTGGCTCTGAAGAACATAGAATTCTTCATCTTCCTGAACAGGTAGCAATGTTGTGTGTTTAATAGTAAGGACTTCTACCTGACGTGAGTTATGTCCTATTGGAAGGGAAACAAGGCACTGTGCCATCTACCAGACAACCGTCAGAGCCTCACAGAAGGAATATGAGCTCCTGCTGGTGAAATGGGGTGATATTATGTATGATTAGCATACATACTGTGATGATGTATGCTAATCATCATTAGCATGTATGTATGTTTAGCATATGTATGATGAGAGGGGAAAGGCACAAATGGAGGCTGAGTGAGGTCTAAGCAGTCAGAAAGAAGGTATGTTTTCTTCTTTCATTAGTTAAATCATCAGGTTATTTTGGGGGCACCTCATCTGCATTTTATGCTCTTCTGTTAATGCTTGCAGTCAAGTCTTGACAATAAGCAGCTCTTGTGATGACTGCTTCATCCATTGCAGTCACACTTATGCTTAGAGCTTTTGTTCCTGAAATGGGCAAGTCAGTTTGAAAAGTAAGTATTATTTTTGGAATTAAGCTGAAAACTTTTCCTTCATTTCTGTTCTGAACTTTTACAGCATAACATTTTGCTTTTTAGTTGATAAAGGCAGACAGAAAGGAATTGAGGTATTTATTGGAAAACTTTTTAAGTATGTGGAGGGCTGTTAAACTGAAACTTGGGTCTGATCAGTTTGCTCAATAACCTTACAAAACGGAAGAGTGCAAGGAGATGAACATACAAGGTCTTCCATGTGACTTTTTTCCCACAATAACCTTGTAAGACAGGCTAGGCAATAATCAGTAGTCCATTGGTTCTTTATGGCATAGTAAATACTTCTGTAAGTTTTTATTTACTACATTATTACAAGATTTGCTCCATTTGTGTGTTGTAACGGGCTGTTATGAAAAGGTCGGAATAAGAAACTTTAAAATTAAAAACATACTTGCTTTATATAAATTGATAAGAATAGTTCAGCATAAACCTTACAAATGAAGCGTGTGTTTGGCGTAGACAAGCATGAAATAGAATGAGGAAAATCTCCTAAACAGTGCTGTAATACTAAATATTTTACAGTAAAACATAGCTTTTTATTATTGGTGCTGTTACTTTACACTTGTCAGAAAATGAGTAAGTCTGTTTTCACTGAAAGCATTGTAAATATATTGCAGTTTTTCAAATTCTGAAAACTAGTGTGGAAAAACAATGTCTAGCATTCGGGTAGAAGAATAGCTTATAATCTTGCAGCTTCAAATTAATGAAATGGAGTGAAATCAATGAGATTAGGAACTTTTCATATTTAGTTGGTGGTTTTGACATTGTTTGATACTTGGAGTCAGAAAGGTAATGAGGATTCAGAATTTTTATGCTGACATTCCATTTTTTTAATCTTTCAGGCACGACTAGAAGTTGACTCACTGGAGGAGGCAGACATGAATGAAGATGAAGAGGAGGAGGAGGCGACAGATCTTTCTGTTCCAGGTTTTTCATACATCAAGCTATTGTCTCTAACACCAGCTTCTGTTTTAGGAGGTATAATACATAAAGTATTTGAGGTTACTTTGCAGAATTATAATCACTGTGGCTGTACAGACATTTGTTTTTTTTGTAATGGAGCGTCTATAATGGAGCATTATGTTAAAGTGTAGCCTTCTCCCTGCCCTGGGAAAGTATCTTACCAGATTATCCATTTTTAGGAACATAGTGGGTCAGAGGTCCTCATGGTGGAAAAAGTGCTTGCAACATAACTTACAAATCCTTATCTGTCATATAGGAGAAGCTGGTTCCGTATAATTTGCTTCAAGGGCTGGCTTGCTTCATCACAGGACAACTTCAATAGGGAGGAGTGAGCAGGTGTTTATAAAGGCAACTTTGTATTTTAGCCCAGGGTGGACTGAAGGAAAAAAACCCGCACCCAAAACTGTGGTGTTTTATAAACAGAGTATTAATAATATTAAAACAGTGCTATATACAATATCTACTTTGTCAATAGATACTAGTGCTATGGTTGATGCTTAATTTTAGTGATGCATATTGATACTGAAATATGTTTCAACAGATAGTCAGTGGTTGATGCGCTTGTTTTGACACCTATGCAGTTGCATCACCAAATTATTTAGATTTTTTAATGTTTACTTAATTACCCTCATTAATGCTATCTTTCACTTCCAGTTACAAGGTAGTGTGATGTTAGTGGCTGAACACAGGCACTGTAATTTCACTGTAGAATGCCTGGGATCTTGATGTGTGATTGCAGCCTGTAAACACAGCTATACGATAGTAGTAGTATTTTGTAGTATTTTCCCCCAGTGAGGGGTCCTAGAAAGATCCATCTGTTGAACACTCCATGCATTGAGGTCTGGAGTATGTGCAGCCCCACCTGGAGAGTGTGTATGCACTAACTAGTAAGTTCTGGAAGTTTTGTGGGGAAGACTGACATAACCTACTTCAACAAAAGACAGTGATGTATCTAGTTAGAAAACTCAAGCTGTGTAATGGATGCCGAGATAGGCAACTTACCAGGAAGACAGGGAACCAAAATGGACTTTAGAGAGAACAGACTGAATAAAAAGGTGCAGCTACCACGGACTGGTATAAAAACATACATGCAGATAGCTTTCTGAACCCAAGCATTCACTGAGTATGGGTTACCTAAGTGAACTTGACACCCACAAATCCATGGGCCCTGATGCAATGCATCCCCAAGCGCTGAGGGAGCTGGCAGATGTTACTGCCTAGCTCATCTTTGAAAGGTCATGGAGAACAGGAGGGGTGCCTGAGAACTGGAGGAAAGCCAGTGTCGCTCCAGTCTTCAAAAAGGGCAAGAAGGAGGACGCAGGACACTGGTGGCCAGTCAGCCTCACCTCCATCCCTGGGAAGGTGATGGAACAGCTCATGCTGGAGGTCATCTTGAAGCACAGAGAGAAAAAGAAGGCTATTCAGGAGTGGTCAGCATGGATTGACCAAGGGGAAATCACGCCTGAGCAACCTGATAGCCTTCTGTGCTGCTACGCCTGGCCGGGTGGATGAGGGGAGAGCAGTGGGTGTTGTCTGCCCTGCCCTCAGCAAGGCTCTTGCCCCTGTCTCCCACAGCCGCCCCAGGTGAGCGCAGGCCGGGTGGGCTGGGCGCGTGGGCAGGGAGGTGGGCTGAGACCTGGCTGATGGCAGAGCCCAGAGGGCTGTGACCAGCGGCGCAGCCCAGCTGGGGGCCCGCAGCCAGCGCTGTGCCCCGGGGCTCAGCACCGGGTCCCGTCCTGCTCAGCCCACCCCCCAGCGCCCTGGGTGAAGGGGCAGAGCGTGCCCGCAGCGAGTTTGCTGGTGGTACAGCGCTGGGAGGGCGGCTGATACCCCGGGGGCTGCGCTGCCGTTCGGCGGGGCCCGGGCAGGCTGGGCAGTGGGGCAGGGGGGGCGTCATGAAGCTCAGCAAAGGCAGGGGTAGGGTCCTGCGCCGGGGGGGAGCGACCCCACGCACCAGCACGGGCTGGGGCTGACCTGCTGGCAGGCAGCTCTGCGGGGAAGGGCCTGGGAGGCCTGGAGGACACCGAGTGGCCCGTGGGCCAGCAGTGTGCCCTGGTGGGCAAGAAGGCCGCTGCCAGCGTGGGCTGCATCAGGAGGAGCGTGGCCAGCGGGTGCGGGGGGTGTCCTGCCCCTCTGCTCTGCCCTGGTGAGGCCGCACCTGGAGTGCTGTGCCCAGCGCTGGGCTCCCCAGTTCAGGAGAGACAGGGAGCGACTGGAGAGGGGCCAGCGGGGGGCTGCCAAGGGGGTGAGGGGGCTGGAGCATCTCCCTCATGAGGGAAGGCCGAGAGAGATGGGCCGGTGCAGCCTGGAGAAGGCTGAGAGGGGATCTCATCGTGCATACAGGTATCTTCAGGCTGAGTGCCAAGAGGATGGGGCCAGGCTTTTTTCAGTGGTGCCCAAGACAGAACAACGGGCAGCGGGCACAAACTGCAGTGCTGGAGGTTCCATCTGAATATGAGGAAGAACTTGTTTACCATGATGTTCAGCCAGCCATCAACCAGCACCCCCAGGCCCTTTCCCACCAGGCCCTTTCCAGCCGCTCTGCCCCAGCCTGTAGCGCTGTGTGGGGCTGCTGTGACCCAAGGGCAGGACCCGGCACTGAGACCTGTTGAACCTCACAGGAATGGCCTCGGCCCATCGGTCCAGCCTGCCCAGATCCCTCTGCAGAGCTTTCATTTATATTTATATATACATAAAGTGCCTATCACCATATTGGTAAACATTCTCTGGAACCACTCTTTGTGGCAGAGGTAAGAACAGGAATCAGTCTGTTATTACCTCAGCACCCAACCAATTTAAACTAAAAAAAAAAACCGCAAGACTTTTCTGCCCTCAAGCAGATCAACACTCCCCCCCCCCAGTTTGGTGTCATCTACAAGCTTACCAAGAGTGTGCTTGACCCCTCAGCCAGGTCATCGATAAAGACATTAAACAGGACTGGCCCGAGCACTGAGCCCTGGGGAACACCATCTGTGACTGGCCGCCAGCTGGATGTAATGCCATTCACTACCGCTCTTTGGGCTTGGCCGTCCAGCTAGCTGCCGTCCGTCCAGGTGCAGGGTACACCCATCCAAGCCATGAGCAGCCAGTTTCTCCAGGAGAATGCTGTGGGAGACGGCGTCAAAGGCTTTACTGAAGTCTAGGTCGACAATATCCACAGCCTTTCCCTCATCCAATAGGCAGATCATCTTATTGTAGAAAGACATCAGGTTCGTCAAGCAGGACCTGCCTTCCATAAACCCATGCTGGCTCAGCCTGATGCCTGGCTCCCTATTCTTTAATCTTTGCAGTAGAAGGAAAATCTTTAGGTTTTTTCAGCATCCGCATGCTTCTTCCTGGAGACTTGAACTCTATAACATAACATAGTTATGCTTTGGGAGCTGCAGTTAAAAGGTTCCAATAAGAAGGCGGGCTTGGTGCTGGCATTAATACTGAATTGTGGGGTTTCTTTCCAAGTGCCTTATCCAGCTCTGTTGGAGGAAAATATCTAAGTTTGCAGATCTGTAGGGTCTGTTTCTGCAACAGAGCTGAGGAAAATTTAGGAAACATAGTAAAAATAGACTTTCTGTGGCAGTTGGTTGGAACATGCTGCAATTCCAGTTTGCTGTAGCTCTCTGCTTATGTGAGGCATTGGAAAGTGAAGTTTTATGCAGTGTTTTCTCCCCTTTAAAACTAAGCTGTCATTTCAGTTTCCATATTATGTCAAAGCATTAGAATCCACAGGGTATCAGAAGGGGTATGAAATCTTTATTATTTGTCATTTTAGTAGTTCTTCATGTTGGGTGTCTGAGACTTGTCTGAAATGTGGTAGAGAATTAAAAATAATCCCATATAAGAAACTATGCACTTCAGACAATGGCTATTATCATTATTATTATTGTGATTATCTTCACTACTACTACTATTCGAGAGGTATATCTCTGCAGCAATGATGCTAAGAATTTTTTCTGGTGATACTAGTTACCTCTTTTTTTCCTTCAGTCTGATTCCAAGCATTAAAGTACAACATTCTAGCATTTGCTGCGCATCTAGGTGTTTCAGTAAATTCATCCAGATTTTCAGGTTTGGGTTATATCTGGCAGCCTAGATCCTTGGGATGTATCTCTTGCATGAGGAATTGCTTTTGAGTGGCTTGTAAGTATTAAGTCCTTTGGTATAATTAGCAAGTGCAGTAATTTGACAGCAGTGATACGACCTGTACTGTGGTGTCCCTGTCAATGTGGATGGCTACCAGCAGAGAGAGAGCTGTCCTCATTCACAGAGTTTCTTCTCTATTGCTGTATCCACCCTAAACAAAAAAGCTCTTGCAAAAGTAAAGAGCAGGTAGGTGGATAGTGTATTCATGTCAATAAATCTGTTTTTGTTGGAAGAGTATATAGTGTTGAGGATTGGGGACAAAGATTCACAGTTTCTGTTTGAGTCACTGTAGCGAAAATTCCTAACTGCATTCGGAGGCTTTTGTTTGAAGAATATTGGCATTACAGGTGGAGAAAAGAAATATCCCCAGGTGTAGGTGCCCTTCCTGCCATGCTACAAAAACCTATCAGATTTAGACTGCTAGTCCACTGTGAAGTTGAACAGGGAAAAAGCATTGCTGAAAATCGTGGGAACTTGCTGATAACAGGAAATGTGGAGAAGTTTCAGTACAAAGCTATTTATTGCAAGCTGCCATAGGTATTTCTTGGACCCAGAAAGATGAGGGAGTGCCCTTTTGTCTCCATTGTCCTGTAGTTCCTAGTGAAAACAGGACTGCCTGTGATTTGGGAACTTGTATCCTAGAGTTTTAAGCCTAGTGTGAAACAGTTTCTATAAATCCCCTTAAAACTCAGTTGAAGAACTGAAGCACTAACAGACTTAAACCTATCGAGTTTGCAAGGTCCGGGTACAATGCTGGCTCTCAGTTGTGATGTGGTAACAAACTCTATGCAGCCATATATGTGTACATACATGGCACATACGGAAACATGACCTTTTTTTTGAACGTGTGCCTGTAAAGGCTGCTTCAGATTGACTTCATAAATGAACAATAACTTTATATTAAAATGCATAGCTTGAGAATACAGAACTTAATAATTTGTACTGCTATGTTAGCAGAAATCAAGGTAGTACATCTCTCTTTCTGTATCCCTGTTTGCATATACTCACCCTCTCTCCCATCTACCCTCTTTGCATTGTGCTTTGAAATCTCTTTCATAACAACCTGGTTTTAAAGGCAATATTTTTCACTACGTTGGTAAACATCAGTTTTATTTCTCTCCTGTCAGCATGTGGCAGTGTTATTGGTGTAGCAGTGGAAGAGTGCAGTCAACAGCTTATGGAATAGTTAAGGCTACTTTTCTTCCCAACCTTAGTATCTGGCATGACCTACTCAGAGCCTCTTGAAGAAGTTGCAGTGGTGGCAAGTATGGTGTCAGAGAGTTGCTCGAGTTCTTGCTAAGAGTTCTCAGTTCTTTGACCCTGAGCTTTCGTCTGAAGTGTCATTACTAGTTTATCTAAACATAAGTCCCCTGAAGCACAGGTGCCATTTTGGGTTTTCCAGGGATCGTTTTGCCTCTCAGTCATCAGGCTCTGACAGTCCCTTTCTTCTCTCCTCATTTTCTTGTACTTCATCCAGCATTTGAAGAGTTCGCAGCATCACTTGTGAAACAGGAGATGACCAACATGCCCCGTGGTGTGTATCATTCTGCCTTGAGAGGAGGGGCCATACGCTCAGACCAGGGGAAGACCATGGCAGGTGTTCCAAATTTTTTGCTAAAAATGTATGAGAGGAACAAACAACCAGGCATGACACCAGGCCTTGCAGGTGAGCTGTCACTTTCTTGAAGTAGACAAGTGTACATGCCTTGACTCAAAGATTTCTATGAATCTGAGGGTGAATCAGGTTAAGAGACAGTGACACACCATTTGCATATGCTTACATGTGCTTGTAAATTGTTGGCTTTATTAAATTAACTTTACTTTGCTTTGGATTCTCCACTGACTTGTGGAAGACTCCTGAACCATTAGCATGAGTATTGATGTTGACCGATCTTTTCCCCTTTCCACCCTCTTTAAGCTGGCATGTTGTTGTGTTACGACCTTCCAGTCCATGTGGGCAAAGACGGAAAGCCTATTAATCGATTTCTGGTCAGCAGGGGACGGAATTTCCAGCAAATGTTGGTAGCCCTCCTTCATGAGGTAAGTTGCTGGCTTTTGTTTCCTTTTCAGAAGTATTATGCTTCCTTCCCTGTGTTACTACCTCATTTGTTTATGCTGATTAGGTGTTAGTGTCAGCTTGCAGTAGTGTGTATGAATGTGTCATAATTAACTAAACTTGCCCTGAGGGACAACTAATTTGAATTGAACATGTAAATACTTTTTTTTAAGTGTTCACTGCTCAAGTACCTGTTGTGAAAATCAAGTACAACAAACAGAGGCTGACTTTTGCCTTGATCTGCCTTGCAGCCTACTATACCTACCTTATACCTGTCAATAGGTTAATATATATACCTGTCAGGTGAATAGCAGGTCTGAACGATGATGGCACTCTGTGGGGAAACAACATCTACACCATGGTATTTTATTCTGTCTCTTAAATGTTTCAGCTCCTAGACCTATCAGGCTAACACCACTGAAATCATGGAGTTACCTTTGGTGTGGTTTTTAGAAAAAGGGCATGAAATAAGCCCCCGCTTAATCATTTCAGAAAATGAAGTGGTTGTAACAAAATCTTTCAGAGAGTTTATAATTATGATGCTTTTATGGTTGATAAGAAAATTAATCATTGAAGATTTTGGAGAGCAGTAAAACAAAGTAAGTAATTAAACTGGATCCAGGGAAGTAAGTTTCTTTCCCAATTTTATGCCAATGAGAGTAGATACTAACAGAAGTGAAAGTATATTAATCTCTTTCAAAGTCCATAAAATAACTGTTAATACGATCATTTTATATTGCTGCAGAGGTTAACTACATGAATCTGAGCATTATGATGCTCACAGGACATAAATAAGAATGTATTAATTGTACCAGTCTGATAGGACCAAGAGAGCATAGATGACAATAGAAAAAGAACTTTTTAGAATTTAGATTGAGTCTTAGACTGTGTGTCCAGAAATGAGAACACTGTATGAGTAGCTGGACATTGTAAAGTTATTTTTTTTCCATCCCACAGCAATACCACTTCCTGTTCTACTTTTCAAGGATACAAAAGCATAAATGGTCCCATTACTCCTTCTTTCTCTGTCCCATATACAGGCAGTTTGGGGCTATTAAAGATTATTTAATTGTATGCTGTTTTGTAGAGAGGAGCCTTTTCTTAAGAGCACAGGGTGGATCCTGTGTTTACAGTGAACCAGAACTGTATAACAGAAGGAAGTGTTTCAACATGCATCATGTACTTGTTGCAGAAGTTGGAAGAGGTAGAATGAATGAAATACGGGTTGCAGGTGGGAGTGTGTCTACATCTTTATTTTGGTTTGTGACTGACAACCAACAGACCTGGAGCCTACCTGCTGCAAAATTCCTTTGTGATGCTAATGAAATCACTGACACCAAACACTTTCTGTTATGAAATAACTATAGCATATCCTGTGATGCACCCCCATGGCTCTCTCCTGGCTTTGCTTTCAGGTCCTCCTCTCTGCATGTTCACAGTGCATTTGTGTTGGTTCACTCCCTTTGGACCAAATGAACTAGTTCTTTTAATAGCAAACCTGTCTGCAGCATAGTTTGCCTAAGTTTCCAGTCAAGCGATGTGAATTGTGTACTGTGCTTAAGTTGGCTGCTTCGGCCTGGTGTGGTCTTCCAGCTCCGTACCATCTCTCAAACGCTTTCACATGCTAGCATACATATACAGGTTTTACCTATCATACAGCATGTTATCAATTTGGTCCTTCTGAACTGTAAAGCCACAAAAAGTAATAATCATATCTTGTGGCCACAGAGACACCACATGGATCCAGTAAAAGTTATGCCAAGTAGTACAAGGATGAAAGCCAGTCTTCACCAGTTGAGCTGTGGTCTAGAATTCCTCCCTGGTGCCATACGATAAAAGCAATGTCAATAGAGTTATGAAGTACTTGGCAAGTTCTTCTCTCAAACTAGTAACAATGGAAAACAAAAGCCACCCTCAAACACATATCTCAAGGTATCTAATCATGTAAGCAAACTTAATAGATACTTTTCACCTAAACATCTTTTCTGCTAAATAATGAAAGCAGAAAAGTGAGATAATACCCCTCATCATCACAGGAGTTCGCAAGTAAATGAATGTGTTCTAACTACTTGGATGCTCCATTGTAGAGCACCAGGGGAAGTCCACAGGGACTTTGCAAAATATGTCAGAGAGGCAGATCTAGAGTAACGAGTTATGAATGAAGCATGGGCTTGCATAGCATCCAGAAGGAAAAGCTCTGCTTTATATGTAGTTGCTTCATTCAGTGGGACTTGGGTTTTGTGCCAGAGGTTCTGGAGAAAAGCATGTAGTTATATTACAATAAAAGGCATGTATTAAAGTGTTACATAAACTGAATCACAGTGGGATGAAGATCAGTTTAAACTACGATGTTGTAAACACTTGCCTGTAGCCCTATGAAAGCACCAAATACAATCTCTGGTAAAAAAATGAAATTTATTTGTGTGTACTACCAGTGATTTTAACATCCAGCAGCACATCAAAAATTGATTTTTCTTGTGCTAACAAACTACCTTCATAGAAGCACAACCTTAAAATGGTTTGCTTGACAAAGCATGGGTGTTTTACTACATGTGGTGAACTGGATGGAGTTAGTGAATACGTACCAATAACTGGAGATAGAAGTATTTTATTGAGTTTCTCAGTATTTTAAAAAGTCAGTTGATTCAAGGTGTAGTAAAACTAAAATCCAGACCTGTTTGAATTATAAGTCTAAACACAAAACATTTTCAGACAATCCTAACTGCACCCTTTTAGTGAAAATTCACAGTAACTATAAAATTGTGATCAAAATGTATCAGTATTTTTGTTCTTAGATTACTCTGCTTTAAAAGATGGAAAAGGGTTTTTTTACCTTTTTTCCCTCCCTCTTTTTCCAACATAGAAAAGTTTGAGTTAATGTTTTCAGGAAAAAGGTATTTGGGCCTTTGGCTAGAAGGGAAGTGAGTCCCTGGGCTCATTCAACTAATTTCATGTTTGTTTAGTCCTTGGTGTTCTTCTGTGGAGCAGAGTTTAACAGTAAAAAACAGGGGCCTTAAGCTATACGTCTATCCCATAACAGTAGTGGTCTAAGAAAATTGACTTAGTAGGACCTAGGCTCATCTTTTCCCTGCAGTGGCTGTAGGAATTAACATGTTTTTGCGAAGCCATTGCTTCAGGAGTTCAGCACAGCATATTAAACAGGTTTTTTAGGGGGTTTAAATTACCAGAATGACACTTCTTTGCTATTGCTTTCACTCATTTTTATTTTGGGTGGGGAGTTTTAACTGTTATAGTGACTTTTTAAGTAAAGTAAGAAGCATTTCATTAAAAAGAAGATTAAAATTTGCCTTGGAAGCATTGCAGTTAGCGTAAAGCTCTGAGAAAACTGTGAGGTGGATGTAAACACCAAGAAATTACAATTAGTTGGGAGATAGCAAGCATCCATTTGTTGTTATCTCTAAAATTCCCCAGCACTTGGCATTTCATTATTTAGGGATTAGCAGTGATCAATATAATTGCCAAGTTTACATCTGTGGAATGTGAATTACAGGTTGCATATCTTTCTGTATCTGACATGCTTAGTTGCCATTATTACATTTCGTTTTTTGAAATCTGGGGCCTGGGGAGGGGCTTGAGGCAACCAGTTTCATTTTTGTAGGATTCTTTATGTGTAAAAAAGCATGATGCCTGAGATTCTGCTGCCAAAAAAGAAGAGCTAAATGAGGTTTGTATGCAGAAGAATGAATTTCTTCTTGTATGTTCAAAAGTCTATAAAGCATACAAGTAACAAATACCTAGGTTTAGCTGCCATTCAAATCTAACAGTAACAACAACACTGAAAAGGTAATTTACTGTTAAACCATAATGGGCCAGACTTACTCTGTCTCCCAGGTGTTACTCTATTTTCTGAGGGACTGGATGCAGCTATAATACCTGTCAGCAGGATCAGATTAAGATGCAGAAGGTTTTTTTGATGTTATTTGAACTGTTATCTCATGGGAGGAAGAACATCTGTTCAATAAATGCTGTATTGCTTTTTACTGGTCACTGCTGACTTGAAAGAGGAGATTATCTTTCCCCCAGAAATGGGGATGTGCTATTTGTTTGATTACTAAACACAGCTTCATAACCTCTCTTTGAGAGGACATGTAAGTTACTGTAGTCACAGTGGTCAGAAGTCACATAGACCATGGGTTTTCTTTGTTTTCACTATGGCTGCCTGGATTGTACTGTACAAGTAGTCCCTAAGGTTTATCATAGTCACCTGGGCTAGGTTAGCTAGTAATTACCTGTGACTGCTTCAGGTTTTGGAGTAATTCTTCCTATGAGTTTATAGGAATAATTTCTTACCAGCTGCACTTACCTCTGTTGTGAAAATGAATGATGGTCACATATGTTCACATCATGTACCATATGTTTTGATGGTTCTGTAAATGTATGTTTTGGGTTAAAGTTACTAGGCTTTCAGATGTCTACCTATCTTTTCTTTCTTTAGTGGAGGTGAAGAGAACAGTTCATGCTGCAGGCAAAAAGCACAGAGGCAGCCAGCTTTTGGCACACAGGTGTGGTAAATGGTGGTTTTGACAGCCCTTTTGGTGCAATGTTTTTAAAAATTAAGGAGGATGATCTTGCCTTTGTGTTTTTCCTGGTATTCAAGTGTTTTATGTTGGAGCTCGCATAGTTATTTTGCTCTAATAATTAGTCATATTTACAGGCACAGTTGCAAAGTTGGGTGCCAGTGGTGAGTTGTACAGTATTAAATACTGCTCTACAAATAAGAGTCACGTTAGGCGCTCTGTATACTCATAGAAGAAGCATTCCCTACTTCTATTTTAAGTGCGTTCATTAAATGTGCTGTGATGACATGCATCCTTGAGCCATGAAGTGGAAAGCGCCTTCTGTAAATCTCTTTCCTGGTTTGATTTTGATGTAATCAAGAGATTCAAGGGCTTATTCAAACCTTGTATGGTACCTTAAAATGATAATCAGGTTTTCTGGAACAGAATTTGCTGTAGTGTATTCTTCTTTGCCTAGGTATTTGAATGGATCTAGTTCAGATTATGGACTACTTTGTACTGGTTTCCACCACTGTATCTCCTCCAGTGATGAAACAGTATTCAGGAAGTAAGTTTGTTGACAGATTTTTGATTTTCTCCTCCTCAGTCTAATGTGCCTTGGAGAAAGACAATTTTTTTTCTCACAAAGGAATGCTGGAGGGGGAGGATTTGGAAGTGTATGCATGCAAGTATGTTAAAGAGAGCCTGTAAGCAAAATTGAGATTGAAAGACATGCTACTTCAATTTTTGATAGATATGGATATGTAATGCTAGCCCTGTTTATGAAATCACTGAGGCTGCAGTTTATATGTCCCATATGTGAGAAGAGCGTTTAAATACATGCCTAAACATTTCACTGACATATGGGTATTGTCTAAGACATGCTTTCAGAGCCGTACATTGTTAGAGATCAGGTGGATTTAGGGACCATGTGAGTTCACAGGGCTATCAAGGTGGAAACGTGTTGTACTTTTTAAAAGACTGTAATGGATTCCCAGTCTCCCTGGTCTACAGCAGAGTTTAAGATGGGCCATAAATATTAATGATATCATAATTTCTAGCTTCTTTAAACAGTATGATCTCAGATACCCAGGGAAATGACAGAAACATGCTTTATTTCACTGTTCCCTAATTTTATTTTGTGTGCCCTCTGCTGGCTGTTTATCAGTGCAAAATGATCTGTGGCAGCACAAAGGCACCTGTGCTGAAAAAAAGCTCATCAATAATCTTGCCATGGTGTTTGATCTTTATTGGGAGTGCACTGGAGAGGGGAAATGAGCTTCTGATTTCATTGAAAATTACTTTCCAGTCTTGCAGAAGTCTGCAAAACTTGTGTGTTCAGAAGTGCTGAAATACAAGAATAGTATCTCCTGTCATTTGCCAGCACTCTTTGTCTTGGATTTTGGGCAACAAAGTCTATGCTTGTGTGTCATTTCAGGGAGGGATGTCCTTCTTAACCATCAATCAACAGGCTCTGAGTACTAGCTCCTAGCTCATGCTGTTTCTTACTGCCTGAGGTATCAGGGTGCAGCTCTTCCTTGAAAACTACTTGACAGCCTGGTCTGGTTGTGCTGCCTCGTAAGAGCATTGCAGGACCAGTGTGACAGTGTTTCACAACCAGTCATTGCTAGTTCAGAAGTCCCTTGTGCCTCCTTTCATGTGTTTCCCCCCTGCCCAATATCTTCTTACACATAAATTATGTGCTCAAAAGAATCTGAACTTCACTTACTGTCAGCTTTGTCTATGCTCGCTAGTATTAGTTAACCAGTGCTTAATGTAGTTGTTGTTACCACTGTGTATGCAGTGATAGAGAAATAAAGACTGCTGGTTTCCTGTACAGAAACAGCAGGTATCGGCACTGCTTAGGTGATCATCTTCAGCACTGTATCCAGTCATTTTCAGTCGTAGATGAATTTTACTCAATGTGAAGATACCCTTTTGTCTTTATCTCATTCCACGTATCTGCAAACTGTTAACTGCAATGAAGTGAGTTATTTAATTAAAAGCTGCTCAGCAATTCTGCTGGTCATCAAGCACATCTGCAAATTTTAGAGAATATGTGTAAAGTGCTAGTAATATGTTCCTGATTAGACCATGTTGTCTAGTTGCTTTAAATGCAACAATACACCTAAAACTTTCTCTTTCCTGCATGAACACTTGAAGGGTTTCAAAGGCCTGCTTTTTATTCTGGTGCATAATTGTGGATTATGTGGTGAACATTATAGATTATCATGAGACCAGGCAAATCTAAATGCACAAATCTAAAATAGTCTCACAGTGGAGGCAAAGGGGAAGACTAGAGCTGCTGCAGATGCCTCGGGAACCTAAGGCAAACAATTCTCACTGGAGTCTTGACTGCTCATCAGCTTGTTGGAGGAATTGATGAGCAGAGGTGGAAGGAGGGTGTGAATAAAACTTTGACTGAAAGGGAAAGACTAGTATTATTGACTTATTTAGAGATGAGATCTCTTGTTTTTCTGCAGGGTGTTATTTGTATTGGCTGTGCAGTGGAGCAGGTCATCTCTTTTGGTTGACTTTTAGGTTGTCTTTATTTGTATAGATATATTAGTACTAACTCAAAAACTGTTTTTAAGTTCGCCATTGACAGTGGGCATGAAACTTTAGCACAGTCCTTTGGTTTTTGTTCTAATATCCATGTAAAGAAAGAATATTGACCACTTTATGTAGATCATTAGGGGCATAAAATAGAGGAGGTGGAGAAGGAAGACTTTGGAAGATAAATAACAGACAAGAGGAGTTCAGTTGTTTATCTTGGTTAACCAATCTGTACAGAGGAGGCTAGTGGAGCACGTGATGGAGAAAGAAGGGGTTTGCACACCTTGAAGCATGGAGTATATTACATGTTATTAACAGTGACATGTCTCTGTAATAAAATAAAACAGGAGGAATAAAAAGGAATAATAATAACCTTCTGGGATTAAGCCTGGCAGAGTAAGTTACTCTAGGTGGGCTTTGCACAATTTTGATCACAGCTCACAGGGTTTTCCCATAACTCAGGGTGTCTGGCATGTTCTTTTAATTTAGAAATAGGAATTGTATGCCTTAAACAGTGGATACTGAGATATATCCCATCTCACATCAACCTGACATGTTTGTCTTTCCTTTATTAAAAACTGATTACTCTGGAAACTGCTGAGATTAAATAATTTATTTCCAATGGAGTCCAGATGGCTGTGATGACATTTTTTTCAATTTTTTTTTGGTAGAGACAGACAGTAGAAATAATTGGACAGTAGCAAGAAAACCCAATTTTGTATGCCTACCATGGAATATGATGAGATATAACAGTGCACATCCATCATTTTAATTACAGAGCTTGTGTTGTTTATGGGTCTGAAAACACAGCAGTTTAAAAGGAGAGGACACCTGAACTCCTGTCTTAGGGTAATAAAATGTTGCTGCAGTTAAGGCAGTAATGAATAGAGGGAAACAGACTCTTCTAACTATATTTTTTGTGAATTAATATATTTTCATTTATATATTGCGTAACATGCAAGTTGCGGGGAGACAGGTGCATGTATCACACAGGACTCTGACATCTGGGAGAACTTTCTGGGTGGCCTTGAATTTGTGACCCGCTCTGTTTAACTTACCCTTGTAGTTATTTCATTAAGCTACCAAGGGCTAGAAAATGGCTTGTTACTGAGTTGACTTCATTTTTGCTTTTCAACATGTTCTGGAAAAGTCTTTGAGTCAGTTTGCTATGCTGCTTACTGAAGAGAACAACCTTGGGCTCCTGAGGAAAGTCTGTGCACATATGTCACATTGTATAATTGAATGTTTGAGTTATTCTTTTGCTGTGAAGTTGAGGTTGTCATACCTGTATGAGATTTGGGGGCAGGCAGGGAGAGCTGTCACATATTTCTTTAAGCTGTTTGAGGTGGTGCTTTCCTCCTGTTAGTTCTATACTGGTGCTTCCTAGAAAGAAACTTTGTGGTTCCTTTCTTTTTTTTAACAATTCGTTTCCTTAAAGTAAGTTTTAACTTTGTACCTGAACACAGGTACATGCTCAGTCATAGGTACTAACTCCTTTTGAATAGTCTCCCCTGTGTTTAGTCATCTGCTTGTATTTATTTTGTCTGTTTAAAGCTTTTAAAGCACCTAAGATTTACAAAAACTATGACAAGCGTAAACTGCACTAACGTCTTTGTTACATACGTATTTTTGTCTACCAGTACTACTAAGTGTTGTGCTTTTTGCTACATGTAATTCCAGCTCTCTCTGGGATCAATTATCTGTTGAACTACCTGAAGCAACCAATTTTGCCTGGCCTGGGTAACGAAGGTGAAAGTAACTTGATGTGGGTAAAGCCAGAAAGAGAAACAAAGTACATTGTCATTTTAGTTTCCTACAGCCGTGTGTAATGTCCTGTGGGCGTGAGCAAATGATCGCCTGCAAATCACAGGTTGGAGAATATATTCTGCCTGTGTTAGACTTAATGTAACCGTGTCTACCCTTTCTGGTGTGTTGCACAGGTTAACATTCAACCTTCTGAATGGCACCGTTCCGTATTGCTGCCACAGTCCTGGTTAGGATTTATGAATCGAGCCTACAGTGCAGTCCTGCAGGTAATTTTGAGGTACATAATTGTGCATGTTAATGCCTATCCAAGTGGTATGAGTTTTATTTTTACCAGCAAGAGCATTCATGCAAGTAAAATAATTTAAAAATAAAGCTTTAGGTGTTTACTGATAAAAATTTTTGAAAAGGAGATAAAAATGAGTCTTCTGGGATACTTTGTAGAAGGGTAACTTCTGCTTACAGTTCAAGTTCTTGCAGTCATATTCTTGTATCAAGTTGCAGAATGTGTCAATTCTTAATATTTTTAAAATGTGAAATTTTAGCTAGAGCTCTAACCTATTATTTTGGGTAGGAATTTTGTAGTAATAGTATCACAAAGGAAACAGAAGCTGTTGAGGGATGCTTCATTAAACAGAACTTCTCCAACCAGCATGTTATGCTGTCACGCTGTGAAGGACTAGTCTTGATTTTTCCACCCTATCTAATGACTAGAAAATATCCTAAAACCTCTCTTTCATTAGGTTAGCTGACATATCTAGAACAATGTAGTGTCATTTTGTTTTTCAACAGGGAAATGATCTAAAAAACTTTTAACAAATATCTGCGTTCTAGAAGGCTCTCTTTGTGCTACTGGAAGGGCTTATTTGTATTTCCAGACCATGTGAGCTGTTTCCAGTGTGAGCAGTGCAGGTTGCTGAGCAAATTCTAGAAGTTTTGGCTGTTCCTTCTTTTGCTGTGCAACAAAACATGTGCTTCTGTAACATTTGCAAAACATAATGGATCTTGGCCACCAGCAAACCAGCAGATTCTAAGCCGAGCCAGCCCCATTACAAAGCACCCAACAGCTTGTAACTACAGAGGGGGCTATTGTTGCTTGCATTTAGTTACTTTCCTGTTTTGTTTCCTCTCTGCGGCAAGATTTGACCAGAAGCTGGCATTTACCAGACTTGTTTCTGAACGCCTCTCAAGCATTTTGTGGCATTTTACATGGCAATAAAGCCTATTTTGCTTGTTTCTCAAGTCCCTTATTGGAGACTTAGTATCTAACTCCTTGTGCTTTTGTAGTACATTTCATCTGAGATGGCCAAAAAAACCTGCAGTCCAAGTAGTCTGGATAGTACATAATTCAGTTTTTCTGAATAGCTTGTAGAGTACTCATTTCTACGGTTTGGAGGCAGATGTTCATAGAGTCCAGCTCACCAAAACACTTTTGTGAGGGTTTTTTTCCCTTTGGACACCTGGAAGTCCTCTAGTCTTTTATTATGTATACTCACACACTTACACACTTCTTCCAGTTTGTGCATTCAGCATGCTTTTGAGACTGAAATCAACCTCATCATGATGATCCTATGGGATTTAGTAGAGAGCTTAAGCCAATGTTTACGTGTTTGGGGAAATTGTAATAGGTTTTTGCATAGTTTTTATGTAGCCTTCGATTTAGTCCGCTTCTTGAATATGCTCCTTCAGTCTCTGTGGAGAGTCACATTTTGAGTGGCATCTGAATTTACAGGATCAGCTCTCTTGCATTCTCAGGATTTTGTGCACACACAAACTATGAGAATTCAATACCTGAAACATGCAGCTTATGCGCCTGTGTTTTTCACTTAAAGCATAATAACTACTAAGGAGTAGTAACAGACAACCTAAAGAAGGTGAGATGTACTTGCCTCACAGTTGGAGGCAGAACATTTAACAAAGTTGCTTAATATATTTAGGTAACAATTGTTAGCGGCTAGAATCCATATCATCTTCTTTAAGGTACAGAAATAAGTAGGAGGTCACGGGGAGGTTGGGGTCATAGAATGGAAAAGGATGAGAAATTCTGCTTTAAGTAGTGAATCCAGAAGGTGATGTTTTATTCTTGGAATATATTTTAGTTAGCAGGCTTCTAAATCTCGTTCCCTGCTTGTTGTACTCCCTCCCAAGGAAACTTGACACTTTGCATGCTCTAGGAGAGATGTCTCCTAGTGGCCACTTGAGCCATCTGCAGCTTGTTTTCCTCAGAATTAAAAAATTATCAATTCTTTTACTTTTACTGTATTGTGTATTACAGTGGGATCACATATGAAAAGCAGTCAAGTTCACGTATGAAGTAGCCCTCAAGTGAAAGGCTACATCTGTTACCTAAGTGTTCTCTGAAGAAATCTTACGATGATTGGCCATGTAATATCCACTTCTGACTTACTCTGTAATTCTGCAGGGGAGGCAGGCAGAGCTGGAGATGCAGTTAAAACATGGAAAAGAGGATCCAGAAGAGGTGCAATACAAACAATTTACAGCCTGGCTCTGGTAAGGAAGTCCTGTCTGCTCCTGATCACTTGTAATGACAAGCGAGGGGTCAAAGGAGGGCAAGACTTCAAAGCCTTTAGTTTTGTAAGTAAGGCTGTAGGAGCACTAATTAAAAAATAAAAAACAAACAACAGACCACCACATATACAATGACCAAGGCAGGGGAGAGTGCGAATAAAGAGACTGCTGGGTGATTGTAAGGATTCCCATATATGGGTTCACAGGTGCCTTCCCTTTTACAGTTCCTGAAGCTTTGTGGTGTAAACAACTGGATGGAATGGAAAACTGTATTTGTTTTGTCATGTTGAAGCAGAGGGATTATGCAAAGAGAAAACTTACATGTGGAGACTTAAGTGAGCTGTCTCATTGAAAACAGCTTGATAAAACAAATGTAAGCCATGGTATGACGTATGATGTAGTGAACTGAGACACAGCTCAATTTGTATGGTAAATTGACAGTGCTGAGCCTGAGGTTGTTGTTTAAAACCAGACACCCTAATCCATATCCTCAGCTACTTCTGCTTCAGTCAGCTGAGGAGTGTCTCTCAGTCAGGATTTAGCCATGTATGTGCATGACCAGGGGGACAAGGTGGTAAGTAGGAGGCTTCATGCAGAGAAAGGACCACGTATCCATAGGCAGTATAAATATGTTTCTGTGCTTGTTCATAAGTGCATTGGGAATGAAATATGTACAAGTAAAACCAAAATGGCCTTTGCCCATTTCAGTCACAAAGGTGTTACTAAGTCCCACTCAAGAGGAGTACAAGATTTGTGTCTGTTGTTTTGGTCCAGCTAGTCTAGGTTAGTGGGTTTCATAGTAGGATCCAGAAAGATACACTATAGTAGAAGAGATTATTTAGGTAGCAGGTGGCACAATTTTCTGTTGTTGCTCTACCCGATCCCTTTCTTGATAGGGTATAAAGAGAAAACATTTTATCTTTCTCTTTAGGAGAATGCCTATAGCAGTGCTGCTTTTATAGATTTCTCCTGAGCTGATTTCTGTTCTGTATTTCCTAAGTAGTGTTAATGTCAAAAATGAACAGACTTCCCTTAAACAGTAGCGAAATAAAAGCAGTAAGTAACTGGGGAGCACAGTATTAGCTTTCATATCTTTTCCTGTTCTCCCTTAACTGCTTGGTGCTTCAGGGCTCTAACTTCAGTACCCATTAAGCATTCGTGTTGCCCACTGGGTTTAACCTGGTTGTAGAGAACTTCATATAAGCTGTAGTGTTAATGCTTTATTGTTTAAGTACTGTGCAATTTTGCATTGGTATTTGCCAAGTTGGTCTAAGTGTTTCTGGTGGAGCTGGGTTTGAAACTGTGCAAAGATGGTGTGGTTGTGAAGGAAAGTCTGAGTAGGTCTCTTTTAAAGCCTGAGAATAACTCAGTCTTATAACATATGGCCCTATTTTATTAGGCATACATTTTTAGTCTTCTAATCACATGTTGTGGAACTGTGGTTGGAGTGTAGCTTTTTCTGTAGGGTGGCAGTCGTGGCCAGGATGGTGTTGTATGTTGCTGTATAGAGGATCTCTTTTCTTACCCAAACCTAGCAATACAGAAGATTCGCTGCATCTCTGCTTCTGTCTTTATATGAATGCAAAACTAAACAAATGCAAACAAGTACCCTATTATAAATCAACTACAGTAATGTGTAAGAAACTAACCACTCCTATGGTTTTCATTTAAATGGATTCAGGTTACTCTACTGCCTAATAGCATAACTGCCCATAGTGGTTTCCAGCACTATAGTAAGTGCTGGATAAATTGTTACAGTTGTCTGTTGTAAAACATTTTTATTTTATTATGCTAAGACATAGCACAGTGATCTGGAAACTTACGTGTAACAGCTCCAAGGACAGATTTACAGCTATTGTATGCACCCACATTTTACAAGAACTGGAATGAAGTCAAATAAGAGCCCTTTATAAAACATTGGTAGTGCACACGAGCATGAAGAAATGTTCAGTGGTACATAAGCACGTTTACAGTTTAATGCTTGTGATTAATTTGCGCTAAGTCTTCTAGTAGCTAGATGAGATAAATGTTAACCTAGGATAAATGTGTGTAAGGTATAAGGAGAAATTAACTGAGTTCGTGCTATAATATAATGAACATGATGTAAATTCTTTCCGTTTCTATTGCAGGGTCAGAGATATGTTGACCGATGTTATTAAAGGTGCTTCCAGGTAAGAACTACTGGTGTATTACAGATGAAAATGAGGTCTTTTTTGTGGCAGAAGATGTAAGATGATAAATTCTGCAATTGGTTATCTACCCAGTTTCATGATTTCAGGAAAGGAACTCTTTCCCGCCTTGTGCTTTCAGATTTTTACCACTGACTGTCAGGCTGATGCCTAATTTTTTGAGTAAAGCCTGGGTAGTGCTATATGGGCTGTGTGTTACATGTTTTGGTTTTTAACGCTTTGTCTCAAGTAGCTTCATTTATGTAGAAGCTGAGTGGTCTTTAGTGGAGTATTGGCCCTTCAAAACTGTCGCACTTTCTGTTAAGGTATCTGTCTCTGTGCCCAGATGTCCCAAAAGGCAGGAAATTACATGTTTTCAGGTTGTGAAAGGCTTGTTCATTTGCTATTAGAATTAGCATGGCTTTCAGGCAGCAGTATCGTAACCTTCCTTCATAGGCTGCTGAGGTGGTTGGACTTCCTCCTTTCACTCTCCACTGGCAGCTAGCTTCCTATTTAACGTTGCCCTTGGTTAACCTGAAATTGGCCACTTGCACCAGGTTAAGCAAAAGCATCAAAAATAGTGAATCTTCATAAGAACAAGTACTTAGAGGATGCCATATCATAAAGATGTCATCAGTGAAAGAATTGCAGGGAAATCTCACAGGCCGTTTCAACATTGGTATTCTTGTAAATGTATAAAAGACCAGTTTGAAATATTTTTGCAACTTGAGAGTTCTGGAGATTTTAATTAAGACTTTCCATAAAGGTTTGAACTTTTCCTTTTTTAACTTATCATCATTCAGATATTTAAAACATTCCCAGCTGTTCCATTTCCTTACCTGTTGGTCCATCTTGAAGGAGTCAGTTAAAGAGGGTTGAAATAGGAAGATCTGTTTGATATTTTAGTTACTCAGTAAAAATACCAGTGTTCTAAGATAGTAAAAAGAGATAAATAAAAGAGGAACAAAATAACAAACTTCAAATATATCATATTCTGTGTCCTGGGATTAACATTATGGTTTTAGTTAACTAGTTTTGCTAATGAACTTCTGTGAGGTAGGAGCATTGCCTAATTTGAGAGGGATGGATGAATAACATGCAGCTTCCATGAGCATGTAGATTTAAGTTTCTGTCTGAAGTACATAATGAAATGTAACCTTTTAGATGTTGTTGATCAACAGGAACAAAGGTTCTGTACATAGATTAGGAAGTTATTTAAGGCAAGAGATATGGGGGAGATTTCAAAGAAATTAACTAAGCACCTACTTGTAATTATTTTGAAGTGTCTCTTACCTGAAAGGAGGTAGTTTTATTGTTCCAAACAGGAGAGGTCAATGACTTTCCACTAAGATCTGTGTGCCTTATTTTAAGAAGCAAACCACTATCGTAGTTTAACCCCAGCCAGCAACTAAGTGCCACATAACGAATCTCTCACCACCCCAGACCCTGCCCTCCTCTGGTGGGATGGAGAGGAGAATCAGAAAAATGTAAAACCCATGGGTTAAGAAGAGTTTAGTAATTGAAATAAAGTAAATAATAATAATAATAACAACAACAAGAAAAAAAATTGTAATGAAGAGGAGAGGGAGAGAGAGAGGAATAAAACCTAAGGGAGAAAAAAAACAAGTGATGCGCAATACAGCTGCTCACCACCCACTGACCGATGCCCAGCCGGTCCCTGAGCAGTGATCAGCAGCTCCTGGCCAACTCCCCCTGATTTATATACTCAGCTTGATGTCCCGTGTTGTGGAATATCCCTTGGCTAGTTCAGATCAGCTGTCCTGGCGCTGCTCCCTCAGAGCTTCTTGTACACCTGCTCACTGGCAGAGCATGGGAGACTGAAAAGTCCTTGAATTAGACTAAGTACTACTTAGCAACAACTAAACCATCAGTGTGTTAACAACATTATTCTTCTATTAAATCCAGAACACAGCATTGTACCAGCTACTAAGAAAAAGATGAATTCTATTCCAGCCAAAACCAGGACAACCAGAAATCCAGAAAGTATTTTTGTTAAGAAAATGAGATCTTTGGGTCTGAACAAATGCCTAAATTTGCAGTGTAGGTGTATTTTTACTGCAACAGTTGAGGAAGTTTTTAGAAATGGAACACTGATGCAAAAAGTATAGTACACTGTCAACTGAGAGAGTTCCAACAAGATTATATTGCATATAACATTATATATGTTTTCTGGGAATGACTGGGTTATCAACATTTATCTTTTCATGAAACTGAGCACAATTATATTCTTTCCTATTTGTAGGTAGCAGATATTTTTTTCTTGGTTCCTTAAAAGTAAACATTTGCACTGTGGTGGAAGTTACTACTCTTTGAAACCTGTTATTTTCCTTTATGTTACTGTTTTCATAACACAGGGGAGTAACTTTAAACTTTTTTTTTAAGCTGAGATTTCAGTGATGGCAGCTCTGCTAAATCTTCTGAACAGATGCTGTTGCAGTGAAGTGGCACCTGCCTCTCTACCGTTCTCTGTTTGAAGAGCTTTTTTTGTTGTTCTGTGTAGAGATAGTACTAGCTAAGAACAACTGGTGCATTTCTGTGAGTGCTACTTGCTCTGCAGAGTGGCAGGCTTCATTATAGTGGAAGCAAGCTTCTGGTTTTATACAGCTTTGTTTGTGCTAGGCTTTATATAAAAGGCAAACAAGAAAAAAGACTGAAACACTTCTGTCCTCCATTCTTTCTCTAATTCCTGAGATGAAACGCGATAGACTTTTGCTGAGCTAGAAGGCAGCTCAATACATTTGCTAGGTACAAAGGCTTTCCCTTGTGGAACACCTATGGCATAATGTTTTTGCATTGAGATACGTGTTTTGTTGTCTGCATCTCTATTATGCTTCTTAACTGTGCCTTTTTCTGTCCAGAGACAGCCCAGTGGTGAAAGGAAACTGTATTTTTGCCTTAACTGGTCTTGCAGTTGCTGTAGCCAAATACGAAAGCAGTCTTTCCTCAGACGCTGAAGGGATGCCTGAGGTGAGTCAATCTGCGAAAAAAGTTCTCTACTTTTAGTGAAATAGAATGAAGCAATATGACCAGGTGTTTGGGGCCTGGTAAGTGGATGTGAAGTACTTCATATTTTGAAGTTCAGATTTCACCCTGCTCAGTGAATGCCATCTGGTAGCTGCTGTGTGATCTGTACAAAAGCAGTCAGAGTTTGTAGGTGCCTTCTCACAAAAAACATAATGACTTAATACATTTTTTTATTGGTGTTGACAGATGAGATAGAGGTCTAGTGCACACTGAAACCCAGCCAGACTCTTTCTTACCATTTTTGCTTTCACTGCATAGAACCTGATCAAAAGTAGTGTCTGGAGGGTCAGCATTGGCAAGTAAATATGCTTCTTACTGTATGTAAGCATGGCAAAATAGTCTCATTCCTGATGGATCATAGCTGGAATATCAACTGCTGAGCTTCTGTTCAGCTAGGACACGATTTAAGAAAAAAAATAAGCATCATTATTTGATTTTGGTTTTTACAGACTGAACCCGATTTTATTCCCACAAAACACTGGATTTATATGGTCACAGAGACTCTCTTTAGTATTGTGAATAGCCGCTATCATCCTAAAGGTCAAGTCTTCCCATGTTTCTACCAGGTATGTGTTGTGGTGTTAAAGGCAACCAAATAACGTCTGTATTTCGGAGTTCTTAGTGTGGAATTTCCTGTTTCTGTTTGCCCTGTAGTAGTTATAATAGAGGAGAATCAAAATTTTTCTTGCTTTTGTTCTTTTTATTTCGTTATGTTTTTTGCTTTTATTTGGGTTTGCCTTGAGTTTTTGTCTTTATTACCAAAATAGTAAAAACTACATGTGAGGACACATGAATGAAAGAAATTTTTAAAACAAAAAAAATCCATCAAAACCTAAGAATATTTGGCACATATGTACAAAACAAAACTTTTTAATATGAACAGACTCTCCTCAAACCACACTATCAAATCCTGGAGTGATTCTGACACCGTTCTTTAGGGCTCTGAAATCTATTTCAATACTTTCTCAAAATGTGATAGTTATGGAGCCAGTGTTTCTTATTTTACAGTACCTCTTGAACCCCTGAGGGTCAGTAGTTGTATAGTATGTGCTTGCAGTGTGATAACCAGCCTGAAATTCTCAAGCCATATCAGGCAGTTCTTAAGTAGGGTCTTGAAATGGACTGAAAGCTCAATATAGACCTTAAGGAATAGGTATTGTTAACTCTTTGACTATCTGTTATCAAAACAAGATTGGAGATTCTTTGTGTCATGGGTGCGGAAGGGAACTTGGGTCCTACAAGGCCAAATACCAGCCTGCTAATGTGTCATAATGTTTTCTAACCAGAACTTTAACTGCATTCATGAGCTGTGTTTGGTCCAGTAATGAGATGTTAGCATCAAAAAGCTGAAAATGGATCCTGAGTCAGCTTTGGCATGTCATCACGGATAGGGGACATACATCACCAAAACAAATGTAGTGTTAAATAAATGCAAGGCTGGTTGGACATAAGGAAATTCAACCACTTGGTTAGCAGTAGCAGTTCTTGTTAGATTGTTCTGTCATTCTTGCCTTTGAAAATAATACTGTTTAAAAAAGGTATTTTTGAGATGGAACAATGTGACAATGCTCCATTTCTAAAATCCGCTTACTTCAAAAAAATGTTAAAATCTTATGTGTGTAAAATTCTAGGGCACACAGTTGAAATCACTGTCTTGCAGAGTGCCTTGCATCCTGGAGTTTTTTTCTTTTCTTTTTCAGAGTTGCATATGGAAATTGACAAATATACATTAGGCTATCATTTACAGTCAGTCCAAACTTGCTTTATAAGTAGAGGTAGCTGTATGGATTTTACCTTTCAAAATGGAAAGGAATTAAAAACATTTGTAAGAGATCTTTCTTCAAGAAATCATCTCTACTGGTTATCTTGCAAAATCTCATGGTATTTTTTATCCTAGGTGTGATGGTTTTAAGTTAGTGCTTTTTCCAGCTCACTAAATTCTTAGTGTGTTATAATTACAGAAGTACACTAACATCATGGCTGGTTTCTGTTTTTCTGATCGTGCTGCTGCATATTTTAACAGGGAAGGTGAAAACTAAAATAGTCCAATGTATTTATGTGCCTACTAGCTGTTAAAATCTAGTTGCAACCTATCTTATTTTGTTTACAGTTTCATACTTAACAATCTTATTTACGCTTAGAAAATACATTATGAATAGAATTGTTACCAGAGGCAATTCCATGAAATGCTGTTTATTGTCAGATTGGAGTACATCTGTGCTGCTGTTTGCTCTATATGTATTTATTTTAAATTCCTAAAGTGCCGAGTGTTACTACCTGGAAAGGAGATCTATTTTCTTCCCTTCTTTTATGTTTTTCTAGAAATCCTATTCAGGTGAAAATACTGCTAGTATTATAGCTCGTTCCTGTGCCGCCACTGCTTTGTCTCTCCTAGTGCCAGTTTTCATTGTATCATGCAAGGAGAAGGTGGAGGAGGTCCTGAGTATGCTGACTGACAGGTTACCTGGAAAACCAAATGCTGATGAGTCTCAAGCTGTTCAAATCCATGTTGGCCTTGGTTTGGGGATGTTTATCTCATGTTCCTATGAAGAAAAACTCAGGTAAGGATTACTATATGTAATGTAGGTATGCAAATAACTTAATTTTTCAGCATATGGCCTTAAGTTCTGAAGAATTATTTACAAGTCATAGGCAAATGATTTTGAGGGGATCTGCAATGTTTCTTAAAAGGGGTCTTTTGTTATCAGTCTTTACCACACCACCCCCAGTGCTATCCTGGATATTTTGCCATTTTTTCAGGATGGATGATTAATTTTCATAATACCCTAAGGTAAGTGTGCAAAGAGTCAGCTAGAAGAGGCGCACGCTTGTTTTTAAACAGCACTAGCTGCCCTAGGAGGCTTAATTGTAAAGTAATTCACAATATAGTAAAATAATTCACAATAAATTCTCATTGGTTTCTTTCTAAGTGGTGCTCTGGACACTGGATAGTATCCACTTACATCATGTGAGTTACACATACAGGGATGGAGCTATAACGGAAGTAGTGTAATGGACTGTCTTTAAGGCATGCTGTTAACAGCTGTGTTAGCAGCAAAGAGATGTTCTGAAGTTGGTAGAAAACGCCTCTTTTGCAGAAGAGTTGGCCTTGGCTGCAAATTTCTGATGATTCCAGAGAAATTAAGAAGCGGGTTTGGCTTTATACTCCTCCGTCTTGACTACTAGGGATCCTTTCTGCCTATAATATATATCTATATACCCATAATAGGGTATATACTATATATGCCTGTATACCTGTAATAAATGTTGAAGTAGTGCACAGGCACAGGTATCAAACAGATTTGCTCAGTGAAGCTAAATTTTCCAACATGCCTGCTTTTGTTAAAATGCTGTTCAGCATTGCTCTGTTCTAATCCTTGTCCTTTTGTGTCTTGATGCCTTGCTGCATCTGACTCAGCCATGTAACTTGGGGATGGGGTGTCTCACAAGAGAATGATGTTAGGTCAGCCTGGTGTTTTGGAGTATTTGAATGTTTTTTTGCATTTTGGGGTTTTATTTGTTTGGCAAGGAGTGTTGAAATCAATAAATTTATCTAAAAATCTCTTACAGACTGTAGCAGTTTTTACTGTTCCACTGCCCTGCATAACTCCAAAGCTTAATTTTAAACACTCTTCCAAGCAACAACAGCAAAACTTGTAGGGATGTAGCTGTAGCTAATATAAAATCATAGAGTCTGTTTACATTAAAGATGCCCTGTTCATTAAGAAAACTGTGTATATTTTGTAAGAGGGGAGTCCCTATGACATCTTTGGATTGAGAAGTAAATGTTTCCTTTTTTATCAGTAAGTTAGGTAAATGGATGGAGATAGGGATTTACAGAGCTAATATCTTAAAACGTCGTAATTTTCAGTTTATAAATAGTTATAGGTCTAGTAGAGATCATGTTCCATCGGTATCCCCCTCCCCCTGTGAGGTGTGTTTTACAAATCCTAGATGCTGGGTGTTGTAGCAATAATGATTGCCAGTTAAGGTCTGAATATGTTTTTGTTATTTGTATATGAGTATGTTTATATGAATGTGACACAAATGACCAGTCATATAGTTATTGCTTACAGACTAGTATAAGAACCTGCAGCAAGAAGAGAACTCTGTTTACTGGCACGTTAAGTCTTAGCAGGTGGTTTAATATCCTGTATGATTTAAAAAGCAGAGCTGTGTTTTGGATGTTTTTGGTTTCTATTTTGATTTGTTTTTGTAGTGACATACCCAGTCAACAGATTAACTTAGTTCTAGTGAAGTCCCTGGATGCACTGGAAGAGTGCTGCTTTGACACCAGTCTGGAGTACAAGTGAGTTTCCTTCATTACTTATGATACTTAGTTTTATTTTGAACTCCACCTTTTCAATTCATGCTTTTATTCCTTAATTCTACACAGAGAGTGTAAGGGTAGGATAAGGAGCCAGCCTGTTCTGAGTTCTGCCGTAGAACCACTAACCCACACAGGCTGGCAA
This sequence comes from Falco biarmicus, assembly GCF_023638135.1. Lineage (NCBI taxonomy): Eukaryota > Metazoa > Chordata > Aves > Falconiformes > Falconidae > Falco > Falco biarmicus. The sequence goes on along the minus strand of NC_079311.1, from coordinate 48,551,032 downwards.
GGACCTTCAGAAGTCCGCATCCCTCCCAAGACAGACTCGGCCATGGGCTTTGACTTGCCCGAGGCTTTACAGTCAGGGCTTGAAACCCCCAGCACTGGAGGCAGCACATCGTCTCTGGGCCCTGGTGGCACTTCTGGGCTGTCCTTACTTCCATGTGAACATCTGATGATATTTCAGCTTGTGCCCACTGCCTCTCGGCCTCCCACCGTGTAAGAGCCCAGCTTCATCTCCTCAGTCCTTTCCTGTCAGTGCTGGAGATGCTGTTGGGTGCCCCCAAAGCCATCCCTTCTCACAGATGAGCCAGCTGTGGCCCCACAGCCTCTGCTGTCAGGGCAAGGGCTCCAGCCTTGCTGCCTCAGTAGCATTCCATGAATGCATTCCAGTTTTGTTGCTGTCTGTCCTGCATTCAGAGCAGTATTCCAGGTGTATAAGTGAGCATGGAGTAGAGGCGTGATCCTTCCCCTGGCTCTCATGGCTGTGTCCTTGTCATGTTCTCCACGCTTTGCTGGCCCTCATCACTGCCTGGGTGCATGTCTGGCCCTGCCTTGGCTTGCTGCCTACCAGTGCCCAAGGCTGTCCCCAAGAGCTAATGCCCAGCTCCTCTGGCCCCAGACTGTCTGTTGCCAGGTACAGGACTGAGTTGGTGCTTGTTGAATTTCAGGGTATGCCTGCTGGTTTATTCCTCTGTGTGTTTCTCCCTTCAAAGTGAGTGTCCATAAATGAATATGAATACACACATGCACACACACGCATATATATTAAAAAAAGCCTTCATATATGTACATATATAAGCATATGCATAGGTGCGTATATCTAACACACACATAGGTTTTTCCACACAGTCCCTAGTGCAAGGTGAAAAGAAGCAGTGGCCACCACTGCCACAAGTGAAAACCTTGGGCATGTGTAGAGAACATGACCTTGCTCGCAGGCAGCGGGGAGATACCAGCAATTCTAGGAGCAGGGTTGCTGATCTTACCTGCACCCGTTCAGTAACGAAAGATGTTTCTATAAGTCCTTCCTTGATGCTTTTGAGTGATTACCAAGGTGTTCGGTGAAGTCTAGCTGCTTCTGCGTTGGAGCCTGTTACTGGTATGTGCATGTGTGTGCAATATAGTGCGATCTCGGGGAGCAGCTGCCTCACGTGACTGACTTGTCTGGGAGAGCCAGGCCGTTAGTTTAACAACTGTGGGTGGCATTTTGAATACTGGTTAAAGCAAATATGTTTAAATTAACCAACTGAGGTTATGCTTCAGGTGTCCCAAAGAGAAGAGCAGCCCACCAGCAGGGCAAGAAATTATTGAAAGGTATTGCACAATTGGTGTTGGTAAACCTGGAATAACTGAACAATAAAGCGCATGTATCGTTGCCATTACACCGTGAGCATCACTAGTAGTGTGTCTTCCACAGCAGTCATTTCCCTTCTAGGTCAGGGAAGGTACTGCAGTATCTTGAGTGCCTCAGTGCGGGTACATAGAACTTTTATTTGATTTTGAACATCTGCCCAGTTCCTCCCTGTTGAGAGGAAACAGAGCAGTAATTCCTGTTTGCTTTTTTCCTTCCCTCCTCCAGTGGACCTCCTGAAAAGCTGTGAGGGGTCACAGTTGCAAACCGTTGGGCTGTGAACCTATATGGCTTAGTCAGGATTTGAGCTGCCTCTTGAGTGGTACTGCTTGTTGTGAAACCTATTAGCTGGAGATAAATGCCTCACGGAAAAGCCAAACTAGACTTCTCTGGCAGCGAGGGGTTGCCACGGGAGTACAGGACTAGAGCGAGCGGGTGGCCATGGCTGCAGGGTGGGCAGGCATTTGTGCTCCCGGGCTCATGCTGCCCCCTAGCGGAACGCAGCGGCCCCTGCACCCTGCCCCCAGCCTGCTGCCCCCTGCCCTGCACCCTGCTGGCCCCCTAGACCCTGCCCCCCAGCCTGCAGGCCCCCCGCCCCACATCCTGCTGGCCCCTGGTCCTCCAGCCTGCATGCCCCCTGCCCCACACCCTGCAGGGCCCTGCACCCTACTATGAACCCTTCTGACCCCCTGCGCACAGCCCCCCGCGCTCTGCTGGCACCCTGCCTTGCACCCTTCTGTCCCTCTCGATCCTGCCAGCACCCTGCCAGGCCCATGCCCTGCCCTGCACGCTGCTGGCCCCCATCACACTGTTGGCCCCCTGCACCCTGCCCCACACCCTGCCACCATCCTGCACCCTGCCAGTGCCCTAACTGGACAGCTGTAGGCTTGTGTGATGTGGCATGCCTCCCACTTGCTTTAGAAAATGTGTGTCTACTCAGTAATGCACCTGTGCAGGGTTGTTGAGTAAGTGAGACCTCTTGCACATCGAAGGACGTTATTGAGAAACAGATATTTTTGCTGAAGTTTTGGTTTGGTCTGATCTTCTACCTTGAGTATCTAGGTAAGAAAGTGGTTTATCTATGTGTGTGTTATGCAAACTGGAGGTCACAACCATGCTTCACTGATCATATAAGCCTTGATAGGAGTGTTGGGTTTATATACAATTTTCTTAATTTAGTTAGGAGAATTGTCCTTTAAAATTGGGGAAGGGGGGAAGAGGTAAGAGAAACGAAAACAGAGTTGTTTTCAATAAGCAGTAAGAATATTTCCCTGAGCCACTGCTTTAGTTTAGTGAAAGTCCAGTTATGTTCCGTAAGAATCTCTATGTCAGTATAAATTGCATAAAATACTCTTAAACTGCAGGTTTCCTCTCAGAAAAGGTCACAATAACATTTGCGAATCAGTACAGTTTTATGTTATAACTCCACAGGGAAAAAAAAAAAAAAAAGTGAAACATACTTTTAAAGGGGGAAGAAGATTTCAGATAGTTAAGCGTGGTAATACAATGTTTCCTCAGTTTTTAGCTGAAACAGAGCTTCACAGATGGCAGAGCCCTAGAAGCTTTGAGTTACTCTTGATTTTAAATGGAATACACTCATGTTATCGAGAGATCTGTGAGTGGGCCTTAAATCTGCCCTTATATTAGACAGAAAGTGAAATAAGTAGATTATTAAAATGTACTGGTATGCCACTTTTCAGTATGCATGTATATGGAAAATCTGTATGACAGGTGATTTAGACAGTTCTTTAGGCCACAGGTTTTTGTTGTACTTCCTGATTACAGAAGCTATGGAACAACTCTTTTTTTTTTTTTTTTCCCCAACCCTAATTTATGTGGAGCTTAGGTTGAGCGAACATGTACATTCATGGCTGTTAACTTTTCCAGTTATTCTTGTAGATTATATTAAGTAGATTTTTTTCAGATGAACCTCAGTGTATGGGGGAAAAACAATAAATAAATAATTAAAAGAAAAAAAATCAACGGCAAGGATCCAGTTGTAACAGCACAGCATATGGGTAACAAAGAGCAGTACATACAGTCCCTGTATTGGAAGGTTTTTCTTCTTCCCACCCCCACTCACCCTGCTTTCTGCTAATAAAGAAGAATGTGTTGAAGATTCAGTTAACTCTAACCTTATGAAAGGTTTGCATGTAAAAAGTTTTTGAGAAAACTAAGGGGCAGTAGATTTTCTGGCTTGCCTTGTTACATTTCCCATGTTGAGGATGAATTCTGCAAGACCTTTGCAGATACAGCTTTTTGTATAAAGTTAGTGCATGGCAGAACTGGGTTGCATCTGTAAGAATAAATATTGGAGAAATATTGAGCAAATGATAAACACTGATACATATTGAGTAACGATGTGGTAAGGAGCAAATTGCTATGAAACTTGAAACACACAGTAGCCTTCCTTTAAATTGCGGTGTGGAGCTGTACTGGGTCTGGCTGAGCCCCATAGCAGCCCTCACAGCTCTGTGCTCGTATCAGTAGCTGGAAAGGTGCTCATAACACAACACACCAGTGTTTTGGCTACTGCTGAGCAGCGCTGCACAGCATCAGGGCTGCCTCTCCAACCTCCCCCCACCTTAGGCTGGGCATGGGCCAGATCTTGGGAGGGGACATATCCAGGACAGCTGAACCCAAGTGACTAGTGGGATATTCCATACCGTACGGCATCTGCTCAGATGTAAAAGGGAAAGTACAAGGAAGGGGAGCATTTTTTATTTATGGTGTTTGTCTTCTGGAGCAACTGCTGGCGTGTACTGATCTCTGCTTCCTGGGAAGTGGCCAGACACTGCCTGCGGATGGGAAGTAGAGAACAGTAACACCTTTTGTTTTCCTTTGCTTCTGCACATGAGACTTTTGCTGTTGCTTCATAAAACTGCCTTTATCTTGACCCACAAGTTTCTTTTCATTTTATTTTCTCCCTGCCCTGTTCTGCTGAGGAGGGGAGAGGTAGAGCAGCTTGGTGGGCACCTGGCATCCAGCCAAGGTCAACCCACCACAGGAGCATTAAACCAACTTGCTCTTTATGGAGCTTTTTGCAAGGTCAGTAGCTGTTTGATTTGACTTTAAGACATCTTCAATCACAACTGTCATCAGACTTCTACATCGTTGTCCTGGATTCAGCAGGGATAGAGTTAATTTTCTTCTTGGTAGCTAGTGCAGTGCTGTGTTTTGGCTCTGATGTGAGAACCATGTTGATAGGACACTGATGGTTTTAGTTGTTGCTGGATGGTGTTTGTACTGGGTTGGGGACTTTCCGGTGTCTCAAGCCCTGCCAGTGAGAGGGCTGGAGGGGCATGGGGAATGGGGAGGGGACACTGCCTGGACAGCTGACCGCAGCTGGCCAAAGAGGTATTCCATACCATGGGGCATCATGCTGCATATGTAAACTGAGGGCAGGGGGGGTTGGCCAGGGCTGCTGATCGTTGGGCCAGGCATCGGTCAGCAGGTGGTGAGCGGTTGTGTTGTGTTTTCTTTCCTCCCTTCCCTTTGGATTTCATTCCTTTCCCCTTGTCCCTTCTTTTTGTATTAACTGTTGTTATATTTTACTTTGTCTCAATTATTAAACTGTATCTCAGTCCTTGAGTTTTTACACTCCTTTCTGATTCTCCTCCCCACCCCCCTGGATGAGGGGGGAGTGAGCGAGCAGCTGCATGGTGCTTAATTACTGCCTAGGATTAAACCACAACAGTAAGATTTACTATTTTAAGTACACACTTTCTTCTTTTGTTCTTCTTTTATCCTGCATCTCCTGAAAAGCATCACCTATGTGTGAAACAAAAACTATTCGTAAAATTGACTGTGGTAAGTAAATATCCACAGGACTAGTTATCAGGCAACACCAAGAGGTCTTTTTGTTCAGCAACACATGTTGAGGTGAAAAGACAGTTCACAGCAGCTGAAGCATACTTAATTCTTTTTCTTTTGTCTTCTCTTTAAGCACTGGATGTATTTTGGGAGTAGGACTTGTTCTTTCATGTATGAGTCACAGTAGCCAAACAGAAATGCGAGTGCATGTTTCCACTCAATTCCGAAAACTCTGCAAATACCTGGACAGCAGTGAGGACCAAAGCAGATGTGTCCAGGAGGTATGACGTATTTTATCAGAAATTTCAAATCTTACTTTTACTTTGCTGCCTCTCTTTAGTAACTATAGACTTTTTACTGAAGCTTTATATCTGTAGTACTGGAATGCTTGGTTTCTATTATTTCTTTCACAATACACAGGAGTTTTATCTGCTGAAGAAAACCATAGTAACAATAATAGAATAACATGTAGGCTGCTCAAACAGTAAGAAACTGCCTGAAAAAGTAACAGACATCACACTTTGAAGTGCTTCTTTAATTTCTTAATCTTAAGTTGTTGAAAGTTGGGTCATGAGTAACTGTGGGTATGTGTTTGTCTTACGTGTAGTTGTTACGGCTCATCTGATCTATGAGAAAGCAGACAGCAAGTTACCCTCAGAGGGAACGTTAATACTAATACTTGCTCCTTCAATATGCCCTCTGTTTCCTTCTTTGAAAGCTGGTGTCACTAGCTAATGTGAATCTTGCACTTGTGAATGCTGCTATGGCCCCATTTGCTATTCTCATGATCGTAACGATATTTTGAAGTGTGAGCATGAATTTCAATTTAATTTACCAACATATGTCCTGTAAGTTTTGACGTGGTCCATGTACCAAGTGTATAACCTTACTAAGGTAAAACTTGAGAAGTAAAACTGATGAAATTGGAGGATTTTACAACAGAAAACAAGTATTGGAATAAGCAGGTGTTTTGCACAAAAAAAAGCAACCCTGTACCTGATGTATGTTAGCCTGCAACAGCTGAACAGCTGAGTTGCATAATCATGTTTTTTCTAAGGGAGTTAGCAGAGGTTGGTAGTAGTATTCTCTTTCCCCTCTTGGTACTGCTCTGAAAGCTTTTTATTAAAGGTCTTCTTTTATGGAATTTTATTTTTTTAGCAGTACATGTGTGTTGGGGATTAGGTTTTTGCAGTTTATGGCTCATGCATTAAAGTGTCTTGCAGGTATGAAATCATTTATTTCTCCCCAGACATCTCAAAGTGCCTTACTGAACTTAAATTGAGTTCAGTACAGCAACTTCTGAGATGAAAGGCACCATCTGTTTGACATCATGAGATAGTCTGAGATGAGAAGCAAAACCTACCCTTTTCAATTAAAATCTCTGTAAGGAATTGTAAAGATAATTACTTGAGGAAGATTTGGCCAGTACCCTAGGATGAATAATACTAAAGGGATGCACAAGAGGCTTATTCAGAGCTATAAATGGCTGGGATGTAATCCTGTACTCGAGAGGTAACTTTGGCCTGCTGTAGCAAGAGGTACAATCTGAGCATTACTTGGGCCAAGTAAAATTGTTGTCAGTCCTGCACGGTAGGTAGATGCTGTCTGCTTCCCTTATAGTCATGTGTGGTTTTGTTACTTAGCTTCAGTACTAAGGAGGTTAAACGGTGCGCTTCATTTCCTTATTCTCCGTGTCTAAGGCTAAAGAACAGAAAAAGCATCGTGTATCCTTCTGCAAGGACATGAAGCTAGTGTCATGCACTGTGTGGGAGACAGCTCTACTACATGCTCCTTTTCTGGTGTGTGGACCTACTTGTAGCCCTGATGGGATCACAGCATGCTGTGTATGCTCAGATAAATGATGATCGCATACTTCGGTTGAGAGGAGTAACTACATTCAAGATCAGCAGTTTGACCTACATAAAACCAAAAGTACTTCCAAGCTTTAGTTGTATTTGTCAGTGTTAGCATCAGTGAAGAATCTTTCAGAGAGGGGATGAACATCTGAAAGAGTAATTTGAAAACGTCATGGTTTTTTTGTCATGCTGGCACATTGCTCCATGTACACATTGCTACAGTGAATTTGATCAGATACTGGTTAATAGAATTAAATATTGTTTTTTCAGGTACTTGCCTATTCTGTGGCCTGTTCCTGTGTCTCCGCTTTCAGTGTTGGAATCATAGAAGCAGCTGAGGCTGAGGAGGCCATGAACAAGCTACATACCTTAGTGGAAAATAATCAGCAGGTCATACATAATTCAGTGTTTGGGCTTTGCTTCAGTTCTGTTTTTCTCTTGTCTATTTAATATTGGATATTGCTTTACCCAGGCTGTAACTTCAAAAAAATTGTATTGATCTACTTTCAGCATTAACTGACGCTGCCTGTGTTGTGCGTACCGTGTGATTACAGGTGTATAGCAATGGCCAGACAGTGAAATAAAACTGGATTTTATCTGTTTGATTTGGTTTAGAAGGGAAGTTAGTTTTGAGTTCTTTTGGGAATGTTTGAGTTCTCTCTTGAGAACTTTTGAGTTCTTTTGTGTCTTCAGTCCCTGCATTGTGCCAATTTTTGTCTCTTCTATGATGTGTTTCTTTAGATTCTTTTTCTTGGTAGGAAAATACATCTACTGTGCTCTTCTGATTTTTTGTTTTCCCTTAGCCTCCAGACAGTGCATCATAGCCATAGCCACAGCTTCCTACAGGTGTCCGTTTCATTCCTAGTGTCCTAGGGTTATCCTTTAAAAATGCCAAAAATAATCTCCATATTTCCGTGTGTGTTCTTTTTTGTTAAATGCTTGCCAGAAAAAAAAAAAAGGGAAAAAAAAAGGTAACCATTTTGAATCAAAGCCTGCTATTGCACTAATCAGCTGTTTAGAATATTTATCTGGAAAATAGAAAGTTAAAAATAAACTACCTTTGCTGCAGCTTTTTATCTTCATATCTGAACGACTGCTCTAAAGTAAAGCCTCCAGAGCAATCTACATGCCAAAGATCAGTATTTAGTCTCAGAAAATCCTGTATCACTTGACGTGAGAAAATACTTGAAATAAGAAAGTGTCCAGTATTTTAGACAAAGACATTACTTCTAATTATTGGGAGATAATAAATATTTAAGTAATGTTTCAAAAATATTTAAAAGAATATAGAATCCTATGGAAGATCTGTTTTTTTAATGTATCTTTTTCACCTTACAGACCCATGGTTTTGCTTTAGCTCTAGGTGCAATAATATATGGATTGTCAGCTTGTGGTCATGGGAAAGCCGAAGACCTGAGTAACAAACTAATACCAGCCTGGATAAAAATCGTGCTTGCAGAGGTAAAGGAGGTTGAATTCATATCCTGTTTTTTTGGGGGTGATTTAAATGAAGAGCAGGAACATACTTTTTCTTACTTCTGCAGGAGTGATTCTAGGAAAAATTAGGACTATCTGAACATGCTGTTTGACCTTTGGAAGCAAAAATACAACTTTGTTGTTTGCTAAAGAAAAAAAAACCTGTTTCTCTTCTGCTTGGGTGATACATGGGAAGTGCTTATCTCCATTAGATCTTAATTTGGACATCTTTTCTAATTTCAAACAATAAGGAGAAAATCTAGGTTATTAAATAAAGGTGCCATGTGAAATTAAGTGCTACTTATCCAAATTAGACTAACAGAATGGTGGTTATAGTGCTTGAGTTGTTATAAGAATTTTAATCTATCTCATTGTAATAAATTTGTGTGTTTGGAATCCAACTCGAAATTTACATGTTAGGATTGCAGCTGAAGGTAAGAATAAAGAAACAGTGTTTCAGAGTTGAGTTGCACTGGCATATTTTGTGGAATGCAGACAGTGCTGGAAGAAAGTGATTTGTTAGGGAGAAATGCATGATGATTTCAGATTGGGAGGGGGAAAGCCTTTAATCACTGAGACAGGGATAAATAATTATCCAGCATGCTGGAGTCTGCCATAAAAAGATTGTTGGGTGTACAAGTTGAGAGATGTTCAAGTGATAGCAGTCATAGTTTTTTAAGTTGGAAGTGTTTTGTCCTACAGTAGTGTTGTCTCACTGCATTGACTCACTGATGCTGAATTGCACTTCCAGGGTTCTCCAACAATGCAGCGTCTGGCTGCTGTCAATGGACTGGTTGCACTGGTGGGCTCTGAAAGTGTCATGATACAGGTGAGAACAAGCAAGCCAATGGTACCTTTATCTCTTCTAGAAATTTAGGTAGAAGGCAAGGTGGAATGACATCCTCTGCATCCCTATGGATACCAGGGCATTCCATTTATGCAATAATGAGTCATGTTGGGTATGAGCCAAGCAGGATAGTATTACAATATGTAAAATGGAGTCTGTTACATTTTCTCATCATGTGGCCCATGTGCAGTGCCATTGTGGAAAAGTTTACAGTCATGTAGGCTTTCTCTCTTCACTCCCACAGAAAGGCACGTGCAAATGTAATCTGTCTTTTCAGCACATGTTCTCTGTTCTGTTGTTTCTTTTTTTCCCTTATAAAATTCACATAATTTTATTTTAATTTTTCTCTGGCAGCTGAAATCTGAGAGCATTCAGTCCTCCTATTTCCAAAGTAAGCTGAATGAAGTCATCAGAACCCTTACACAGGTAAGAAGGTAGCATGTGTTTCCTGCTTTGGATGATGCACTAGAATATTGTGATACCTTGAACAAACAGGCCAAATCAGCATAATGTCTGTGTGCAGCTTGAATGAGGCAATGTAGGGAAATTTGTCTTAACTAGTGGTTTATTGTCTCAATAGGTAATCAGTTTTTCGGGGCAGATTGGCCTCCAGACAAATGCAGCAGGACTTTTGGGACGCCTTCATATGTCCTGTTTGTCTTCTACCCAGAACAGGGCGTCCGGTAAGATGCTTTATTATTGCTGCTTAAAGAACATATGGAAGTAGCGCCTAGCTAAGCAGGCAGCAAGGGACACATTAGGTAATACAGGCTAGGCACTGCAGCCCTGTTAAATGACATGACAGACTTTGACTCAAGAGACCCCATGGTCCTGTGTGCCAGGCCTAAAGTTTGGAACATGAAGCAGGCATCAGTGTGCTGAATATGATCTGCCCCCATCTGCTTTTACTTGCAGTATCAAAAGTAAGGTTCTAAGTTGTTCTGATCAAATTTATATATTATTTCTGTCTGTATTCTTTCATAGAATAAATTGTAAAGAGGTTTTACGTTACATGTGGCGTATGTTTGACATTACCCACTCCATGCCCTGAAAACTGATTAATTTTTGTTTCAGCACTTCCCACTGTATAAAAAAGCCAACTCTTAAAAACTGGTCCATAACAAGAGCAAGCTGATGTTTCAAAAGTATTTTTCTAGAAGTGATCTTCTCTGGTTAGCTGAAGTCAAAAACTAGTGTTGTGTGCCCGTTCAGTGTAGCAGTTAATGCAGAAATTCATATTCTGTTGATATATCATTACCTTCCGGTGTTGTTCCAGTATCTGTTGGTAAAATAAAGGCAGGATTACACCTTGGTTAAATACCAGTAATAGGAGGGAACAAAGTGGACGCTGTTCGCTTCAGTGTGAACCAAATTGGGAGCCAATAATATGAAGTGTAGATAAACAAGATAAAGGTTCTTGCCGTTTCTGCTTTTGTGTAATCTTGGCACACATCCCTGAGGTTAGATAGATGTGGAATGCCTCGGTTGCGTTGAACTTACTAAGCTTTTGAAGCTCTCCCTTTTAAAGCCTGGCTCACCGTGGCTGATACATTTTAAGGAAGTTCTTATCCCTGGCTTTTCATTTGGGCAATTTATTTATTTTTTCAAATCTTGTACCTCTCACCAACACAAATGTTTAGCTTCCCTTAGAAGTGGAAAAGCCAGTGCATCTATCAATAAACTTGTGATCTAAATGCTTCGAGTCACCTACAGAATTAGTTAGCTCAAACATAGCTCAGTTTGGCCTTCGAATTTATGTGGGAGTTGAAGGCTATAATTTCTGCTGACATGTTTTAGTGTATAAACAGTCTTTTTGTCTTTACAGTTCCTCCAGATTTTAGTTACTTGCCTCAAAACAGCTTTATCCGGGCAGCCATTGACTTTGCCATTGAAAGTGGAAAGAAAGGTAAGAAGATCAAACTGCATAAAGGGAAATTTGTTATGACAATAAAAGGTCACCCTAATAACCTGCTTTTATTTGCAAAGAGAATTTTCTAAATACTAAATTGAATTTCACTGATGTGGAATATTTAATCTCTAAACAAAAAATTGAGTAACACTTGACACAATAAGGTAGAATTGTGTAGTTAGGGCTTTAATTTTCTCCACTGAATTTCTATGACTTTTTAAACCCTTTCCCCTTCCCTCTGTGTCTGTGAGATGATGTGTCCTCCCTGTGGGAATGAAAGTGAAATCACTTTAGGTTTTAGCATGTATCCTCAGGAATACACCATTATCAGGCAAACTTTATGCTGCCCCTTATTTCAGTGGTCCTAGGTTTAGATTCTCTGTAACAGAGTGGGATTCAACTGTGTTACTGCTATGTGTGATAAATGCAAAGGAACCTGAAGAAAGTATGCTCTTACATGAGGAGTTGTTAGTGAAAGAGAGCTGTCTTTGAGTACAGTTTTAAGGGAGATAAAGCAGAAGAGATTATTCCTGTGTGGAGCTAAGTGAGCTCACTGCTGTCCCATGAAGCAGGCTTTGCTTTCAATGGAGGTAAAAATTGGCCATGATGGCTTGCCTCCCACAAGGACTTTCACCAAGTTAACTCCTTGTGTTTAAGTAACACAGTATGTAGCAAAGGTTAGCATCTGTCTGACAATTCTTGTGGCCAGCACCTACAGGATGGGGAGGGAGAGCAGTGTCAGAAAACTTTGCTGTTCTCCTACTAATGAACACAAAAATACTACCCTACTAGATGAGGAAAATCTCTAATTAACTCATAAATCGGTTCAAGGAGAAGGAACCAAAAAGTTTCTATTTATCAGTAACAAAAAGCTTTTTTTGATAGGACATTAATGTTAACAACACGTGTTGATTACAAACAAGAGATAGCTAATTCTCAGGTACAAAAAGAAGTAACAGTAGTTTTAATAATGCTTTTCAGTTCTTCACTATAGATCGGTCTTCAGTGCAGTGTTTGCATTTTTTTCCTGAGCTCTTTAGCCAAATGTGTGTGTATAACATTCAGACTTAGATTGATTCTTCTGTTGTAGGCCCTGAATCCGTTCCAGCTGAGTTGGTGAAAGTAGCACTGGCACCTATTGCCTTAGTTGGAGAAAGCCATCAGTACCCACCTGTAAACTGGGCATCCATTCTTTCTCCTTTGATGAGGCTAAGCTTTGGTAAGAGTAACACTTTTCTATTCAATCGTCTGTACTTGTTACAAGACTTATTTACTAACACAGCTTCCACAGACTTTAGAGCCCACTTCAGGGCTTGAAATTATTGCGGGGATTGATATGTTTACTGTGCTTTTAAGACCAACTTTTTAATGTTTTCAAGCATGTATTTGTGATCACCATGTGGAAACAGTTTGTTTTCACTCAGGAAAAGACTAGAGAAGGTCAGAGCTAAGAAGTTTGGAGCAGTATTGGAAGTTCCCTAAAACACTGGTGAAATTGGCCAATTTTTTCATTTGAACTATTTACAGTAAGAAAAGCCCATCATGAAACTCAACTAATTGTATCTTATTTTCAGTACTCACTAAATGCTGATCCAGTGCCTGTGTCAGAGGCTGCAGGCAGCTTACGAGTTTGAACTGGTCTGTAGTTCATATAGCTATCACTGGTCTGACAGACACTTTCTACTAAATTACACTGGGTGACAGAGAAGAGCATATCCCTTTTTCCATCATGATCCTGATTTTGTCAATGCGCTTAAGAGTATTTTTTTCATGCTGGAGAAAAGCTTAGATCCTGAAATATTATGTCAGGCAGCTTGTATAGTATTTTCTACTCATGATATCTCATGGTGCCTGTTTTGGTTGACTTAAATGTCTGAGTTTCAAACTAATTCCTTAAAAACCCCAACAAACTACTGCACCAAGTTCTGTATTCCCTTGTTTGATTCTACTGAGTTTTTTTTCTCCTGATTTATCTAACTGATTACTGGTCTTGCGGATTCTTTTACAGCTGGTTTGGGTAAGTGCTATTGCATTTAAATTGATGGGCTGTAGAGCCCAGATACGGGAGGTAGTTATTTCTTTCTGGTGTTTATTTTACTTACACAGACTGCTTATATAAGCACTTAGAAATCATTGCACTGTCCTGTGAGGAACAGCTGCTTGCTAGATGCAGAAAGATTTGGCTACATATTAAATATTTTTGATTATACTTGAGCTGCAACTTCTGTTTTACTTGGTATTCTTGCAATTGATTGTAAAGTCTTTCAAAAGAATAAGTGAAAGAATTTCCTATACCGAGCTTTGCAGTCTATGCAGATGCAAACATGCACAACCTTATGAATAGCTGAAATTTGTTAAATGTATGGGGACTTTTTTTATTCCTATTTTTCACGTGGGAGTCTTACTTTCGTAAATCAGGGGAATTCCAGAGGAAACAGTACATTGATTTTGTGGCTATATTTTCATTGACAGCATCGTAGTCTCTACTTTTATACATAATTTGTCTTGACTGTCCCTCTGTAGTGTTGTGGAAGTTGCACACTCTTCTCTAGATTATATATACATACATACAAAAATAGGTCTTGCTGTATGCTAACGAGCAGTATTCATGTTGTACTAGAAAGTATGATGCAGAACAGTTGTATTATGTCCACCTAACAGTCCACCTAGAAATGTGACACTCTAACACACTTTTTCTGGAACAGCTATAGCATTAATACTTTTATGAAAGTTAGACTGTGTGCTCAGTTCTCTGAGATTCTTTAGATCACTGTAACCCTTTCTGAGAATTCATGACTGTTTTTATGAACTCTAAATGTTTCACAAATTCTGCTGTGAAGGTTTGTTCATCTGTAAGCATATTGAAGACAACAGATTGCTTTCCCATCTTACAAGGTTTATTGCAGCATGGTTGAGCAGAAACCATATAACATGATTGAAGTTGTACCAGCTATTCAATAGTGCTCCGAAGTCAAGTGCCATAGGCAAATCATAATCTGTGTCTTAGCAGTCCAAGCTAGTGAGAGAATTTTTTAATTGGTTACCAAAGTTTCCTGTTAGAATTTCACCCTTTCAGAGACTTGCAAATGACTTAGCTTCTCGTATAAGATATTTTAATTCAAGGGGCCTGATTGTAGACTCTTAAATCTTTGCTTTGTTCATACACTGATGTTAGTGAACTTTATAAAAGTCATGCTATGTAGATTCTCACTTTCATTACTGAAGGAACATTTTAACATGCAAAGCACTCTTAAGTTTTTTGCTGACGTTTCCCAGTAATGTGTTTTCTAATGGGTCAGATGCTAGTATAATACTTAAATTGTTTGTCCTGATATTGCTGTAGCAATCATGAGCTATGTGGAAGCCATGCCATTGCTCAAAGTACCTCTTCAACATATTTATGACTGGTTACTCTATTAAGAAACAGACTGTAACAGTCATTTAAGGAGGCTTTAAAGAGAAACCAGTAAGGAGATGTTGTAACCATTATATCTCTATGCACAGTAAGGTCTTGCCACATGTTAACCTGGAGACTGCTGCAAGCAAGCACCCACGGCAACAAGAGTGACTGGTCTCTGTTCTGTGACATACTGTATGAACATGGGATACATGGAAGAGTAGAAACATGTGAACAAATGCTTATTACTTCTACATGTAGCAAGAAGGAATATTGACTCATTTCTCCTTCTGCAGATTAAATCTTCTCTTTATTTGGCAATGAGTTTTTTATTTATTACTTTTCTTACTATTCCCATGTTTTTATTCTTGAGTGAATTGAAATGAACTTAGACAAATCCTGAGATTTCTTGCTGAAAGTGCATGATATGTGAAGACTTCTAACATGTATGTGTTAAAAGCTTCATGCAGCATCTCTAGAAAAGCAAATTTTAATGCCATGCTCTAGTAGAACAATAACCCTCCTTAATTTTATGAGTTGAGAACAAATTCAAAGTGACAATGATTTCTTCATAATTTTTGTTTGTTTTCTTTTGCTTTAGGTGATGAGGTAAAACATCTCTGCCTTCAATTGGCTGTGACACAGGCGCAGTCATCTCAAAATGCAGCAGTGCTTTTGGGGATGTGGGTGGCACCGCCCCTTGTCTACACTGTCAGTGTACGTATGTCAGAAAATTTGTGGGACCTCATCACCTCTTTCCCACAAGGTTCCTCAGTGATGATGCTTAGGATATCTCAACAGAAAAGGATTGCTGAAATTCAAGGCAAACAAGAACTGCTATGTTGGTGTTGCTTAAATTGGTTAAGACCTTTTCCCTCTCTCTTGTTTCATGCTATATCTCTAATAACTTAGAGGTGTAAGAAGGATGGCATGTAGGGAGAAAAAGTATCTTTTATTATACCAGCTGATAATCTTAGAACCAAGCCCAACCGATCTGTCCAAAAGTTTGCCTGCTTCTTGCAGCAATGTCTCTTGATCTAGTGACATGTTACTTCTTGAAAACCTTGCCTTAATTCTGTAGATAGTCAATAGACTAACGTATAGTATAATCAGATTTGGGCTTATCCTCCAGTCCAGTGGAGTTCTTCTTACAGAGGTACAATATGGACTCCGTGATACATTATGTAAAACTCCCTGAATCCCACAGTGCACTTGACTGTGCAGTTCTGTCAGCTTAGACAAGTTGAGGAGCTGGCTCCTGACAATTCTCAGAAAATCCATTGTGGATATCTGTGATCTTTTCCAGTTCTTCAAGGGGTATTTTTTTGTCTTGTAATTCTGAATTTGTTAGTCTTCACAGATACACAATTTTAAGGTGCATAATTGGTAAGGTACCAAAAAAAGAAAAATTTTAGTTAAGATTTTATTTCTGAGAACAAGTTTCTCACTGAAGTGGGGGTTTGAGGTCACAAAATGAGCTCAACCACAGGGTGCGTAAGCTTTGGATTCCTTCAAGGTAGTTACTGATTCTTCCTCACTAGCTAGCAATGTTAGTGGTGCTAGGAGTACCATGCTTGTATCCTTGGCTGTGTCGTCAGTCAGTATGCTTTATGTAGAAATACAGTGCGCACCATATGGGGAAATGACAATTGTCCTGTCAGTACAGAGACACAATATCTAGGGCTCATTGAAAGAAAGTCCCTCAATTTTTAAGGAAAATAGAATATTGACATGTTTGAACTGGTTTTAACGCCAATTTAATTGAACCGTTTTAATTAACATTGCTTTTAATGCAAGCAATTCGTCAAAAGAGGGTAGAAGAATTGAGAAGTATTTCTGACCTTGAGTGATTTCTTATGTGATGTTTGAACGACTTTTTTATAAAAGTATTTTATAATAATATCATTTATAACAACAGTTGAAGGTCTGAAGAGCTAAAATCTGAAACTAAGCAAAATTTTTTGCTTTTCAGATGAAAACCCAGAAGTATCTTTTCATGTCCCTGCCCCTGTGGATGAAACATGTTGCAGAAGACAAACTACAGTTTTTTACAGAAGTGTTTCTGATACAACAATTTGAAGTGAAGAACCGCACAAAAACCCCAGAAATTTGCCAGTGTGTTTTACAGGGGCTCTTGCAGGCAATGAAACTTCCAGACCCTGCCCAGTACTGCTGGAGCTTTCTGTGCCAGGCTGTGGAGAAAATATTTGAGCTTCTACCGAATGAGGTTCAGGTAAGGAATAAGTATGATGTGTATGAGCATTGTAGCTGGACATTTTTACTGATGGTAAGTCCCATCTTTTTGCACTGACCTATCAGATTTGAAACATGAAGTAGATGTAAAATTTTTACTGATAGTAGTTAAGATGCTTCTGTAATTTCAATTTGAGTTATTTTCAGATATTCTTCAGAAAATGACTAAGTTGTGAAACCAGTTTAATGTACACTTTTCCCTCATAAATGATTTGGTAATGGAAGAACACAGTATTAGTACTGAAATAAATGTTATTGAAACAGAAGCAGAGAACAATCAGAAGGATGGGGGGGTTTCCCCCACAGAGGATTCAGCTTCTCACAGTGATTTAAATAAACTATCTAGCTACAGAAAGCATCTCCAAGAAAAGGTACTTTTCCATCAAAAATAAACTGTCTGAAAGTTTTCATATACCATTATTCCTTAATTAATTAAGTACATTGAAGTCCCCAGCAAATACAGAATTTCTAAAATAGAATAAGTAAGATGAGGCTAGAGACTAGATTAAATATTCATCATGATCATTAACAAAATTCCTGGACTTACCAGTTTTAATTCTGAAGAAACCTGGAAGTATACATCTAAACACACATTTACTTTTCTGTTTCCAGAGAGGTGAACTGGAGATGTATATTGATGTAGGAAATTGTATCTCAGAAATGGCTGATTCAGAGATTGATCGCATTGTCCAGATCTCTAAGGTAATGATGTTTCACTTCTGGTCTTTTTTCACAAAATCCCATGAAACAAGCATGTCTTACTGTTTTTCTTGTCACCAACGTGTTTTAGCTCATTGGGAGCATCAATTGTTTTATCTGCCATGCAAGTTAAGAGTGTTCTGGCTCTAATTTTCAGGCAGCAGAGAGAAACAAAAGTGATAAGACCCCATATCCAGAGTTTTCTCAAGGCAGCTGAAATAATGATTATTTCACCTGGGAGCTTTGAAATGGAGAGTCTTAAGTAGCTTGTTCGAGTTCAAGCAGGCAGGGGTCTGTTAGCAGAACAGGAGTGGTGTTAGATCTTCTGAATCCCAGACCAATGATGCAAACAGCAGACCATAGTCCTCTTAGGTTAGCATAACCACTTACTTGAAACAGAGCGTGAGTGCATCCCAATGACCATCTGTGCTTGAACTGGTGGATCCTCACTTCTGTTAAAAATGTGAAATACTCTGAACCACCTTTCATTCTTGACTTAGTGCTGTATTTGCATTCACATTCAGAACGTTTCCTGGTGGACAAGATGGCTAAGGATGACAATGGAATAGAAAGCTTGCAGCTTCTGGCTCGCCAGTGGAATCAATTAGCCGTGGAATTCTTAGCAGCTGAAATGCTAAGGAAATGACCTGTCTGGAAGGACTTAGGGGTTTCAGATCAGGTTATTATGAACAAACGTCTGTGACATAAAACCACGTTGTTCTGTGTACAAGCAGATTCACTAGAGAGTCAAGTGTTTAGATAAGTTAGGGAGGCTGAACTGTCATTTCCTTCCATCAGTTGAGTTCTTATTTCCACGCTGGAAAATGCCATTTAAGAAAACCTTTTTTTTTTGTCACTGCATTGAATCTCTCTTGCAAGAAGACTTAGTCTCCAGAACTGTCAAGCTGGGTAATTTCAGTTTAAAGGGGAATGTAAAATTTAAAGCAACATGAAATCAGTCAATCTGTACTGAGTTGCCCTTCACTGGACTGTTTATAAGCATGTAAAATGAAAGTAATATGTACAGTCATCTGTTTCATAATTTGTTTCAAAGGAAAATCAGCCTGCCAGATAATCAAATAATTTCTCCCCTTCTTTTATAAAAAAAGGAATGCAGCATCTACTGTTCCCACAAGAAATGTATGTTTTAATTTAATATGTTTTTTAATTGCATTTGCAGAACAACATAGAGAAGGTCACATTCACGAAAGTGTATTTAATTTCTCAAGGCAGACTGCCTCTGATGAACTTCAGTGATGTGATTAATACTGTGGCAGGATATCACCAGAAAGAAAGTATTTTGTGGATGCTCTTGCATAGTTTCTATCATGCTCGTATTGTGAGCCACGAAAACACAGGTAAGGCCAGGCTTAAAGAATAATCAACAACAAAGTCAACAGGTATTGATGAATCTACGTGGATTCTTTTAAAATAATTTTAAGACTGTTTAAGCCAAGTGTTTCCAAATTTTTCTATATTAGAAACTACTCAATCTTCAGAATGTTTCTGCTCTTCAAAAATTTCTATCAAACATTAATTTTACATTTTTATCCAATTCTTTATGTTTCTGTGGATCAGCTACAAGTCATTTATCTCAGTCAGGTGGTTTACAGACCAGAGTTTTGATTAGATCTGTATCTCCTAGTCTTCTTAGACTTTCAGTGTAAGGTAGTTTTAGAAATGTACATAGCACATCACAGGCCAGTAACAGTGCAACTCTGCTAACCTTCAAATCTAGTATCTGACTTGGACTTACTGATATGTGACACGGTAGGTAGGGTCGTGTTCCCATGAGGCTGGTTGAACCAAGGAGATAGCTTGCTTTTCTGAGGTCCTTGCACTGAATTAACACAGGAAATGAATTGCCCTTCTGCCTCTTCATAACCATACCAAATAGTTATCTGGTGGGTTAATGAGTTGGCTGGCTCAGCGAAGGGTTTTTGATAAAGCACTGGAGCTGATGCCAAGAGAAGTAGCAGAATCGCACAGGAAGATAGAGGAGGAAGGATCTTTGGCTGCCAATGTTCACAAAACAACTTCAGAGTGTTGTATTTCTTGATGCCTTAGCTGCCAGCTGTGCCTGAAGAGCTTCAAAGAGTAGTGAGTTTTGAATGAGTGAAGTGAGACTATTTTGGATAAAAGGGGAGGCCACATGAAAGGAGGCACATCTAAAGATTAAAAGCAAATGATAGTGTATGAAGTGACATAGTCTTGAAGGTGAAGATGTTTATTGGTTTGTGGGCAGTAGAACAGATTTTGGACAGCAGAATCTGAATGAAATGTGTTCCATCCTTGGGTTGAGGGCTGATTCTGTTTGCATGCCTTGACTGTATTTCAGTGATCCTCTCTGCACCGTAGGATGATTTTCACAGCACTCCCCACATTCTTGCTCATCCATCATGCAGTGATATATATCAGTGCTGGACTTAGATGAAGTACTGGGGCAAAAACTTCAAGAAGGCTCTAGGATTCTGTAGCAGTCATATATGCAGACTGGGTTAGTGAGACCTGCAGGCTGCCATGAAGTGACATAACTTTCAATCAACATTTCTTTTCCTGTGTGTTCATTGTGTTGCTTGCATTATAAGAAGCTTCCATACTGTTTAAAAGCCTATATGCCTTCTGTCAGTGGCAACCGTGAATCAAATGTGATAGTAGTATTGGTAAGCACCGTCCTTCCACAGTCAGTGTTTTGTTGCTATAGTGATTTGCCTGTGCTTGCTTTTTAATTAAAAATGGCACATTCTAGTATTTTATGTGAGTCAATGTTCTTCTTCTAGGAGTGCTGAAAAGAATGGACTGGCTGCTAAACCTGATGGGCTACATCAAAAATTTAGCATACAAGTCAACACCCTTAGAAAAAGTTGACCTTAAAGAGGTACATGCTATGAAAATAATTTGTAGCTTTCAGGAAAAAAGGAGGTTTTGATGTATTTCACATTCTTCTTCAGCAATAAGTATTATTCCTCATGCTTTCGTATTTTAGAATATTGTCATCTTACTTCCATAGGGAAATTCTTCTCAACTTTTGTGAATGTATGTGTATTTAAAACTCTTACTTTAATATAACCATGATGTTTAAATTATGATAGAAGCTAAAAGTAATTAAAGGAAATCATTGATTCAGATGTACTGTATTTAGAACAATTAGAAGAAAAAAATGAATTCACCAGTAAAACTGTCTAAGCAGGTCAAAACTGTGCAGGTGCTGTTTCTAAGAGGGTTTGGACAGTTTTAGGAAACTGGTATTGTTCATTGTTATGAACTTAAACTCACCTGTTTAAGTCTGGTTGAGGACATAAAATACACTACTGCTCAGATCAGAAAGGCATTCATTATATTGCTGCAGTATTTCCCAACCATTTGTAGCACCACAAGGGTGAACCATCTCTAATTTCCCTCAACACTCAGCTTGCTGTAAAGAAGCTATATCCCCATTTTAAATGAAATGTGGATCAGCCTTAATCTAAAGGATGATTTTAGAAGAGTGTTGTTTTGCTTTTCTTTCTGTAGACAATTTAGTTGGATGTGGAGTTTAAAAAAAGGCTTATGCTGCCTCAGAGCATAAAAGAATATATTTTCAGTTCTTGCACTTCGAATGTTAGCTGAATTTTCAGATGATTGTTTTGAAGAGAAAGCCACGATCTGGATTTTTCTTTTTTTTTTTAGTTGTTTTTCCCCTCCTTCTGTATTATTCATTTAATTAAGTGTATTTTTACCTTTTTCCTGTTTAGTACATAGATTTCCTACTGTGGCTGTTTGCAGCTTCTGTAGTGGCCTGGGCTGACCATGGTGCACCATTACTGCTTGGCCTCAGTGCTAACTGGTCACCATGGAAGAACCAAACAATATCGCCAGAATTATCTGAAGATCACATTGGCAATGACCCTGCTGACAAGCTTGCTGTGCAAGAGACTCTCACTCTCCTTCCAAGCAGCATTTCCCTTTTGCTGGCTAAAGAGCCTTGGAAAGAAGAATCACAGAAGGTAAAATTACACGTAGTGGTGCACATTTTCCAAGAGTCAGAAAGCACCCCATTTTTAGTAATTATCTGAAGTCTTAGGTGGAGCAGTTATTTGCTCTATATCTATTGCATCTGACTTGTGATCTTGGGTTTCTTTATTTGTAATCAGGTATGAATGTAGTTTCTCAAGTACAATGTGAGAGTTGCAAAGAGAACTGCAGTGTTAGGAGTCAAAGTGTTAAGAAGGTACAGCTAGGAGAGGAGAGCTGGCAGGTGCTGGTAGCAAGTCAGTCTTCTAAAACACCGAAAGACAGATCCTCTGGTTGAACATCAGCACAGTGGCAGTTTAGGGAAATCGAAGGTATTCTGTGTAGCTTGTAGTGTGTCATTTATTTTCAAGTAATGTTTTCAAGTTGAAAATAAGTGTGGAAAATTGTGCCTAATTTGATAAGCCTATGGTGGGTTGCTTGTGGTTGAGATATGTGGAAGTACTATTATAAACCTGTAGCTTAATAGTTAGCTGTTTTGTGCAAACCAGAATCTGTTAAGGACTGGTTCCTGTACACCCCTATGCTCAGAGTTACCTCTGAAGTCAGAATTCAGAATGTGGGAGGAATGCAGGAGTGTGCTTTTAATATGCAAATGCCTGCAGGAGCGGGCTGTAAATTAGGACCATGCTGGCAATCAGTTAGCTGAGGGGAATGTGCTCGAGCTTGTAGGTCATGAACCCTGGGAGGGCAAGGAGTGTGAATAGACTCAACAATTAACATGATGAGTCATGCTGAGAGAGCATAGGGGAGTGGGGGACGGATGGTGCCAAGGATGGCCCCAGGAAAGGTAACACCTTGCTGTTAATTGATGGTAGTTAACCACCAATCGGGGATTGCCTAGTATGCAATGCTTAGCTTCAAGGACCAATCTGTTTAAAACGTGCAGCTTCTGAAAGTGTATATAAACTCATGCTTCTGTATCCCGCCTGTCCGTCGCAGCAAATGCCTAATTAGGCTTTAGGGAAGAAATTAAGGGTATGCCCTGAAAATCATCCTGGTTAAGTTTGAAATACCACATTGTCCTCCAGGCACCCTGTGCTGCTAGGAAACAGTGAAAAATGGGGGAGGTCAAAAGAGGGACAAAGGCAGTAGGAGTTCTGAAGGATTTGCAGTAAAACATTTGGGCAAGTGACTGATAAGAAAGAATTGTATTAGTAAATTAAAGGCATGAACAGACAAGACAGAGGGAAGCTATTTACTTACTGTGCCTTCTTTGTTACAAAGGATTATTGAGGTAGTGAGCAAGGGGAGTTTCAGATCCAGCTGTGAGAGAACTTGCTCTGACAGTGAGATGTACTGTAGGGCGCTTGGATAGCTTGGGCAGAAGCTTGATGCGCCACTGCCTCTGACTAGATAACTATGCGTTTAACAGCAGTCAGATGTTACCTGTCAAGCTGAAAAGGATTTGTGGCATTCTGATACGGAGGCTCTTTTAATTCAGATTTTCCTTTGTATTTCTATGTTTAGTTTATTGACTGGCTGGTCAGTATGATGGAAAGTCCTAAGGAAGCATTATCAAAATCTTCTGCAGACCTGCTGAAAGGTATGATATTTTTAATGGGTTCCTTGTTTTTCCATAACTGTCAGTACTGATCAAAATCTAGTTGTTGAAAGGACTGAGATGAATCTGTACTGTTAGCATATGTAGGAGAGCTACATTTTGTCTTTAAGGAAACCTTTACAGGTAAGAACACCTTCTTAGTATTTGCTGTCTCATCTGCTAACTTATGGTGTGTTGCTGAAGACCCGAAGTACCTAAAGGTACATCTGGTCCTACAAGTGTATTTCAATGATAGATCTGCCAATTATTTTTGAAGTTACCCTTACAAATAAAATGCAACATCCTATTTGGACACCCTCCAGTACTAGAATCACATAACAATTTATTCAGGTGCAACTGAAGACTGAACTGTAGGGAAGGGATTGAAGACAGATAGTGACAGCCTAGTAATGTGGTCTGACAAGAGGGTAGAGGAATGACGGTTGCTGAAAATATGTATGAAAAGAAATATGGGAAGTACATGATATTTTGAATTATGGTAGTGGTATGTGGCCCTAGCATGCACCCTATTGCTCACCTAGATACGTAGGATTGTGAATGCGATCTGTGCAAGTCATTTTAAAGAGGACACCACAAATATTCTCAAGCGAACTGAGTGTGCTTGTGCTTCCTTCCATTAACACAAAGCACTTCCCTTGAATCACTTGATTTGTTGGACCTAAACATGACTTCTTGAAATACGAAGTTTTTTGTATCAGTAGAATATTTAGCCTTTTTTGGAGGGCCTGCAGTCTTTAGTCTCTGATAAATTTCAAAATTCCCATGTTGTGTCTGTGGAACTCCACCAGAAACAATGCTAAGGGCTGTTGGAGTCTCTCCTCTGTACATCAGAGGGTCCTGATATACACTATATCCTCAGTATGCCCTGATTGAGATAAGTCATTGTTTCCCTGGAACTTTCCCTTGTTTTTTTTATTTTAAATAGTAGAACACAAAATTTGCTTCTGGATGACTAGAAGGTGACTGGTTTGATTACTGGGTTTTGCCTAAATGCATGATGCTTTCAAATTGAATTAAGCAATCAGTAGATTGCATTTCCAATCAGTGAATTGCAGAGAGGACTCGAAACATTGTACTTCGTGCTTCTGACCTTTCCTGTGCCTCCTGTCTCTTGCATCATTGCTCACTGAATTCAAACTTCCTGCAGCGTTGGTTGATATATGTCACTTCAAAGTGATGGTCTAGTTAGCAGATGTGATAGGATTTCTGTGGGAGACATACCATAAAGCAGATGAAAGGCCTAGTACAACATCCCATTTCCGTGTAGAGACTAGTGTATGTTATGAACAGCAGAAGTAGTATCAGGCACTCCCAGGCTAGGAAGTGAAAAATTCATAAAAAGAGTTAGTAAAAGGAGAGCTGAATGTATACATGTATATAGCTAAATGACTAGGAAGAAGACTTTCACATCCTTTCCAGTCTGGACTGCACAAATTCATGTCATTTCTCCTTGTCTTTACAGTTACACTTCTGGCCTTGAGATCTCTGGCAGAGTTCAAGAAGAAAGCAGTGTGGACTAAAGCTTATGGATGGTAGCTGCATGCCGTATCTTACTCAATGAAGAAAACTGTTCATACTTGAAAAGCCTAATATTAACACTCAGGCATCAAGAAGACCAATTTCAAAGAGGTTTCTTATCAGAAGGCTTATGAGAAGATCTGTAAAATGAAAAACAGCATTTTATTTTTCATTGATGGGAGTGGTGTTCTTTCACAAGCTGCCTAGCATGGTTTGCACTGAGCTGAAACTAAATGAGAAATACACATTTAGTTCTTTCAGTTGAGTTCCTTTAGTGACACCTGGAAGCCTCAAAAGCTGGAGTGAAATATTCCTTTAACTCATGTAAGCTTTTTAAGAATGGGTGAAAAAAAAACTTTGCAAAATTTGTTTGGATGTAGCCTATTTACTAAAGTATGCTTTAGTGTAACAGATGTATGAACGAGCTTTTAGTTTTTAACTGATCAACCTTTTTTAGTAATAACGCAATGCTGTTGTGCAGTAGTGAAAACACGTTGAAGGTATATAATGTGAGCAGGGTTTCTGAAAGGGGTGGTATGCTTGTCAATTTTGCAATGGCTTTTATCATGATGATTGAAATAACTCAATTATTCTAATGGCTGCAATGTCCTCAGCTCCGGGACAGTTGCAGTTTTCTTTCCACTTAAAACTGTTCTTGTCTCCTTTATCCTCTTTTTCATGTAAGGATAGTTTTTCCCTGCCTCTAGGCAAAAGGGACAATACAGCAATTCTTTTCGACCTTTGCCATCTTAAATAGATTAGCCCCCAACATTTTCCTTATTTAATAATCTTCTCTTTCTGAAGGAATAGAGAACACTTCCACTTTGCGGTCTTGCTAAGACAGACATTAAAAGGGGCTTTGGTTTAGCAATCCTCCTCGCTAGAGTAGAGACAAAAATTAACAGAATATAATTGCTTGGGCACTGATCCCTAATGTCTTTCAGAGCAGTACTAGTGAGAGCGTTGTTGATTTTGACCAGCTTACATGAAACGTTATCACACTGCATCTAGAAACTACACCCCAATGGAGGAATTCTTAGACTTAGACTTTTACACATCTTTTTGCATGTGTATCAGCATTTTAATTCAGACTAAAAGTTTGTCTTTTTTCAAAGGGAATCTCTGGGTAATGCCCACATGCTGTGTTTTAGTTTGCATTGTGGAGCAGTATGTAAACATCTAAATTAAATTACACTGATACACAGTAGAAAAGGTAATCCAAGAGCTGGCATAGCGCTGCCTGAGGGTGGCAGTGCTAACGAAGCTAGGGGAGCACTGAGGGTTTAGGAGCGTATCTGAAGTGCGTGTACACCAATGCACACAGCGTGAGAAACAAACAGTGTGAACTGGAAACATTGGTCAGCTCCCAGAGCTGTGGTGTCATTGATGTTGGCAAGACTTGGTGGAATGAGTCCACGGCTGGACTGCTGGGACACAGGGCTGTAGGCTGTTCAGGAGAGATAAGCAGGGAAGGTGAGGTGCAGGAGTTACACTGTATTTGGAGGAAAAATTTGACTGTGCAGCCCTTACAGTTAGGGCTGATCCACTGTGTGAGGATTAAAGGAGTTGAAAACAAAGGAAATGTGGATATCTACTGTTACTCATTCAGCCACAATGACAGCGTTGGTGTTACAGGCAATTAGGAGAAAGCTCTGGATTGGTAGCCCTTGTCCTTCATAGGAGATTTCAACGGGAATACCAGACCACTGTGATAAGCAAGTCTGGGAAATTCGAGAAGTATGTTGAAGATAATTTCTTGTCACATGTACTCAGTGAACCAACTAGAAAAGATGCCCTCCTAGACTTGTTTATAAAAAGAGGTCTCATGGGAGATGTGTTGGTAGGTCTTGGCCACAGTGATCATGAAGTAGTTAAGTTTAAATTTTTTGGTGTAGTGAGAAAAGTCAGCAGAGTTGCTACCCTGGATTTCAAGAGGACAAACTTTAAGCTGCTCAGGATGCTAGTTAGCAGTGTCGGCTGGGAATCTGCTTTGGGGGTCCATGAGAGCTGGTCAGTTTTTAAAGAACCACCTTTTAGAAGCACAGGAGTAGGCAATCCCTTTGTGCCAAAAGTCAAGCAAGCAGGTCAGAAGACTAGCTTGGCTGAGCAGGGAACTCCTCTTGGAACTCAGGCAGAGAAGAAATTCTATGATCTCTGGAAGCAAGGTCAGCCTTTGCAGGAAAATTAAAGAGCTGCGGTTTGCACGTGTAGCCAAAGGTCAGCTAGAGTTGAAACTGGGACAGTGTTGGGTCAGATAACAAAAAATTCTTTTTAAGAGCAAGAGGAGGTCTAAGGAAAATACTGGACCAATACCTGTTGAAGATGGTCACCTGACAAATAGGAATGAAGAAAAGGCAGAGGCATTTAATGCTTTTATTTGTGTCTGTCTTTAATAATACTGACAGGCCTTGGGCTGACGGGTCCTCTGAGTTGGAGGACATATAGGAGCACTGACTTGCCATTTGTGGACATTGAAACTGTAAATGACCAGCTCTATCAGTTGGATCTTTGTAAGTCTGTGAGGCCGGATGGGAATTATCCCAGAGTACTGAAGGAGGTAGTGAATGTTACAGCAGGGCCTCTCTCGATCATCTGCCAAAGGTCTTGAGAGTCTGGGGAGGTCCCTGCTGACTGGGAGCTAGCCCAGCCTTTTTCTGGTTTACTGGAAGGGCATAAGGGAATAAGGTTAGTCTAACCTCATTACCTGGGAGAAACTAGGGAGAAGATCATACTGGGAGCTACTGAAGGGCATTTAAAGGACAGTGCAGTCATCAGGCACAGTCAACACGGGTTCACAAAGGGAATATCGTGTTTAACTAATTTGATACCCTTCTACAACAAGATCACCCACCCAGTGGGTGAAGGGAAAGTGGTGGATGTAGTTTTTCTGGATTTTAGTGAGGCTTTTAATGCTGTCCCTCACAGCACCCTCTGGACAAGCTGTCCCACTGCGAGATGAGGAGGTTCACGGTGCACTGGGTGAGGAACTGGCTGAATGCCAGGGCTCAGAGGGCTGCAGTGGATGGGGCTCCGTCTGGCTGGTGACCGGTCACCAGTGCTGTTCCTCAGGGTTCCGTTCTAGGGATTGAACAGTTCTGTTCAATACATGTATCAACTGTCTGGATCCAGGAGTTGAACGCACCATTAGTAAATTTGTCAATGATAGTCAGCTGGGAAGTGCTGCTGACTCTCTTGAGGGACAAGAGACCTTGCAGAGGGATCTGAATAGACTGGAACATTGAGCAAGGATTAATGGCATGAAATTTCACAAATGCAAGTGCTGGATTCTGCATGTGGGATGGAGTAATGCCAGGCACAAGCACAGGCTGGGAGAGGAGTGGCTGGAGAGCAGCCCTGCAGCAAGGGGACCGGGGGTGCTGGTGGGCATTAAGCTCACTTGGGTCAGCAGCGTGCCCTGGCAGCCAGGAGGGCAAACCGCGTCCTGGGGGGCACCAAACACGCCGTAACCAGCCGGTCAGAAGGGGGGATTATCCCGCTGCATTCAGCGCTGGTGCAGCCTGACCTTGGGTACTGTGTGCAGTTCTGGGCCCCGCAATTTAGGAAGGGTGTGAAGGTCCTTGAATGCACCCAGAGGAGGGCAACAGAGCTGGAGGGAAGGGCTGCAAGGAGTGTCCTATGAGGAGCGTCTGAGGACGTTGGGCTGGTCTGGTTTGGGGAGAAGGAGGCTGAGAGGTGACCTCATTGCTCCCTGAAACTTTCTGGGGAGGGTAAGTGCAGAGGGAGGTGCTGATCTCTTCTCCCTGGGATCCAGCGACAGGATGGGTGGGAATAGCTCAGAGCTGCGTTAGGTGAGGTTCAGAGTAACATTGAGGAACATTTCTTTTGCGGGTGGTCAAACACTGGAACAGGCTTCCTAGAGAGGTGGTCGATGCCTCAAGTCTGTCAGTGTTTAAGGGGCATTTAGACAATGCCATTAATAACACACTTTCAGCTTGGCCGGCCCTGGAGTGTTCAGGCGGTTGGATTGTTGTAGGTCCCCTCCAACTGGAACTATTCTATTATAATACACCAGTGTACCCTACAACTCCTGTGTTCAGCCCACAGAACTAAACTAGAGCTGGTTTGAAGTAAAAGCTTCTGAAAGGCAGTCGGCTTGGCTGTTGGGTCCTCATTGTGAATCCGTTCATTCTATAGTTCCATTCCTGCTGGGCCGCTGTACCTGCAAGTGTACATGTAGTCTATGATGGAGAGACTACTACTCCTCCTGTTGTGTGCTAGTACTGAAGAAATGAATATGATTTTTATTTCTAGGTGGCCTCTTTCATAATACTATGTTGCTCTGGAGACAATGGCTTTCAAGGATGGAGGTTGGCAAGTTAGTTGCCATTGTATTTTAGATGCATGGGAAAGCAGCAAAGGAAGCTAGTAGTGAAGATACTGGTTGGACAAGTTCTTGTGACTCCAGCATAGCTGTTCTGTGGGCAAACAGAAGAGACAATTGTTTGGGTTTTTCTGTGTGTAGCACTTAGGTATAATTTATTTTCCACATTGTGTGTGTTTCATATATTTATTAATTCAATCTCACAATATATAGGCTGTACTAAAACTAGTGTTTTTTAAAATGTCAGGCAGATGCAGTAGCCAGATACCTTTCTGTTCCTAAAGAGATTTATAACCACTTTCAATTACCATTTAGTGTCACAAAACCAGACTTGACTTGGGGAAGAGTAATTTATTGCCAATTGTAAATAGTGAGAACAAAGACAAAACTAAAAACACCTTTGGCCCACCCCTCACTTCTTCCTAGGCTCAATGTCACCCATTCCTACTATTCTGCCTCCTCCCTCCCCAAGCAGTCCAGGGTGGGGAGGGAATGGGGGATGCAGACAGTTCATAAGCAGTCATCTCTGCTGCTTGTTCCGCTTCACACTGGTCCCCTGTGCCAGCATGGGGATCCCTCCCATGGGATATAGTCCTCCATGAACTGGTCCAGCATGGTTCCTTCTCATGGGCTGCAGCTCTTAAGAACTGCTGTAGCATGGGTCCTTTCCATGGGGTACAGTCCATCTGGAAGAGGCTGCTCCAGTGTGGGTCCTTCATGGGCCACAGTTCCTGCCAGGATCTTGCTCCTGTGTGGGCTCTCCGTGGGCTGCAGCTTCTTTTAGGACACATCCATCTGCTGCAGTGTGATTATCTTGTCTGGTGTGGTCCTCGGTGGGCTGCAGAGAGACAGCCCGCTTCACCATGGTCTTCTCCATGGGCTGCAGGGAAATCTGCTGCAGTGTCTGGAGCACCTCCTCTTCTCCTTCCCCACTGACCTTGGTATCTGCAGAGCTATTTCTCTTACATGTTTCTTCTTCTCTCTCACCACTGCTGTGTAGCATTTTTTACCTTTTCTTAAAATACATTTTCACAGAGGTGCCATCAGCTTGGCTGTTTGGCTCAGCAGTGCCCCGCGGTGCGGTGGCTCTATTTTGGAGCTGGCTGCAAGCAGTTGTGTCTGGCATGGGGGAAGCCCCTGGCTTCTCACAGAGGCCATCCCTGCAGCTTCCCCAGTGCCAAAGCCTTGCCTTGTAGACACAATACAATATCGTAGGTCATGTTTCCTCCTACACGGTATGTTAGCTCCAGGCAGTTTGATGACAAACACATTAGATTGAATTTCCCAGGGGGAAAACATCCATGTTTCACCTTCAGCATTTTGTACAGCGGTTTGATGTGGACTGGTCTTATTCTGGCTCTATTCTTTAAAGCTGTCATCCTATTCAGCTGCTCTGTACTTTCTTCATGTTGTCCACACTTGTCACTCTCATCATTTTGGGTCAGGCATAAGTCCAAGGTGGAAGTACTTCTGTTTCTCTAATATCGTTCCGAATTCCTACCTCTGTTTGCAGCACTTTCAAAAGAAAAAAACGAAACCCAGGGCTGACCCATACTATTGCATGCCTGACCTTGTTGCTTATGTTTGCAAATACTCCAGTGGTCACAATAGTCTGCAGGCATTGTCTGCCACATATGTTAAATAAATAGAAGTCACAGTAGGTGACCTTTCTTAACAATTGAGTTCAGCTTCACTCTTTCCTTATACCCTTTCCTCTTATGCTGCATGTTTAGAAAGTTATACAGGCAAAGAGCCTCTTCATGTTGTCTTAGTGTTCATTTTCCCTTAAAATATTACCTTCCCTCCAACTAGTATCTTTCTTCCCTCTCCCCCAGTTTTCAGTCAAGCTCAAAAAAATAGCCTCACTTTTCTCCTCCACTTGCTTGAATTCAAATGTAGGTGATAATTGATACGGATGAAAGATCAGAAAAGCCCTTGCCAGCCTCTAAGCAGTTACCTGTACATTTTTGCCTGTACAGTCCACTAGGTTGCTGTCCCTGTTCTTCATTCTCAACTTTTGGAGAGACTGTGTTATAGCTGCATTCTCATAGATAGTTCTACAGAAGTATGAGGAGCTGTTGACAAACGAGTAAAATGGCTAGAGTTTTGCACGTGGCTTTTGACAGTCATTCACTTCCCTTTAAAGAACAATATGTATTTGGCCTGCCTACATCAGACTTCGCATATCTGTCTGCTGTTCTGCATGGAGGAAGATCATTGTGGGGAGAGATTCTTAATCTCTGCCAGACAAATTTTTACTTCGGACCCTTAAATGTCCCCTTGAATACCTAGTAGATGAGTGCCTTACCTTTGTGGTTTCACTGCATTTTCTGGAATCTTGTTTGGAAAAGTGAAGGTTGGGCCAGGATGTGAGGGATCCTTGGTGAATGCCTGGGGCTAATTGGTATGTGACTGTCACAGATTGCAAAGTATACAGCTTCTGCTCCTTGAGAGATTTCAGTTCTAGCCAATTTATCATTTATATATATAAGGCCTAATATAAAATAACCTTCTAGATTAAATGGTATTGTCATTACTGAATATCTGTTGGTAATGAGGCAAGAATTAACACCAAAATGAAGGTTGTTAGTGTGATTGTGAGTGGAGGCACTTTACAGTTTTTTTCAGAGTTCTCTAATATATCTTAGAAAAAATATATTCATTTTCAAAATACTTGCTATTTGAAGTTAAAACTTTTCAAAAGTAACTAGTTCTTTTAAGCTGCTTCATTTTTAAGGGGCATTAGACAGTCCTGCCTTTTCTGAAAATTCTATACAGCCAGATAATGTGCATGCAGACAGAAGCTTTGCATTGAAATTTGTCTTATTTCTTTTTAACCTGTGATATGCAGCAACCCAATGGGAACATATTTCTTGTTTCCAAACAAAATACCAACTTAGTTTCTTTTCTTTTTGATGTTGCCTGTTCCTAGGTGTACCTTCCTTTCAGAGAAGAGGTTCTGGATGATAAAGCACATACCTGAATCAAAACACAAAACGGTATAAGAACAAGGGAGTAGAGTCCAAAGTGTCTTCAGTTCATTTAGAAGGAACAGTATAAGCCTTCACCTGGCAACCTTGCACAGTTCCTTCCATACACTTAAGAACAGAATGCTGCATCAACATGAGATCCATCAAATTAGTGTTAAAGCCAATGTTAGAATGAAGACTTGGCTGTAATGCAGCCTAATTCAGTTCACATTTTTCAGAAGTATTTTTTGAGAAGGAGGGGGTCTATTTACATGCAGATTTTGGGGTGGGCTCTTTTTCTCACCCCTTTGGATAATCAAACTGTACAAGTCTTAATTTAGATACAGCTTGTCATACCAGTTAGGAGGATGAGTCAGGAGGGGTTGCACAGCATGAGAGTATGATCAAATGGGAGTTGATATTTTTAGAAAAAAAAATAAGGCAAACTTCAGTAAGAAGCTGTAAGACCAGGATCACTGAAGCAATTTTTTTGTATTTTTATTTTGTAATTTTATGCCTCACACATTGTCTCTTGCAAATTCAATTATATGTATTTGGAAGACATAGGAAACTGAAACAGCTGGTGATGATTTCAGCTACACTGATTTGGGTTTTTTGTTGCCATAGGCATCCCAGTTGTGTTGAGACCCAGCTTTCTGGAATATGAGATACTTACCTACAAAGAGCACTAGCAGGTACATTTTCAGAACATAGGGGAAGTAGATTGAGAAGGTGAATGGAAATGGTAGCTTGATGGAGTATGTGCCAAAAGATTCAAAATAAGGCAGTGATACACAGATTGCAAATGCTGTAAAATAACATGGTAAATCTTTAATCAAAAGGAGATGGAAGATCATCAAAAAGCTTCATGTAAAAGTCAGCTTAAAGACACAGATAGGTATATTATATGCTGAATTTAACATGTCATTTGTATGCATATGCACATGTTTTCTACTTGAGTTCAGTTTTGTAGGTATGAGGTGCTAATTGCTCTTAATACTAGAATTAGCTGGAGTTTCCTATTCAATAATAAGTTCTGTCACTGCTTTCAATACAGTCTTGGTGGGCACGTTTCCTGGTGTAATATGATGAGCTGCTAAGTATGGCCTCAGTGGGAGTGAAGGTACCTTTGGGACTTCATGTCTAATGTGGTCATTCTGGAATGGGTGAATCCGTGTGTCTTCTGTGGGGGTATTTTCCTGCTTTACCCAGAAAAATGAACATTTTCCTATACAGTTAAAAAAAAAACCAAAACCAAACAAAAAAAAACCCCCACCAAAACAAACACCAACACCCCCCCCAAAAAAAACCAAACCAAAAAAAACCCCAAACAAAAAACCAAGAGAGCTCTGGTTCAGGAAAAAAGTATGGAAAAGGAAAAGGTAGGTGACGTGCAGGGTAATATGAGAGTACATAAACATTTATGACTACTTTGGGAACACAGAAAGAAATACCTTAAACATAGTTGACAATTGAACCGAACAGATTTTGCTGAAGAAGGTTAAGGAAACAATTCATTGGTACCTTTCCCATCTCCTTACCTTTAGCCAGAACTGAAAGGGGATAGAGCGGGATGCACAGTGAGAAGTTGAGCCATGTCAGTGGTAGGTAGTATATTCCCATCCTTGCTAACATGTCGTAAGTGTACCTGCAGCAAGAGGAACAGCAGAGGGACTGAGCTTTTGTCTTTCAAGAGAAATTGCTGGAAAATCCAAGGGAATAGCAGAAGAGCTTGGAGCTGCCTGTCTTGAGAAAATTTCAGTGCAATACTGCAACCGTTCTGTTCAGGCTGTAATTGATGTCTGAAAGTAGATGGTTCATTGTTTCGGAAGGGCTGTCTGTGGTGCTACCCTAGAACAGGCAGGCAGAAATACAGCCCTCTAGCCAGAAGACTCTATCAGAAACCAGCAGGATTTCATATCGGGCCATCAGAAAATGGATTTCAGATAGGGATGCTACAACTGAGGGGGGCAGGCAGAATGTGACTTTTTTGGGACTGAGAAAATACTGATTTATGACAGCTGTACTAGCTAAACCACTGCTTGAGGAGGCTAAACAGCAAGGTAATCGCAGGTACTTAACCTTCTGTAATATGGCTGCCCCTCCCCTGGACCTCAGAATGGGTAGTAGATGCAAAAAAAAGCAGTTGCATTCCAGTGTACTGCAGTGTTTTATTCTTGCTGTGGCTGTTACTGTTGCTCGCTGGGAGACCAGAATGCCTACAACTTCAGTCTCCAAAGGTGAGCTAATCCTACCTAGTTTGACCTAAAAGTGGTACGGCAGCTTTCCAGACAGTGGAGAAACAGGTCTGATCGCATTTTTGGTCAGCTGAAAGGCTTTTTGCCCTGTGGTCTTGCTGGAGATACGAAAATAAGGATTTTTAAGCCAATGTTACCCAGAACTGTTTCTGACAGGTGGGACCAGCATTAAACAGATTTTCTGTATTCCCTTCTTATTAACTCATTTGATTAATATTGCATCATACCTGGACTGTAGAAGAGTCTTGATAGGCTATAAATGTACCATCTTCTCTCAAGTTCACCCTCTGCAACCTCAGGATTGTCTCCATTTTTTTATTAGTATTGCTCTTAAGGCATAATCTCAACCCAGTACAAAAAGGAAATAGCTACTCCTTCTTTGTATACCTTCTTGGGTTGTTTATGGTGTAAGCAAGAAAGATCAGTTGCAGAAAACCTTGCAGAATTTGCTGTCAGTATATCATTAGCCATAGTGCACAGGATATTTATATCCCTGAAGAACTATGTGGAAGAACTTGTAATACTTCAAGAGCAGTCGGCTAAGGAATGGGATAGATTCCTGTACACTTAGAGGTGTGGCTGCTTCTTTGAGGTGCTAGGACGTGGCACAGATACCAGGTAAGAATTGTAAATCTGTATGAGTTGTGTTACACATTATTATTTGAATTTGGTCGTTTGCTGCTATAGACCACAGTATCTTACCTATTAACAGCTGCTGTTACTGATACAATGCTGGACTGTGTTCTTTAGCAACGATAGAAAATAGGACTATTAAGCACTGACAGGACTTAACAGCCAATATTGTTAACAATTTTGGCCTTTCTCCAGTGGCACAGAACCCTTTCATTTGAGATGAGGTTCTACTGTTTTAGCTTTACAAACTTCAAAAAGAAATGGGATGGAGCAACAGTGCAAATAATTAAAACAAGTAGCAGTTTATTAACACATGTAGTACGAATACTCTGAAGCTGACTTAAAATCTTTATCAATCCTACCTGACATTTACTTTTCCAGGTCTCTTATAGCATACATTTCCTTTCTGCCTAAATCCATATTTCCCAGTCAGTCCCCAAAGAAATTAATTTAAAATAGCAGAAAGCTATTTTAGCAGAAAGAAAAATTATAAAGGAAACATTTTTGCTCCCATACAGAGCTTGTCATGAGGGCTATGCCTTGTTAAAATGCTTCTTGATTCCATATGTCTTCCCTGCTCTAAGTTTACAAAATGAGGTCCATAGAGATTTCAGTTACATTTGAGAAATGTTACTGACTTAGATATCAATGCAAAAGTCAGTAATGTGGAATTTTCACCGTTACACTTTTACCACAGGGAGATACTGGTAACCTTCCAGCATGGAAAATTTTTGAGATAAAAATCCCGAGTTGTATTCCTATCCATTTTGCCTCACATGGGTTGTCCCTGTGGTGTGATACATCAGAATTCTCAGTCTCTTCAGCAGGATCTTTTGGCTTTTTGGAAAGCACAGTGCAGTTAACCCAGAATTTCTGTCTCAGTAAGAATTTCTGCTGGTGCTGCCTTACTGTAAGTCACTTTGCCTCTCAACTATGTGGGTTTTTGTAAAAATCAGTAAGTAGCTGTCCTGGCTTTGGCTGGGATAGAGTTAATTTTCTTCTTGGTAGCTGGTACAGAGCTGTATTTTGGATTTAGTATGAGAATTTGCTAACACACTGATGTTTTAGTTGTTGCTCACTACTGCTTATTCTAAGTCAGCGACATTCCAGTCTCCCACGCTCTGCCCGTGAGCAGGTGCACAAGAAGCCGGGGGGGACACAGCCAGGACAGCTGACCCCAACTAGCCAAAGGGGCATTCCGTGCCATAGAACGTCACAGTCAGTACATCAAGTGGGGGGAGTTGGCCTAGGGCTGCCAATCGCTGCTGGGGGACTGGCTGGGCATCGGTCAGCGGGTGGTGAGCGGTTGTGTTGTGTGTCACTTGTATTTTTCACCTTTGGGTTTTATTCTTCTCTCCCTCTCTCTCCTTTTCATTACAATTTGTTACTATATTCTATTTTGTTTCAATTATTACATTGTTCTTATCTCAACCCATGACTTCCTTTTTCCCAATTGTCCTCCCTGTCCCTTGGGGGGGGGGGGGGGTAGGGGGGTGGCAAGGGAGTGAGTAAATGGCTGTGTGATACTTAGTTGCTGGCAGGGGTTAAACCATGACAGTAGCTTACAAGGTCCAAGGTTTTATTTAAAATGGATAATACGTTTTTCTACCAATTTCAAAATAATGTATTGAGCCTGCAGCACAAGGGGAGTGGGGTTCTGCTCCCAAGAACGACCCATTTTCCATTCATGTTTTCACTATTGAGTCCTTACCTGACCACATCTAGGATATTCCAAAGGAAAAATAAAACACACACAATGTATTTCCCTTGAACTTCTTCCTGACTGTTAATCACGACAAACAAAACAATTATTCTCTCGGTGATCTGAAAAGAAAAAAAGAATAGTGAATTCAGGTAGTACCTTCTATAGCTCTCATTTCTGTGCCATTTTGGCAAAATACGAGGCCACAGGTGAATTCAGTTTGCTTTACACAAATGCTACAGTGAACTTTTTGCTTCTTGCGCAGCTTCTGTTCAAGACCTCATTTGCCTCCAGCTTGGGAAACTGGAAACTTGGTTGCAGCATCACAGATCTGCTATGGTAAGGGTGGAGATTTGCTTGCCAACAGGGACAACTTGGGTTTGTATCCCAGGAAACCAGTGAATGAGCTGGCTGAGATCATGGGAGCAAGGACGTCTCCCGCTGTGGCCTGGTGCCTGGAGGGCTGGCAGGACTAAGCTTCCTTCCTTGTAGGCTGCATGTGGGGGGATACAGAGGGCCCTTGGGTGGGTGGTGTAATGGGCAGTACTAATCTCATAGTTGCAGCTCCACATTCCATAGCTCAAAGATCTGCATCCCAGGGGATCTCTGTCCTGTACGATTTGCAGAAACGACGAGAAAAAGCAGGATTTCATATTTTTCTGTCCTTTTTCCTGTCTAGGAGAAGTGGCTTTGAGCTTGTAGTGAATGTGAATTATTGCCGTAATATTTATGTCATAACATATTTCTAGTGGTTGATCCTTATCCAACACACAAGGTATGCCTTCACAAATTAAAAGATATCAAAGTGGATCAAACAGGCAGTGTCTCCCTTCAAAAAATACTTTGGCAATATTAAAGCTCATGAAATTAAAAACAAGTGTGTCTTTGCAGCTTTCTTGGACAAGTTTCCTATCAGTATCCATGCCTTGCCCAGTATTGCCAACAGTTGCTTGTGAAACTCTTCCCGGAATGATACTGGTTTACTCTGATTTATACTCTTATTTTAAAAGTCTTGAAGGAGAAAATGTGCATGTATTCAGTTGGTATGAATCAGTATAGCTTTATTGGTTTTTTTATATCCACTGCCATCTCTTCCATAAGGTACTATAGGTTTAATGCTTTTATGATGTTTTACAAAGATGTCAAATCAGTGAAAAGTCATGAAGTGAAAATAGGTTACCATGGTGGGTTTTACAAATGCACACTTCTTCACTTGTTTCCCCCTTCCTTTTACTTCTGCTTTAAACAGATAAGAACTTGCCTCTCAGCAGGTTTGTGCAGTAGTTTTGCCACATAATGTTTATGAGTTCTTGCATGGAACATTGTGGCTACAGACCTTTTTTTTCAAACCACATCTGTCAGATAAAGCAGCCACCAGTTCACTGTTCAGCAAAATTACATGAGAGCAATTTTTCATACAGAAAGACAGCATGTCCATCCCCTAAGTTTCTGGTTCCTCATCTTTAAAAGCACTGAGGGGCCACAACAAATAAAAATGGTTTCGTCACTTCTCACCCTGCCCTGACTGTAATCTTGTGCTGCTGATCCCATTGGTCCCTAACTGAGGGATTGATTTCTACGAAGGTCAGATGTTGACAGACTTCTCTATAGATGGGCCACAAAACAGAGAGTGAGCTGTACTAAGTCCTGTGTTGGTATGGTGATGCTGAGGAACCTGCCAAGAAGATGGGGGAATTGGAAGTACTGATGCAGGATCTGAAACCAGATAGAACAGAGATAGGAGAAGCATGGTGGGATAACCATCACAAGAGGGAAATCAAAACAAAGGTAGAAGCAATGTGAACATTGAAAGGGATTGTGTGCTGGAGAGAATAAATAAAATAGAACCTGTGTTAAAATTGTTTTGTTGAAGGGTGGTAAAGGAGTGCAGCATTGGTGGTGTGGGCATTTTGTTACCAACCCTGAAATCAGACTGGGATGTGGGGAGAGAGTTCTGCAATATTGTTAATAGGAGAGGGATTTCAGGGAATGCTACAGGCAATTGTCTCACCTGTAGACCAAAGCTTTAGCATGATAATGAAAAGATGGACATGTTTTCAGAGGTGAGGGCTGGCGTATTTTCCAAACAGTCACTTCATCTTCAAGAGGCAGCTGGTGGAAAAGTGCCAGAAAAAATCATGGGTCAAGTGTTCAGGAGCTGATTCCATTTCAGTGAGAGAGAAGGATAAGCAGTAGGCAGGTAGCTGCCATCCCCAACTTCAAAAGGATGAGCACTGGCCGATGAGATGGAGTGGCTAGAGACCCACAACTCAGCCTCATGGTCTGGGAGCGGAAGAGTGGGTTTCTGTTGCTCTGCAGGGCGCAGGCAGATGCATAAGATGCAGTGAGTATCACCCAGCTGGGGCTCAGTGGATCTTCTTCATCAGGAGAGCACCAGAGATGCTCAGCCTCACTAATTGCAGGTGTTGGAAGTCAGTAATCAGACTGTGTGAAGTAGGTTAATCACCTGCAGGAGCAAGGAACCAGACCGACACAGAGCAGGTCCCCTGTAGGTCATCTTTTCCTCTTAGGCTGCAGTCTCAGCCAGCAAGCAACGGGATGCACAATGCAGCCGTCAGAGGCCAAGACTGAAAAGTGCCTGTGGCCTTGCCCTGGAGAACGTCTTCAGGGCAGGACACAAGCCTGGCTGCTCAGGGCAATTGTGGTGTCCTCGTGGGAACAGACAGTGTCATCCTACCTCTTCTCTGTGTGAACCAGGAGGTTGCCTGCCTGTTCGCCTTTATTCCCCAAGACATTGTGCTCTTTCCTTCCGCAGCACTCTCACCTTCAGGTAATCCACACAAATCGAAGGTAGGTGCAGGGGTTAGTCAGAGGCTGGGGACCTTCTCAGCAAGTGGCCAGGCAGGGTGTTACTTGAAGAACAGATACCGGTAAATGTCCATTGATATATTGTGCCCCTAACACATATAGGGGTCTGTATATATATATATACACACACACACATGTATGCGTACATATACATGTATGTATACACACATACATATATACCCAGATAGATAAAAAGGATGTGCTGCTGCTCAGCCACATCTTTTTTCTTCTATGGATCATCTGTCCTTCCATGAATGAAAATACGGTATTCTCTGTTGCTGCTGTCTTGCTTAAAAGCAAAACTAGAAGCCCCGTGTTTTCATGTTCATAAAAAGGAAGTATAGGCTGACACCTCACAAAAGATAAACACAGAGGTTTCATTTTTCATTCCTTCTTGTTCTTTGTATTAAAATCAAACTGGAATTTCCTTCCTCTCCCAGCACGGGGGCTCTCACAGGACACAGCAGGTTCTGTAGAATGGCATAAAATTCCGCAAGGCAGCCTGGGCATTTGAAGCAAGTAAGTGAAACAGACCAAATTAGACTGACTGAGGT
The DNA here is from genome assembly GCF_023638135.1 of Falco biarmicus. Taxonomy (NCBI): domain Eukaryota; kingdom Metazoa; phylum Chordata; class Aves; order Falconiformes; family Falconidae; genus Falco; species Falco biarmicus. The sequence goes on along the minus strand of NC_079311.1, from coordinate 48,511,058 downwards.
TAGGGCAGGAGCAGGCAGCACATTCACTTCCATTTTTTAATAACCGTGACTGTGCAGTATCATACTTGATACCTGAAACCGTTACATAGCTCCTCTATTTAGTGGCTGTTTTAAAAAAAAAAGTAAGAAAAGTGCTACTTAATATTTAGATTAAATTAAAAATTAATAGTTTTATCACAAAGTCATGGTACATTGCTGCTATTCCGGTAAATCCAATCCTGTTTGCACAGGATGAAGAACTGGTCATGTGTTCGCAAAAATGCCAGTCTTTCTTACATCTTCCCTACTCTCTCTCTTGCTAAAGTACCAGTCCCGTCAGCCTTTACTCCCTGGCCATACAACTTAAATGTCATTATCCTCTGTTCTGGCAGCTGCAATGAAATGTGACATGTTCTCCTGTCCTCTCAATCACTGAAGCTGCAAATACCCTGACAGACAATCCTTTGCATCAACTTTGTGACCTTCCTTGTCTTCCCTTCCTCCAAAGCATCCATCACACAGGACTCATCTTTCTTTCATCCCGTGACTTGGCCTTGGCCACCCAACCCTTCTCAGGTGCCTGGTAGACTGAGACTTTGTCCCTTAGTGGAGCCATTCTGAATGGGGTTTTCCAGAAAACACCTCTGAGTTTGTTGTTCCACTATACTGTAATGTGTATCTCAAAGTGTTCCTTGTAAATGCTACTAAACCATGATAAATGAGATGTTAGTCAGAAATCCTGCATTCAAGCTCTGCTTAAATCTTGTCTCTGCTCTAATTGCCTACACAACAACCAGCCAACACAGGGGTGCTTTCACAGCTTGTTTTATTCAAGGTGAGAGCCACCTGTTCTCTCACCCTGGAGGTCACCTGAGATGAACCTCACAGTGGGTATGCATGTGCATGGCCTCAGGGATGCACCTCAGGTTACGTTTTAAGCTTATAGTCAGAACAGGGGGTGGGAACGCAGAACAGGGCAGCCACTGTGCAATCCTTGCAGTGCCCTGACTGTGCAGTAGTCCAGTAGGCTGCAGTAAGATGAGCATCCCTGACCGTCTTTTCCCCAGTTCATTGTGGAAAATACATGTGGGTTTTGTTTTGTTTTTGGGGTTTTTTTTCCTAAAAGGCAGGGATCAAAGTGTGGCAAGGCACATGGGAGTACTGTTGGCACACAACTGCTTAACCTGCACTCTCACAATAAAAGCAGGGCAACCCAAGTGAAAACACCAAAAAGCTTGTACATCTTGTTTGCACAGCATGAGTCTACTGATAACATCAAGGCAAGAGAGTTGTGTTTGCAGTGAGAGAACACTTGGGGACAGAACCAAGTAAGGATCCAAAGCTATCTTTCTTGTGAGGCAAACATTTGGAGTCACAGTGCCTTATCCTTCCCTGACCCACCTTCTCACGCTGCCTGGAGAGCACTGCAGTAATTGCACTGCCCAAGAAAAGCCACAGTTTTCTTGCTTAGAATATCCATTTCATATCTAGTGTCTTTTGTGGCAGCATGGAGCAGTGTTTGTGCAGGCTTCCTGATCTCTGCTTCTGTACGCCTGGGTAGGAAGGGAACAGACGATGTCAGGGCTGGGGAATGTGTAAACTCTGCCAGGACAAGCCTTGCTTTAATGACTCTTAGCATTAGCAGGCTGCTCTTCTCTCCAAGAGATGATGTGAGATTTGTTACATGACATGTTGGATAGAAGACTTCCCCCCTGCCCCCCCAGATTAGTATAAAAACATGTAGATTTAGGCAGGGAAAAACAGTTAATTGCATTTTGATTCATTTGCTACCATACTTGGCAGCATAAGAACAGAGATCTGTATTAGTCAATTTCTAATGAAGGTTGAAAAAGAGGAACATTTTCAACACATGCAATGTCATTTGACAAAAATGGGCTATCCAGAAAACTAAAAACATAACTAACTACTCTTAGTCTTCTACCTTCTGACTGCTGAGAGCAATGCCAGTTTCACCATTATTCAAATAATAAAGATTGGAAAGGTTTGAAGATAAACTCAAGTCAAAATTTTTACTTTTTCCAATGCATTAATACCAAAACCTGAGATTTACTTCCAACAGAAAACAAGAGTGTATTAAGAAAAATATCAGAGAATTATCTTGTTTTCTGCTATAGCGCTTGATCTTGTGGCTGATTTTCTGCCTACAGCTGAACATACGCCCTGTAAACCCTCTAAGAGTGTCAGAACCTCTGGATGTTGCCACAGTTTGTCCACGTCTGGGTTTGAGAGGGCGGGGACCCTTACAGCAAAAATATGACAATTCTCCTTTCTTTCCCCTCCCAGCATTAATAATTCTTCAGTCCCTCAATTTCTCTTTCTTAATTTTTTTCCTTCCACATGTCATGTCTGCCAGCAAACCCTGTTTCAGGAGGTTTGATGTGCTGGTGGATTTCTCATTGCCATCCCTTTGGTAACCCACAAAATCTTGTCTTATGCTTGTCTCCAAAATAAATATACACTTGTCAGTGAGGAAATGGCATGGAAAATAATTAGCTACTGAAACATAGGCTCTAAAATGTTGTCTTCTGGCTGTAAACAAGTTGGCTGTGGAGGTGGTATCCTCAGCTGCCTATGGCACCCTAGAAATGGGGGCTGCCACGTTTCTGCAGATGTCCACTCCTCTGGACATCTTCCAGGTCCCTGCTGTTGTGGGCTGGGCATGGGGCACTCACTGCTTAGTTTGACTCAAAAAGAAAAAAGTTGAGAGCGGCTCTTTCCCAGCCCGGCTCTGAGGGCTGAAGACCTGCAGTTAGCAGACCATTAGTGGGCCAGGTTGCCTGAGGAAGGGTGCAGGTGGACCATTCAGGATAGTTCAACCTGGGCTTGTCCCCAGGGACAGCCGTGTCTGAAATTTGTCGGTCCTGGAAGGAGGGTGTTGAGAAATGGACTTACCTGCAAAAACCTGGGGAAGAGGCGGCTTTTATCAATGCCAGTGAGGATGTGTAGGATCTCCAATATAGATAACAACTGGCAAAGGCGCATTACAAGCCCTATGGAGTAAAATGTGTCGGCCAATGAATCTACAGGCAAAGCAAAGAGGAAAATTAAGAGGTGGTTATAGAGTAAAAGTCTGGACCAACTACTGGGTTTGCTCTTGCCCTGTCACCACTGGAGATGACAAGAAATAAAGTTCATGCTGCACCAAAATTTTGGGTAGGAGAAGCAAAGCTTCGAGGCAGGGAGGAGGCAGTCCACTCTGTGTGTATGGCTCTGGCACAGGGGCGGGAAGCTGGGAAAAGAATGGGATCCGCTATGCTTGATGCATCAGGGACCAACACGCAGAATATGTTGGTTTAGAGATATCACTTTAGGATATTTGTAAATATGAGGAAACGCTGAGGAAATGTATGAGGAATACCTAAACATGAGAAGAGGTTGATTTCCTGCCTGTATCTGTACCCATGGCACTTCCTAAAACAAGTAGACCACAAAGCAGCTATTTTATCTACCTACAGCTCTCCACCATTATAAATAATTCTAAATTTCCAGTCACTAGTTTTCTATTTTTGTGTTATAAACCCAGGCAACAGAAAGAGTAACATGTAATGTTTTTGGAGATAGTCATGTGCAATAACCACAAATATATTCTCTTTTAGTGGCCAATAAGATTAGTGTTCACTGTAATGACTGGACCTAGTCACATTTGGGTCTACGTCTAAGTCAAACATTACTAGCATGCTGCTGAATATTAAAGCTCATTAGCAAAATAAAAGCTTCATTCCTGATGTTACACAGGCAGAATGTAGGTACTAGTAATTTTTTTCATCCTGTTTCATGGAAGAAACAGTGTTTTTCTAGTTGAAAATACAGCCCCTTATATTGAACATACACCTAAATCCTTACTTCATCTATTTGATGTGTCTGTGTGTCATTGCCTCTTAAGATGTTTAAGGAGAATATAGAAGGAATCCTACCTTTTCCAAATGTCATGAACCTGATGATCATATTTGTAAATATCCAGGAATGTCCACAGAATTGCATTAAGTCATACACAAAGAGGTAGGTGTTCATGGTAAAGCTGTGAAGGATAAAGTGGATAAAGCAAACTGTATGACTTACTACAACATTCAAACTTTTTGAACTGTAGAAACTGAACCCTCTTTGGATATACTAGTAAATCAAAGGAAAACAGCTGAAACATAAACAGGTCAGTGAAAACCGTCTGTGTCTGTTAGTGGTCACAGAATGGTATTCTCCCTACTGGATCAAAGGCTCCGTTGTTGGTATACCTAGATTATGCCTAGAAAAATTTTCTGAGTTTCCACCAGTGATTAGGGTGATTTGTGGCCATACAGTGAAACTTATGCCTCCAGAGAAAAAAGTAGCCCGACAAAGACACTCCATTGAGTGCTGGCATCAAGCCTGAGCCCCTTGGCTTGGCTCTGCCTTCACAGTGTGACCAGACTTAAGGGACTGCTGGGGTCCCACCTGCCGCAGCCCTGCTGAGGGCCTCGGACTCCAGCAGACACCAGCCTCAGGACTTCTGCATCTGGGTGAGCTTTATCTTGTTCTTCCCAGAAGACATACCTCTAGCATGCTCTGAAGACAGCTTAAAGTACAATGCAAATAATTTGCAGTGTCTCCAGCAGACAGCATAGTATTTATAAAAATGTAGCTGAAGAAATGGGAAAGCAAGCCACAGTTCAGTCTGCTTTTATTTGATGCAGCCTGAAGGATGGATATCTGTCTTTCCCTTTTTTCACCAGCTTGCTCTACAGATTTTCCAGATGAACATTAAACTGGGGTCTTCGCCTTTCTGTAAAGCCTGTGTGTTTCAAGTTGCATTTAATAAAGTGAACCTTCTCCTGTTGGAGCAGACTAACTTCTTACCGATTGTCATAGGTAATCTGACTTTTTGCAAAACTTCATAGGCTCTGGAGTTACTTAATTTCGCTTTCCTATAAATGTATTTACTTCTGACTTATTCTGGAGAGAGAGGCTTACTTGTCCACCACCTATGAAAAGGATTTTTTACCTTCTGGGCAAATGAATTTACTAATTTTGTACTAGAATTTATCTCCTGTGTTCAACTAATTTCCTGTCCCCAAAAGTAGTAACATCTATTTAAGCTGCCCCTTGATCCAGTGTGTTCATGCAATATGTCTCTGCCATCAAACTTCATTTCATTTGTATCTGTATATTAACAAACACAGTGATTTTCTGTGTTGAGAAATACCTATACCCAATAAATGCATATACTTCATTCCCAGCATTGGACCAAGACAGTAAATAACAATATACACATCTGTAAACTGATCTAGATAAAATGTTCTTTTAAATTTTTAATCTAAGTATATCCTAGGGAGGTCATAGAAAATTACATTCTTCCTTTCTTCCTGTTACACAGGATGGCAGCTATTCATATAAACATTTCTGTAAGAACAGAAAGATTTATTGGCTTAATTTACCTTCCAAGAGACTTAAGTGTCCCATGAAAATATGACGTATGAGGGCCCAGGCAAAGGACTGTATTCCCTGAACACTCCTTTTGGGACAGGTATGATAGAACTGAATTGAACTAAAATTCACTAAGGTCTATAAATATTGACCCCAAATCCCATCCGCTTTGTTACTGAATGACACTTTGTGTGCTCTTGTGGTAAGAAAAAAAGATGGCTTACCGTACATTACAAAAAGGGGGAAAAATCAACATTCTGATTTAAGAAACAACCTTATTACTGGATGGATAGGAATTACTGTAGTGGGTATGAAAGTTACAGGAACAGTTGTAAAAATCTTGAGCCAGCACCACCACCAGTCTCTTTGGTCTGGTATTGCCACGTGGGCTTTGCATGGGGTGCAAGATGAGCATATGGTTTCTCTCCTTCTCAAGTTTAGTTTGCTACATCTGTCTCTCATCCTCAGAACTTGTCTTCCAGTGATCTGGGCTTATTTTCTAAACTTTTCCTCCATTGGCTGGCTAGGAAATTGTTGTCTTTACAATTCTTAAGCTGCTTAATCTTGCCTAAATGGGGCGTAACCAAGAAATATTTGTAAACACAGCTTCATGCTAGTGTTTTGGCAATATGGCAATACATATACACACTGTAAGCATTTATGGAGAGCCCCATGTTCACAATGAGAGTAGAGATGTGCTGGTGGACAGCATGCAGATGTTACCTGGAGAACTGATCCCAGCCCCAGTGCTGCGAGCAGTACAGCTGCCTCATTTGGTGATGCTCTCCGCTGTGTGAAGGAACAGCCCTGATGTCAAAGTGGGTTTTCATCCTGCGTCAGTCCCTGCACAAAAGATACCTATGACTAAACAGAAGACTTCGACGGAAGCGAAGTAATCTGCAGAGAATAAAAGACAATTTCAGTGTAATTGAAGGAAACTGAAATGTAACATCTCTAATATCTTTCTTATCCAAAGGCTGATGTCTTTACCTAGATAACCAGGAGGAGACTGAGGATAACTTATTTTACTGTCCTAGCAGTTTTTTGTCACAACACAGAATTCAGTCATCTGTTTCTATTTGAAAAGTCACTGGCAGAAGAATCAGGCTTTCATTACATTACCTGCTCCCCTCAGTTCACAGCAGGTATCATTCCACATTCAGCTCACAGAGCCTGCTTCTGCGGCACCCTTGCAGATAACACGCTGACTAGCAGTCCACCATGTAGCTGTTCAGTTCCTGAGCCTGACCTTACAAACCTCACTTGGCCTCCCTGGTGCCTGGCTTGTAAAATGGGCTTGCTGCTGCATTTGTTCCGTGTAGTGTGATGTGCTTTAACACTTTCAAGTTGCTTTCATGTGAAGGCACTGGGGGAGCACTGCACATTTCAGTACTCTGCCTGCATTGATGACCAGAGGAAGAAACAGATGTGGGTCCTGCAGCAGAGAGACCCACAAGGCTGGGCTTCCTGTCTGCTGTTTTATTTGCCAGGTCCACATGACTTACTGTGGCTGATACTATAAGCAATACATTGAAGTGCTAGGGATGCATGCATCATATTTAGGATCACCCTTGTGCAGTGGAAAACTTTATCTGCTTTCCTTCTGGGATTAAAACCTAGGAAACTAGACAGAACCTAAGGCCACTCAGAATTAGCACACACAGCAGCATGCTCCCAAACATCCTGTTTTCCCTTTTATTCACCGGCAGAGATATTACCAGTGATAAAGTTTTAGCTTGCAAAGCCTGACATATTTCCACAGTTGTATTTTATTATTTTCAGCGTGAAGGTCTTCAGTGTGTCTCTGTGGTAGCTGTCATCTGAGGTAAGTACAGAGGTAGGTGCCCTCAGTGTCTGAAGGGTGGTCAGGACTGTGTCCCACTTGAGCTAAGGTGACGGCACAGCAGCGGCACCCAGCTCGGGGCAGCCCTTGCCTGGCTGGGTGTCCCAGGATGAAGGCCACACTCCGGTCTTTCTCAGGGGGGTCCCACCCAGGTCTGCATGAACTGGGCAATTCCCTGCCTTCAGCGCTGTTGCACTCTGCTGCCTCTCCATGCGCTCATACTGGTTGGCCACACATGAGGAAGCAAGCCTTGTACTGAAACCAGAGAGCAATGTTCCTTTTTTTTTTTTTCTCTCTCTCTCTCTCTTTTTTTTTTTTTTTTTCTGCAGGAAAGGTCTGCTAGAAAAGCCCCTCTGCTGACATGGTTTCCTTTCAAGTCATACTAGTCTGATCCCTACACCCTCCCCCTCCCAGCCCTGTGACAAGCTGCAGGAAGAATGCTGCCGAGAACCAGCACAAAAAATGTACTTTTCTCTCACAGGCATATCCCGCCCCCCTTTTTTTTTCCATTCCTTTTCCCATTTGAGCCATCTAGATCACCTGCGCTCAAGAGGTATTACCTGTTGCAGGGGTCGGGTTGCTGCTGCTGCTCCTGATCTTTCTCGTTTTTTCTTTCTACAGCTGCAACAGCTGTCCGGAGGAGATCACCCCTCCTCTTCCCTCTTCCCCCACCCCACAACGTCACCACATGTAGCACTACGCAGGAACGGCGCTGTACTTCCCGAGAAAGGAGTTCCTAACCCCAAATATTTGCACTCCGTTTGCCCTGCTCATTACCCTGCCTAGCCTAGCCAAGCTTAGCCTAACCTGTCCTAACGTAGCCTGAACTGGTTTCTTGCTGTCGTACCAGTAGACTAGTCTCTAAATCCCACTGACTTTATCTCTTAACCCAGACCACTATTTCAAAGGATTGCTGGAGAGGAGAAATGCAAAATTAAAAATTTGTTTTTCTTTTCAGTTTCAGTCATCAGCACTACAACAATGCTAGCCATGCAAGCAAAGGATAAGGAAGGCTGGGAACATAGCATAAAAGGAGCAATTTACATTATTTCAGATAGAGGAAAGAATTTTCCACTTCTTATCTAGAAATGTCTCTTTATTCATGCCTCTGTGGAGTACGGGCTCTACTGGCAGAGGAAATGTATGTGTGCATCCTAGTTTACTTCTACCCTTAAGTGTCTGGAGTATCTCGGCATAAATCAGATGAAGAAGAATGTCGTAACATGTTTGTAAACTGCCTTCTCTCAATAAACACGTTTTCCCACTGGCACTCATGTTGAAAGCACATCACATCCTACAGTGGGAGGTGAAATTTGATGCTATGACTGAAGAAGTCACCAAGGAGACAATGAACATAGGATGTTACGCATAAGTACAAAAAGTCTGGGGAATAAAATGTGCTTTACTGGATCTCATCCTTACTGTGAGCGTTGTTGAGCTCCTGAAAAGACCATAGTCACTGCCTGCGGTCTCCTGGAGAGGTCAGAAATGCCTCCCTGGCAAACACAGGGGGACAGCATTTTTCCTGGTTATATCATCTTCCATCTGGGACTTTAGCAGAAGCGTCATGCAGTTATGCCTGGCTTTCCTGCTGGTGGAGCAGCTTGCTTTTACTGCTCAAAAATCATCACCTTTTTCTAGGCTAAAGAATGTATTTTCTTTCTCAGGAGGAAACAATACACCAGTCCCAAATTAAGGGTTAAACAAATGGCTACTGAAAGGTTCAGCCCATAGCTCTTGTGAAACAGCTCCCACACTGGTGCCTCCGGGAGGACCACTGGCTGACTGAGGCTGCCAGGAGTTGAGCTGATGACTGCAAGACCCAGCAGCAGGGAGAACAGCTATTTTCAAACATCAGGCCAATACGTAAAAGCAACAAAATCTCACCTAGCTTTGTGCTGTCCAAGATCCTTTTTGTGGGCAGCTGCCAAGTTAAATCTCCCACAGATGGCAAGGGCACCTGCAAGAGCTCGCGAGCTGGTTAGCAATTCCCTTGGGTGGTCCTGGCCACCCCATGGCACAACCTGACAGGAGATGGGGGAGCAGCTGGGGTGGCTTGGCAGCCTGCAGCCTGCTGTGCCGTGGGACTTGCCCCATGCTGGGGCCCCTGCACTGGTGCTTGAGAGCAAAACATCCAGTGCTGAGGAGGTGGTGCCCACCACTGGAGCATTCTGAGGGCTTTTCTTTGACAGCAGCCTGGCCCCATGGACTAGGTCCCCAGTGCTCGCTGGAAAAAATGATCTCCTGGTGTGATGGCATGCAAAAGGAGTGATGTTCTCCTCCAAAAGGAATGATGCTGGTGCACTCCAAGCCTGCCTTGTGATGAGGAGCAAGGCATTGCAAAAATTTGCTTCAAAGGTGTACTTCTGACCTGAACTATAATACTATTATAAATACATCTATTTGAGTGGCAATGCACTGCAGTGATGGAGCCAAGGTACAGGGTTTATAAATCCGCTATTACATGGATATTCAAGTTCTTCTTTGGGAGATGTAGAATATAATGAAGCCAGTAAGTTGTAGTCGATCTGACCAATCAGACCTCATGCTAGCCCTTAGGATCCACCGTTCAGAAGAAAAATCCCTCTCCGAAATGAAAATTATATTTCAACTTGCAGTTGACAATGCATGTAAGGTCTCTTTAGCTGTGTGCTTTGCAGTGGTGTTTTTGTAGTGTCATGGCCTAAGGGTATGAGAAAGGAAGATCAGTAACTAGCACAAGAGGTATCAGCCTTTATTAGTCTGGATGGAAGTGGGAATGCTTCCAAGCACACAGGGTTTAGAAAAAGACTTTTATGCTTAAAACATTTAACAGTTTTGCAAGCTACAAAGACATTCAGAGGAAAGCAAATGTTAAATGACACTATTGGAACGTGTGTTAGCTGGATATGGGAAGACTAGAATAGGTCCTGGGAAAAAAAAATCTATCTTTTACTTTTGGAAAATAAACTTTCTTCTCAACTTCAGCTACTTTTCTTGCAGACAGACTTATGTCTAGAAATTACTTAACCAGCATCAACAAATTACCTGTATATAACTGCTAGCATCTCTTAAAACAAACATTCGTGTCATGTTAAACCTGAGTCTGCTGGGTTTCTCAAGATCTAAACAGATTGTAACCACATTTGTTTTCCCTGCCTCATGAGGTGGGAAAAATATGCTCTGCCTGGGCCTGGTGCTTGTGTCAGGAATCATTGCAAGGGGGTCCTTTATGCATAAATGTAACAGCAGCCCTGAAAAGTTTCAGTGTGATATAGAAAGATTCTCATTGTCTTCAAACAGTAAACACCAGGAAAAAACATATGCTCATTTTATGCACAGCTGGTTTTTTCCAAATCCTTGCTACAAAAGCAGTGTGCAGATAGATGTGCTTTAAGAAAAGAAACCATGTCTCCTTTCCTCCATGATTGGATTTTTTTTGGCTACCTGAATTCAAGCCCATGTTTTGGCCAGTGGTTTACACTATTTCAACCACTGGTAAATAACAGCTCCTAAACATGTGCTTAATTGGAAACACATCTCCCAGTACTGTTGACTTTAAGCCCTGGGCTGTCTGGGGGCCGTGGGACTGATGCGGTGCAGTACGGGATACTCTTTGTTTCTCAATAGCAGGCAGAGTATTTGTGCAGCACTGGTCAGCGTTTGTGCCGTGTGACCAAGACTGCCACAGAGCAAAGGAAGGATGTGCAGAGGCAGCAGGGGAAGCAAAGCTATCTCCACACTGCAACCAAGTAACAGGGAAAAGAGTCAATGTTTTTTTCTGTGCCCTCAAACCGGGCAAAAGAGGAAGCAGCAGCCATGCCAGCTTCATGCTTCTCACACCCCAGCTGTGTCCTAAGTGCAGCAGAGACCCTGGCTTGCAAACAGGTACTGCCTCACCAAAGCTGACTGGCTGGCATCATCTGGCAGGGTAAGTCGCACCACACAAAGTTCCTGCCTGCTTTAGAATGAGGAAAGGTGTACTGAGTGAGCAAGCGTTGTGCCACAGGAGTCCACCAAACAGGGGCAGAGCTGGCAGGAATTTTAGGTTTACAATTTTATCAAGTGAAAAATGGATGAAGTTTGGAAAGGCTTTTGAAGGAAAAAAGGCCTCAGCCAGTCTGTTTAGCTTTGGCCATCCATAAGTGATCTTTTGCATTTACCTTCTTTCAGCACAGTTCAACTCCAATGCAGGCAGACTGGTGGTGTTTCCTTGCTGCTGCCCTGAAGCTGGAGCAGAACAAAAGGAAGAATCAGGGAAGTCATACAAAAGCCTCCTGGCAGCTCCTGTCCATCCAGATGTCCCAAAGTGTCACTTGGAGGAGATGTGACAGCCTTATCCTTCTTTGTCATTTCCTTGGAGTCTGTGGGAGCAGGTCATCTGGCCTCTAGATTGACCTTTGCACTCGCAACCAGCCCTACAACTCTGTAGGAATATGCTGATTTTTTGGACCTGTTGTTTCAAGCATTGGTCTCCCAAACTGCAAGATGCTGTCCCAGTCCCCAGGTAGAGGTGATCAATACCAACCTGCCAACTATGTTGTCAGCATAGGATAAAAATGTAAACCATCGTGTTTCTGTAATGCACTTTAATCCTATTTTTCATAAAACTATTTCTACATGGAAGAACTTATTTTTATGATGCAAAGGATGACTTCTTTTTATGCTGGTTATTATAACCTGGTTCTACTGTTCTTAAAGAATCTGATTCTGCTTATTCAGGGACAGCATAATCTAATTCTTTAGGGTAACAATTTTTAACAATTTACTTTTCTTATAGGTAGTGCTGTAAATACTATCACTCATTTTACATTTAAAAAAAAATATCCTTTATCCTTTAGTACAGTCTTTCTTCTCATTCCCAACCAACCTTTTTTCAGTAGAGTGGGAAATTCACTGGTTTTGCTAGGGAGGCAGTGAAAGGATTAACTAAATATCAAAGATATACCTAGTTCTGAAATGAGTCATACCTCTATAGTCTGTGCCTACCAGTTCACCGCACTCAGTTTCATTGATGGTGAGACCCACAGGCCCACCAAACAGGCCACTACAATAGTAAGAAGGAACTACTGCTTGATGGGCTGGAAGATTTCTCTTTTTTTAAGTGTTAGCCATCACCAAGTCACTCATAATGGAAGCTGTGCTAATAACTTCTGAAATTTTCTAGGAGTTTGATGGTTTGCAAAAACAGTGACCATTACCCTGCTATGGGGGTATGGGGAGACGTGCTCTGTTTTTCTTTTTTTTTAAAAAAAAAAAAGAAGAAGCAGAAAAAGAAAGAGAGAAAATGAAGGGGTTAGGATCTTGAAATACTTCTAGTGACCAGTAATCACATTCAGCACAAAGCCTTTCTAAACATATGTGAGCATCTGTGATGGGGTGTAATGCTTCTCCCAAGGACAACAGTGTGAGTTCTACTACAAGCCACAGAAGGTAAAACTACTAAAAAATTACAAGAAAAAAGATCTGTTACAGCCAATGTGAGCTTTTCCCAAAAACTGGAGATCAGGATTAAATCCATCTCAAACCCAAAGAGACTCGAAGAGAAAGTATATTAATTAGTATATTCATTTCTTAAAAAGAGGGCAATGTTTTTAAAAATCTTTGAAGTCAAAGTCTTTTTTTTCTTTCTTTTTCTTTTTTTTTTAAGAAAAGCTTTCTGTTTTATATAAATATGTCTGTCAAGATATTTCCTTCCTGGGAAAATGCACCGTAACACACAGTTCTCCAGCTAAGTCCAGAGGAAGTTGTATAGGTTCTGGCCTACCAAGATAAGAAACTGGAGGAATACAGGCAACAATAAGAGTTACAATGAGTAAACATTGTGATAACTGGTGTCCAGGGGGCAGAGACTCTATTTGAAGTCTCAGTGTTTTATCTCCTTAATGTGAATTTTAACTTTGCAAATGCATTACCATGTTTTAACAGTTATTTTGTAGAGGGGAGTATTAAATGTTTTTACTTCCACACTTTCAAAAGCAGATTATATTATTTGCTTACAGGATTGAATTCTTCATTGCTGAAGATAACACGTGCTTTTAGAATCCTAGTTGCAAGCACCTGGACTCAAGAAGGTTGGAATTAGAAAATGAATCAACCTTAGAACCACAGAGTTGTTGAGGTTGGAAATGAGCCTTAAGATCATCAAGTCCAATTGTTAACCTAGCACTGCTGAGTCCACCACTAAATCATGTCCCTAAGCTCCACATCTACGTGTCTTTTAAATGCCTTGCAGCTTTTTGCAGAGAGAACTGAGGCAGGATATTAATTTCTCTGTGCTCGTCTACTCATCACTTACCATTGCTTCATCCTCTGCCCGCTGAAATTAAAACAGAGGGTTGCCCATTCACGTGAGCTGGGGATTTCAATTTTAATGTTGTACAGAGAGAAAAGGAATTAATCCAGGACACTAGTAATGGAGAGGCTAAATTGTGTTTAGAAGCAAGGAGGGCTTGGTGGTGCACTGCTGCAGTGTGGGGGCCCCATGGCAGCACTGCAGCTGCCCTCCAGTTTGCAGAATTGTCTGTGACACTGGCGTGTTTGCTGGCTAAGAAGAAAGATTGTTCTCACTTTCCCTGTCAGCGTTTGCTCCTCTAGGAACCCTCAGCACTGAAAAAGCCCTTGCATCTTATCAGGATTTCTTGATGTCAGTAGAAGTGTGGGGAACACTGATATGTGACTCATCCTTGCCTGTGTGAGGATTAGTAGGAAGATTTTTGGATAATAAAAAGTACAGTCACCTTATTGGAAAGTACCAATCTTACTTGCTTCGTTCACATTTTTTTTTTCTTTGCATTAAATTTCTAAAGCGAGGTAAATTAAATCTGCCAGTCAAAGCTGAGGACTGACACTTTCCTTTAAGATCTACTCTGTATCTTTGCCACCCTTATTTCTTGGTCTCCCCTCCCTCTCATTGCTCCCTGGAAGAAGCTAGTGTTCCTCCTCAACTAGGGAGGGGGAAAACAGTTTAAGGCCACCCCTGACAAGGGGCAGGCTGGGTTGGAGGGACAAGGACTGGAGGATGCAGCAGTCCATGGACGCTCTCTTCCCATCAGCAGTTCTGGATCCCCTCTCCAGTCCATACCCCTCAAACCTGGTGTTGGTCAGCATGCTCCACAACAGCCACCGCTGCAGCTTCCCTATGGCTGCTCTGAAGGAGTTCATAGCTGGCTTTCCTAGCAAAAAAGGCTAATGCTGGATGATTATTTTGGAAGTTATTTCTACGGGCTTTTGTCCTGTTTTGCTTTGAAGTTTTTCTCTGCTTTGGATTTGCTTCCCCTAATCCCTACCCCCGTGCCACAATTTAAAAATCAAGTAAAGCCAGAGCTGACAGAACAGGCCAAACCCATGGAAGAATTGCTTTGGACAGCTGTGACTTGTGAATAATTTTTTTCCAGAGTAAAGCCTGGAATAAGCATTCTTCATTTTCACTGCAGTTATTCTGAAGTTTCACATGGGATACAAGGCGTTTGACCCCAGTCCCATAAAACCACTCCAGAAAACAGGCTCTGCGTAGATGAAACCCTATCACTTTTAGTGCGGCTCCCCAGAAAGTGCAGCACAGCACATGTAGTCGAGGTGCTGTGAGACTAGCTATGAAAGCAGCCACAACTGCGACTGGGACCTGTGCTGCACAGCATGGTATATGAGTCTTAAGAGAAAATCTATGATACTTTTTGTCCTACAATCTGCCCCATTATGGAAGAATTTTATTTCATCTATAATATATTTTTTACCAGAATTGGAGACTTCAGATTCACTATTTTATTTATTTCCATTTGAAAATAATGTATGTGAAAAACTGTATGTTGCTACATTTGTTTAACTTCTAGAAAGATGTTAACTGGAAGAAATACCACAGCATTTCAGTTAGCCAAGGGCCATTGTATGCAGTTGATCTGGTAGCACAATGGTGATGAAATACAGATTACTTCAGAATGTTACAACAGCAAGGAGAAGACAGAGTATCTTCTGACTCCGGCTTTCTTCCTTTACCTTGAAGACTCTTTACCTTTCTTTAATAAGTAAAAACAAAACAGATATATTAGTCTGCTAATTTCTTTTTCCTTTTCATTTGTTGAGCAACTATGTTTGACCCAGGGTCCCCATCTTTAAATGGCTCTTCCAGACATTGCCTCAATGAAAATAATTTCTATTAGCTCACGGCTGGCCAAAAAGTAAGTGAAATCAAATGCTGGTTTATGAGCTCATGTCCATCACCTCTATGATCTTTTTGCTTCTTTCAAGAATAGTTCATTTTTCTTTCAGTTCCCTTCTGTGAACCCAGTAGCAGTTTATCGATAAGTACCATGCTCATAAAGAGCTGAAACACTGTCTTGCCTAAATACATGTACATTCACCTACAATTCTTACACTTGTCTATAATTTCACTTTGCCCTCTAGTGTCCATTCCGTTTTTTCCTGTACTGCAAAGCACACTGTTGACTGAAATATGCCAAAACATAATTTTATTTGGTGATGAGATGTTCAAGGATAGTTATGAACTAAAAAGAAAGCTTAATGGGATGAGAGTTTCTGAACAGTTAGTGGGCCATGAGTAAATATATTCCCACTGCAGGCAATGAAAAAGAAAGCTGGGATCCTTCATGAGAGAGCAGCTGAAAATATTTCAAAGCTGTTTCCCAGTTTCAGTAAAAATGAGGCCATTTCAATAATGGTTTACTGCATTGCAGAAGCTACCTAGAATATCAGAACCAGAAAGGTAAGTAGGCTGAATGTGCTTTTATTGTACAGGCTTGAAGAAGTTAAAAAACAAACAAGCAGCAGAAGAAAGATTTGAAATATTCTTGCAGTGGGGCCATTTCAAATTGTTAGTTACGAAGGTCAAGAAATACACATTTGACTGCAACACTTGTAGCAAGGTGTCACCGGGTGGAAAACTGGTTCAATCTGTCAGATATTTTGCTCTGTTTCTTTGGGTTTTTTTTCTGTTATTCTGGATCATGGTGAAGTTGTGAGCTGGTTTTATTTCTGGTATTTCAGCTTCAGACCTGATACCCATGTCTCTCGTCACTTCTTTGGCTTCCATCCATGAGTGATAGAGAGGAGAGCATGTACACCCTGCAAAAGAGATCTGAGTCATAGATACAGTACGTGAGATCTGGTGTAGTATTGTTATTGTTCTTACCAGTCATTTTTTTGTTTAGATGTGTCTTTTTATTATCACCCCTTTAAATGTTACTCTTCTGAATGGCTGGAGATCAGGGAAAGCTTTAAAGTGGTTCTTCATTTGATGCTTAAACCAGCCTCTAGCAATTTCAGCCCTCTGGGACTATCATCATTCTCCCTTGAAAGCCACAGCCATGCTCTCTCTCCTCTGCTTCTTTATGCCAGACCCAGAAACCTGTGCCAAATGGACATCAGCCTTGATCACAGAAAACAGCCTTTTTTTAAAAAAAATTGTTGTTTTTTTAACCAATTTTTTACCAATATTCATTAGGTAACAGAGCCTGGATATAACTCTGTTTTCCCCCTTACTGACACAAAGCAAGTGACTAGGGAAAACACAACCATTTGAAAAGGAATTACCCAGGGACAATTTTCCAAGGGTAACATCTGGGCTTGACCTGACTGAAATGAATGGATATTTGCCCAGTTTGTTGCAAGTTGTTTTAAAGAACCTGATTATATTGCAATTATCACTTAAGGCTATGTGGTTTGGACGGGAAATTCATTAGAATACCAAGGGCTATATGTTTCTGTGGATCAGCTGGTGAGGGAAAGAGGCAGAAAATTTCATGCAGCGATAAAGCACAGCACTGAACAGTGATCTTTAAGATTGCAGTAGCAGGATGAATACATCCATGGGCAAGTAGGATGTGCCACAGGCAGATGGGGCTTTAGAGTACTTTTGTGTAGAGCAGTTATTTCAAAAGAGCTTGTGAAAGAAGTTAAGGTGAATCCAAAACAGAGCAGAAAGGAATAAAAGCCTTTCTCATAGATAGTTAGAGGAGGCAAAGATACTTGAATTAAAAGTGACAATGCCCATCTGAGAAGTTATTGCAGGAGCCATAGCTACTGCAAACAATATCCTAGGTAGACAAATCCTAGAATTACTTTACCTATTTAATCAAAGCAAATGTTAGAATGACTCAAAATAAAAGAATTACATTCTTAGAAAAGAGCATACAACTTTGAAAGAATAATGAATGGTCTTAACCTAAGACAGGACCACTCAAATAAACAATGTGCTACCATATTTTTGACACAGGCTCAATCAGTATAAATCTAGCAGTTCCTGTAAGATGAGGAATGTGTAGTTCATTCACAAATAGATGATTCTCTATATGTAGGTGAAATAGAGATGGAAAGTAGTAGCACATTTTCTCAGCAGAAAACACCACATGATTTGACAGCATATGTCATGGGATTACAGTCCTTTCCTATGGAGTAACCCTCACTGAAAATCCATATAGATCAATTTATAGCTAATGTAGATGTCTTGCTTACCAAGGAAAAAATTTACGTACATTGGATAATGCATTACATTTGAAAAAAAAAATTAATTCAGCAACAGGAGTATTTAAATAAAATCAAAATTAACTAGAAGCATTGCCACAAGATAAATCATAGAACAAATAATAAATAGAAATAATTTTAAAGCTGTTATGTCAAGTCAAAATCTTTGTACCTCAGTTGTTCAGCTTCCTTATGACTTTATCAATCAGCTGAAGACATCTCCTCAATTCTGCACGGCTGATCTCCCAGGAGCACAAGTCGTGTTTTTTGTCTTTAAGAAAACAGTCTAATTTTTGGAAGTACTTTTTCAATTTCAGCCTGTTGACTTCTTTACTTCGAAAGTAGTGGGTCTGCTTCTTGATAACACATGCCTCCAATTGCTCAATTTGCTGATGAAGTCCATTTTGGAATTGTTCTAAAGCTGTCCCATCCCAAGCAGCTAGAGTCAGATTCTTGCTAAAGATATAGAAGATGTGTTGGAAGATCTCTTCAACAACCACTTTGACATTTTCTTTCTGTCTGGGCTTTAGAACCTGCTCAGGAAATCTGAAGGACATTTTCTCTCTTAGACATTGTTGAGGAAACTTTTTGCCCATTTTGTCCAAAAGTTTCAGGCTGTTCTCAACGACTTTTCCTTGCTGTAAAGGAAGGTGATTACACTGAAGACTGGAGATGGTGGTGGTGCACAACAGTATGAGGCCAATTTGTATCAGGCCAAAAGCATTCATGATAAAGATAGGCTCTTAGGTTCCTCCTTCCCTGTGTATGAATACTGAGAGACAGGCTGGGATGCTTTGAAGGTCATTCATAAGCTCCCGTTTCTTCAAAATCTTGAAATTTAATTATTCTGTAGGAGAAGTTTTCTTTCATCATTTTTTGGTTTTTAAGGTTTTCCCCCTTGTGTATGCTTTTGACGCTACTTTCATTTTCTGCTTTATGACTTCACTGTCTTTTTTTTCTTGCCACTTTCTTCTTATTTCAGCTGGATATTACAATGTTGTATATCAGATTATCTACTACCTCTCCCTCAAAAATTCTGTAGGAAGTATAGTGAGAACTTAAAAGAAAAAAATTACAGAATTATCCTTAGTTTCTTAATATTTTAGCAGTGGAAGAACATGTTGAAATAAAATAACAGTCTCAATGATGGATCAGAGACCTGCTAAATACTACTTCCATCCTGTCTCCTCAGCATGTTTCTTACTTCCAAAATTCAGTTAAGCTTTCTCTACCTATTGTAATTTAGGGAACACATTTTCTTTCCCCTCATGTTTATTTCTCTTGACCATTTAGACTCAAAGGACAAATATCATATCATTAAAATATGTGTGTATACATATATATTAAAAATGTGTATATGCATTGATATACCTATGTCTGTTTTAATACATACATACTGTTTTAAATGAGGCCTTGATCTCACTTAGGGACTGTAAGTGCCATGCAAATACAAATACTCACATGGAAACAGGTAAGATACTTGGACAAAATATTCCCCTCCCTCCGTATAAGTAACTGAGTAATATTTAGTATCAATGCCAGTAGAGCACAGGTCTGAATTCTGACTTTAAATGGGAATAGAATGAATAGACAAGACAAAATATACTCTAAAATTCAGCCATTTGCTTTCCCTAGCTATATAATAGAGGACATTAGAACTATCACAGTACATTGGGAAATCTAGCTCCCGTCTTTGATTTTTTTTGATGAAAACTAGACTTAAATGATCAGTTTGCTGTCTCGTCAGCCTCCTGTGCAAACTTGTGTCATTGCAAAATGAATTCTGTGTAGCTGATTATGCCTTGTTGGATTCTCTGTAGCTGATTGTGTCTTGTTGGAGAGCTCAGACAAACTTTTTGTTTACTCTGAGACCCGGCTCTGTGGTTTTGTTCTGTTGTTGCACCCATTGCTATATGTTGGCTTCATTCCTGGTATGGTAGTCACTCTGAATAGATTTATGATACTATTTTTGCATTTCCCTTGTGTTCAGCACACAGGCATTTTGGAGGCTTCAAAATCATAAATTTAGCTAAGCACAATCACTCACATGAGCAAACTCTTTGGTTGTCCTGATGTTGTTTAGGCAACCTTGGATTGGATGCACTGCCAGTGTGAGGAGAAAACGAATCCCCTATCACTTGTGGCAGTATTATATAAAAAGAGTAAGAACAATGAGAATGGGATATAAAATGCATAACATGGGACCAAATCTTTTCACTCGGGGAGAATGCTTATTACTTTGGAAAGACTGGCCTGAAGTGCATTATTGTGTTGGATAAAAAAATGGCCATGAAGATGCATCATATTTCCAAAATTACAGCTGTAGAAGGTAAACACATAACATTTTACAATCATCATGAAGTCAATAAAAAATGTATTTAGCTCAAGAAAACTCTTAAAGACATTTCCATAGTTATACACAAGTATTTTTTTCCAAACTATATTCATTATATGAGCTTAATCCTTCTACTGGTTTAAACAGGTAAACTTGACATGCACTCAGTCTCCCAGACACATAAGTCCTTTCTTTCCTTTTGCAAAACAGTTTTTTACATGCTTCCGTCCCAGTGAAGAGCTGCAGATGCCATCCTGGGTGTCACAAACATTGCAGAAGGGAAAACCAGATAAATCTCTTCCATTTTTCTTACAAAGATAGAGCTGGTCCAGGTGTTTTATTCTCTTGCCTGTGATAACGGATCAGTTGTCCACTCTTCCTCACAGAATAGTTACAGTTGACTTAGTCCATCAGGTATGTAGGTTTTTGGTTGGCTATTGCTGTTATTTTTTTTTTAATAACAACGAATTGTTCTTCCTCACTCAGCCAGTTTCTTGATTACTACACTGAGCAAAGCATAGTAGTAACATGGCATGATTCAGGACACAGTCCCCCCCTAATGATCTGTATTGCTTAATTTGGAAACAAACCATTCATTAAAAGTAATGATTGGAAGAGGTGACTGTGTGATACGAAGCTGCAGCACAGATTGCTCTTTATTTCTCTGCCTGTGTTTGAAGCACAGACCCTCTAATGGTCTAATTCACTGGAATGAAAAGAAGAAATAAGTTTACAAAGCACAGCTGTATTTCCAAGTAGACCTAACAGATAGTTATTCTAGAAAGATTATCTGATCTTTAATTTCGTGAAAGAAAGATCTGGCCTTAAAGGGTCGTCTAGCTATATAGGTACTCATTACAGGAACATAGGACTGTATCTAAAAATACACACAATTTTATATCTTTCTAATACTTCTAAAATGCCACAAATTGCTTCCCTAGCAGAAATTCTTGATTTTATTTTATAATGCAATAAAGCAATGAAAAGAATATTTGCTATCACTTACGACATGGGTTCTTTTATCTCATGTATGAAGGCAAGTGGTAAGTCTAAGTTCAGCCTATTCACATGCTGGCAAATGGAGCAGTGTGAGGGAACTCTCCTGCAAAATAGCATGCTTTTGGACTCTGGTAACTACCCCATATAACCTTATACCAGCTTTCTCAAATCAAAATAACCAGTTCCTCTCAACATTTTATCTACTTTAGCTATCAGTTTCTTTTCTCCTTTGATCTTTTCAAAACACACTGATTTTAACACGTCAGCATGCCACAAAAAGGTCCAAATAGTTTCAGCTTGTCACTGCACAGGATAGCTTCCTCCCCAGCTAGTGACACTGCCCATGTTAAACTAAAATCGTTTTTCTCCATTGTGCTTTCTGTCACAGCTATAACTTGCCAGTCCTCCTCCTTATATGTCTAAATTCTTTCTTTGTTTAAACCTTTTCTTAAAAGAAAACTTTACATACAGGCAAGATTGGATTCTTTGCTCTTACCATAAGATCGTGTGACTGGCCAGGTACAAGCCTTGCGCTGTGATGGAAAAAGGCTGGAGCAGCCAAAAGTGCCTGTGTGCTGGTCAGAAACAGGTTAGTGCAGGTTTAATACTATAGCTGGAACCACTCCACATGGATGGATAAAGCTAAGAAATTTATCTAGTTTTTTGACTACAAAATCTACAATGAAGACAAATTCCTTTTTCACATTTAAATGATTAAAGCACACTTAATTTAGCTCATATATTAAAATTTCATTCACAATCACTGTTATGGTCTGCGTTAAGAAGTTAAAATCTAACTTAGCCATGTGACCTTCCCATCTCAGTAGACCATTTCCTGGCATCCTGCTGACCCGTCCCAACCCAAATAACTGCTTTATCTTACGCTGAGTAATTCACTAAACCCATTTGTGCGGTACATGCTTGCTTTTGCAAAGTAATGTTTCAAGAATTACAATTTTACAAATAAGGTTATTAACTAATAATTGAAATACACCTGAGTGCCACAAATTCATTTTACCAGAAAAGAAATTCAACAGAGCAGTCCTCAAAGAAGTAGCAGCAAAGGGGTATTATCATAAGCTACTTTATAGAAGCAGAGAAGTAAAAAAATAATTACTATTCCCATTTATGTCACTGAAGGTTTCTTACCTTAATTATAAAAACATAGTTGGGACCTTTTTTTCTGTTTAAAAAGGAGCAGGACCTGCAGTCCTTGTCATAGGGAACTAAAGTATCTGGGAGTATGTTAATTTTCTTATATTGACAGCTTGGAGATCAGCACACACTGGGGCCGTCTTTGTGCTCTTAGCAAGGCTCTTACATTTGATGATGTGAACTGTCATAGCCACTGGGCATAGGTTCTTCGGATGCTTTGCTCGAAATATCACATGATTTGTCACATTTACTCTGAAAGAGTGCTCAGACTTTAATTTCTTGAGTACACATGGGATTCATTTTTTAATAAGTGAATTCCTAAAGAAATTCTGAGTGGCACCTGCCTTCTTAAAATGAAGAATCTCTCAGATTCTTTTTATCATGAGAAAAACCACAGGTTCCCAAGATAAAAATGATTTTCAGACTCTTCTGTTTATGTCAAAAAGACAGACATTTTCAAGGACAGATTTGCATGGGAATAGTGTTTTTTATAAAACCTAAACAGTATAAAGGCAGCTGTGGAGAATACCATGACAATGGTCATAAAAAAATACTTAAATATAAAAAAATATATATAAAGAATACTTACATATAAAAAATGAAAACAGGGAACATTCAATGCATATAACCCTGAAAATTAACATGAAATATGATGCAAATACATAGCGAAATGGGCAAATATGTGAGGCATTTGTATTTTTACAATTACAGAGACAAGCGACAGGAGACGGCTTGGCATTTGGGCAGGCTAGGACAGTCAGGTGTTGGTAATGTGTGTTCAAAGGCCAGAGCCGGATTTCTCTCTTCTCTGGCATCACTAGGGTGACCAACACAGGACAGTGTTCCCTTAGGGAAAAGGTCCAAGGCAGCTGAGTGGTGTAGTCTGCTCCTGGAGGTGGAGGCTTGGGCTTGAGGAGTAGGAAGAGGCCAGTGCAGAGGTGGGCTTCTGAGCAGAAACAGCTGGGAGTGGAAAGGGAACGAATGAGCTGCAGCCTCACAAGCATTTTAAAAGGTCCGTGTTCAGGAGATGAGGAGGTAAGCTCCCTTTGGGGGACTCATGTCCCAGTCGCCTCCAGCTGCCCCACAGCCCTAAGCCCTGCTTTAGCTGTCCCTCAGCACCTGACACAGCCATGGAGGTCTTGCCGTGGTGGGTGAAGAGATTCAGGCTGTTCTTGTTGGCTTTGTGCTGCTGGAAGCAAAGGCAGAATGGTGCCACAAGGCAGCAGTGGTGCAGAAGGGCTGAGCTGGAGGAAGGGGCCATGCTGCTGCCCCCAGCAGTTACAGGGTTGAGCAGGGAGGGTCAGGGCACCGGGGGGGACCTATGGCACTGAGGGTGCTCCTCCTGCCCACTCCAGCAGTTTGATATGGGGGCATCTGTAGAAGAATGGCTGCAGAAGCGTGGGCACGGAACCCCTGAGGGTCTGCACAATCCAGGCCTGGAGCGCACAATCCAGACCTGGAATTAGAAGTGTACTGGAATTAGAATTGTGCTGAAGTTATTGTGCTGAAGTTAACAAGAAAGTAACTTTGATCTCTTCTTGAATCCTGTTGCAAAACCAAGAACAGGAGGTAGACAGAAGAAGTAACAAACCACAAGGCCGAGACATAGCTGACGCAAATAGCTGCGTGAATAGAATGCTTGTTCCAATCATGATTAAGCTTTGAAAGCCTGATAGTGTGTTTAGGCTATATAAGAAATGTTGGAAGCCAATAAAATTGAGCAAGATGCATAACTCATATTGAGTAGTCTCTTGACTCCGGCAGACTCTTCTCCCTACAGGCATCTTCCTTTCCTGATTTCTGTGCCATCCTGTCTGATGTCTTGCAACATGTGTACAGATCTGTCAGCTGTGAGTAGAAGCAATGTGGCTTTGCAAACTAGCCCTGGCTTTTACCAGTGTTCTTTTTCCTTGGCACAATTGACATGGGAAAGGTGATGAGGGAGGAAGAGGAGAAGGAGAATCTTGTTTTTACTAGGAGGTAGCAGGAGATTGCCTGCTAGTAGACACGAGCACAAATGTGAGAGGAAAGATGAAAGGGAGAGTGTGATGGTTCCTCATACTTTCTTAACGAAGTCTTGCCTTGAGATGCAATGAATACAAGAAGTGCAGGAAAAAAGGCCCTAGTTAAAGCCTTCATGCTGTTCCCATGTGGGTGATCTCTTTCCTCTTTGTGGCATTTCTTTTCATTTTCCTGGCAGCTAACCTGGGGAAAGTCCTCTGGAGAGTGTCCAGCACGTCCCCATGAGCTGAGAGCCATTGATGCTGCCCAGAAAACTGTTTGTTGTTGAGAATCTGGGTAAAGGAGGGAAGATTTCCGGGGATGCTTCTCCATGGGCCTTTCAAGAGCTCTCCAGCTGCATCAGGCATCTTGTTTTTCCTGCTTCTGCTGCTGTGGAGTTGCACCTTTTGGTGTGGGAATTGCTTGATGTGCGCTGTGGCCACCCGTGGGTCCTGGATCCCTGTCCCTGGGGAAGTAGCCCCAATCCTACTCCGCATAGGAAGAAAGACAACAGGTCCTTTATAATGTTTTAGTCATTCTTTAAGTTATCCAACAGGGAAATACTCATCTTGTCAGTATTGACCTAATAACAAGAAAATTATATGGGTTATGTATTGCAGGACATTGCTCCTTTACTGTGTCATTGCATTCTTCCACAGATGGGATAAGAAGGTGAAAAGGTGAGTGGAAAATTCTGGGCTTTGGGTCAGCTCAGAGAGCTGCAAGGGGTGGTGCAAAGTCCAGCTGGCAGAGAAAAAACAGTGGCATCCATTGGGATTAGTACAGGAACAAATACTCTTTAATGTCCTCCCCTCCGCAGGCAGCGTGCCACTACCTTTTCTGTTTAAACACAGATGAACACAGTGTAGGGCCCCATCTGCTTCCCTCAACAGGCTGGGGAAATGGGCTGACAGGAACCTCAGGACATTGGTTTGACAAAGCCAGTGCAAAGTCCTGCCCCTGGGACACATGAAGCTGTGCAGAGGGACAGGCCACAGCTGATCAGATGGGAGAAGCTCTGCAGAAAAGGTCCTGGGTCCTGTGGTTAATGTGGTCACAAGGCAGTGCTGCACCTAGGCAGCAAACTGCACACTGGACTGCATGAGCAAGGGTGCAGCCAGAAGCCCAGGGAAAGGATCCTGCCCTGTGGTTTGGCACTGGTGAGACCACTCCTGGAAAACCATCCACTAGTTTGGGCTCCCAGCACTGGACAGACACTGACACATGGGAGTGAGTCCAATGGAGGGTCACTGTGATTGCAAGGGGATGCAGGGCATATGTGGAGACACAGAGGGTGTTGGGTACTTGCTACTTCCCTTCCTCATTCTCTCTCTGCAGGACCACAAACTCTAGATGAAAGCTTGGGCACTACAGCTTCGGTGGCCCCTGACTATCACCTCCTCAGTCACATCTGCCTCAGGGGAAGCAGCAGGTGCAAACCTGTACAACCCCTGTGTGGCTCAGCCAGCACCAGTGCTAAGATGTCAGTCCTGTCTTCATCTGAGGCATCTCAATACCTTGCCTGCCTTCCAACCAGGGAGGTCACTCTTCCAAGGAGAGACCCACTCCAGGATGTGGACTGCTTCATCCTCCAGGTGCTTCATGAGGGCTTGTGCTTGCCATCGCCCCCATCAGCTGCCCTGCTAGACTCCCTGTGGGGAACCTCACCCCTCCCGGACCCTCCTCTAAGATGACACTCCCAGAGTTCACAGCCAGCTTCACATCCTGCACCAGAAGATTGCCACCTCACTGAGCACCATCATCGTCAGTGTGCAAGAGGTTTTGTCCTCGGGCAGCCCCAACCCCGGTGCCCCACAGCAGGGCACATGGGCCCCGTGGGACTTCTTTCCCACCAGTCAATATTCCCTGGCTGCCTGGGGCCTTGTGGCCTGCAGCCAGGCATCCAGGGCTGCCTATGGGGGTGAGTGTGGGTGGCTATGGGTGTTTCCCCACAAATTTTGCATATTCCTCCCCCTACTATTCTAAACCCTCTGTAAATCTTCTCTGGCTGTGAAGGTATTACACATATTTGGGGCCACAACAGCCTTCTGTGTGCAAGGTTGCTCCAGGACGATGTGATGACCCAGGCTCACCATCTCCCTGCAGGCTCAAGGCATGTTGCTTTGGCATGGGTGGGGGTGTCCTGTATTTTTCCTGACATCTTTCTGCAAACCCAGGACAAGACCACACTGACCCCAGATACATCCAGCAGAATTCAGATCTCCCTGTGAGCTCAGGGCAGGACAACTTGTGCTAGCAGAAGATCATCTCAGCTCCTGGTAAATCTGGAGAGGAAGAGCAGGACACTTTCTCCAGTAGGGGACCAGAGGCAGCTTTGGCTTTCTGCAAGCTTAGGACAGAAGTCTTTGGGAACAGAAAAGATCCACCAAGATCATATCAAAAGAAAAAACACAGTACCTCTGCTATTTGGGGCTGTTACCACAGCTTATCAGAGAACAGGAGGCATTTCCCCAGCATTCACACACAAACATCCTCCTGTCAGGGGCTCAAAAGGGCTTCAGTAATCTGAAGAATCATCCTAGCCAAAAGGCAATAGCAGAACCCAGACCTTGACACAGGGTGAGGCTTTTCCCATGGGCTGAGCAAGCATCAACACAAACCCATGGTCCCTCACTTCCCCTGGGATGACTGCCTCAGGCGGCCACAGTTCAGTGGCTTGGGATCTCAGCAACAGACTGGGACAGCCACCATTTCTGCCTGGCCTAATTCCCCAGTGAGCATCAAGCATGCCAAATGGTGCCCACAGCATGCTGAGGTACAGCTGCAATCGTGGACATTCATGCCATTTGCCACAGTCTCAAGGTGTTCTCCCTGGCCTGTAAAATACCTTTGTTTTCATGCTCCAAAGCCAGTATTTACATTACAGATTAGTGAACAGAGGATGCTGGGGTAATGTGGATCTTTGGGAGGTCTGGGGGTGGTTATTGAAACTGACCCAAACAACTGAATACATTGCATCCTCCCTCACTGTTGCTTCTCTCCTCTTTTCTCAGACAGCATTCAGATAGAATTAGCCACTGGTCAGAATTTAAATGGCAGACTCGTGAGCTCTAATTAGCTTCTTCAAACATGTAAATTGCAGAAGAGGGTACTGGGCATATGGGACAGAGAGCAGCAGTGCACAGGGAGCATTTTAGTGACAGGCAGTCAGCCCAGTCAGCTCCCCCCGGTCCTCAGAGCACAGGAACAGGCTTCTGGCTGTGCTGGGGAAAGCTGGGTGCCAGGGAGACGGCCCCTGTCCTCCCACAGCTTCCCAGTGTGTCCCCCACTCCCCACCCCACCTCACCCCCCGGCCTCAGTGCTCCAGCCTGCATGCCACAATGTGCCATCGTGGGAATTGGCACTCTGGCCCTGGCTATGGAGCCAGTGTCAGCAGGGGTGGAACTGTGCTGGCACAGAGAGGTGCTGGGGAGAGGCATCATCTGGCCAACAAGCACTGCCCTGCACCAGGACCCCGCTTCTCAGCCTTGTTCAGGCCAGCTGGGCCTTGTCCTTGGCACTGGTGAACAAGGGCAACAGTGCTCTCAGCCGTGGTGCCATGGGCCAGCTGAACTGCTGCTACTCCTCCAGCTGTGCCAGCTGTGCTGCCCCTCTGGCTCAGCAAAATGCAGAAAAACAGCTCAGGCTCAACAGCAACAGCGTTTTCTCAGGCCCACCACTATCTGCTTTGCCAAGAGGCCTCTGGTCCCATGGGCCAGCACCAGGTCACGTTGGGTTTAACCAGAAACAAGTCAGAACTGGTCCTGAGCGAATGCGAGCAGGTGACCCAGACTCTGAAGAGCAGGGAGAGGCCACTTCCCTCTTCAGTTAAAGTAATATAAAATCACAGCTGTCTTTCCTCCTAATCACTGGCCTGTGACCCAGGAAAGTGATACCCTAGTATCTGTCTGAGTCCCCTGTGACATAGAAGTTGGATAGCGCCCATGAAAATGGTATGTTAATTGTCAGCAACCAGGAAACCACCAGTCAGCATGTAGTCCTTATGGCTGCTGTATGCCCCTGGAAACTCTAGGCCCCCATGCCTGACTGTCTGTCCCAGTGAGATGGCTCTTCTAGCAGATTTCCTGGGAAGCCTCGGAGGAGGCAACCTTGAATTCAGCTTTGGTCATTCCTCTCTGCAGACATGACACAACCTTACACCCTCAGCAATGGTTGAGTTTGGGCAAGTTGCAGGTGGTGAGCTGTGGAAAGAAGGTGGCTAGGGATGAAGAGGTGGAGGAGGAGGAACTGAGTGCAGAGTGCCTGAGTTCCCTTATCCTCACCTAACTCACCAGCTTCTGTGTTGCCACTTTCCAGTGAGTTGTGGTGCCACATCCCACAGCAGGGTTGGATGGTACAGAAGGGTGCTCAGCCCCTGCCCTCCATGAGGTCTGGCAGGCTTAGGCCAGGGAGCAGGACATGAGAGGTTTCTGAACATGTCAATTGTACAGTTTATGCCAGCTGGAACAACAGGGACTAGGTGCATGGAGGAGTGTTTCTGTGTGCTCTGTCCCCTGCATAATCACCAAAACTTATGTGTCTGCTGTTACTTGGCAAACTTTACAACCGGTTAAACATCTGTTACCTTCTCCCAGTTAGTACTTCATTCCTCCTGAACAGCAGGCAAAGATAGATCTGGAAAAGCTGGGTTATCCATAAAATGCAGAGTTGTGGTGTTGCCAGCCATCCCCACCCGCGATAGGATAGCTGTAGATCCCCACAGCTGTAGAAATCCACGTTCTGTCAATCCTGCCAGAGCAGGCAGATTCTGGGCTACATGCCAAGCAAACTTGCATTAGTATGTTAAAAGAACACAGCTCTTTGCCTTCTTGTCACCCTAAATCTCATCCTGCCTCCCTAGGGAGACTGCTGGGGAACAGCATGAAGTAAGTTTCCTATGAGTTTGCCAGAAATCAGGGGCGGAAGAAAGGGACAGAACAGGAGACAAGAAGAATGCCGATTTTTTCGAAGCTTGAATCATGGATAGCATTTCACTTCACTGTGGATTTAGCCAGGAGTCCCAGCCAACTCAAACCCAGTCACCAAAGCAGGTTCAGAAGGAACTTTCACTGCTTGAAAGCAGAAGAATTCATCTTCAAGGCCGCTGCCAGCAGGTACATAGACTGGCCTTCCAGGACATCACCACCTCCTTTGTATAGGGTCTCCTTCAGCTGCCTGTGTGTCCCCTTGCTGGCAACTAGTCTGAATATTACCTTTGCCCATGGTCTCTTCATGTACAATATCATAAGAATACTCTGCAGGAGACTTGAGTTCTGAATGAGAAGATAGTGACTTTGGTGAAGATAGACCCTCTGGCAGGTGGGCTTTCCATTAGATGCTGAAATAGGTTTGGATGGGGAGACACTCTCCTTTCACTAGGTGGTATCAGTTGCTGCTCCAAGTAGATTACATAGGGAGGAGCCCAGTTTTGTCCAGTATTACACTTGTTTGGACTGGTGAACCCCACTTGTTTCCCTGAGTCAGTCCTACTTCCTTACAAGCAAAACAAGGTATGGGTCAAGACTTCACCTTCAGTTCAATTGGCAAGAAATGTGAAGAACAGCAAGGAAGGTACATAAACAGAAAAAGACTAGGGAAAACATGGGCCTGCTACAGAATGGTGCATGGGGTCTGGTGAAAAATGACATAGAAAAGGCCAGGGTGCTCAATGCCTTCCCACCTCAGTGTTTATTGGCAAGATCAGCTTTCAGGAAACCCAGATCCCTAACATCCTAGGGAAAATCTGGAGCAACAAAGGTTTACCTTCAGTGGATAAGGTCCAGGTCAGGGAGCACTTAAAATAAACCAGGCATACATTAAGTCTGTGGGGACAAGTGCTGAGGTAGCTGGGTGATGTCCTTGCAAGACCACTCTCAATTATCATTGAATGGTCATGGCAACTGGGATAGGTTCCTGCAGACTGGAGGAAAGAATGTGTCACCAAGAAAGCAAGAAGAAAGATCTGTGGAATTAGTCTGGTCAGCCTCACCTCAGTCCCTAGGAAGGTGATGGAGCAACTAACCCTGGAAACCATTACTAAGCACGTGAAGGACAACAAGGTGAACAGGAATAGTCACTATGATTTATGAAGGTGATAGGCTTCTGCAATGAGTTGACTTGCTAGGGGAAAGTGGATTCAACAGTGGATGTTGTTTACCTCAAATTTAGTAAGGCTTTTGACACTGTCTACTATAACATCCTCACAGGCAAGCAGTAAAAATATGAGTTAAGTAATTGGACAGAAAAGTTTATTGAAAAATGGCTGAATAACAGGGCCCAGAAAGCTGTGATCAATGGAGCAAACTCCAGCTAGAGAGAGGTCAGTGATGGTTTATACCAAGGCTTAATACTAAGGCTGTTGTTCAATACTAAGGTTGTTCAACCTCTTTGTGAGCAACCTGAATGGAAACTTGTACCATGGTTCCCTTGTACCATCAGAGGCAGATTGTTGTCTGTGTGTATGGCAGAGGGCTTTTTCACAGCCATGCTGACCCTGCCTTAACCTCCATCCCCCTGTACTGGGTCTGGCTGCAATGGAGTTGACTTGCCTTCCAGCAGCCTGTACAGTGCCATATTTTGCATCTGTGGCTAAAAAAGCACCAACGACACACCATTGTTTCATCTACTAGTGAACACTGCTTACAGAGCATCAAGCTGCGTCTGTTTCTCATGCCTCAAGCAAAAAGGCTGGGGTGGGCAAGAGCTTGGAAGGGGGATGGAGCCAGGACAGATGACCCGAACTGACTGAAGGGCTATTCCATGCTGTGTAACGTCATGCTCAGCAGTAAAGGGGCTCTGGTCTTTGCAAAGTAGCACTTGCCTGGAGAATGGCTGGACATCACCCTGCCTGTAGAAGGCAGTGAAAGACCGCTTTTGCATGTCTTGGGGTTTGTCCCCTTTTTACTTCATATATTAAAGTGTTTCTATCCTGACGCACAAGTTTTCTCCTCTCATCCCCCTCCCCACCCCAACTTGTTGAGGAGGAAGGGGAGTAAGGGAGTGGCTGGGTGGGCATGTGGCAGCCAGCCAAGTTCATCCTGCCACAGTGGGGCATAATTGGCAGGGTCCCCAGTAACTACAGTAGTAGCCCCTTCTGCTCCTGAGAATCCCTGACACCTCCAGAGCCAGCCCTCCTGTCCTGTCTTCCCTGGCTGCTTCCAGCTGCCGTGAGACACCAGTGCTCCCTTCCCAGGCACGTGCACTCCCTTAATGGCTGCTCCCCAGCCCATCGCACATTGCACAGGCCTTCACATGCTGTGCCCTTCCACATGGCCCCCACCACTGGGCTGGAGCATCAGGGTCACCATGTCCTTGACAAGCCAGAGGGTTGTGCCTGAGGCAGCACCATGGGCATGGAGTGGGGCGGGCAGAGCTGAGCCAGTCCTACATGGGGCTGCCACACGGGTGCACATGGAATTCCTGAGGATGCTGCTGGTTCCATCCACCTTAGCTGGAAAAACAGCCCACCATGCTGTTACATCATGGCTGTGACATCACAGCTGAAGCCACAGGTGGGCAGGAGATGGGGAGGGATCCTGCAGTTTTCCTGGCACAGCCCAACCTTTACCACCCCAGGCCCTGAAACAGCAGTAGCCCAGAATTCATGTGATAGAAAAAGCTGTGTCAGAGAAGACAATATCAGTATAGTGTGCATCTGGTGCATCTGGATAAAAGAAGTGATGGGCCTGGACCCTCTAAGTGGGAAAACGACCACCATGGTATCCTTGTACCAGATACCACAGGAAAACATTTCTTACTGTTAAATCTTTGCCTGTCCTTGAACCAATTGGTTCAATTGTATTGAGTCTAGTTGTATAAGATCAGAAACCTTACAGAGTTTTTAAGACATCCAAATGCATTTTGACTGAGATATGTATTCACAATATAACCAAGGGACTACAAATAGCTTCATTCTCTTTATGCACAATATAACTGGAAGCCTAGTTGTCTACCAGGCCATAACCCCTTATCTGTGCTACCTGGAGTCTTTTGTGTGGTCCCTCTGATGATAAAATTCTCATTCTAACATTAAGTCAAGGCCAGAAATTAGGGTATAGAAACCGAGGACACTTGTCTGGATTTCTGCATTTCTGGACCTCTGGATTTCTGCAGATCTCACAGCTAGTGAAAACCCTCCTTCAGGAATGGGAAAACAACCCCTGAGAACGCTTGTATTCTTACCCTCAACTTACGGAACCATTAAACAGCCATGCAACCATGAAACAAACACAGCTAAAATACATCAATGATGCTGTCCGCAGGCAAATTCAATTTTACTGGCTTGGAAAAATTCAAGCTCACTACGACCCTGAAGTAGGTCAGAGACCCTGGAGCTGGTTTGAGATCAGTGAAATGGCAAGAGCAACCCTTGAAGTTTTCTGGAATAAGGTAGTCAGGCTTGGACAACTTAGCAGCCAAACCATACAACAATAAGTGACGACTAAAACTGTTTATCATTAGAACATGTTAAAACTCTGAGTAACTATCTAGGCTTTGCAAAAAGTGAAAAATATCCTAGAAGTTTTTACAAACAACACTGCCTCCATTACTGCATGTACTAAAATGTGAATTTTTGCTGTTTCATAATAGGAGCAATAAATGCTTTGGGTTAAATGTAGAAAGTTCTGCAGTTCTATTGGATTCATATTCTGAATGATGTCCTGAATGTTTACAAAATGAATATTTACAAATATAACGTCCTCTAGACACACATG
This sequence comes from Falco biarmicus, assembly GCF_023638135.1. Classification (NCBI taxonomy): domain Eukaryota; kingdom Metazoa; phylum Chordata; class Aves; order Falconiformes; family Falconidae; genus Falco; species Falco biarmicus. The sequence continues at coordinate 48,478,156 of NC_079311.1, read as the reverse complement.
CTCTGTACCCCAAGATACACTGGCACACGTTCTTCATGAATATGTACCTGTTCCCTTAGTCTTAACAAACGACATTCAGGTTCCTCAAAGTCTAGCCTAATGGCTATCCAAATGAGAATCTCAGTGATTTTACTGGATCACTGCAGAGTGCCAACAATGGGGACAAAAGAAATGTGCCTGCAGTGAAACATCTTCCTAGATTCCTGTCCTGAACTGGAGTCACAGAAGCATCTCAGAATGCATGAACTGGATTTTCTTTCAAATTAAACGAAATCATGCAAAGATAATGCTACAACTGCATGCAGTTCATGGGACCATACTGGGGACAGTCCATGGTTAAAATGGTGCTTAAAGGCATCAAGTATCATCAGGTCCCCATGATCTGTTGTCTTACTCACTCTTTAGTTCCATGTAATAGTTTCTGTTCCTGTTGGAGCGTATTACTGGCTACTGCAGACGCATCATAAGGGACCTTCATTTTCAGGTGATACTACCCTGAATCAAGAAACCAAGAACGAGGTAAACTGCTCCCTTAACCCTCTAAATTAAAAGTTGTAACCAAGTAATAACTTTTTAGCATTTTTATTATTTGAACATTCCTTTAAAAAGCACAGACCAAAATCTTGCACTCTGCTTTCCAAAGAACAAGCTACATACTGCAATATCTGTAAACTGAAGCCTTATAAGCCTTGACAATGATTTCAAGGCAATTTCTAGAGAAGCCTTGTACACTCACTCTTGAGATGAGTTACATGTGGTTTCCCTCAATTACTGCATTGCACACATCTGGAAAAATAAAGTAAAAGATTGTTTTTAAGTTCTTGAGATTCAGTCTAGACATTATGAGATTAGCATTCATGAGCTACTATAAAGCTTTTGGAATGGACAAAGTGCCATGGGGTTTTCTATTAGGAAACAGAGCAAACTCTTATCAAAAGTAAGAATCATACAGGGCAGAATTTATTCACTACTAAGGTTTCTCCTTCCTTCTTTTGAACAGTTTTGTAGAGCTTGGGAATATATTATGTACTGGGCCCCCATACCTAAAAAACAAATCATCACTACCTGCTGTGATGTCTCTTATTTTGGCATCTGAACCTTCTAAGGCAGTGTAAGCACACTGTTTGCATGGCTAGCCTCTGATCTCTGGCTGGCAATCAGAAGTTAACCATGTGCAAGTGACTAAGTAGTTGCACCAGCTATTTTAGCTTTTTAAAGAAGAGTTATACCAAACATTCCAAATTGAAATACAGCAAACTTAGTGTCACACTAGGTAAACATTATTTTATTTTTAACGCTAAAACCCCACGCATCTCTATCTAAGTGATGCAAGAAGCCCAATGAAGTTTTAAGTGTCTTGATTTGTCTGTAAAATAGTATGAGCAGTCACTAAAATAAAATCCAGTTTAAGTAAACAATCCACTGTCTTGCAGTAGGTGGAGCTCTATTTTTCCCTACATGTTTTTGTATCCTTGAGGCTGCAGAGACCTTAGGAAGTCCACTGCTGGAGTGAGTTCTGATTATTTATGATTTCTTAATCTGTTTGGCTAGCCCAAGCAAGTAAGTTGTATGCTAAGGAGCTCCAGAAAGATTTGGCATCTTTATACTGGGATCTGGTGGAGATCACACAGCTAGAATACAGTCTTTTTAGCTCAGCATTAGACTATTTGTGTATTTTTTTAAAAAACTGGTCATTTTTTGAAGCCACAAAAAGTACCAATCCACAGATAAAATGCTGCTGCTGATACAGGCGTAGGAGTACATGCAGTTAGACTCATGGCAAAACCAAAACCAATCCAACAACTCGTTTGATGAAAAATCCCTGCATCTATACGGTTTCTATTTCTGCTTCTGACTACTTTTCATGATATTAGTTCAGAAATCAACATGATCTTCTACAGGCAAAGATACCTAGCAGAAAGGTGGACTGAGTCAAGCGTTACAGCAAAACAAAGTCAAATTTCTCTGAAGTCACCAGGTTTGTAGGATTGACCTTGAAGGATTCACCATGTTCTAGTTCACTGACCCTTCTTACCCCTTTTATGTTAATGAATTTCTGATATTTTAGAGCAACTGCCGAGATAAAAACATCCTTGAAGATTAAGTAGGTATATTCTGAAAGGGCTTAGATTTTCTAGGATAGATTTTGACACAGCAAAAGACAGTAAGGATAGACTTACCCTTTTCCTTCCTTAGTTGCCATCTGGGGTCGAATCTCAACAGGGACTCATAGGGAAAGGAAGATGTGTTAGCAACATTGCGTAGACTTTCAGTACCCTACAGAACACTGAAAGATTCCTTCAGAGTTCAGATACCCTGATACTACAGAGAGAGTGAAAGCTGAACATTTCTCCCTTTAAACTCCTTTGTCAGGCTGTGATGGAGTGGTACTTTTTCTGCATTACATGGGACCTTCAAAAGTCTTCTGAAGTGAGGGAATCAACATCTATACTAAGAATTCGGTTCAGCAAAATAAAGCCACCGTACCAGAATTTTTTGCAGTAGGATTACAGACTCAGGAACTGGTTGGGAGAAAAGGCTCAGGCTTCTGGTTTGTTCCCTCATGAGCCCTGAGTCAACCCAGCCTTTTACTACAACCCTCTGGACCATTCCTTCTCTGCAGGGAAAGAATAAAAAGATGCAGTACCCATTTATTTTCTCTCACTCCTATACCAAAGAAAGCAAACAGATGAGCTTCACATCAACATTTAGTTTTGTGTGTCACCTGCACTGCAGAGTTGCTCTGAAAGTGTATTTCTGGATGCTTGTAGAGCTACTAAGGAGCACGTAGGTATTAGGGCATAGCAGCTTAATCAGGAATCACTGTATTTCAACAGATGCTTCTCTCTAGATTTCCAGAGATAACCAAGACATTTGAGTGCACTGAGGATTTTGTTTGAAATTATGAAAATAAATAAATGTATACTTTTTAATACTGTTTGTTGACTGGGATTAAAGGCACGGTATCTACATACTGAATATCAAAAAGAAAAAAACCCCACAGAATTACCCACTAAGTAAGAACTGTCCATGAAATTGACTCAAGTATCTTACGTTGTGGTGGGGAAAATCACACTGAAGAACGGATCATGATGCTTATTTTAGCTTTCTTATTACCCAACCAAACGATGAACTACGTTCTAATATAGGCAGTACTTAGTAATTTCAAAGGTGAGTAGTGGGACTGGAGTACGGATGAACCCACATCTAAAAACATACAGCTGGAACAGAAACTTTTAATGCTAACAATTTATTTCCAGCTGAACGTAAAAAAGGCTTGGTGAAAGTAATACCTTTATAAAGCTTTTTATGTTGATTTAAATATTTTTATACAGATATATATTTCTGTATGTGTTATACATTTCAATGTTTCAATATTTCTACTCTGTATATCAATTAGTATATTGGTATCTTCAGTATCTTTATCAATGATCTAGATGAAAGGACTGATGGTACCCTCAGGAGGTTTGTAGATAACACCAAGTTGGGTGGGAGTGTTGACCTGCTTGAGGGCAGACGTGCCCATGCTTGACTTGGCTATGTCAGGTTTACAGTTGGACTCAATGATCTTAAGGGTCTTTTCCAACAGAAATTATTCTATTCTATGACTCAAATGTATGGTGAGCAGCACAAGTTTCCTCATCTGAGAGGCAACTATTCCTTTGCTTTAATAAGAAAATTCTATCTTTTTAAAGAGAGCATTAGAAAACCATCTTTTCTACTGTATGAGCAAAAATTAATTTCTCTATGACCTTTCAAGATTTTTTATTCTAAACAGCAGAATTTAGGATAAAGATCAGGAATGGGGAGATAGAAGTCAATACTGTAAAAGACAAATCTCTTGCAGGAAGTCCATAGTTCTGCGTCAGTTTTCTTTTACATCACAACAAATTTTAAATTGATGTTCAGAACACTGGGAAGCAACATCAACAGTGATGTCTCCCAGCTACTTGAACAGCAGGACACGAGACCCTGAACTGAACAGTGTACTGCTGTAAGCACATTCATGAAACTCAGACACTCTAGAAGATTAATACTGTTTGAAAGAAAAACAAGATACACCAGGTTTGTCTAGAATATATCCTTTATTATTTTCAGTCTGTGTAAATTTTAATAGATGATTGAATTTCTACATTATTTTCTCTGTTTAAGCACATCCTTGTCTTTTCCAACCACCTGGTCAATTACACCTTTATTATGTACAGTCAGTATTTATGAAATATTGCATATGCATCTATTAACTTAGAAAAATAACATGCAAGGGAAATTTTTACCAGGAAACTGATTAAAAAAAAAAAGATAGGTAAAACAGTTAATCCCCTTTTAGTGTGTTATGGCTTTGCACCAAGTATCACATTTCAAAACAAACAGTTTAAGATGCTTCTTATTAAAGGCACTTACTGTTCTTCAAATACACTTTCAGATTTAGTTCTATTGCATTAAGAAGTGTATCTCTGGGATCATACTTCCATAACACAGCAGAACAGTCCAAAAAGGCAACGTTAATAAAAAGGGAAAAAGGGTTTTTATGTTAAAATATGAAAATACCAAGAATTAACACAAACTTTCAGGATTTGGTCCTTATAAAATAGGCAACAGCATTCAGGCAATAGTGATTTCTTTTCTTAGATGCTGACAAAATAATATCCCCAAAAAATGAACTCTTCCAGTTCCAGAGTATAGATATGTCTAGATTGAGTAGCGTACCCTCTAACACCACCCCCGATAAAAATATAGCTTCTCAAGACTAACTACTGCTCCACTTTGGCTGTGAAGGAAAAAAACCCCAAAAGAGCATTATATATGCACATACTAGCAAGCCTACAATTCTGTGTCTCTGTATCTGGATGGCTGTCCATAATACCCCTTCTTAGAGTGGTCTGATAGCTGCCGACGGTACTCCTCCTCCTCCTCTGCATCACTGCCATAACTGCCACGGTTCTCTAAGTAAGGTCTAATAGGAGGCTTCTGGGGTTCTGGAGGTCTAGAGCTAACACAGCAAGAAAAAGAGACAGACAGAATGTTTACTGCCACTCTGAAAAGCTGAAAAATAATAATACTTAATATTGGCTTTATGGTCATGTACAACCTAGAAAGGCACATGGAGCAAATGAATCCCCTTCTAGCCAATAAATAACTGCATGGCCATGGTAAGTCTATCTGGAGAGGGATTGTATTTCCATCAAGCTGGAGCATGATGTTCAGATTTAATCTACTCAACCTATGTGGAAGAATGCCAAATTTAAAATCATTAACAATGTATACGTATGTGTAAAATACCCACACATACGTTTCAGGAGCTTTATAGCACTTTACTCCCTGAGCAGAGAGATTTTCAGCTATTGCTGCTACCCCACCTGACATTTCCCTCAATTATTTTTTCACCAGATTCTTTTTATGTCTGCTGCTTCTTTTGCATCCTCAGTTTCGTGACTCAAAGTCTGAAGACGTCTTGTGTGACATTAAACTGATAGCCTTCTCTCCTCACACAAGGCTCCCAACTAGGGCTCTTATCCTAGTGGGCAGAAGTGGGCAGAAATAACCCACAGGTTTGCATTTTATAGACATTATGTAATGTGGTGCTACTCATTCAACGTGAGACTGAACAGATACATAGACATAAAATCTGCCAGGGAAGGGCATTTCCTCAGTTTCAAAAGCCATGATTTTTGCAATCCACGCTGTATAAAATCAAGATGTTATCCTCCTTCCATATTGCCCCAGTGCTTAAATACTTCCTTCTAGGCCAATCATAAATATTCCTGTAAAAAGGTAACAGCACTGATTTCTGTATGTAAGCAAAAACTGTGCATATGTGGTTAATGATCACTTCTCACTACTTCTAAAAAGCTTCCAAGGCTATATAAAAAGTATGCTTTTCTGAACCCACCAGGAAAACCTGAAAATAATAAATTAATTCAATTGATGTTTTCCATTATGTTATAAATCTATTATTTCCATTATAAAATAAATCATTTTTTTTCCATTTTTGCATTTTAGGTTATATACTATAACATCGAAGGATTTGATTCACTAGAAACAAAAAGTCCCATTTCTATTGGATATTACTAAGAGGCAAGAAAAACAAGTCCTGCAGAGTAGGAAACAAAATCCATCAGTGTGTTAGCTCTTGCATAAGTGACTGCTCAAGTCATAGAAATATGCAATGTGTAGGGAAAGATGACGAAATGGTCAACCAGTCCAGAACTCACTGAATTTTAATGAAAGACTACTGCTTTCATGAGACTTGATGGGTGACCTCAGGCAAGTTTCATCCTCAGTTTCCCTACTCACACAGTACATCTGTAACTGAATGAGCATTTAAGTAATTAAAACAGCAATTATATATTAGGACAGACTAACAGTAACCAAGGGTCTAACACAAGAAGAATGGACATCAGAGAACATGAATGCAGAAAAGCTGCTGAGTAATACTGATAGGGGTAAAAAACTGGCTCTGCAAATATTTCAGCAACAGAATACAGTTTCTTTCTAGACAAGTCAAATACTATAAATGAACTAAAAGAAAAAAACATCCTGAAAAAAAAGAAGAGTCCACTGAAATTTTGCCCCACCTTTACAGTAATCTTTGAGGTGCAACCACCAAGGCAGGATTATTTGTATGAATAAAAACTGGCAAGATTTCCTCCTGCTGGTGAAGTAAACAATCAAGACAGAATGCTTTAAACTGGATACACCTTACCTCATAGGCTGGGGCCAGTTCTGTTCTGATTTCTGTGTTTTGACAGGGACAGCATAAATATCCGGGTGCTTCTGGGCAATTTCAAGCTTTAAGAGAAAGTAGGAGAAAATAACTGTTCAAGTGTAGCTGTTAAGGATCCTAGACTGTAGATCTAGCAGGTCACAGCTACAACTGAAAGAACAAATTAATCTTATTCATATTCCTACAATTATATAATCTTTTGCTAGAGTAATAATTCAATGCACATGTGACAACAATGGCATTGCCAAAAGCAACAGGATTATTATAAGTCAACTTTCTATAGTTATAGTAGGAAGCCTTAAAATATGTCCTCTTTCTACATCCAAATCAACACAATGATATATCTCGTGTGGTTTCCCAGACTTCTCCCTCCAGAAGCAATACAATGCAAGGGCATGATTTTCATTTTCAGAATGCAGGCTGTTCTATATGCTGGAAAGCACAGCAGGGGGAGAACATATCTCTTCATACCCTGGCATTCTGGGCCTCTTGTAGTTCCTGCATTCTTTGCATCCTTGCCTTATGATCCATCTCTTCAAATATTTTTACTTTCCTCAATACAGATTTTGGAGTATTTTCTTGTTCGTTTTCTTCCTCTTCTAACTTTGACTCCTCCTCCTCCGCAGGTGGGATTGCTGGCTGAGAGTTTCTCAGGATGGGACGCCCAAAGGCAGGTTTCACCGAAACAGGTGGTGGTGCTGCTTTAGCTGATACAATTGAAGTCTCACTGCCAACAGCAGTGTTACTTGATTTGGAGTCATAATTCTTGGGAAAGTCATACAGATCCTCCTTGTTTTGTAACTTTCCCTGCAAGTATAAAATACGCAAACAAATATTACATCAGAAACCTCATAATTTTCATTTCAAATGAGGCTTTAAAATGAAATTAATCATTCCAGCTATGTATTTAACACAGGTCAATCTTCATCTGGGGCAAGTTTGAAAGGTATTTGAACTGCTGCAACATGTTGGCCATATGCTCATGCACTACACATCAACCTATAAAAGACTAACACATTTAGACTTGTTTGTCCCATTTTTTAAGGATCACCAGCTTGTGATAGGGGACAGTGCAGAGAAAACTGACCTCTCAAATGATCTGTTAACACTACCTAATGTAGAATTATCACTACCAGTTTAGAAGTCCACAGGACCTAAGTCTGTTTTCTATTCCATCTTTATTTTCCTTACACATGTCCTACTCTGCCCAGTCTCCACTGTCAAGGCATACTTGAATATACTTTGAATTCATGCACTATGTGAGGGCACCCATCCTCATAAAGAAAGGACATTGGGGTCATGGGAAATCAAGAACTGCTAAAATAGAACTTGGTGCCCAAATATCGTTATTTTTTTCCCTGCATCATTTCTGGGCAAGGTTTGAATAAACAGTTAATACAAATTTCTAGTGATAGAGACTGATTTCAGAGGTGGTACAGTCTGGTTTTGTACTTCATAATAATAGCCATCAGATATGCTTTTCCTGATGATTAGCCTACCTTTGTTCTTGCTAAGCTAAAAAAGCGCCTTTCAATTTGTTAGCAGACACAAAAAAGGAGTCTACTTTCTTATTCCATATAGATAGCACACATATGTGAAGAGAACTGTTATCCTTGAAGTTTTCTCTCTGCTTGATCCTGCAACATCTTCAGTCCTTCCTTCTCTCCACACTTGCAATGTTTTCTAGTCTCTGATCATTCCTATCACTCTTCCTAATGTGCCACCTTGGAGAGTTCTCCAGAAAGAGAAACTTTTATTCAGATTTGTTTCTACAAGTTTACCTTAGGTGGTTCAGGCTTGAATGCTGGAGGTGGACTTGGTTCTCTAAGGATCTCCTTGCTACCAGCTTTTCTCAACTGAGCCCGTGGTTCTGGGCTAAATTTTTTTAAACTCTGTGAAAGAAAATGAGAGTAAATGACTGCAGCATCCAGTAATTCAGTCACTTTTTCTCTATGTCAAGTTTACTGTTCTGGGAACAGTAACCAGGAGTCAAATGACTGTCAGCAACCTGACCACAATCACTGCAGATGTAATTGCAAAGTTCAAAGTGACAAGATATCATCAGGAAACCTATAAAGATAGGCAGAAAAGCAGAGCTATTACTATTTTTGCTTTATGCAATGTAGCTCTGAAACACTATCAGAGGTAAGATAAACCTGCAGTTTAAAAAAAGATATCATTTTAAAGCCATACATACAGGGCTTTCAGAAAGTCCAAAGCACAGTCTTGATGAAAATCCAATACCCTCACCTCCTCATGATGCACAGGTTCAGAGGACCGGCTAACAGATGAAATCCTTGATTCATCCAAGGGCTCATCAAGTTCATTGTCAGTGTATGTACCTCCTTCTCCATCTGTGTCCTCTAGGTCACTGATCAGCCGACTGTCACAACTCAAATAATCAGCACCCATTGCAGTAAGGTAAGACATACGATCATCTGCATCATCTTCCATGCCATCCATCTAGAAAAAAGTCAGTAAGAATTAAGGAACAAAGATGAAATATGTAAGAGTTACAGTCTAGTTAGGTCTCTCTCAACATCATGACAAAGAGCTCCTAAGAATGACTTTGCAGAACTGAAAGAAACTCTAATGCAGATTCATAGGAAAGTCCTTTAAAAGTTTATCCCTTCTTACCACTCTCCCCTAGCCACAGCATTTGTGATGAAAGCTCCAAAGTATAACAAAAAGAACAATAATAAGTAATTTTTTGTTACCAAGAAAGACATAAACTACTACTTGTCTAATCTATCCAGTATTGGCAATCAACATTTTGAACAATTTTTACTGGCAAGAGATATCTTGAAGCATCTGTATAACTTAATACTATGGCCTGACTACTTACCTTCCCTTCTGATACCCATACTGCTTCTCCTTGCTGTTGCTGAATTGTATCTTTCAGACTACCATACCAGCTATCATTGGCTGAATTCAAATTGATGGTGGCTGTAAAAATTGAAGGAAAAAGTATATATATATAGTAAATGCAATGTGATCCTTTATCCAGCCTTTGCTGTTTAACACTTTTTGGTTTAGTTACGTGAGCATGTTAAACACCCATTTATTTCATTTGGATCATTGACAGAAGCATGGTATTTTTATCTTATTGTTTGTCCAGCCCTCAAGCTTATTAAAACACTTGTCTTTCAATGAAAGCATGACAATTTAAAATTTCTTCTGTATTAGATTTGGCAGCACAAGGAACTTTGAAAAAAGTCAAGGAAGGGATTGCTCATGACCATACTTTCACACCCTTTTAGTTCCTACCTGCATAAGTTAATAAGCAGAGCAGTAAGTAGATGTCTCAAGACTCACACAGTCACACCCACTACTGTCTTGATAAGAAGGTTAGACACACATTCTTCCTTACCTGTAAAGAGGTGGGAACAAGTTTTCTTCAGTTTGTTTGCTTGCTCATAAAGTTTTCTTGAGCTCTTGTTAGATGTGGAGCATAGTCTTTGCCTCATGGTTTTCACACCCTGCTTACTGTCTGGGTTAAAGAAGACCACAATTGGAAACCACTGGGTATAGTTTAGCAGGTCCACTGCTTTAGGAGTCACATCCAATAGAGCATGTTTATCCTGTTAATAAGAAAGCTCAATCAGCGTGCTGATTGTGGGGAATAAAAGGAGGTGGTTGGAACATGACATCCTAGGAAAACCAGGATGCTTTTGTCTAAATAAGACCACAACATTTTGGATTTTTTCCCAACTATACCACATTCAGAAGCCAGAGCAGGCAGCCTCTTCTTTTCAACTCTATTTTTCTGAAGAGCTCTTGCCTCAATAACCACATTCTTATGTTAACTGTCATATTAAGTAAAGTGCGCTTATTCTACCTTTTTTTTTTTTTTAACAGGTAGTGAAAAGTTAACTAGCTTTTCTCTCTACCTGCTCTTACCACAGCTTCCGCTACCACAACTATTCTAGGCACTATCTGTAAGCTTTTATCTACACTTACTAGCTGAGGCAAATCTCACTTCTTTCATTTAATACGTTCCTTCTTAGCAAAGGTGAACGGGATTTTCAAATGTGTGCTTCAGTGGAGCCCATGCTCTGAACAGACTTCTGTGTGACATTCTAACCCCTCTGGACCCAATTTTATGGGGCTCAGGGCAGTAAGCTGTAGAATACATTCTTCTTGCCTAAGTTTTTTAGGCTTCTTGATTACTACCTATTTACTTGATCTCGAAACAGTATTATAAAAAAGGTCAATGCAGTCTCAGTAGATGAGACTGAATCCACTTAAGCTATCATAGTCACTTCCTGTTCATTTCAGTAGTAGTAATTCCGAAGCAACCTAAAATGTTATGTTTCTGACAATAGTAAAAGCAAGTAGAGGAATGCATGATAGCAGAGCCTCCATGGCAAATTCAGAAAGCATACAGTAAAACACAGCTACCCTTCTGTTCAAATTTAGAATGAACTAAGGAAGGAGAATTTAATTGCTAATATCAGGTTCATCTTCCCACTCAGAGGACAGCTATCAAAATCATAAAAATTGAACAATTTCAAAACAGCCCTATCATTAAGCCAAGCCTGCTTATTGCAGAAATAGTTGCAGTGAAGATTTGAAGACTCACAAAGTTTTAGGAACAAACCAACCAAACAACATGCCTTTGAGAATAAGCAATTTTCACAGAGAAATACTCTACCTGCTCAATGATTTGCCTCACAGTGTTCAAGCGCACTACCCCAGTTGACTTCTCTGAACCTGCATCTCTGGGTTCTGTCTCTGCAAAGACAACATTTTAGCTTATCTTGAGTGGCTGGGCAGCTGTGATTATTAAGCTATCCATTCTCTCAGTTAAAGATGACAAGGAAGCTAGGAGAACAACTTACTTGCTGTCTGGTACAGGTGAGGCAAATCATTTGACAGCTTCTCCATAGCAACATCTGCAATAGGGCCAAATATCACCACAGGTCTCTTAAAACCAGCTGAAAGAAAAATATTTGGTGAAAAGGTAAGCCTGGTAAGAGTGGTTTTAAATATAAGTGTTAAATGGCACAGACAAGATCCTCAATTACTATGCATTATTACTATGCAATTACTATGTATTTTAAAAATATTTCTTAAAAGTTATTTCTCAAAAGTTTGTGCAACAGCGTAACTCACACAGAAGGCTATTTTTATCAGCTGAAAAAGCCAAAGAGATTGTTTTAACTTAACAGCTTCCCTATTCCTTCTAATGAAGATGTACTGAAAGGTTTCTACATTCTGAAAACATACAGCAGATCTTCAGTAATCTTTCCATCCAGCAAAATAGCATGAACATTAACCCAATGGGTTCTGTGTGAATAGAGACACAAATGCTAAACCAACCACCAGGCAGTTTGCAGAAGCAAAGAAATGCAAAATTCTGTTATGCTTATGTCAAAACAAGTGCAAACACAGTCCTCATAAGTTAATGGGAGAATGTCATTCTATTGCTCAGCCTTCATCCAGACACGTGGGAGCTCCTTAATACGTTTTACTATTTGTTTAGTTCCACAATACTGTCATGTGTGAACACCCAGAAAATTATCTTGACTTACTCAAAATCACTAGTAATATAGTTAGTTTAGAGTCATGGAGATGGACCATATTAAGCTTGACTACATTTGGACAATCTGTTGAAAATACCTGGGTTGTATTTGCTCTCAAGGTAATGTTAAAAGTGGTATTCATAAGTAAGCTAATGATTATGATTGATCTTAGGCATATAGATTTTACTTTCAAAACTAGTCCAGGGGAAGTTAAGGAAACAGGAAAACCCTGCTTGCTTCTTCCTTTTTTCATTTTAAGCCTTGAAACTAGCACGTGCAATTTGGAGGCAAAGGAGAAGAGTAGCAGTTTAAAAACATGAAAAGCTTTTTTCTTAGAGTAGTTAATAGCATCCAGAAATTTGCATTCTGAGAAAAAGTCATCCTTTCCTGTTGCTCAAATATAACATTGAACCCAAGTTGTTTGAAATCACTTACTTAGCTGACAAAATATTTGGATGCTTACCCAGCCAGCAATAAATGGGCAACTGGCTCACAGCAGTCTTACTTACCTTCACGCAACTGAACACGCTCATAAGCTGGGAATTTTGTGCTCACAGATGCAAGAGCTGTCAGATCTTCACGACTCTTCCTCAGATTTTTCTTCGCTCCAGATCGCTGGCCACGTGTTCTCCAGAAATCTGCCCTATCACTTGAGCCATCCTTTTGGCCATTTTGAACACTGGCCATCTGCTCAGCTCTGACAGAGAAAGCACAGAGTTCATTTGTACAGAACTATCCTCTGTATAGAACAGAGGATAAAGACGCTTTCGCTGAAGAACAACAATGGATTTTGAATTTGCAGCAGGTAATGTGCTAGACAGACAGCCATGAGTAGAGGAAAGAATAAAGAAGTCCAAGATCTTTTGTCTTGAAGTAAACACGGTGTCAGAATGATGTTCTGACTTGCCACAGCTACAAGATGGCTGGCCAGAATGAGTCCTCAGTTCTTAAACTGGTAACTCACATAGGCATAAATAAAAGAATGCAACTGCCAAAAAAAGAAATGCAACTGCAAAGAGGTGGTGAGACACTGCAACTCAGAACTGAAGGCCTAAGAAATTACTATCACTATTCTTCATTACGTCTTACAAGTTAAGTCACTATGGCATAGAAAAAAAGGCTGTTTTGGTTAGATCAATTAACAGAGGGGACAGAATGTGCTAACCAGAGAAGAGGCACAGGAATCACATAAGCAGCACATTTCAGGAACTTCTGTACAATGCAGTTGTGACCTTCTTTCCTCTATCTTAAAATCACAACCACTCTAATGAATGTAAAAGCTACAGTTTAAAAATCATACCTTTACTCACTGTGCATATTTGAACACTTATTATCACCTCACAGGAATTTTGACTAGGAAAGCATATTTAAGCAAAAAATATTGCTGTGGTTCACTCAGTATTTCATGCAAAAATAAGGACTACAACTACCAAGAAATATTACCCATGGAATAAGTTCTTGAAACATTGTCCATAAGGATATACCAAAGAAATTCAAGCACCAAAATTCGTTTAAAAGATAATCATCAGAGTACTCTTGCACTCAGTCATGAGGTTCCTACGGTGTAGGGGTTTTTTTTGTTGTTTTTTTGATTTGATTTGGTTGGGGGCAGCAGGGAGAAGAAGTGGGAGAAAGGCAAAAAAAGCAAAAATAGGACCCTCCATCCATTTTCTAGAAAAGGAACAGAAGCAGCTAGTGGTCAAACTTGATTGATTGCCGAGACAGAAGCTCTAGGTCTGTGTTGCAAATACCGGACCAAATATGTAGGTAACACCATCCTCTCTGATACTCTCCTCACATAACACCACAGTTCTAAAATCTACAGTTTTACAAGCACCAATTGCTGTGAAAGTAAAACCAAAACAATTTATTTATTCTTGTAAGGGCGGAGGAGGGAGGAAAAAGAAGAAAGGTATGACATAGGAAGCAACAATCATTTGGGGAAAAAAAAATATTTTCAACAACGGGTAGGAAGACAAGATGCCACCTTACCTGCTCTTATTTGGAATTAGGCCCTTTTCCAGTTCATTTCCAATTCTCACAGCCAGCCAGTTTCCCAGTTTGCCATCATACAGTGTATCAACTACTCTGAAGATCTCCCCCCTGGTGAATGCTAAGCTCTGTGGTGACTCTTTTTCACACTCAAAGTGGCTCCTGATGAAGAATGAATCTCCTCTGCCACAGGCCATGATGTCTCTGTAGACTAAAAGAGAAACTCCCCTTTAGTTTATATTTTTTTACACTTGAAAGAAAGATTAAGCTGTCATTCTGCAGAACAGTTTTGAAATTCTTCCCCTTCGCTCACAAACATACAAAAAGCTAGCCTTCACATCCACTGTCCTACACACACAGCATCAAGAGTGTTTTATACCTGTACATGTACAGACCTTACAGCTCTGAGGGAAGGAGGTACTTGTGCCTTCCCAAAGCGAAAGGCAGCTGTGGTACTTCAATATTATAGCAGGCAGTCTCCAACAGGAAAGCAAGAGGCTTTGCTTTCTGCTTAATTGTACATCAATAAAACTGTCCATTTGCTGCTATCTGACTGAATCCCTTATGACTGCCCAGACGCAGCAGAAGAGAAATACTAACAGCAGATCTTGGGCCAGCTGCTACAGACAGAAAAGCAGAAGGAACAAGCAGTACATTGCAACTCTTTAGCATTAAGAAGATATGTTATTTGCTAATAAAGAAAGAGATGAAGTGCTCTGAAAAACACATCACACGTGCACATCTGTACGATCCTTGAGGTATGGAATACATCTATCTTCTAAACGACTAAATAGAAGGGTAACTAAATGCTATCAAGAACAAGCATAAGAGAGATTATTTGTGGTTTCACTGACAAAACAGCTTAAAACCTTCATGGACATATACACATTTTGTTCAAAGCCTACCTTCATATTTGTTTTGAGCCAAAATTGTCACTGTTTCACCTTTGGGAATTTCTAAGAGATACAAAACAGCATCTTCCCGAACAATGCCTCTGAAGTCTTGACTGTTTACCTGTGTACCAGTAAAAAACAAAACCAAAAACAATCAACACCTGCAAAATCAACAATAAAAGCAATAACCAAAGATTTTTGCTTCATTTAAAAAAAACTTTAAATATTCTCTTCCCTTATTGTACTGAGGTTTTTTTAAAGTCAATATGGATGATTGTGGCCCTAAGAAATATTTTCTTCCAGCCATTAACTGTAATCTTTCTGAAATCCAAGGTCCTCTATGTGTACTGGTATATTGCTCTTCTACTTTAACAGACTCCAAAAGGCCTTGAAAAATCAAGCCTATCACAAGAGAAAAGAGGCAAAAGAAAAAATTGCATAAGCCTCCTGTTTGAATTTTCAGAAAAAAAGAAGAATGTAAGAGGACAAAATGGCGTAGATATAATTCTGAAACTGGAAAAATAAATCAGTATTAACCAAGGAAATTGGAGAAAGATGAAAGAAGAAAAATATGTCAGCCTTAATGTTTTCCTCCTCCAAGACTAGAAAGAAGCATTGTACAGAAAATTAATTCTCCCATCTTCCGGTATTTTTCTTGATTAATATTTCCCCTACCTACCCCTTCCACAGAATCTTAAACAAACTAAAGCTTGATATATAATCCTCCTTCAAAAACCCATTTCAGTAAAATCCCTCCGCCACACGTCAACACTTTGAAAGCAATAACTTGATTTCCTAAGATCATAATTTCTTCCATATTTCCACTAAGAAGCAAACCAAAAGATATAAAAGTGATTTGCATTTCAGGAACACATACCTTAAGAATCTGATCTCCTTCCTGCAGTCCCTCCTGATCAGCTGAGGTGCCTTCTTGAATTCCGGCAATAAATATCCCTACATCATTTCCGCCAGCCAGTCGTAGACCCACACTGTCCCCCTTCTTGAATCTCACCATTTTCGTATTAGGACTACAAGGTTTACAGGCAGAAAAAGGCAGACCAGATGTTAGGCATTATGACAACAGGTTGTGAAGAGAAAAAAATCGCAACCCCTTCAACAAAATCACGTTTATAATATTCTTAGCCCCTTTCTTTCCTATATAGGATATATTTACCCAAATAACTCTTCAGTGAGGGAAGGAAGTAGAGAATTTGCATTTTTCAGAGTGGAAACTGAACTAGGAAGAGTGGTTAAGTGGTATACAGAGTCTTGGCAGAGCAGGAAAACAACACCCTGTTCTTGAAGTCCCCAGATAGTTCCCTACCTATCGGAACCCCTCTCAGATGAGCAGCTGAGGGTTTTTTTGACAACAGCCTGAGTTATAAATAATCATATTCATTGTTTTTCCTCCATATGCTTGAGAACTGTCACATGGATTAAATTTATACCTATTTTCTTTGCAGCTTAACATGTTTGTTAGACAGAACCCTTCAAATGTTCTTGTAATGAGAAATACTTCCAAGTACACTCCACTGGTATGTTAACAATCAGTCCTTTCACATTGCAGTGGGAGAGGCCACTGGACTAGGTTCAGCTTTTTTGCTGTCACAAACACTGTATGCCTGAGTGACCTTCCAACACAGAGGACAGTACTTATCTGTCAGCCTTTCTCAGTAATACCCTAAGCCTGTATTATAAATTCCCCTTCGCTAGAATAATCACTTGATTAATTTGCACATCAATGACAACATATGCAGGATCCAACCCAGAAAAGATCTGAGAAGGGAATCCATTTAAGAAAATACACCAAGCTACAGAATATCTTCAAAACCTTGTCAATAGGCTTCTCCTTACAATCTCAGTGGTCTTTTTCCCTTCGATTTCTGTATTTGAGTACTCTCACATGAAAACATGTTAGTTCATTTCCTATTAATACAGTTTGCAACTTCTAGTATCTTAATTGTTCAAGAATCAACAGTACCAGGTTCCATTTGACCACTGATAAGAATCATTAAAAAACTCCACACAAAAGTCAACTTTGTAAGCAATATCTTGTTCATTTCTAAGCAGAGACTAGAACTGCAATATGGACTGCACAGGCTTGAATTTGAAGAAAATACACAAATTTCTGTACAGAAATTTCCAGCTTGTACATAAACACTTTTTTGGCCCTGTCTTCTAACAAGCTTGTTTACAAATTAAAGGACATTCTCTTTGTAACTTAATACTGCAGGGAAGGGGAGGGTTGTCTTTTCTATATATATAAAATAAAGGAAGAGGTGTAAAATAAATTTCCATAGAATTGCACAGGTTAAAATGGCCTTCTGCTCAAAGCAGGTTGTTCGGGGCCTTGAAGCTGTTTTTGAGTATCTCTGGTAGTGGAAATACCACAACCTACAAGGGACAGCTATTCCAGTGGTTACCCACACTCATCATAAAAAGTTTTCTTCTTTATATCAAGTCAGAATTCCCTGTGTTCCAGCTTGTGTCCCTCGCTCTTCATCCTACTACTGAGAAGAGCATGGATGTTTCCTCTACACCCACTACCTATTAGGTCTTTGCAGACAGCAAGATGTCCCTTCAAGTACTCTCTTCTCCAAGCTTAACAAACCCGGTTTTCTCATTTTTTTCTCATATGTCATATGCTGCAGCCACCAACTCCCCAGACTCACTCCAGTGTGTCAATGTCTTCCTTGTCCTGGGGAGCCCCAAAACAGACATAGTGCTCTAAATACTATCTCAAAGTGCCAAACAGAGCACAATAAAACCATAAAAATATACCAATGTGTATGCTGCCATGCAAGCCCAGAAGCACAGGGTGTTTTACACCTTCCAGGTAGAAGGCAGGTCTATACCTTCCAGGCAGATACATCTAAAACTATGTTTAACTCAAACACAGTCAGTCAGAAGCCATGTCATCTTTTCTTGGCATTAAGCTATAAAAGGAGTATCACTCCAAATGGGCAAAATCCCCAAAACCCACGCTATGAAGAATAAGGTACAGGTCACTGGGAGAACACTGAGTGCAAAAGAACATGGCAAGTGCTGCCTTACCCATATATTGCTTCATCTTCAGGGCTAGGTTTAAGAATTGTTCTTGTAACTGCTTTTGGTTGAGACACTGTATGTAAAAAAGCCAACAGAAGTTACTGAGCTAATAAAAAAGTTATAAACGGCAGCAATTTTTAGTTATCAGATAGCAAGCAAACCCCTCCATGCCAAAGATTAATACAGATTTAAATGTCAAGCATCTCTCTGACTAGAATGGATTTTTCCCCTTTTTTTTAATTCTTGAAAAAGAACAAAAAGGTCAAGGGAAGGATACACAACCCTTTCAGGCAAGCCAGATCAGACTTCAGGAACAGCTTCATTTGGCTGCTTAGAGCAACAGATTACAGTAGATGCTCTAGGAGAGTACTTGCTTTTTGAGGTGGCAATTCTAGTAAGCAACAAGCAACTGCCTTCAAATAATCTCAGGTGTTTCTTCTCTCTCTGCACCACAGAGCAAAGACAGGCCTCTGTGTGTCAGGATGGGATTGGCATGAAGAGTATACTAGATATGTAAACCTAATTAGGGGAGTGCCCATTCTGTGGCCAGGGAAAAAAAGCACAAACCAACCAAACAAAAAACAACCAAAACCTTCAAACTAACCTTCTGTGTCATCTTGGTACTTCAGTTCTTTGCTTGTGTCTGCAACTGTAACAGCAGAAGTAGCAATGTCACCAGTTGATTTGAATGGTGTAGGCATTGCTCCCATCCTGGACAACCTACAGGATGGGTCATCTTTTGCACTAAAAGAAAGAAGAAAAGAAGTGTAGTGAAATCAGATAAGAATGACACTTATTTTAAGAATTTCTTTGACAAGCATTAGGAAAATGGACTAGAAAAGACCATTTCTTACTTTGTTTTTTCCTTCAGCTTTTCATTGGATGAATGTGACTCTAGATCAGAATGATGTAATCTGTCATCTTGAGGGGAGAATGATCTGTTTGACTCTATTTCAGAAATGTCTGTAAAGAGAGCAGCAAATCAAGAAATGCAGGATTTGTTTAAACTATCTGCATGTCTGATCACCATATTTATTTATAAAGCATTCACATATAAGACGTGCTGAACATTTAAGCCTACTGCTGTTTCAAGCTGGATTTGACTTCAGAAAGCGCTGTATGCCTTTCAGTGCTTCCAGCTTCACATCCCCCTGAAATATTTCAGGAAGGTTTCACACAACCTTTAGGAAAAACACTCATTTCACAACTACATTGAGCATACCATACACTCATTAACTAGTTAGCAGCCTTTTATTTAAGGTCTCATGGAAGTTCCCAAACAGATGACCTTCACATTAGCAGTTCTCACATCATTGCTTTTCAGTGACAAAAGAATCAGAATAGCCCTCAGACTTGAACTGTATCTCATTCTTCACAATACATTCTTCTACAAGAAGTTGCACCCAGTATTCTGACATCAGAGAAACAAATATCTTGCACTAAACAACCCTGCGCCCCCTAAACATCCTGAGCCCTTCCCAAAGCAAGATTAAGTTGAGAGATATAGCTCATATACTGTGAGAGATCATTTGTACGGGATATATACTGGAAATAGAAAACAGTTGTGCAGGGGGACTGAATTTCCTCACCCTGACATTTTTTCCTCTCATGTTAAACACAGTCATGAATGTTAATGCCCTCAGAAGAAGAAACCAGTCCAATCCACTTGTTTTTAAAACTGAAGTACTTTGTTAAAGCAAATGACTTGCTTGTTCCAAGAAGTAAGATTGATTTTGCCAGATCAACATTGCTTCTTCTATCTCTGCCCCTGTCCAAAATGTAATTATATAATTACTACAACATTATTTTTTCACCTAAAAGAAGTAGCCTTGATGCTGAATTGGCTATTACTTTGGTTTGTTTGTGTTAGGTTATTTTTTGTTTGTTTGAAAGAATCCTAGTACCACTCCACCACAGCAAAAACACTCTTAAGTTCCATTCTGTCCCTGCACAGAGTCCAGAACTTTTTATCCACATTAAACCTCACCATCCACTTCTGAGTCACTGTCGTTCAATGAAGGAATGTTGAGCAGTGTCTGCTTTCTGTCCCTGAGGACAACCAGCTGGAGCTTTCCCCGTGACTTCTCAATCAATTTTCGGGCATCAGCTAAAGACATGTTCTCTGTCACTGTACCATTGATCTGGACATAAAAAGGCAACAATAACACTGTAAGTAAACAAACAAGATATATTGTGTTCAACTTCAATAGTAAGTTTCATTATAACATGACTTATGCCAGAGCAACCACAATAACAAGTGCCTGCTAAACTGTAAGCAGTATAACCAGAACAGACCTTGAGAATGATATCCCCTTCATGAAGGTTGCCATCTTTGGTTGCTAGGCCAGTACGGGTCATTTCTTTTATGAAGATCTGACTTCCAAGCCGGAGACCATATTCTGGAATCAGGGATATAATCCACTGTAGCTTAGAAGATGAGTGAAGATGTATTTTTTTAAAACTACAAAGTGTACAAACAGCAGACCCCATTACACCACAAGAAAAGAAAAAAAAAAAAATGTGGACCTAGTAAACCCACTTAACCCTAAGCTAACTCTCCAATTTCTGTCCAGTCACCACAGTAAAAACAAACAGCAGACCAAAACTACAGATGGACACAACAGCAGAACAATGCCTTTGTTCTGGAGGTGCTTATTAAGGTGCTGGATTAGATTCTGTCTCTATCATATTTTGCATGACATAGAAAGGGAAAAGGGTCAAAAAGCCCTAATAGAAGTGATGGGGTTTTTTTACCCGTTTGTCCTATCTGTACACCAGAAACTTTCACAGTTGCTTCAGGCAAAGGATTAACCCCATCACCATCACCTTTTTCCCCTTTGATTCTAGCTACTTGGATCAGTGTATCTGTTACTCAAAAAGAAAGGTAACACTCTTAAAACACACACATCCTAGAACAGAAAAGTAAAGAAAAAGTCACCTGCTCCTAATAAATCACATTTGAGCAAGTTTGCAGAATATCCATATGAATGGTAGAAATTATTATGGAATTACTAACTAAACATAAAATTGAACAAAGACACCTTAAATTTCTCCTATCTGAAATCTCCTATCCTATCTTAAAATTCACCTATCTGCATTATTTTTACAAGTGGAAACATTATATGCAGTGGAAGAACAGGAAGAAGGGAAAGGGATACTTGCCAGAGTCAATGAAAAAATAGGTTAGCTCCTCCTTTCACAGTTCACATGACCAGAAAATTCTTCCAAATCACAACAGGGCAATTATAAACAAATCATCACCCAGAAAACCCCCACAAACTACCACACCCTCCCCCAAAAAAAGCCCAAACAGAAAAGAACCCACAACCTAATCTCAGATATGCTTTATAGCACAAGAGTCTTTATTTCACAGCACACAAAGACTGGGCTTTTGGCTTTCATTTACACACTCCAATACACAGCAAGGAAAGTCTGTTTCAGCTGTTACTATTTCAATATTCTATAACTGTTCTGAAGTATTCAGAACCAAACAATCCTTGGAACCAATTTAATTATTAATATTAATTAAGTTAATAAAAATATAATATTATTATATTAAATTTTATGTAATAAGGAAGAAGTAAGAGCACTACTAAAGGCAGAGTCTGCTCTTCACCCTTTGTAGTTGACCCTTTTGTTGATGTGCCAAATGTAATCTGAATCACTATGAGATCCATGTTTCCAACCAAAACCAGAACAACAGGGCGCAGAAAATGGAAAACCAACTGATGCAGTGTCTCGAAAAGACTTAAATTATGTGGGTGAACAGTTCTTTGTTCAAGGGTAAAGTTGAAGGTGCTGGGGGAAAAAGCACTCCAACCAGCCAGGAAGAATGAAAAAACAAATTAAGCGATCAGTTAGAAAACTCGACATTTAACCTGTAAAAGCAGAGAATATTCAGCTCCTCTCCCTCCCCCACCAAAATAACATGCTGTATTAAAAGACAATTTGTCTCTTCCCCTACTATACCTACCTTCATTATGTCTGCCTTTTGTTAAGAGAACACTGATAGGTCCATTCTGATCCTGCAGTCCTAGGTACTCACGCTGATGGCGTATTTCAGGCGAAGGACTTCGGGAACAAAGCCTATCCTGACTTCGACTCCTCACTTCCCTCCCATATCTAGGATCAGGTTGAGATCCACGACTATAACTGGGTGGGCTATAGTCTCCCCTGTAGTCCTGTTCATAGCCACCATCCCTGTCAATGCTCCTTCCCCTGCTCCGATCTCTTCTATAGTCTCGATCCAAGCTCCTATCAATACTCCTACCACGACTTTGATCACGGCTGTAGCTGCATTCCCTGTCACGGTCTCTGCTTCGGTTACGCCCTCTGTCTTGTTCATCTCTATAGCTCTGATCCAGGCTGTTTCCCCAGCTTTGGCTGCGCCCTTCATTGCCACTATACCAGCTTCTCTCACTATAGCCACTTCGAGCACTTTTGCCATCAAATTCTGCATGGTCATCCATTACGTCTAAAGCTCTGTCTTCATAGTCAAGGGAGGGGCTTCTCTTCAGTGCGGCAGCCTGCACTTTCCTTGGTCTTTTCACTACCTGTTCAGTGCAACACAAAACAAAAAACTCTCCAATGGTCAGAATGTGAAATTTAACAGATGAATACTCTTCACACTTTGAACAGAGGTTGGGGGGTTGGGGAACAGCAAAAAAAAAAAAGAAAACCAGTGTTCCATTTATAGAACAACCATTCAGTTAGGTTTTTTAGATGTGAGATGGGATGATTATGAATTGGGATGATAAAGAACAGTACAAGAATTTAAAAAAAATTTATTAGATCAACAACCACATTCTTCTTACCTCTACAAGAGTGAGAAAAATTATTTTTTTTTTATTTTTCTAGATGACTTCTAAAAATTGGACAAGCCACCAAAAGAGAGAGTTGTGGATGCCTTTCTCAACTAATGAAAGCCAATCTAGACAGCAAATTCTTGGACAAGAGTCTGTGTAAGCAGAACATCATTTGCCTCACAAAACTTCCATTTTTTCCAACTACGACATTCAGTAAAATTAGAGAGTGAGGACATACATTTTATTCCCAGCTTTTCAACAGGATAACTTTGTGACAATGTTGTTTAATTTCCATGTTTCACCTGTAGAAACTTTGTCTTTGCTTTATTTACTTTATACATTCCACTGGGCAAAGGCTTGCTTTGCTTTGTGCATTTATAGCACACTTCATAGAAGATAACCAAATCTTGACTGGTTGCACAGGTACATACCCCTGTAGAGTGAATACATTTGTAATTTACTTACAATGGTGGCCACTTTTCCACTTTTCCTAAGTTGTTGGACTGCAAAAGAATGTGGAACATCTTCCATTGGGGTCCCATTAACTATGACCACCCGATCATTTTCTCTGGAAGAGGAGGAGGGACAGAAAAAGAGACAAAAAAAAAAAAAAATAAAAATTAAGAGGAGTCTTCATGAAAACACCAGAACAACAAAGACTTTTTTTCAGGGGGAACCTATGGATTCCATTCACTTTAACAGGCAGTTCTGCTTAAAAACTGTTATACAAACACTAAGATACCTGAATACTAGAAGAAGCTTTCAGTATGTTTAAAAATTAGACTTTGAGTAGCAGTGTGTATCTTTCTACATGTATATGTCCGGCTTTCTACATGTACATGTCCGGCTTAAGTACCTTGCCATAATGTCAAAGAAGATTTTGTTTTTTAAAGAATATTTGTGATGACCATTAAAACTTTTTTTAGTGCTTTCAGAACTCTGAGTCTTTGACACGTAGTGCTAGATATTTTCACACAACATAGAAATTTCAAGAGAGCTTCAAACAGCAGCAGTCATACCAGTATTCAGACAAAACTTGACAAGTACTACTCTAGTACACTTTTCTTAAAGACTGGTGTTCAGGTCTTATCTACTGTGAAGAAAGATGATTGGGGAATAAAAAACCCCAGCTCCAAACTATAATACACAAAGTCCTCCCTACCCTCAAACACAGGCCAAAAGAGATTACTAACTTGTGTATTCAGACCTCCTGTTAGTCAAATAGATCAGTAAGACTTAACAATTAAGTCACCTGCAGGAGACTGCCCCATAACACATGATTAATTAAAAAAATATCTTCCAAAAAGGCATTTCAGAGCAAAAACTGCAGGAGACTAAAAAAAAAATATAAAAAATCTACCTCTTCTTGTATTAGCTTATTCTGGTGACCACTCAGTAACCTTAACCGTCAGAGCATTAGCTCAACCGATCACTGGTTAACGTGCCATTTTCTGCTAGATAAAAGAAATCTTTAGTATTCATTATTTTCTCTTCACTGTAATCAAGTCACATCACAATCTTCTTTTTAAATAAGAAGATTACATACTGTAAAGCTCTCTTTGTAAGGTACTTTAACTCCTGAATGATTTTTGTGCTTCTCTTTATAACCTTCCAATTCCTTTTACTGAATGCTGGAACAGCACACTGTATTCCAGTATCAGTTTCATCTGGGCTTTACGTGAGAGTTAAAATAGCTCTCTTCACAGTCCACACCTCCAAAGGCGGTATCAAACTTAATGCTGTAACACTACATCAAATGCTCAAATTATTTATGCTCACTCTATCTTAGAAAGGATTGCAGGATTCTAATTCCCCCACACTCTGAACGCTAGGCCTATGTTCCTTAGTTTGTTGGAGGAACAGCTTTACTTTCAGTTTTCTTCAGAATGTGTTTTGTCTGAATGTGCCTGAATTGCTTGGTACTGCCTTGTCATCAACAATTTACATAAAATCTTACATAATTTGTGGACATGTTTTTACTCCCAAAACACAGGTTGGTTATGGAACAGGGTGGACAATAATGGTGTTGGGCTTTTTATCCTGGATTTCAATAATTACTCCTGTGACAGTCTTTTCATTATGTCACCAAAAATTAATGTTTAGCAAAATAGCCAGAATCTACTCTTCTGAACTACTGTTACTGAAGAACTTTGGCATTCTTGCAAATTGTCTAGTCCTCACTGGGTATTGCAGGTCAAAGGACGAAAAAGTGATCAGCAGTGGGCTCAAAACTGTTTATCTTAGCCTGCAGATTTAAAATTACTTGATGACATCCATGACAGATGCTGCCTCACCAAGAATAAAGTTACCAGGAGGACTACAGAAACACTTCATTCCAATATTTTTTTCTTTCAAATATGAAATAAAATATTTAACAAACACTTTTGTTCATCTTCCTTCCTTAGTTATTGCTCCTGACACCTTGGGAGCCAAGACCCTTCTGTGGACTGCCTTAAGCCATTCTCTTTAAAACTAGTAATTGATCACTAAATGTGTTTCCTGGGGGAAGGGCAGCAATGATGTTGTAAGATACTAAGTATTTCTACTGTTTCTTTAAAAGACATTTACTTTCTTACAAAACAGCAAATAAAAACACCTCTGGGTGGCTGGGGTTTATTTTTTATTTATTTAAAACAGACATACAGGTTTTCAAGAGGGCATCAAATCTTGAGTGGATTAAATCACCAGGATTTCAGCCAAGCCTATCTGAAGGTTTTATGTATTCTACATCGCTGCCCCTCAAAATATGCCACACAGAAAAACATGAAATTGCTTACTGAAGTAATCCATCTGCTGGACCACCTGGGAGAACATCTGAAATGACTATCGATGTTTCACCATTTTCAAAGTGAGGGTTATCTCTGCCGCCAGAAACTGCAATCCCAAATCCTCGTTTTGAATCCTTTACAACAAAACCAGATACAACAAAATTCAATTCCATACATAGAAATTTTGACAGGAAGAAAGAAGAGTAATGTGAATGTTCCTGTGATTGCACTCTACCAAGATACTATTTAAAATATGGTAGTTGTGTGCAGACAGTTGCAGAAATACACAGCAGCTCTAGATTTAAAAAGGAATGGGTTTACAAATCCACGTACCAAGACATGTTTCTGTGTTCCAAAGCCTCAGTCTGCAGACTGTGATGGTTAGCAATTAAGCAAAGGACTCACTAACTTAGCCTGCATTCTGCTCCACCATCCCACTGGTTATTCATACCAAATTTATTGTTAGGGAAATCTATTTTATTAGTGATGCTTGGGAAACTGGAACAGCTTTTCCAGGATCTCATCTTCATTATGACTGCCTATCTAGTTTGGAATAACTACTTATGCCTCAATCAAACTAAACAAGTTCATGGCTGATTACAAAAGCAAGCAATGAACTTGTGAACTCTATAATTATCTGCTCTTATAATCAACTATTTTAAATATGTATTTTATGTCATCATAGACATATCAGATCCGTAAAAGCCCTCAGATGGCATTCAT
This sequence comes from Falco biarmicus, assembly GCF_023638135.1. Taxonomy (NCBI): domain Eukaryota; kingdom Metazoa; phylum Chordata; class Aves; order Falconiformes; family Falconidae; genus Falco; species Falco biarmicus. Next base: position 48,451,678 of record NC_079311.1, on the reverse strand, counting down.
AACATCAGGAAAATACTTAATAGGGTGCAAAGGAAGCATGTCATGTACTAGACCTGAAAACTGTTAGCGCAAGTCAATTGCAGACAACGTGCACAAAACCATACATTTTGTTAAACACACAGGTTTAATTTTATCAACTATTTTACATAACACCTCCTATTACTGTAAAATACCTATTGTGCTACATCTAAACAAAATGTTTTAAGGCACTGGTGAAGTAATACACCAAATCAAAGAAGTGCTTTTCCCCAAACTCATGCTTCAGTGTGTGTAATTCATCACAAGCCAGCTCGCTCATGCTCCACTAAAATCAATCTTCAGTGATTATTTCTTTGAGGAGGAAAAGAGCAATGTTTGGTTTGGGGTTTTTTTATAACAGCACTTCACTTGTTGTACCTTAGTTTTACAGGAAGTAGTTTGATGCTTCAAGCCAAAACAATACAGAATTCAAAATAATGGTAAAATTAATTGGTTGGTAGCAGCTGATGCAGCAAGTCCAACAGCCATTTGCCACTTCAGCAGTATATGCCTGTCTCTGAGGCAAAGTAGTAATGCTCATTTACATGATATTCAAAATCTGAAAAGTTGAAAATTACAGGAACCAAGCTCTGCTTCTGCAATATTTCTCCTGCCTACCTCTGTAACCTGAAAAACAACCCTTTCTCAACAATTCAGCACGTAAAACAGGCTGTGTAGGAAAGATGGCTATTTTACCTGGGGTCATCAAGTGGAATTCACTGCAGAACATGTAAAAAAAAAATCTAAGCAGCACAGTACAGGTCGTTCACTGAACTCAGACCATCAGAACACCTGGGAATGCCACCACCACCACCAAAGTACACATCCTGTGCCATGGTGTGGCAGCCCAGACATGAGAGAACTCAGAAACAGGGAGCCTACTTTCTTTAACACAAAAGGACTCTAAATACTGAGATGCTTCCTCTTTTCTGAAAGGAGTTGTTAAAACTGACATCTATAATCCATGTATTTTAGGAATTTTGAGGACAGTAGTTTTCTACTAGATTCTGTATTGGTAGATATTAAAGTATATTTTAAAAAAATATCAGTGGGCTCATGTTCAGTGATTATTATAAAGCTTTGACATTAACCATAATTGCTTGATAGAACCATCTGCTTTGTCTTTAAGGTTATTCAATGATGAATTTAGCTATGTGGCTGGTACGTGGTATATTGTACTGTCATTAAAAAGACCAAACAGTAGCAAACATAGCACTTAAATTGTTAATTTAATTTACTCTTAACATTAAAGAGTCACACTATTGTATGAGTAACTAGCAACTAAGCTCTAAAATGAAAAACACATCTGATTTGGACAACGAATTAATCCTATTCTAAACTCAGACATGCTAATGACATCTATTGTAAAACATACTTAGACTAAACCAGTGCTTGAATATTTGAAAACTAAAAATATAACATGCACTCACTCACCTTTTGTAAGGTCACAGTGTACTGTTCCCATATCAGCTCTTCCATGCCTGGGGCCTGTTGCACACAGAAACCAATAGTAAAACACAAAGCATACAACTATCTAAATTACAATGTGAAATACCCCATTAAAACACAGGTATAAAAAACACATGTGCACTCTAATAATTTGGTTGAGTTAGTATGAATTGTATGTATGTCAATTGATGATTATTTTTCTTTAAAAAGGCAACAAATATTAATAGGTCTAGGGTGGCAGAATCCCTTCACATTTCACTGATTTAACAGCTCATTCTGATTTTCTGAAAAAGTCTTATTCAGCAAAAGCATTTAATTCAGATTACAATAGCATTCTACAGCTCCAATTCAAATAACACACAAAATACTTAAGGAAGGCCTCTCCATTCCAGTATGCAATAAGATTAGCAGTTGAAACTGAGGTTTTCAAAATGAACTAGCCTTCACATCTTTGGCTTCTTGTTCACATAGATTTAACAAAATGTTTCGTCCACTATGAATTGCATAACTGAGTACTGAGGTTCTCTTTAATAAATTAAATTTTACTGGCAAACACAGTCTATCACTATATAGCACTGGTATATCCATTTTTGTGACACTTCTCAGAAACATTTTTTCCATATTTCCAGTTAAAACTGATCCTGAACTGATCAGTTTATCTTACATGACCTAACCTGAAATCTTTCCAACATCACAGCTTAAAATATAATACAGAATAATCACCCAGCTGTGATGCATCATATAGTACACAGCCAGCCCGTTCAGTGTCTGCCCTGTAAAACAAGGAGAAAAATGAACCACAATATTTGACATATTGCAAATATTTCAAAATGCAAAGCATTCACTGCAGAAAAAAATCCAGCCATTGCACATGTACGTGCATGTACATATTCAAGCCATAGCTTTATTTGTTTTTACTGCTAGAAGTGGTCTTCTTTCTTGGGAAGCTAAGAGTATGCTCAAAAAACTGAAGTTCGGACAGAAGCTCAGTTTTGACTTCACAGTCTTTTTAAAGGCATTAAAGGGATTACTGGCAACGAAACCCCAAAACAGTAGACAGAGAAGTGACACAAGAAGGGTATGCCTGTACTTTAAAGCATCCCCCATATTTTCAGAGTAAAAGTCTTCTGGCGGTATACAACTGTTTAGCAAGCTATGGATGCTGTTTCTTGAATGCAAAGAACCTCATGATGTATTCTACCAGTGGGTTCTGAGCTCCTGGGAGGAACTAAGTTTACCTTTTCCATTACACATTTACTGTATTGAAAAACAAACTTCAAATGTTAAGTCCTGCTCAGAGTTCCTGAAGGAACATGCAAAACATTCAGCATTCTTACCAGGAATTTTACAGCACTGAACAGTGTTAAATTTCCAGTGCTCTCCAAGAAAATAAACAATGCTTCCCAGTTTTCAGAACTTTTGGGTTTAATTAAAAAATTCATTTAAAATAGCTGGAGGAGAGAATGTCTTACATCAAAAATAACAAAAGTAAGAATTTCTCAGTTTCTACTTGTCTAGATCAGACAAGAACGAATGGCATTTATAACCGTTAGAATTAAAACATATATGTCTTGGGTCAGTGAATTACTCCGCTAAAGCACAGGGTGAAATTATTCTATCTGATATTCCCATTTAACCAGCTGACACCTCCTCATGACTTCAACTAGCTGACACTGAACTGTCTCACTACATACCTTCCCTTACATAAAGAAACTTCCATAAGTAAAAACTTTCTTCTCAACTAAGCACTTTTTCAGAGCTGTTGTGATGCTGCCGTAAATAGAAGTGATCAGGCTTGCTTGTCTGGCATGTATGAAAATGTGTTAAGAATTTACCTACCACTGACCCTTGGCTATGCCATCACTGCCCTGCTTTTCCGTATGATATTTTTAACCTCTTCATCCAGGCTGTGCTAAAGAAGGTCCTCTGTGTCATTTAAATTTCAGTTGACTTCACTGAAGAAAGTTTTAGAAATGAAAAAGTATGAAATGATTGATAAAATTTGAAGGACAAGCACGTGGGTTCAAATTTTGTAGAAGCAGGAGAGATGGAAAATCTTTCCCATCCTTCTCACTGTATAAAAGCCTTAACAACCTACACGTGTAACAAGAACATTACTTAAATTTGGTTTGCACCTGTATGCAGCTCTTACTGACACTACCTTCCCAGCCAAGAAATACCAAGTCCATCTCTGAGCAGGCAAACACTAAGGCAGACAGGATGAAATTGATGTGGGCTCACAGCGGCATAGTTCCCTTACTCTTCCAGGAACTCTAACACCAGGTCTTTCAATACACTACCCATTAAAGGAAGGCCTGAGAAATGGCTGCTTATTTGTATTCAGTACAACACTGCAGAAAAAGAACTGAGGAAAGCACAGTGAAGATATCGGGGATGGATTTATGGGCATGAAATATTTAAGCATACAGGAATTTCCTTCCAGTAAACTAGGCCTCCCGTGAGCAGTGGCACAAGTAAAACTTCACGCACAACTGGAGAGACACATCGTGTAGTAAATCAAAGCACTGTAAAGTAACAGGGTTAAGTTTATTTTGCTCTGGTAAGTAAGTCTTATGACATCTGGTCACAAAAATAAGTAATATGAGTGGAAAAGAAAACACTGCCTAAGGTGCTTGCAAGATGTTGAACCCGTATAGTATTACCTCATCTGTGTCTAGAAAAAGTTCTTCCTCACAGTATCAGTCACTTTCTCAGGTACTTTTTGTGTAAATTTTGGGGATTTATTTTTAGCATGAAACCATAACATTAAACAAAACCTAATTAAATAATTCACTTTTAAATTCATAAGTATTTGTTTCATAAGTAATACGTTTTTAGAAACTGCTCCTCAGGAAACTGTTTCCCATTTGCTGTATGCTATATTAGCAGAGGGAAGTACATGGCAAAGTTGATTTTGTGAAACATAATTACCAAGGCAACAGAACTAGTTCTGCCATACTGGTGAAGGTATGCATGCTCTGTAACACAGTTTAGAGAACTGAATGATCACCTTGGAAGCCCATAAGGCACAAAACACATCTGTACTCCCTCAAATCTCTAAGCAATAATCTCTTTAACATTATAAAATGTACTGCTGCTTGCCGTTGCCACAATGCTAACCCACACTGACAGATTAATGGGGAAGAGAAGACTGAGAGGAAGGGAGAGACTACAAATGTTATAAATCATTAGTTGAGGACTTGATCAAAACTAAGATTGAAGTCTCTACCACAACTGTGAAATTCCTGTACTCCATGTCTAATAATATAACCTTCCTCTGAATGCATCAAGTGATGGGTTACAAAAAGCCTCCATCACCTTGCCAATTTCTTCATACATCATCTGTAAAGGAAACACAAAGGGATCCTGAGAAGCCTGCACATCCCTTATAGGATCACAATTTCACTGCAAGACAGCAGACCAAAACACTGGAGAAAGGCATGCAAAATGGTTAAGAACCCCACCTCCAGTCAGTTACTCATACCAACTGTTTTGCAAGTCTACCCAGGTTTCATATAAATAGCAGGCTACCTGCAGTAAATGCAAATTACTGTAATTAGCTACTCTAAATTCATTAGTGACTAAAGTCAGTCCATTTCTAATTAGAACACAGTAGTCAGGATTTGTTTAAATCTGCCTAATGCTCATATACCAAAACGACAGGTGCTTTCTACATACCCAAAATAGACTGCTTAACAGAATCTTTGGCAGGAAGAGCTAAAATTGTCTGTGTACTATGAACAGGCAGCTGTTGCAACTCTCACTGACAGTCATCAGAGATTTATACAATTACTTGCTACTAAGAGATCACCAATGACAACTTCATTCACCCTGAAAGAAGAGCAAAACCAGAAGATCTGCCACAATAGTTATCTGGCTACAAAAGTGAGTTGGAGAAGGGAGGGATATATGAAGGGAGGGGTGGGGGGAAAGACTTGGAGCAAGATGCAACAAAAAGCAACTCACGTGCCCTTTCAAAATCCCCAACTTTTTGACTGCATGTGACCACATTCTCTGCAGAGCTTGAGCTGTCTTCATTGTTGCAGGATATAATCTGTGAGGGGACGCCGTACATCCCTGTCTTTTCATCTGTTTCCACCACTCAACACGGTTATGTAATTCTAATACAATAGTGGCCTACATACTCGAACAAATCCTGCTGTCAGTTTCACACAGAAACACATTAAAACCACAGTAGGGAAATCTACCAGGAGTTTAACTAACTCTCACTTTGAGTCCCCAGTAAAAAGCAGTCCTGTAATCTTATGTTTTTTCTAAAAAAATAAGCATCAGAAACAGATTGATCTGTAGCAAGTTGTTCTTCCAAACACATATGCATTCACTTCACCAGGAACCCACTTGAAACTTTTAAAGGAGAAAATGCTTAAGAGCAACACTGCAGATTATTTGAAAGTTCATGTTCTGACTATAATATAGTCAAAATCACCACTTGACTCCACTATCTTGAGTAACACTATTGTTTATCAGCCTCTATCAAGTCTTAACAAATTAACTGCTGAATCCAGGAAGTCCTTACACAGAAATAACTGTATACATGTGACTAATCCCTTCAACAGCACGTGTAAAACTACATACAAACACTTGAGGAACTGTGGACTTGGCTCCAGCAGGCAAAAAGGGAAAGAGAAACAAAATTATAACAGCCACAAGTAACAGACACTCTGTCTGCCCTTGAACATTTAGTAAGATACTTGTCAGAATAATAAGCTAATCATACAGCCAAACAGATTACTTCATTGGAGAACAGGTCAAGCCATCAGTTCCGTCTATGCTGCATGAATGCTTTAGGGAACATTTTCTCTAGACTTAAAGTAAGTTTCACAAGCGGGGAACAGATAGAAACACATGCCAAGTTCAGTACACAATCCTAACCAAAACCTCCATCGGTAGATTGCATTTTTCATTACTGGAACAGTTTTAACTGCTGAAGAGTAAGAATTCAGACAGCAGCGGACAATGTGGAATGGCTGTTTGGGTTTTTTGGTTTTTTTTTTTTAGATTTTTCCATTTAAAATCAAGACTGAATTCAATGTCCTGTGTTTCAGCTGTGACCCCACCTCTGCACTAGCCAGCAGAACTAGGACGAACACAGACTTGCACCTTCAGTGCTGAGCCGCTGAGGGCGAACCCTGTTCAGCCTGCACTGGGGGTGACCAGAAGCACATTGATACCAGCCTCTGACTGGGGCTTCCCACTTCCAGAGCACAGGGTGGATGCAAGTAGTTTAAGACAGTCATTAAATTTTGGTCAAAATAGTGTAGAATACCCCTGAACATTTCTAAAGAATAAAACTTCACTTGTCTAAACAGACTCACATTAACATCTTCCAAAACAGCGTCTTCAATTTATTTTTTTTTTTTTTTTCAAAAACCAGCAGGAAGTAGAAACAAATGTAAGGAAGTACTTGAGACTTTTCTAGCCCTGTCTTAGCAGTCCTGCTTTCCTCTTCCTTGGCCTGACAAAGCTTCAACAGCATGCCAAATTCAGAAATATCACCAAAAGAAGATGGTGATGACATGGAGAACAAAAATGGTGAAACACTGTCCATGAGCAAGGACAGCTCCTTGGTTTTGGACTGTCTTTTCTCTAAAGGAAAGTGAGAAAGACAGATGGACTGACTCCACCAAAATTTAAAAGGAACCTGAAAGGAATCTTTAAAAAATAATCAGGAAGACTAGGAACATTACTGCAAATTTTCCTGCATAGTCAGAACAGGAGCTGTGAAAAGATGATGAGTTAACAGAAAGATGAAGGTTTTTGCATTTGGGTATTTCATTTTGGAAGAAAACAAGTGCTTCAGGATAGAAACTTCTCTATTAAATTTTTTAAAGTTAGTTTAAAGAGAAGGATTTTCTTTCCATCTATCAAACAACCCCTGTCCTTTTGACCTTACCTGTATGCCTCTTTACAAAGGGAAAAAGGGACTGTACCCCCAGCACAAGATTACAGACATTGCAAGCCTTTCTCATTTCACACCTATTTGACATCTATTATCCGCAGACATTTAAAACTGAAGCTCTTTTTGAAAGCAAGCTCAGCTCCAATGAGACACACACACCCTGCCTCTTTGTGGGAATCTATTCAGACAATAAAATGTGAATCATGTGGGGAAAAATAAATTGAACGCTAAGTATGATGATCTATTCTATAAACTGGGACTGTGTAAAGAAAAGCAGAGGTTCCAGAACATTCAATAGAGCAACTGCAGAATGTCACAACAAAGCCCTACAGCAGAACACAGCATCTCTCCACTCACCCAGTTGAAGAGCGAGCTTCCTTACCTCAGTAAATTCTGCCCAGCAGAAAAGCTAAGAAGACTAGAAGTCTTACACCTAGTACTATCTGTTTTGATCTCTTCCTCTCCAGCCAGCAAAGAAAAAGGGTGTTTCCTCACACATAACTTCGATGAGGCTCTGTTAGCAGAAGGGAAAGCTGAAATGGTCTTACTGGCTCCATTACAGACCTGAAACAAAAAAAGAGGCGCCTTTCCCCAGCCCCTCCTGCCCCCTTCACCTGCTACTATGGACTTAAGCATAAAAACCTTGAAAGCTGCATCCAGGTTTTCCCTAAAGACAGACTCCTATACTGAAGAAGATCAAAACCTTCAAGCTTCACTGAAAGACACCCACCTGTAAAGGATGGGGTCAGAAGCTTTTCTAGCCACTGACAGGAGCAGGCAAGTGGAGACACTCCAGAGCCCCACCAAGATGTCAGCAGCATAACTGGTCTCAAAGACCACATAAATTATCAGAGGATTCAGAAACTGCTCTCACATGTTACCTGCCTGCATAAAGGCAATTTATGAGAAACAGAACTGGATGGTCCTACATTTATAGGCAAAGACACTGATCCACTTGTTTCTGGGGAGTCCACAAGGGATTCCCTCAACAAGCAGTGGAGGCCGAGTGAAATGAGAAGTAATCTGTACAAAGTGTGTGATGTGAAGGTCCACATCTTCTCTTTTTCAGCTGTAGGCTGTATCCTACTAGGCTATTAAAGATGATTAGGAAAAGATGATCACATAACACAAGCCACATATCCAGAGCCAAGTATTCTTAATTAACATAGTGAAAAATGACTGAAGAGGAACAGGACCTTTACCAGGCCTTTCCCCTGCAGTGAGGAAGGATGCTCAAGCCACTCTGAAGTGAGACGGCTCCAACTGAAAGGTTTTCATTAAATATCTGTATATGATACACCAGATCTTTGATTAGGATCTAGCAGGAGGAAAAAAACTATTCACCTGTGGATCTTTTGCAATACAGCCAGCATCTCACAAAAAAGGAGGAACCTTGTTTTCTACCAATATTAATTCAGGGAAGTATTTCCTATTTTTTTGTTTAGGCTCCTGCACCAATGCAGCAACCTCCAGAAAAGCAACAAATTGTCCTGAAAAAAGATGGTTCCCAGAATGATGAGTGGCTCAGATTAAAAGCAATTGATATAAAATGGTTTGCAAAAAATATCCACTAGGAATAGCATGCATTTGCTCTTCAAAAAGGCAGAAACTCTCTTTCCCGCCCCCCCCCCCCCCCCCTTCCTGGGGTCATGAGGGAAGAACACATTTAAGAGACAACAACCTGTAAAGAAATCATCAGTTCAAGTACACATTCATTCACAATCAAGTCAAATCAAGATGGCTATTAACATCAAGACGGTTATATTATCAGGATGCAGGAAGTTTAAAAAAACCAAGAAGTCACATACTGTGCAAGTAAGTATACCTCTGCACCAGAATGACAGCTTCTGAGGGAGAACAAAACTTTCATGTAGAAATGAGCTGTGCAGACAATCCTTTCTTCCCTTTCCCTCCAATGCAGAATTATCAGTTAGATATAGCCTTTGCTTTCTCCCAAATTACTTGAGAAGACTGCTAACAGGGCAAAGGTATTCTGCTTGTAACAAACACATTCATCAGCAACCTGGTCTAGTGGAAGGTGTTTCTGTCCCTGACAGGGGGGTTAGAACTAGATGATCTTTAAGGTCCCTTCCAACCCAAACCATTTTATGATTCTGTGAGTCTATGATGTATCTATCATCAGACTTTGTGTGATAAAGTTTTTTTCCAAAATTCACTTAGAAGCAGTAACCTCAAGATACAAGTTGTCTAAAAAGACCTTTTTACAGAAAATCTAAACTGAGCATAATGTTTCCAATCATTTGTTGTTCATAGATTTGGTAAGTTGAATGTCATTACACAAGCAGAAGTTTTTGAATGCAAAAGAAGTGATGATATAAAAAAACTTTTCTTAATCATATTTAAATTAAAAGCTACACTATTCACTTGCTGCAATTTATAAATTCTATCTACAACAGGACTGGCAAATGTTATGTAAAGTACAACATGCCTATTCCAGGCATTGTAAGATCAATCTTCACTTCTTAAGTTGCATGAAAACTTTTAAAACCATCAAATGAGAACTGTTTACTAGACAGTAATTTATTTCTTTTTAATTTACTTCTTCCAGGAACAGTTTGAATCCAGTGTGACAACAATGCCCATAGTCATTACTTGACACCGTATGCAGCACTATTTCACTATTAATTTTGCTTCCACTTAGCAAAACTACTCCTTAAGAAATACAAAGTGCCAAAGCTGTCAGCTACAGAGCCAAGAACATAACTGAGTTGTCTTGACTTCAAGTCCAGCAACCTGTCCACTGAAACGTGTTGTGCAAGGAAGCACTCAGATTTCCTCCATTTCTGCCAAACAGAAGTCTCCCACCAAAACACCCCTGTAATAGGAAAACAGAGATCAACCTTCTCCCATTGTGGACATTTTAGCCTGCTAACAGATGGGGGAAAATTCCAGGACGGCAGAACTTGCATTCATTTCTCTCTCTCATTGCACTATGACACTCCAAATGCCTTCCAGGCTGCAAACCGAACGAGAATGCACTCCTATACAGAGCTGAGGAGATGAAAGACAACAACACTGTTTACCAGACTATTGAGAATATTAATCAACAACCACATCTAGGTCTTATTTGCATTGTAACCTTGTTACTAACATTCACAGCCTAATGCCCCAGATTTTCTAGTGCACAAAAATTGTTCAGAAAATAAGCCAAAGGAGGTGGGAAAAAAGTTGCATACACACAGAAGGTCTCCGCTGATCTGGAGCTTTGAAAAGCGTGCTTTTTAATTCAAAATATATCACTTGATCCAGCATACAGCATATCAGTAACAAACAATGCTTAAACGTAACAAAGGACATCACACAATCTGCTTATAATAGCAGTCCATGCATTCTTTGAATGGTTCACGTTAATGAAATAGCACCCCCAGCTGAAAGAATTTTTGCAGAAATTTAGCCAAGCACAGGAAAAAACACATCAAAATAGAGGCATGGGATTGGAATTTTGTTGATATTTACTTATTCTGCAATTCCAAAAACCTAAAGGGAATAGCAAGTAACCTGGACACTGAAAAGAAGCCAATAAAGAATATGCCATTAGGCATCCTTTTGCTGGATTACCGAGTAAAGCATATAATCTTTGAATAGTTTTATTTGTTTCAATGCTGTATTAAAGAAACAAATAAAAGTGGGAAGGCTGTACATATAAATATCTGAGTAATGTATACACTAGTGTCTTTGAGGAAAAAAATATGAAAAAAAAAAGGAACCATTTTTCAGAGAAATTTATATCTGTCCATTCCGGTAAGATAATGCCCTAGGAAAAATGTGTTTCCTGTATACTTAAAGCTAAACATTAACCAACTATATGGAAGACCATCAGAAGGTAGGACAAACGGAAACAAAGAAAGGGGAGAACTAGCATTTTCTTTAAACATTTTGAGTTCAAGTCAGAATTCAAGCAGCACCTCCAGGTCCAGTAGTTTTCCAGCCACTCTTCCCCCAGCCTGTAGCGCTGTGTGGGGCTGCTGTGACCCAAGGGCAGGACCCGGCACTGAGCCCTGTTGAACCTCACAGGAATGGCCTCGGCCCATCGCTCCAGCCTGCCCAGGTCCCTCCGCACAGCCTGCCTGCCCTCAAGCAGATCAGCACTCCCCTGCAACTTGGTGTCACCTGCAAACTCACTGAGGGTGCACTTGATCCCCTCTTCCAGTTTATTGATAAAGACATTTAACAGGACTGGCCCTAGTACTAACCCCGGGGGAACACCACTTGTGACTGGCTGCCCACTGGAGTAACTCCGTTAACAACTCTTCAGATTTAGCCATCCAGCCAGCAGCAGGGAAATAAAGGCAACACAGAAAAACCAGGAAACTGAAAGTTTCTGAGTGGCTTTAAAGATACTTAAGACTATAAGAAAATACATTCTCCCCTGCTTTTTATTCCATCTTTGATAAAACAACAGATTACTACCCTTATGCATACACTTTACCTTAGTATGTCCTGATAACTATTAACGGGTCGTGTATCTTGTCTGCCTACATTCTAGAAGAAACATTTATAAAGGCTTTTCAGGTGTTAATATAATACTAGGATAAAGTCTGATAAAATAACTATTTTAAGATATATTAATAAAATTGTATTTTTATATACATATATACACATACTAAATATATCTGCCCTGGTAGCATAGAAGAATAGAAAGAAAGCCGGCTTCTTTCCCCGCCCCCCGCCCCCATTCATGTTGCATATTGAAAAGGCATACAAGCACCAGGAGCTGCATTTCCACCTCCTACTGAATTTGCAGGACACTTAGAAGTCTAGAGGAGATCAGCAAAACAAGCAGGAAATCTTGTATTTCAGAAGAAACCCAACAAGTTTTTGACAAATTATTTTTGTGCAATGCAGACAATTCGTGCAAGCCAGTAAAACTTGGGAGCCAAGATTCTAGGTGTACAACTCACCACTAATCCAGAGAGACACTAGATGGTGCAGTGATGCTGCAACTGAGGCACACACCACTTCCCCCTCCGTCAAAAGAAGTTAAACACTCAGGCTGTTGCTTTGGCACACAACATAGTATTACTGCTCTGAAGAACAAGACTCAATAGTACACAGTATGTTCATTTATTTATTTATTTATTTCTCAAACAGGTTGGCATGAGTGATTTTTATAAATACAATTTCTGTAAGTTAAAAAAAAAATAATCTTAGAAAGGCTTAACATCTTGTTAGGCCAAAATCCTATTTCTACACTTTCAGACTGAAAAAAAAAAATAATTACAGGAAATATGCTGTTAAAGCAAGGTGTTAGATGGCTTTTTTGTCTCTTTAATCTCAGGCACATATCCCATCATCAGTCAAACAGACTGTTCTTTTTCTTTCTCTCTTTAATTTTTTTTAAATTCCAGCTTTATTAGGTTTAAGTGCCTTTCCACTACAATTATTTCAGGAATCAATTGTGCTGCTTATACAAAGCAAACAAACATATTCCCCAAGCAGTTTTATGTTCTGAAAAGAGAGAAACATCTGGTAGTCTAAAGATAAACCATGTATATTACCCATCAGTCACACCAAGACACCACGGAAATGGGCAGTGGAAAAATTCTAAACACGACTTTGAAACGAGTTCTACATGACAGTTACACCTAAAGCTAGAAGTGCTACATTTCAGCACTAACAATAAAAAGGAGAATTATGGTTACGTTTCTGGAGTTAAGCTTTTTTTCCAGACTACCTTTAGCCTGAACACAGGAAGGTTACACTTTCAAGAAGTGTCCTTTAAAGTCCTGGTTTTGCTGACATAAAGGCATGTTTTCTCATTACACCAGAAAAGTCAAGCACCACACACACTCCCCAGAATTCTCTAAAATACATTCACTTATATTTCACAGTACTTGTGAACTCTGCGAGTAAGAGTAACAGTTAAACATTTCAATTTGGTGCGCAGAAATTCCTTAGGATGGTGTGGTGCCTTCTAAAAACTGTGCTACTTACTGAAAATCTATTTTTTTAACATCTGTCTGTTCCCTCTATAATTACTGAAAATGGATAAATGCAAAAGCAGCCACCGGAACTGCTTTGCTGGTATGCTACCAGGAGCAAACGCTTATTTACTTACCAGGGGTGGGAAGAGGGGAATGGTGCAAAGGGCAAAAAGCGGTATTTACCCAGCAGAGTGTAACAAATTCAGAACACGAAACTCAATTTACAACTTCACATGCTATACAAATTTAAAATATACATGCAAAACTTCTAAACCTTTCTGGGATGAGGTGGAAGACACAAATGGAGTAGTTTACACTTGTTACAGCTGAATTCCTCTGAGCTTAGACGCATACATATGCAAAACAGTACAACATCTCATTACAAACAAAACCAAAGTTTATTCAGAGGGGGGAGGAGGGAGCAGGGAGTGGGAAAAAAAGAAAAAAGAAACTGAATCCAAAACACAGCTGCAAGTTACACAGGTCCTACCTACCGAAAACTCAGATCTCATAAAAATATAGCTTAGATCTATATAAGGAGGAAGTTCCCTCCACTTTTGCCGAACTATAGTTCTGTCATTACCTTGGTGAAACTACGCTGCAATTGTTCCGGTGCTTCCCCCAACAGGAAGCAACCAATTGTTCAAAATTTGTGAGGGAACAGTTTCAAGTGAAATACAACATTGCCATTTTGGGGAAGAAAACAAATCATATTTTGCCCCCGCAAAATTAAACTCTTTTATTTTTTAAAAGACAGTTTCTGTCTCTTGAGAAATAACACCCCCCATGGGACTGAACATTTTTTTAATCAAAGTTCTCTTTCTTTTCACACTTTGCCTCACAGATGGAAGCCAGAAGCTGTTTTTCCCAAGTGTTCTGGGATGTGCAGCACCAGTCCAGCAGAGGTGCATTTATTCTCCCATAGGTGTTGAAGGGGTTCTAAAGAAAAGAATAAACTCCTGGGCATGGCATGTGCACAATCTTGCAATGATTTCCCCACCACTTCTTTTTCAAAAACACAGCAAGGCTTCAGGAGATAAAAACTTAGAAGCTAAGCAATTTCAGTTAAAGATCAAAATTATCTAGATAAAAAGCTGACAGATCAATTATACTTGTCTATGTAGCTTATGAATATACACACTGGAAAGTGAAGGGTTTATTTTTCGGGTTTTTTTCTAAATGGTTTTCCTAGATTTTCAGCTTACACAGGCTAAGGGTCTGGTAATTTTTTTTGTATACAATACAAGAAGCTAACACCACTGAAGGGACTGCAGGTGAACTGAACCAATGCCAGCTTTAAAGGCTATCTCTGACTTAACCATCCCACATTCACTTTAACTGTAAAACCTAAGATTTCTTTCCAGTCACACTGCTTCTGCACCTTCTGCTCCTTAAGAAGCCCATGCAAATGCGGTCTGATAATCAAAGTGCTTGAGCAGTTTGTGAATAAGCTAAGTTCAACAGGACCACTTTGTGCCTGACATCATTAAAAAAAGAATAAAAATGTTTGTTCTGATGTACTTGCAGTATCAGGATTTGACAGGGAGGTAATTTAAACTCACCAGGTGTGCATAATCCATTTCATTATGCTAGATAATCTAACAAAATAAAAAAATAAAACTGAAAAATATAAATGCAGCTACCTTTCCTTAAGTGTCTCATTTCAGAATCGGCTATTGTCTGCAACCAAACATAGCTTTTACTCTTATAGCATCTTAAGATAAAAAAATTGAAAGAAAAAAACTCAGAGCACTTACATGGTCCAAAGCACTGATTACAATTTTATTCAACTTCAGTGATATACCTTCTACTGCTACTGTTTTTGAATGTTTTAGCTTCCTGCAGAAGTGACCAACTCTATCATCCAGGGACTGACTACTGATAAGAAACGGTATTTTGGCCTATTCCACAGTCCTTACAGACTCTCTGATTGCATAAACTTTGTTATTCAACAACGACAGCTCCCAAATCTGTGAAAAACAAGGTGGGTACCTGTCTACTGCTTCCTGTAACTGTTTTTTAAAAGGCCAATTAATTGCTGGGATACAATCCAATCAGGTCAGAATTCATATTTAATCACCCAATTATAACGCAAGACATTTCAAACAATGGTACAATTGTTAGTTTCTGAGCTTATTCCCAACCAAACTGGATTTTTTTTCCCCTGTTAAGGTTTCTAGTATCCTTTGTTCTAACTCTATTAATAGAAGAGTGATATGCTGTATTCTAGGAAGCATTTTACTTTTGTTCAAGCATTCCTGTGGCAGTTGTCACATTAACTTTCTTTTCTTGGCTGGTGGAAATAAACCTGAACAGTGTATAATGCATAAATTTTAATGGTACATTTGACCACATCTACGACTAAAACCCCATAGAATTCACACAATACAATGTCTTTCATATAGATGTCAATGCCATATCACAAATTCATACAACTGTCAATGACATACCACAAACCTCACAAAACATAAATTTCAAATAGAAGGTCACCAATACAAAGGGTAGAAAAATAAAAGCTTCAAATGCATTTACATGTCCATAACAGTAAGAATCTAATTCAATTTTCTGTTAAAAAAAAAAAGTTTTAAATTGTCAATCCAAAAGATATCAAATCTCTGTAAAATTAAGCTGTTCTGAGCTTGAAGGCATATGTTCAGCATCATTCAGATACATGCCACAACAAACAGCTTGATTTATTAGCCAACTCTTAAGTGCTTCTAGTCACATTCATCGTACCTCTCTGCATTCCTTTTCTTCTACCACCGTACTCCTGCCTTCAAGGTCTTAAGCAACTCACCTCTCCCTCTCAAGATGTCTCAACAGCCTACTCAGTCATGCCAGAAAGCATTGCTGAAGTTTGCTTCTAAAATTTAAAGTCTTGCACATACATCAAATGATAGCAAAACCTGTTGCAAAAAGGAATTCAGTAATTCTTCCGTCATCCATACAGTGGATGCATGGATGAAAATGCAAACCTAGGGATTGCATTTGAAGGGTTTAGGTCCACAAGCATTACACTGATATTCCTCCCAGTACATTTGGAAGAAGAGGAAACAAAAATAAAAGTCACCAAGCTCCTCCCAACATCTCAATTACCCTGAGAGAGTGGGTTAAACCAGCTGCAACCTGCTTCAGTAAAACACATTCAGAATCCCTTTGCTCACAGCAAACTTTCCTCCTCAGGGCCTCTGAAGGAGTGTAATTGCTTTTTCAAACAATAAAACTAATTGTAAATGCTCCCCACAGCTCTGTTTTTTTCTGGGCCAGCATCACCAGCAACCTATCATTCCATATAAAGTTGGGTTACACCAAAACTGACAATGTTGACACTGATAAAACACTGAGGTAAGATGACAACAGAAGGGCAAACGAAAGCAATAAAATTCAAGTATTTTCCATTCTCAATCCTTCTGCAAGGTCAGATGTGAGGCTGAATTACCTCATGCAGTTATGTACTAATGCATGACTTCGCTAACATCTAGACATGTTGTTATAAAGAATATTTCAAACACACTCCTCCCAACCTATGTAGAAATAATTATTACCAATAGCATTAATGACAGCAGTCAACTAATAACCAATACATCAGCAGAAGGGATGGGGGATTGAAGTCAGCTGCCCCTTTTCTTTAGTATCCAGATAATAACTTTCACTTGGTAGATTCATTCCCAAAGCACTAATCCCAGTTTATCTGCAGCCATTCTTTCCTCACTTGAAAGGATGCCAGCAGAACAATTTGAAACTAGAACCCTTGATGCAATCTTTCTACCAATCAACACTTCACATACATGCACTGTCAATGTAATGAACTTCAGGATTCACTCGAACCCTTAAATGAAACCAAAAAGACACATTGCTATGAAATAGTTCCATTTCCACTGAACTGTGAACTGAAGTACACAAAGAATAAAGCTGACCAGAACACAATCAGTGAGTGGTGGAATAAATTTTATTCCTCTTTTTGTGACTATTAAGTCATTTTCATAAATCACATGAGGCTTTGAAAAGAACTGGGAAAGAAAAACAAGAGAGTTCTTCTGTATATATGGCTCAAAGGAAATTAAATATCTCAGAATCATTAAGGTTTAGAAATGCTTCCATTAAGTTAGCACCCAGAGCAAAGCTCACCTTGGTAGCAACTGAAAGTTCATTCTCAACTGAGATTTGGAACAGAAAGTTTTCTTCCTTTTATGTGGTCTGAGCCACATAAAAGAGCATTACATGCTTCAAGGACCTTCTGACAAACAAAGCAGAAGCAAACCATGACTAAGTGTTCTGCTTCTTTCCCATTCAAAAGAAAAAGAAGTTAGGTACCTGCCTTACAAGACAAACCAGCCTTATGAAAAGGCCAGAAATTTTTTAGCCCTTTTCAAATTGTTATGATCCAAGAGTTTTAGTCCGTCATTATTGCTGCAGACAACATTAGGAACATATCTACTGGCTTCTACAGGGTAAGGCAGGAAAAAAAAAAAACCACACAAACTTGGAAAAGAATGGAAAACTAAGTCAAATTATTACAACAAGACAGAGAAGTTAATACATAAACTTCTGAATGAATTAAATTCTACAGTATAACACCACAGCAACACTAAAATTAAGAAGGCACTATAATAAGCTGTTAAACAAAAGAAAAGCCACATAGAAAATGACAAAACATACTCAAGGCATACCGATATGTCAGGCTAGATTACAAGTATTTCACATACACCAAAGGGTCATCAAAGACTGATGCACCAACAATACTGTAGTACCGGGCTTGTCACGTTTTACTAATAGCTTGACAAGTGTGTCTGAGGCACATGACTGAAGATCTCCACAACTTCTTCCCCCATCTTAACCTATTTTTAAAACTTTTATGTGTACTGGGCACTGTGCACGAATAGCTAGGGAAGCATACTTCCCAAAGGGGAACAGAGTGCGTAGCAGCTATTGTAAATACTCTGCAATCAGCAGCATGTCTTTAAAAGTCTGACATGAGGGTTTTTTGCAGCCTGACCTACTGTAATACATTGTACCCAAGTAAAGTAAATGCAAGTAAGTATTGTCAACTATCAGCAACTGAAAGGGAGTTCCTGCTAAAGTACTGGGTCAGGAACAACATCTGGGCTTGCAAGACTTTCAGGAAACTTTAAATGCTAGAAAATAAAAGTTTACAGGCAAACTGTAATCATTATGTAGCTGCAGATCAAACAATGCAAGTACAATTCTACACAGAAGCAGGAGTTCTGATGGCATCAGCTAAGAAGCACATACACACATGCTACCAAACACCTATGCTACTGTCATTTCAACTGCTTTAAAATGTATCGACTTAATTCTATAAACAGAATAACGAAAACCTCTGAGCACTTTTTATTTCTGTAATAAATATCACTTAGGAAAATAAAGTAATAAAAAATGTGAATTGTTCCTCATGCTGTTCTGCAACTCTTTAAAAAGCTTCTGAAACACTGATTGAAGAATCCTTAGCCCTGACCACTAGAAGAAACCCATGCTATCCAGCAGATTTTTGCAGTGCTGGAAGAGCGATCAGTGCCAAGTGTTGACCCTGGCAGCAAGCTGTTCAGTTCAGTCCAAGGCAACAATTTGCCTCTCACAGCTTTGTTTGCAGAGCCTGGAATGACAGTCTAGCTGGACATCCTGCACTCTCTCCGAAAAGCTCATACTTACTAAGTGACTCCTAAGGGGTGGGTGTCTGAAATGCTTTCCTATCACAGAATAGGCATGCACATGGCAAGCTGAGTATGTGCATTATTAAGTAAAAAATAAATAAATAAATAATGGGTAGATATATAATTTCTTTCAGCTGTGTAAGGAAGCTGTTTTATCACTGCTGGTTTGTTTGGGTTTTTTTTTCAAGACTTTCTCCTTCTTGGTATTGTTTTTTTTTAACACAAATAATTTATCCAGAATTCGGTTGTGAAACACTAATCTGATATTGTTAATCAAATCTAAGGACTCCATCAGCAGAATATGTAAAAATATATTGCTCTCTGATTATTTAACAGGGCAAACACAAGGCACAAACACCTGGAAAGCTGACAATCATCTACCTGCTTAGTTAACTGCTACTACCATTGTAGGCCTTCAAGGAACATTTTCACCTTTATTGTATTATTAAGTTACTGGATAGAGATGCCTGAAGGGTTCATGAAAGCTACTCTCCAGCTGTTTAGTAAGTTAGATGATGTTTTATTCTTACGTAGTATTAAGAATAATTGCATGTATATATTAGTTTCCACTGCACATTCTAGCTAAGATGCATTCAGGTACATAATTCTGCCTTAAGGCTGGTCTTTGCACTACATGTCTGTCTTATCAGCATGGATCACAAAATTCTTGGCGAGTTCTTCATTCTGATGGTAAGAAATATATTCCAAATACCACATTAAAATACAAAGTGATTTTAAGTTCATCTGCAATTTTAACACAGTCATGAATTATACTACACTATTTGGCTCATAAACCATATACAGTTCAGGTCACTCAAAAAAAGATTCCTGCAGCATTAATGATGTCAGCTTCCCAAGAAAATACTGCAACTTACCACTTTCTGTTACACACAGGACTCCAGAAATGTTTCCAATGTCAGCTGAATCCTCATTTGTCTAATAGTTCCAATAATCACAGGTTGTGAAAAACAGAATCCTTAGTATAGTCTAAATTTTATATTGTTTGCATAGCCTCATTAAGAAGAGGAAACTAGAAATCATAGCTGCAGTATCTCTCCAATCATTTTTCTGTGTTTTTCTACAAAATAATGAATGAACTGTTGTCTTTTATAGAAGAAACAGAATTGTGGCCTTATTAGTAACTATAATGCAAGGAATAATAACCATCGCAGGAGCCACAGTGACAATTCTCCCTACTTAAGTTCAGTACACAGAAGACCCATCAACTTTCTCAGTCTCAAACAATAGGCAGGAGGAAAGATCGGACAAAGCTCCCTTTTTGCTGACAGAGAAGCTGTCACTGAATTCATAAGCCAACACAGCCTACTTCTGCTGGACTGCATGGACTCACAGCTGTGAAACAAAAAGAAGCTCCATCCAAATGGTTTAATTCCTATTTCTTTACACGAAAGGCAGAGCCTAAAACAACTTGAAGAAACCTCATACACTCAGTGGAGACCTGACAACCCACACTTTTTATCAAGCCAACAAGAACGTTGTCAAAAACTTCAAAAGGGCAAGAATTCCACCAACATGGATAGCAAGTCCAAGAAAGTTGCTAGATACTGCAAAGTCTCTTACCTCAAG
The DNA here is from genome assembly GCF_023638135.1 of Falco biarmicus. Taxonomy (NCBI): domain Eukaryota; kingdom Metazoa; phylum Chordata; class Aves; order Falconiformes; family Falconidae; genus Falco; species Falco biarmicus. The sequence goes on along the minus strand of NC_079311.1, from coordinate 48,431,087 downwards.
AACCACTCCATACTCACGATGATTTTGTTTAAATGAAGTATTAAGTAATAGCCATCTAAAGTGTACATCTGTAACTACAAGATCTGTAACTACTACAACTCATATATGCAGAATCAGGCTTTCCATCCAGCTCAGGTCAGCACATTTAAACCCCACCCCCAAGAGACCCCTGCAAGGCAAGTCACCAAGGCACTGTCATGGATATTTACAATTCTCTCACCAGAACCATCAGCAAATGATTACATATACTTACTAAATGTACTGCAGCAAAACAAGTGTCAAATACAATGGGATCTTGTCAAAGAGCTTACAAGATTGATTCAGAAGAGGGGAAACAGGTAAGTACAGGAGAGGATGAAGATAACAGAACAAGAAGGGTGAAGTAAGAGTGGGATAGTTACCCAGATCAACTACACAACCTCGGTGACCTATTAAAAAAAACACAAACCCAGCATCAAAAGAAACCTCAAACCAACCAAACAAAAAAAACCCCTAAGCAAACAAACCCCAAACCAGCTAAACAAAAAACCAACCCAAAACCACACACTCTGGAAATAATCACATAAAAGAAAGTATCAACTAGTAGCTCACTGATGGCCAATAAATACCTGCAACATGTGCAACATGGGACACTGGCTAACACACACACAGACCCCATACAAAAAAAAGTAAACTTACAGCACTAATTGTTCTACGTGCCACAAAACAAACTATGAGGCACAAATAAATTCTGTTTATGGCTTCCACTCACATTTTAGTGGGGGTGGGGGAGGTGACTACAGATAAATTCAGTCTCCTGCACGCTGGCAAGCACACCAAATGTCTCTCCAGTCCTGGCAGATGCTGCTTGCTACTCCTAGGTGCTTCGTAGCTATATTGATTACTGCAGTTCAGCAACAGGTGAAGGAAAACAAGTTTTCTCATAAAAAATGAACGGGGTAGGGGGGAAGCAAGGGCCAGGAGGAGATTTTCTTTTTCAAATTTAGGATTTTGGTTCTCGACAGGTACAGGGAAATTTTCGGTTAAGAAACGGACTTGCACCCTGAGCTCAACCTGCATTTAAAACATAACATTATGTTTTGTCTCCAGTGTTGGAGGCCTTACCCAGGCACCCGAGCGGAACTCGCCAGCCCCTGCCCACCGGCTCAAACCTCCCCGCTCCCATTTTACCGAAAAAACCACGGGATACCCACCGCCCTTCGGCCCCAGCAGCCCACCGGCCGGCCCGCGGCGGTGGGAAGGCGGGATCACACCCGCAGCCCGCCCCTACCTGCCCCCCGCCCCACCGGGGCCGCTTCTGCCCCTGCGGGACGGGTGGTCCCGGACGGCTCGGAGGCGCCGCGGGCTGAAACACACGCTGACACCGGTAAGCGCCACACGCACGCACCGCTCCCCACGCGGTGCCACAGCCGCCCCCTCCTCCGCCCACCGCCCGGCCCCCGCGGCAGGACCCGGTCCAGCCGCCGAGCCCCTCCCTCGCCCCCTGCCGCGACGGGGTCCCGGCCGGGGGACACTACCACGACCGGGGCGGGGGGTGCCGGCGAGCGAGCCCGGCGGGAGGAGGAGCGCGGTGGGCGAGGGGGAGGCTACCGACCTGCTCCGCCCCCCCTGCGGGCTCCCGTGGTTCGCTCCCCGCGGAGCCCTGCGTCGCTCCCATAGTAACATCGCCGGCCGCTCCCGCCCGCGGCCCCGGGCACGCTTCTCCCCCGCCTCGACCCCGCTGCCCGGGAAGGGCCGAGGGAGACCGGACAGGCCGCTGGCCGGGGAGCGGCGTGGGTGAGGGGCTGCGCCGGAGGCCGGCGCGGCGGGGGCAGCCCGAGCCCGCCGGGGACAAAGCCGGCACTGAGGAGCCCGCCACAGAGCGACTTTGTACTGCCGGGCCCGGCCGCCCCCCGCGGCCAGCCAATCGTGCCTGCAAACGCCCCGGGGCGGCGAAGAAACATTTTCATTCTCCCTGGGATGAAAAGAATTGTTATTCTCCATTTACAAAAATATTTCTTGTGCTCTTGCCCTTGGCAGCAGCCAGTAGCTGACGCCTGTCACATGGTAAACGGGAGACGGGCCCCATGGTCCAAACCTGGGCAGCATTTCTGACGCGAGGACAGTATCCACAGCCCTGCTTTGTCAAACAGAAACACACCAGTCACTGCTACCTTTTCTGTTTGGGTGGCTTTTTTTAGAAGGACACTGATTTGAAAATTCCCACCCCGCACCCCGATGGCCTTCCCTGAGTCCACAGCCTCGGCTGCGTTTCCTTCCCAGAAAGAGCCCTTCCACATCGGACTCAAAGCCAACACTGCTGCTATTAATTCAGAGGCTAAATTGCTTTGTTTTGAGGCTGTAATTACATATTCTTAAAAAGCATGTTCTTAAGGTAACAGCATTCTTGAGAGCTTGCAGAGATGACTGGCTGTTAAAAGCACTAGGGAGGACAAGAGTGGCAGAAGTTCAACCACACACTTGTATTCAGAAATAAAGATTTCTTTCCCAGTGCTACTGTCTTCCTGGGGTTGTATTATGTTGGGTGGATGAGTCAGTACTTTAATCAGCTCCTGGAAGAAAGAAACTAAGAAAGAGGACAAACTGTAAGGGAAGAACTTTCTTAAGCCAATGCTGTAAAAAAAAGAACGCAAAACAGCATGTTACTTTGTATGGCCTGCCCTCAAATCTGAATACAAAAAGGCAGAAAATTGCCGAAGTACAAACATTGCTCTTCTTTCATCTTGTCCTTCCTCTCAGTTTTACAAGTGAATGATACCATCCAACATTCGTTGCAACACTAGTAGTCCAGTATACAACCAAAGTCAAGACCACTTGGAAAAATGAAGTGCAGAGGGGCAGGCTCTTCACACACACGGCATTCTGTGATAGCATATGGCATCAAGAATTTCTCTAGGAGACACAGCAGGGAAAGTGCTCCACTGAGCACTTCTGCCCATCTCCGCAATCTGGAGGCACTTTCCTAAAGAGCTGGTGCTGTCTGGAAACATCAGCATAAGACACTGTGCCACAGCATCAGCAGAGAAAGCCACTGTCTAATACTTACCTCCACGAATTGAGAAGACACGATGAAAACAACATGATCTAGTTTTCACTTTGCTACAATATGGTAAGATTTTGCTGCAGATGACTATGTAGTTTTAGATGCAAGATCAATTTTTGCCTTTAGCCAGCTGGCAATACACTTTTCCAAAGAAAACCTGTCAGAATTAGGGTGGGACAGGGAAAATAGAAGCCACTGCATCCCTGTGACTGCAGTCTCGTAACACATATACCAATAACATGGCAGCACAAAGTAGGGCACCAGCCTCTTACAGCTGCCCCCCTCCACACAGGCTCTGGCAGAAGATGAAGCACTATCACCCGATTCCCCCACCAGACACAGCCCGCTGGGGAGCGCAGGTGGTACCAGTCAAACCAGTGTAAGGGTCTGCCTACCCTGACCAAGGCTAAGGAGGACTACGTCTTGTTCCAGATGAAAGCTGTGGCTTGGGCTGAAGCCTCTTTTTGGCATGTTCTGTGACTTTATCAAAGCCATGTGTTGTTATCACTAATAGTGGGGTTATCAGGCTATACTTCCCTAAGCTGTAGGGCAACAACCAAGGCTAACACACTTAGTTAGGTTGAGGTAAGTGTAACACAAATGCAGGAACTGACCACAGTTATGCGAGCAAAATAGGCTGGTTTTCAATCTCTTACCACAAATCATCACCTGGGAAGGGCCTATCAATTTGTCTCCATTCAGTTTCCTGCAATAACAGATGGAAAACAATCCATGTGGGCTTATCAAAATTTTTCCCACGTTTGTCCATAAAATGTAGCACTTGTAAGAGTACAGAGGACACATATTTCCCTCCTTTGTCTCTTCTCAAACCAAACAGCTACTCCACCAGGATGGGCAGATAAATCATTCCATACCAGCCTGCAAATGCAAGCAGCAAGTGACCTCTAGTGCTCATGCTCACAGTAGAGCTTGGCCAAGTGCCCAGATGCCATACGCGATGCCATGGACCATGTAACTATTAACATAATAACAATTTACAAGTTAGTTATCCTGGAATTCAACCCCAGAGAACAGACTTTCAGGCCTTCCCTGGTACTTTCTGCCCCTTGACTGAGCTATCCTCCCAAGGTGGATATGCAGGTAGGCCTTACAGGGAGAGGCTGATGCCACCTAAACTGAAAATGGCAGGATACAAAACAGGAGCGAAAAGAGCTGCAGGAACTTCTCTGGCACCACAGGTTCCTGCCTCCTGTGCCAGGAAAAGAGAGACTAGGTACTTGAAGCACCCCATTCACCTAACAGCTATTCCACAGGAAGACAGCATCCCCATTCTCTTCCCTTGTAAGCCAAAGGAAAACAAAGCCAAACCCCTAAATTGCAGCTCAAAGCAGCGCATCTTTAAGCGTGTAATTAGATAATACTTCTCCCGACTCAGCTTCTCTTGAACCCATAAGACCATCCATTGTGGATCACAGGTGACTATACAGAATACTACAAACTAGCCAAAACTGACCTGGGACAGCAGCACAAGCAGAAGAGAGGCAGGAGACCCAGCAAAATGGTCTGCTCTATCTATGCTGGTCTCTGTGCACTTTAGCATTTGAAAGCACGGCTGCATGCACTTATCTCTCATTGTCTCCCCTTGAAATGGGAGGTGCAGGTACAGTTGTAGTTGGCCCTGGAAGGGATACTGCATCATGAAGAGTAAAGGCCGGGTACCAACACCCTTTTTTTTTTTTTTTAACCAAAATTACACAAATTGGGCTATAAATGTGCAGCTCTGTCATCTGCAGTGTTTAGGACCGGCTATTCTGCATATGCAATCACTGTACAAAGCAGTATTATGTGCAGGGGATTTCATGAAATGTTATGTAGGTGTGCAGAGATTTCAAAATTAACTTCCATGGAAAGATTAATTGGTGTTAACTCTGTGAGAAACATGCAAATAACTTCTAGTGAGCACATTTCCCATTGAGGTTTTCAGTTTAAGTAATCAAGGCAGACATAATTTGCCTACAATCAGATTGAATCTACGGTCTGTGTAGCACTAATTTAGAGATCATTTGCTGTAGCTTGAGTCATGCAAAACCTAGGACGTATTCCATAAATTATCTAACGCTACTGTGAATGAAGCAGTGCTGCTTCCAGCACCAGCAGAGGAAACACCCACTTAACAGTACACTACAGGATGCAAATTTAAAACAAGCAGCTGCCTCTCACAGTTATTCCTGCCAACCAAATATGGCTATTCAGCAACTTCCCTGCAGCAACCAAGATTGGTTACCGATTGGTGATTCAGGTTCTCTCCACCTCCTCCCCACCATCAAGTGTTTTAAGTGGCCCTTTGGACAATCAGTTCCTTCTCTTCTTTTTTTAAATGTTGAAGTTCAACACTTAGTAGTGCTGCTAGACAGCATGGCAAACAGGCAGCCTCCTTAAAGAACTGGGAATTGATTTCAGCAAGAGATATTGGGAATGCGGGCTGCTAGTCCAGTTGTTGGAAGTCTGAACAGAGATGTCAGCTTTGCTTTTGTTTTTAAGCAGGTGTTCATGATCCTCTGATGAAAGGCACTGTATAAGTTTCTAAAAATACCATGCTGCCAAACAGCTTTTCCCCTTTCCCTTCCAGGCAATCTCTTTAGACTGCTGTTTGTCATCAGCCTGCAAAAATCACACAAATCAGTCAGCCCAGTCCTACTTAAATGATTCAAAAATCCAGTTATGTCTGCTTCTTTACCCAGTAAGCTGGGCCCTAACAGAGTCAGCCTTCAGGGTTAGAGGATGTGTAGGTAGTTGACCTCTGACTCTCAAACTGCTCAGGAGCTACATATGGTCAAATATGTCGCTGAGGTTGTCACATGTATGGCACAGTAATCTTAACCTCTGCCTTGGGGGGACTGAAGAAGAGAAGCCATGAATACTATCATGGGCACTTGTCACCATGTGTAGAACTGAATCCAATGGAGGGCCACCAAGATGGTGAGGGCTGAAGCACTGGCCCTGCAAGAGGAGGCTGTTGCAGCTGGGCTTATTCAGCATGAAGGATGGCTTTGGGACATCTAACAGCAGCTCACTGGTGCTGACGGGAGGAGACTGAGGAGATGCAGCCAGGTTCTTAACAGTGGTGCATCATGAGAGGATCAGAGAAAATGGGCAAAAGTTCAACCAAGACAGATTCAGATGGCCATAAGGAGAAAAATTTTTTGCCATGAGCGCAGCCAAGCCAAGGACCCAGGGCACAGAGAGGCTGTACTGTCTCTTGTCCTTGGGGGTTTTCAAACCCCAGCTGGGTAAAGCTCCAGGCAACCTGCTCTGATCTCACAGCTGACCCTGTTTTGGGGAAGAGGTTGGGCTAGAAACCTCCTGAGGTTTGCTTCCAGCTGAATTAGACTATCATTCCTGGGTTACTGCATGACTCAAGTGCCAGCTTAAAGCAGAGCAACATGTTCATTATCCTGCCCCTTGCCTCCACTTCTGAAGTACAGCTTGCGATTATCCAGCATAAAGATTCTGGCAGGCAGCTTGCAGGATCCGGTATGTAGGCCACCTCTGGTCTAGCGTAAGGATGCACAGCCATACGCACTTTCCAAGTTTCAAAGCAGCAATCCTAAGGCTGTTATTTTAGAAAGCACAGATGTCCTGGAAGAAACAGAGCCCCCAAAAAACACAGCATCCCACACTTAATACATATTTTTCCCAGGGTAACCAACAGTACAAAATCCTCTGTGGGTCAACTGGCCACCTATTCTGATGTTCTCATGGTAAGGTGGTGGTTTTTTTCTTTTTTTAAACCTAGACATACAGATTTACCTAGATACTTCAAATCAACAACATTTTAAATGTGTAGGTAATGATATACAGCAAGCAGCAGCACTGTCATAATTGGTTTAGAAACTCAATTTCAAGTTCACAAGAAGTAAAAAAATCTTTACTGTAACAAACTGTTTATGCTGAACAACTAGGAACAGCTCTAGAGATATTAAGAGTATGAAATACAGTAATAGAATGTATTTTTCTCAACAGTTTTGAAATTTTAATCATCACTTCTACTAGATCTCACACATCACAGGTTTATTCTGCTAAAAAATGGCAGACCACTGTTTATCATGTTTTTTGCTGCATCTTTGCAAAGAATATGCAAATTAGAAGACACAGATGTATAGCATATTTCACAGGATAGATAAAAAGCCACATGAGAATATGCAGAGGTGTTTGATACAGTCAACAAAAATGATAGGGGGGAGAATGAAGAAATACATATTTATTCTAAACACATTTTCACCTTGCAATGTTTTAAACTACACTGCAGAATCCTGAAAATTACACTGGTAAGGCAAGCAAATGAAACAGTGTAACCTATTGCTACAGAGCGCAACAGGGACTCAGCAGTGACTCTACCTGAACACACACACCCCACTTCCTCTACCAACTATGCAAACTGAAGCAACTTTCTTTGGCATAAACACTCTGACCTCTATTAATTTCAGAAGCTACAAAAGCTAGTACTATTATTCTAAAGAATTAAATAACGAAGTAGTTTAAACAGATCCAAATCACACAAGTGTGTACTGTTTTTCTCCTCAAACACCATACAGAAGCATTTATCAACATTTCAAAAGGAAAACTCTTCCCCACCCCCAACTTGTTCATTTTAAACAAAAGGCACCACATCGTGCACATTCTGTTTGCACATTCATTTTGCTTACATCTCATTTCCTTCCTCTCCTCTCCACGCTTCTTGACTACTCCTTGCAAGGCTATGAAACAATCCTCTGCTTTTAGCAATCTATCTGCCTTCCCTCACTGGAAGTCAAGCCCTACAACAAAAACTTTACTATGGCAATCAACTGTTACGGCTCAAATTAATTAAGACAACACAGTAGCGAAAACAAAGATCCCATTCTCATTGAGATCATTATAGTTATTAAGAACAAGTAAAAGAATATGCAGAATGCACAAGCCATACACAAAACTTATTTTTTTTCTGATACAGAGGTTAATTTAAAAAACAAAGATCCAGACAGCAGTTCTACAGCCAAGTTAGTCCTTTAGAGCACTAAAACTATGCTTCAAAGCTCTGCCTCTCCCCATCCTATTTATACTGGCAAACCTCTGGCTGACAAGCTCATTAAGAAACAAAGCAGTTCTGCAGCCCTATTCAGTAATTGCGAGGCCTCAGCTAGGGGACTGTGTTCACTTTTGGGTGCTGTTTTTCAGAAAGGACTCAGATGAGCTCATGAGAATCCATGGGAGAATAGTGAGAACAATCATCACGGAGAAAGCGGATGGACACAGCCTCAGCACACAACTCATGGGAGCCCACGGGCAAGGTGGCCAGATGCAGCTTCTGAGGCATATTTCTCTGGTGGATATATGGTTCTGAAGTTTCTTTTGCTAAGAGTTGGGCTTGCAAGTATCTACACTCTCTGGTGGAAGGTTTGCATACCATACCATATCCTTGGAAGTTTTTTATTTTGAGGAAAATGTTAGAGTGTGCTGGAGACCTCAACAGGGACATTCCTGCCTAGCTATACTTCACAGATAGTCTCGCATCATTATTTTCCCACATGCAGCACCCTAAGTGAACGGGGCTTACCTGTTTGTTACTTTATATAATGCTAACTTTTTTTTTTCTATCATGTCTTTTTGAGTCTTATTAACTAGCGCCTTCTCCCCTAACTCCCAGAACATTAAACTAACAGATGAGTAGCTTTGGTTAAGTATATCACAAATTAGAAAGACAGAACAACTGATGCCTTTCATTCTTGAGAGATGCATAGCTATTGCTGCTTTAGTAATTTACTTGGAAATGTGGGTAAGTCAGCTACAGTTTTGCAACCAGCATAAAACCCTTTTGCTCTTTTAAAATTGTCATCTGTTAATGACTTACAAAAACAAGCCAAGCATGTTTGATCATCACATAAAACTAAGGACGCAGTTTATGTTCTCTCTGGAAGCACTTGAGAATAGGTTTCAAAAGCAAGGTTAAGACACCAAAAGGATTATATTTACCTTAATGATGTACTATAAGAAAATATGCAGCAAAACAACTTTCCCTGTGTGTGTCTATTCTGTTTCCCAGGACTCTACTGAGTCACTAAGCAATTCCCATTAATATTACTCTCTGTGCTTAAAGTAATCTATTTATCCCCAAATCTATGCTAAATATTTGTATTTGCTGAAGACATCACCATAGATTAGATCCATTCTTTACCAATATTTAGCCAAGAGATGCACTGGCACAGGCCTGCACATTATTATTTGCATAGCTTTAGCAGAATATTGAGTTCATTGCAGCAGTCTCTCCTCTTCTGGAGGCCTGTTGTACATCATCAAACTTTCAGCAAATGTGTGTGTGCTAGGTTGCTTTGGGAATCCAAAAGCACTAGTTCAGATTTCAATGTATTACTCCATTGCACAGTTTCTTAAAACCTTTTAAAAACATAGCTACAAGAATGAACATTAGAGCTAGCACATGACAAGAATCTGTTGTTTTAAACTAATGGCCAGTTCTAATCGATGCAACTTGACTAGTACCTTTTGAGCAATGATGATTCTTGGGTGTCTCTGTCTACTTGCTGTGAGATGCTTTGGGCTTGATGTACAGCTGTGCTCCCAGTCCCACTCACAAGGAGATGGCAGTGCAGTAGTTTGCTCCCTGAAAAGCAAAATTTTAAGTAATATGTTATCACATAAGAGTGACTATGAAGCCTGGGACACTGAAGTACGAGATAAAGAGGATACAAAATGTATTTGTCTGGTTAGTTTGGCATGCTTTGGCTTCCCTGGCAATCAAGTGGAAACGGTGCCTGAATAAAGGAGATACTTGGCAATATTTACACTTGCAGAAACACTGCAAACTTGAGGTCAAGCACTGTCTATCATCAGGCATCCACACAAGCCAGCACACAAGGCAACTGCATTTTTGCAAATGAAATAGGGTACAGACAGGAAGCATGCTTACCATTGGTCCTCTCCACAAGGCATTTAGGCTTTTTGTTTTAATTTGGGCTTAGTCTGATAGCTTATCTTGCACAAGATCGTTTTTACTGACATTATGCTCAAGGTAGAATGCTCTTACTAGCTGAACTTTGTACAATCAGATACAGACAGTCCAGTGATTTCAGCTGGTAACTGAACAACTCCAGCTGCCAAATAGAAAAAAAAACCAATTTGCATCGTCATTTACTCCTCCTTCCCCTGCTTGACAGGCTGCAGCTACCCCTATTCTGTGCAAGCAGCATGTTAGCTTCCATGCAGCACCCCTGTCAGAGAGCTCCTCCTCTCCCCCACCCTTGTCCTAGCCCTTGATTATCCTCTGCAGGAAAACAGAAAATGAACAGTTTAACCAAGATGAAGAAGGAACTTTTGACAGAAATAGAAACAGACACCAGTCGTTAGGGTTTGCTGGCTGAGTTTTGTTTTTAAAAGAAAACCAACACACATCATGATCATCTTCATTCCTCTCAAAGACCATCTTTCCAAAGTGTTCCATCTTCAAAGAAGGATATAGCCAGATTTCTGCAGAAGAGTATCTTATCCATACTTGTAACAGGTTTAGTTTTGGAGTTTTTCCTCCAATGCAATTTTTTTTTAAATTCTGAGTAATATACTCCCTTAGCCATTTCTATAGAGCAGGAGAGGCATAAGAAAGAGATACTGAAAGAATTCTGCAGAACTCTTCCAATTATCTACAAGGCTACCCCACATTTTATTGATGCGTCTTGTGTGTGGCACCCACTTTTTCCTGAGCACAATCAGAGTAAGGTCATAGGTTCAAAAAAAGCAGATTTAAAACTTCTGAAGTATTTTAAACTTAATTTGGTCTCAGATTAACTTCTTAAACACTTTGAAAATGCAAGCACCTGCCAGACATCACATTGTGAAACTAGAAGGTCCTTTTCCCTCTCTGCTGATTCTTCCAGCATAAAAGCATCTTTCTACAAGTAACAAACTACTGTTTTAAATTAAAGCATGATTTTGGAAGTCACAGAAGAAAAGGATGCTTAATGTTGGTTTCTGTGATCACCAAAGAGCAGCAAGATTTATGCTCTGCATTAGGAACAAACATCAGCTTTATTGTTCCAGGCTATGAACAGAATATTATTCTGGAGGCTGCAGGAGAGTTACACAGGCAAGCTAAACACAAACTACCACTGCTGCCATCATTTTGCCTCTGCATGAAGATGCCAAAAGTTATGAAAATCAACCTGTTGCAGAAATCACATCATTATTCCAAGCAAAAACTGAGGTAGAAAAGCACATTTTGTAATTACTTTGATATGGAAATGTCAACTAATGCCTTAGAAAAGTAACATATATGCCTTTCCCGCTTCCTTCTGTACCTTAGTCTGGGGTTTTAATCAGGTTTTTCACAACTTTCAAGTGATGGCACTGAAGCTAGCATCGGACTCTAACAATATTTTTAATTTTAGGAGAAGATTAAGAGAAATAAAGGAAGTAGTTGAGTTAAGCATGCACTTGAATTTGTACAGTGAGGAGATGACAGATGATGATCTCTATATCCTACATTCAGTATTAGGTTTTGGAAACTGGCTCATTATGAGCTGGTTGGGTTTTTTCCCTATACACATACACACACACACTTCCAAACCACTTTTTTTTTATATGAATGGGACAGGGTACCTCAAGAAGCTGAGTGATAAGCTTATGTTATCAAATTATTAATTTGCTTATTCCAGTTGTATAGAATAAGCAGACTGCAGCTACAAGAAGAATAGCATTTTTTTCTTCATCTCACAGCTTACTTTGTCACAATTGCTGGTTACCAACCTTTAGTTCCCTTAAAGTTTTAATGAAAACATAAAAGGAATCCCAATTACAGTCCAATGACAACAGCTTTTTGCTTTTGTGAAACTGTTGGAATGACAAATCCAAACAGATCTTAACTGGTTTGGAATTCCAAGTGTGTACAACAATCGCACTAACCAAACCTCTCCCTGAAAGGAGGGAGATGCCCGATTAAGAATGCTGGAAATAAAAACAAATATTAACAGGGTAATGTCTTTTGCACTTTGATACTAACTCTCAGTAGCGGATGAAAGCCAAGCAGTCCCAGTTACAAAACAAAGAATAATGGATACTGCAGTAGTTTCATTTTTAGATGGCTTGTTTCAGCTGTGACTCTGGCCAAACAAACTTACTTGAAAACAAAGAGGAATTCTACAAGAATGTAGCATTAATTTCCAAATCAGCTTCTCAAAGTATCAAGAACAACCACGTACCATTGTATCAACAGGTAAAGAGTGGTTACAAAATTCAGAAAGATTGGTATGTTGATAACTTACATGAAACAATCAAAGGAAGCCACAATTTAGGACACTCCACTGTCCTGTGTCCAAACACATTATACTAAGAACCCCTTTTAATGGGCAGATTTTTAACAAAAACCCCTACAAGCACTCATTAACACGATACCAGAAACTTAGGACCAACTTGAAGAATACTTGTGTTGATAAGAGGCTGGAAATTGTTGGCATCAGCATGTTTTCTAGAGTAGTTTTTGTGGGGTTTGTGATACAACTGGAAAGAAAACAGAACTCACAAACATATGGTGCACTGCATTTTAATTGTTTCTACTGTTGCTACCACCATTAGAGGAAGTGCTCTTGTGGAAAAGTTACAGGATACATTTGAGTTCCATTACAGCCAAGAAGTCACAGTTGTACTCCAAGCTTTTCTTTGCTGTGTCATGCTTACACAGAACTATTCCAAACCAGTAGAAACTTGTTAATTGCTCTTGAACAAAAGCCTCTCAGATTTGGCACTGCTCTGCAATGTTTGAAACAAGGCAATGGCATTCTAATATACAGCAAATCCATGGAAAACTAGAAAGGCTGTGAAGGCACCCATCCACCAGTGCTACTCATATAGGGGCAGGTTTGAGGGAACGACAATCCCTTTTCACACACACCGTAAGTTTTTGAGGGAAACAGTTAGGAACAGAAAGAATTTTTTCAGGTATAATACTTGAATTCTGTGGTACAAGAAAGCACTCTGGATTTTTAACAAAACCAGAATGCTCAGTATTTCACATTTTGACACTAACAATGTTAATTTACTTCCCTTTTTAACAACTAAAACTGCCCTTTAGGGATACAGTATTCCTAAATATGAGGAACTCCTGCTTCCTAGCAGAGAACAGAAGTTGTATACACAAAGAATCTTTTTCTTTCCCACTTTTAGAAGCTGACATCTCATGGATAAAATTAAAATAAGTATATTCCTACATGGAGACACGCACACATACACACATCAGGTTAGTAATAAGCAATAAACACAAAACAACTGTTTCATTTTTGTTCTGATGAGTATTCACCTGTTTATCCTTTCTGTTCTTCAGCGAACTCCTGATTTAGAAATAACACCTTCTTCTACTCATTGTACTAGCCAAGGACAAAAGTACCCAGAAATCTCTAATGAAACCACAAAGTTTAACAACCAGAACATACACTGTTTAGAAGGTACAAAAACAATTACCCATTTTATGAATGACTCTCGTCTTTTCTGATAACAAGTTTTAAAATTGCATGATGCAAGGTGAGCACAGGTTTTCCCACAGCTACTCGCGGATTGCTTTTTAATACTTACCCTGGATGTTGCCACAGATTTGCATGTCTACCCTCAGGAAGCAGCTCCCTTTTGTTAAGGGGAGTTATACCTATTGCTGCTTCTAAAATAGTTATATATTTCTTGTACCGCATCCTGCCTCTCTCAAAAGTTCCACCACATTAAGTTACCATCCAAATGCAGATGCTGCAACTGAAGTCACACCACTTCTCTGAACCGCTGCTTTTTAAAACATGCTGCAAGTTTGAAGCGTAAAAATAATGCTTCTTCCCCTCTCCCAGGCTTGGAGAGTTAACAGGAGAGAGAAACCAAAGAAAAACTCCTACCAGATTCCCTGGAAACGTCATTGTTACATAATTCGATCTTTGAATAAGACACTAATGAAAATGATTGAAGAGACAATCACGGTTCTAAGCCTGGCCGGATAATGCACACTCTCCAATTGACTAATCCTTTGCTAAATCTCTGCTGTCTATAATCTTTCAAGTGCTAATGGAGCACTAGGTAACTTCTCTGTCAAATCTGTCTAGGGAATAAGAGAGATCTGCACAGAAAACTCGAGACTTTTAGACACTGTGACAGGCATGAATAGCTTTTGCTTCAACTTTTTTCCTCAGCACCAGAAAGCTCTGCACATTGGAAGTGTTGTAAGGGATTTATCTGATGTGTTTGGAAAAGGCACGGAGAAACATTTCCTTACCTGGCTTGTATGGAATTAAGAAAGCTAGAAGCTCTCATTATGATATGTACTAGTCATTCAACTGCGCCTCACACAATGCCAGAAGCCACCTTCCATGTCAAAATTGGTCTAGCCATGAGGTAAGTAACTGTGCATGCCAAAGACCTCAGGTACTAACTAGAGGTGGAGACAGATGTACATGCTGAATTAACAGTGACATTTTGGAAACGTTGCAGTAGTGTGAAACTGCAGTATTAAGAGAGATGTACTTGATGGCGAAAAGGCTAATGCAATGTTGTTGTAACACTACTTAGATACTACGATACTAAGATATGAATGTTTTACATATTATTATATATAGTATATAAATATTATATACTTATGCACTAATATAGACAAAAATGTGAAAAGAACAGACAGGACAGGAAGACTGAAGACATCAGACAACTCCCTTGATAAACTGCATATTTTAGTTACTAATATTAGTAGACTTGCCTATATTTCTGTTGAGTGACTTCATTTTGCATGCTACTTATTTAGAAATTGCTAAGATGAAAACCACTAGTTTTCATTACTAATACTTTAAAATGTTCAGCTCAACACCAAGATTTGTATAACCATTGACAGGTCCTATACTACTTACATGTGTTACCTGTACTCGGTGTCTAATACTGTCACATTTGTAGGTTACGTTAACACATGTACATGCTGAACTATCTCAAGTTGTTATTAAATAGTAACTGTGGGACTGATCTTTGAAAAGCAAAACAAAAAACAATCATCCCTTAGGTTCAGGGAGCACTACTACAAACAATTGTCAGAGGGAAAAATTCAGTTTTTACCTACCTAGTTGCATACTGATATGTAAGAAATATGCAGTCTGAAAATTTGTGATTTGTTAAAAAAATTAATATATAAAAAACACAGAAATGAAATGAAGCAAATAATTACTTCTCAAAAAAAGCACTTAACTACAACTTCAAACATCTGTATACAAAGTATTAAGAAGCTTAGGAAAACAAAGTACTAGTAGAAGTCTGCAAGCACAGCTAACGTCATTAAGCCTGCATGCATCCTTACTTCTGATAGCTGTGGCAGCTCCACTGCAAAGGCGGTACTGACCAGGAAAAGACAAGACATGAAGTGGGCAGGTTTTTGACTATTCCAGTTTTTAAGAGCCTTCTGACCGTAGCAGTCCATGACAATATTAAGTTTTACTTAAACACAGAAACATTTTGATAAAACTCAGTCTTCCCTCAAAGTCAGTTTTGTTAGCAACATCAGAATCACCACAGTTCATGCTACAAAGTTTTGGTACTTGTTCTGCCCTCCTGCTTAACACTTTTTATTAACCCTAAATTTTCCCCATATAGACTTAAGAAACAATTCTTAGAAAAACTTCCCCAAAGTACTTTTTAGCCCTATGCAAAGTCTAAAAAGCATGTAGTGCAGCTCTGGTCCAAAAAAAAAAAAAACCAAACAACTCTGGAGCTTTTGTCTCCTTGGGCAAAGCCTATTAATTCTAACTAGAATATGTGCCCCACAAATAGCCTTGCACACAGAGATGTCTAGCTCCCAGAATAAGCACGTCACTCCCAAGTACTGCTTTTGGCTAAATGGTTCATGAAATCTCTGGGTGTCTAAAGGGAGTAAGACTGACTCACATGTTATCAACTTCCTTCAACTTCACTTGAAAACAGAAATTCAAAGCTGCTTAGTACATCCATTGTTAGTAAAGGATGGCTTTTGCAGAGCAAACAAAAGGTCTAAAACACACCTTCTGTTGTTTCCTGTTGGGGAGCCATCATCCACTCCCCTTCTACTAGTTTTGTATTTTTTCAGGAAGAACAAACACCAAGCTTTATTGGAAAAAGCACAGCACAATTTTCCTAACTGGGAACATGCAAGTGAACAAACAATCTAAGGATTAAGCTGTTAAGAAAAATATTTGTGTCAGCTTCAGGAACTCAGGCTCCTCAGCCAAATCCAAAAAGATAACAGTAAGAAACTGCCTCACCGTTCAGCTAAAAAGACTGCTTATTTGCTATATTTGTGTTCTCTGCTAAACTTCTCACTATGGATCTCCCACATTGATTACTAATGAGTTTACAAAACAAAGGAAACCCAATAACAAGCATTTCTAACAAACTGATAAAGTGCATTGTGGCAACATGCCAAAAGGCCTGGAGCACTTGTCACAGCCTTACCAAGCCTAGTTGGCTATAGGGAAAGAGGACTCCATGAAAACTGTCAGCTTTTCTTTACCTGTTGCTAAGTTCCCTATTCTTTTCTATGTTTCCTTAGCTGAAATAGGGAAAAAAACCCACCAATATTTCAGTCTTGGGGGTGATTTCAATCTGTTTGACTCTACACATTACTTTTGCAAAAGCAGTTCTTAAGTTTGCTTATTTTCATTCACACTGTAAAAACTGTAGGCTCAATTGCAGTAGATGGTTTGGAAGGTAAGGCATATTTTGGGGAAGGGTAAAGAATGGCAGAAGCTCTTGTCTGCATTAAAGAAACATTTTTGAGATCAAAGCAAAAGCTTCCTTTTGCTCTTAACCCTTGACAGATGAAAACAGTCATACTCCCTTAAATAGATGTAGAGCATACTTCACGTAAACTGATGACAGAAGCATGATCACATCTTCAGTCACTTCAGACCCAGCTACAAAGGAGACATCCATTGCCCAATGTAGCCACAAACTAATTTCCATCTTTTAGAAAGAGATGAAATCCTTTTCCTTCTCACCTCTCAACAAAAACCTCTGTAACACCTACAGACCAAAGAATTTTCTTATGAAGAGAGAGAAAAAACAAAGAATTTTTCCTGTATGTTTTTTCCTGGGTGACAAGAGTAACTATGACACATAATTGCTAACTTCCAGAATATACATGTGCTTTGTTTGGGCCATATAGCTAAGAAATAGCTTGAAAAACAATCAATGCATCCGTAAAGCTTGATCTGTTGAAATGATCTTGAGGCAAAGGAGCATCGAGGATCAGACAGGGGGCATGGGGGCAGGAATGGTCTCGTGGAAAGAGGAGGACCTGGAAACCCCTTTCACACAGCTTCATGGACTGCAGTTGCTTTTGGCCCCTTCTTAGAGATCGTCCCTTGCCTGAACAGTCCATATGTTCCTAGAGATTCTCAAAATCAGCTTATACAAAGTTGTGCTAAGGAGGCTAGAGACACCAGCAGTCAAATCTGCTGGCTATTAAGCAGAGATAGATGATGAAGCAGATGTTAGAATAGAGAGAGCAAGCCAGCCTACAGACAGCCTTGCTGTTAACAGTGACATGTAGGAAGGTTTTATGGGTTTTCTCTAATGTCTTTTTTTAAAAAAAAAAAAAAAAAATCCAAGCAAAGCTTGAACAAATATACGAAACCTCGCTTTAGTTGAAGCCCAATATTGTTGAGTTCAGGCTCAGTTTATCAATACAATGCAGGCTAATGTTAAAGAATTACTGTGGTATGACACGGTAATGACAACAAAATGCTTTTGGGAGAGGTATTATTGAGCCAGTCTAAGGAAAAATCCTCACAAATAGTGGTCCAAAATACCTGAACTCAAGCCTAGCTTAATGAAAGCATACTCACACCTAACTAGACATCCTAAACCTGATCTTTTACAGGTATACAGACCACACCCGAGATAAACTGCATACCTTTAAGAAATAAAAATAATTTCTCAAAAGTAGTTCTGTATTGCTGGTTCAAAACAGAAACAAAGACAACAGCATAGAAAGGGAGCAGGCACTGGAAAAAATCAGAACAAAAGGCAACTTACATTTTTCCTTGCACACTTCTTTTTAGCCCTACTATTGCATCACACAGTATTTTTGCCTGTCATTATACATGTGAAAATACAGCACTAATGAGTTTCTTTTTCTTCCTAGATTAGGAACCATGGTTATGCAAGGTTCCAATACTCTGATACACAATGACAATGCTGACCTAAATTCATGAAAACTTGAGTAGCTCATGTTTCCTAAAAACAAAGCCTGCAGCTGATGAATACACACCAGGGTAGATGCTGTACAAGATACCCGACCAGAGCTGCCAGAGCTCACTCTGTTGTTACCAGGATTGGATCATAAACACCTAAATACATTTACAACTGCAAGGTTCATCTAACACTGGACAGCAAGGAGTTGCCACAGCCTGCATTCTCATTTCAAACCTAAATCCACAATATTCCCTAGCAAGATTCAAAAAACCATCATCTGATCTCAAAGAAAACAAAACAACCAAAAAAAAATCCCAAACATTAATAGATTAATTTGTGCAATGATCTGGAGTGGTCTTTGCTGCTGCATGCAGCTGTTTAATTCCCATACTGCAGTCAATACCCGTGTTAATTATGTAATATTTAAGTAAAAAAATAACCTCAGCCCTCCACTGTTAAAACACAGGCTTCGTTTGTTGCGGGGGGTGGAGGTGGAAATGCAGCAAGTCCTAAATCATAGTTTACCTATTCAGAAAAATAATATAAAAAACTTCCTGAAGTGGGACTAGGATAATCCTAGCACTAGTACAAGACCATTAAAAGGCAACAGAAGGATCTGAAGGCCCGGGGGACAAGAAGTAAGTACACTTTACAAGGGAGCAGACATAAGGATTTAGCACAGTGCTGCTCTTTCTGGGGAAGAAGATAGGTTCAGATAAGTGAGAGAAGCACTCTGAGGTTGAACAGCTCTGTTTTGACAAAAACATCTGAGAGAGAAATCTGTGTAGAAATTAAACCTCAGTACTTCTCTGGGGGTTTTCCAAACAAGTTATTCGGTCACAGGACTGAAATCAAACCTTTAACTGTGAAAGGTGACATGCACTGGTGTGCATATGTCAGCACAGCCACGCACAACCAGCCACCTACACTTTGGAGCTGCAGCCTTTGTAGGCAACTCACCATTTACAAACACTCTTCACTATGGCAAGATCCATATATTAGAAGACAGGCCTAAAATTATGCCCTATATCCTTACTGCCATAAATGTCTGCTTTAAAAATAGATTATCTCATTTTTTAGGTCTTCTGAAGTTCACAGAAATTCACTGCAATTTGGAGTTTAAGATTTAAAGGCCTTATGCAGCTGATGTCAAGGATCAATTGTCAGATTTAATAAATTCATTTTTTCCTAGGAATGAGTGTTTTCATACCTGTTTGAAAATGAATCATACTTGAAAAATCTCTAATCTCAACAAACTGTAGTTCTTACACAACCTCAGTGCTTTCTTTCCCCTGTTACTAGAACGACTGGTTCCAGGATTACAGTTGGGCAAAACTGACACAGTCAAGGCATGATAAAAGTTACACTTTCCTTGAGAATGTAAATACTGTTATTTCAGCAATTCAAAGAGAACACTCTTTTAACAAGAGATTTCCTTTAACCTACAAGAAATTTCTGGAGACAGACAATATTGGTAACTGGTAAAACACATACACAAATGCTAACATCTAGATTTGCTCCAAGTTAAATGCAGCTTTGACGTAGTCCTGGAATATTAGGCCATTCCCCAGTTGAGGATTACTATGATCTAGGAACTTTCTGATGCTTTTAAGCATCTAGGTTTTATAAACACACAACACATCCCATTTTGTGAACCATGTCAGTGCCTAAACATTATTTTAATCACTAAGAAAGATTTCCTGGTTGTCCTTAGGAGACACTGAACCAGGAAAGGGGGGATTAAGCAATCAAAAAAGTATCAGACACTTAATTACTTTGATGCTTATTCTGAAGAGCTCTGTTGAGACTGTAGTTCATGCAAAGTACTGGGATCATCCTAACTCCACTGCGTAATTCCCAGTACTCATCTTTAGTGTCACAAAAAAACAGTGTAGTGGTACTGAGCACAGAAGCAGTTATTGATATTGTGCTACAGGGCAACACAGCATGCAATTAAAGTTAGGCACACTTTCTCCTGTCCGTAGAGGCTTCCTTTCGCAAAGGGAACAGGAGTCACTACAGCTACTTGAATGCAATGATTACGGCATAAGAGGATGCTTGCATATAACAAACAGTCTGGAAGCAATTATAACAGCAAGCTCACCTAAAAGTGAATACACACACAAAGCCTTCTCAGAAGCCTGATGAAAGCCCCCCAAAGCACCAGATTATACTAAATATAAAACTTATTGACCATATCTAAATGGCACACGTTTACCACACACAAAGCATTTCAAAGCCTCTTCAAGCAGCCTAATTATCAATAAGTATCAACGTACACAAGCAAACTTCCCATGCTTTCCAGCACCTGATCCTTTCCATGCAGGCCTCATTGTTTGGAAAAGATACAGGTGGGTCCTTAGACTATGAACGCTTCAGAAACAAAAGAAGCGATTTTATCAGTCACAGCATATACTTGTTTTTCTTTTCTCTGAACCACAGCTGAATCAGAATCCTAAACCTTTAAAATAAAACTTTGCTGGGCAAAGGAAATGGTAAGTAATTTTCATTTGTTTCAAACCATCCCACGGTGGTAACTGCATCCAAAGGTTAAAACACAGCAGACCTTTGGTGGCCTCTGCTGGAGCACAGCTGTGGGCCTGAGAGCTCTCAAACATCCTCCTAGCTGTTGGATTCAGTTCATAAATCGAAGCTAGGGAGCAGATTATTCACAGATTCCAGCTGTTTTAAGTGAGTAACTATCAGAAGGCAGCATCGGAGGTATGAAAATTTTCAGATAACCAGTCTGAAAGATGAGTACATGACCTCCACATGAGCGTGTTCAGGCAGCAGGCTGGAAAAATGCGCAGAGGAAACAGGTTTCAAGTTAGGGGGAAAGTAAGGACAGAGTTGTCTAACAAAGCCAGCACACGCCACTGGTAGATCAACCCTGACGCTCCACGACACAAATCTGACGTACCCGGGCTGCAGCACCGCTAACACGGCACTTCAACAGGGCGATCGAGCATTTGGCTCCTGGAACTGCCTGTTCCTTTGTTGTACAGTGCCCTGTTAACTTGAAACTTCCCCTGACCCAGTTAGCCAAAGCTCAAGGCACGGCTGGAATCCACTCGGGATGTGCCAACATAGATTTCAGGAATTCTGCGTGTAACAAAGGCAGCCCAAGCCCGCGCCGTCGGGGCTGCGCCCGCCGCGGGCCCGCCCCTTCCGCGGGGGAAAGCCCGGGTAAACAAAACCCTGATTCATCCGTGACATCTCTCCCGCTTCCCACGTAGTATCGCACTCTCCCGGAAAGCGCTTACCACGGGAAAAGTCACCGAGAGGCGCTTAATCCCGTTAGGGAAAAGCCGATCCCCGAGCCGTGGCCGGCTGGGCGCGCCCCCCAGGTGCGCGGCGCCGGCAGCGGAGCGGGGCCGGGGGGCCGGCGGCGGGAGCGGAGCCCCCGCGGGCAGCGCGCGGCCGGGGGACGAAGCGGGGGCAGCGCGCGTGTGTGGGAGAGGGACCCCTGAGCTCACAACGGGGGGCGAAGTCCCGCAGCTCCGCGCCGCAGCGCGGCCGGCGAGCGGCGCCGCACCTGCCCCAGGAGGGGGAGCGGGGGCGGCCCGGCCCAGCCCGCCCCACGGGTTACTCGCCTGCTCGCGGAGGCAGCCCCGGCGCGGCGGCGGCGTCCGGCAGCGGGAGCGAAGGTCCCGGGAGACGGCCCGGCGCGGGGACTGGACGACGAGCCCGGCTCCGGCTCTGCTGCGGCCGCTCCCGCCGTGTCGGGCGGTTTCCTGCGGGGGGGCGGCGCGGCCGCGCCGGGGCGGGCTCCCGCCGCAGGTGCCGGCCTCGCCCCGAGGTGCGGCGGCGGCGAAGGGGCGGGCAGGGGAGGGGCGGTGGCGGCGGCGGGGCGGTGGGCAGGGGCGGGGCGGCGGCGGCACGGCGGGCAGCGCGTCCCCCGCCCCCGCCCCAGCCCGGGGGCTGCGCCCCGCCGCCCCGGCCCACGCTGCTCGCACACACTCACACGCGCGGCGCCGGGCGGGGAACAGGAAATACCGGTCGCAGCCCAGTGCGCCGCGCGCTGAGTCACCGCGGCGGGGCCGCCCCGGCCGCCTCGCCCCCGGCCCTGCCCAGCCCGGCGCGCCCCGGGAGGGGGCCCCGGCCTACCTCCGCCACCCGGCGCTACCTCCGCCACCCGGCGCTGCCGCGGCCGGGGGCCGGAGCCGGGGCGGGGCCCTTTCGCCGCCCCTGCTCTCGGGCTGCGCCGTCACCCAGCCCGGCGTTTGTGTGGCTTTTCCGTTTACATCAACGTTTTGTTAGGAACTTGGGATCATTGCCCATCTAAACTTCTCCAAGTGAAGGTCTCTGAAACTGCTTTCCCAAGCCGCGGCGCAGCGTGCCGCGCAGGCTCCCGAGCCGCCCTGCCCCTGCCGTTTATCGCCGGATAGCTGCGGGCAGCTGTGCCGCCTCAGCAGCGAGCCCGGGGGGCTGGGGGCTCACACCACCGCTCACGGCCGAACACTCCAGATCAGCAGACGGCAGAGCAGCTCTGTTTCTGGGTGTTCACACCACCGCTCACGGCTGAAGCACCCCATTTCAGAAGGCAGAGCCGCTCTGTTTCCAGGCCAGAACAGGCAGGGTCACTCCGCAAGTCGTACCGGCGCAGTTCCCGACACCATAACGTACCGAAAGGAGCTGCACTTCAGGCTGGCATTCCACAGGTATCAGTTTCCCGGCATCACCGACCTCCCACAGCCGAAATGAGAAAGGCAAAGGCAAACAGCCCTGACAGGATTCTTTGGAGTCTTATTTCTTCTGCGTTGTAGAGCACTTAACGTCACCGCGAATTCCTTATCTGCTCTTTTGGGCAGTTAAACCCCATGCCAGCCCCCTCTAAAATGAAACGGTATACACCCCCGGTATCAGCCCTGTGGAACAAAACCTACTCACAAGTTTTCTGGTTTGCTGTTCGTTGCCGGTGAGGAAGGGCAGATGATTTTTCAGCAGATGCTAAATATCCCAGGTTCCCACAGCATTCCTAATTCATATCGGTTTCTTCCTCATTAGGTGCAGATGATGTTTGTGCAGTACGCCTCATACAGAAGTTCAGATAAAGAAGACAGTGTTCTTCATGAAGGTGCTGGACTTTGGAAGGAGGCACCAAAAGAGCCTATTTTATTGACAGCAAATACAAAACTGCATGCTGGCGTTGTATTGAAACAGCCTGCCTGTAGCTACAGTTAATAATTAACACGCATGTGCATATAGTAGGCTTCAAGTGACCGTTGCAGTCTGAAAGTCCTGAACAGCAAAACTGGGGGGGGGGGGGGGGGGGGGGCGGGGAGGGGAGGACTAATTCCGTAACTTGACGTTTTCTGCCAGCTATAGACAGGCTCAGTGATCAGCACATAATACAATGTCGCATTCTGAGAATATCAAGGCATCAGAGTGGAAATTTAGTTTCATTTCCAGGTATGTCTTAGATTATTTGGTTTACACTGTTTCCTTAATGAATGTTTAAAAACTTATTTTGGTAGTTCTCTAAGTGTTTTCCTTTTTTCTGAAGCTACTTTTGTAGTAGTGGCTTTAAGATACTTGGTTAATGGTCTTAAATTGCTGTGAAGAGGAGTAATGCTATTGACATACCTTGTATATTCTTAATTTCTTTTTTAGTAGAACAGCAGAGAACACTGATGGCTAGTAGGAGAGCCTACATCTGTGAACTAACAATGCTTACAAAATTACTCATTGTAATACTGATCACTTGGTGTAATTACCATGACACAAACAATTTTTAAAACAATTCAGAAACCGGAAAGGGCAGTAACAACATTGTATAGCTTCTTTTAAACATCTAAACTTGTCTGTCTTCCCTTAACCTGAATTCCAAAGAAAGTTTGTAATTAAAAACTGTTTAAAACACTTTCTTACTCTGTTTATTCTACCATCAGCAAAACAGCCTCTGCTGGCTATCTCCTTTGATAGAGATCATGAATCTTGTCTTTGTTCTACACTGCCAGCAGTACAATTTACATAAAAGACAATTCAGGACAGAGGAGGACATAACGCTGAACAACTTTTTATCTTTAAACAGGAGTTAAGTAAAAAAACCCACCCCACCTCAATAGCAAAATGGCCTGTAACATGTTTAATTGGTTACAATTACAGATAGTGGTGTGCAGTAAATGTAAAATGCCATCCCCTAAGGGGCCACAACATGATGCAGCTTGCCCCTAGTCTTCCCGCGCCCTGCCAACGACATCAGCCCTTGGGCAAAGTTAATCTCTTCCTGATAGCCTTTGCTTTCTGCCCCTCCCATGCTTCCTTTTCTATTCTGAATGCTCTCCCAGGTACTTTGGCAAGCCTCAGCCTTCCTTCCCAGGACTTCCACACATTCCAGAGCTGGTTAGCACAATCACAGAGTTCAACCATTAACCCGAAGCAAAAAGTAACCAAATGCAAACCTCCCTGCAAATCCCCCTTCCATTGTTTGGCTACCACCTTTTCTGGACAGGTCTTTATCCCATATATTGAATGTGCTAAAAGACTTCAGAAGGAAAAGACTTTTAAGGCAACAAGACAGGACGATTTTATCACATGAAACAGTCTTGCATGGAAGAGGTAACATTTATGAAGGATTATCAAAGCGGAAAGAAAAATTGACATCAAACAAGCATTTAGGCACCTAACTCCTGTCAAACAAATGTAGTGTTTTGTGACCAACATAGACTGTGCGCAGTTGCTGTAAGCTTGACTACATGAATCAGTCGAGGCCTCCGAAGAACTCACTGCCACACTGGAAACAATGAATTTTAGCAAGGTTAGACATGACAGGCCTTTTAGACTGTAGGCCAGAAGCAGCAAAATACGATCATCAGAAAGAACGATTAGTTACTGGTGAAAACTTTGATATACCTAGAAAAACCCAATGCACCCCACTTTCTCTGCCGAGTCCAAGTATCCAGGCACAGCTACAAATGCCAATACTCATCTTTCGAAAGTACAGCTACGTTTTCCATCACTGAAGACAGAGCAACTGTCTTGTGGGAAAAACACTGCCAGTACTGCGATGGTTCTTATTGATACTAACTGTCCATAGTGCGTATCAAAGGATTTTCCTTCAGCTACTTCCTTCAGGAGAGGTAAAGCAAGAAACTATTGCTCAGGTGTGTCACAACCGCAGAACTATCTGCTTATTCAATTAAGTTATGGAAGTAAAAAACAGCATGGAAAAGTTATTTGTCTTGGGGGTAACATGCAAAGTGTGACATGAGGGCCAGAGCTCATCTTATACGTCCACTGTAAGGGCAAGGATTCTGTCAGCCATTGTGCTTGTACTTACAATTTGATGCAAGTATTAGACCAAAAAGTAAGTCATGT
This sequence comes from Falco biarmicus, assembly GCF_023638135.1. Taxonomy (NCBI): domain Eukaryota; kingdom Metazoa; phylum Chordata; class Aves; order Falconiformes; family Falconidae; genus Falco; species Falco biarmicus. Next base: position 48,405,544 of record NC_079311.1, on the reverse strand, counting down.
CCTATGATTCATTTGGTACACCAAGATAAAACTCATTCTAACTTGCTGAACGCTATTTATCTTCACCAGTTAAATTAAATCCATTTGTTACTCAGATACCTAAAACCAGGAAATCGTTTGCATAAATAGCAGTGGCATTATGGATGAAGGGCAAGACAAAACCAAATGTGAAAGCTGAGTGTTCTTACTAAATCCACCCTGACTGGCCAAATTTTGAACAGAAGCTTTCCAGTATGTTTTAAGAAACACAAAGAATTCAAAACAATATACATGCCTGTGGGTTTTAGCTTTATCATCATAGCCTGAAATCACACTTTTACAAAATGAATTAAGCATTCTACATGCAATTTTATTTTGGTATAAACATTTGCACGAAATGTGAATATGAATCAGATGCATGTTAGTGAATATATTGTCTGCAGATTACTTAAGAAAGTAATTTCTGGAAAAGTAAAATCAGAAAAATAATTACACAAGCTATCCATTATCAGGCAAAGGAAGAACCAGGAGGAAGTATCCTTGATCCAAGTATCATGTCATTAACATATATATAAATGTGTTTAAATAGCCATTTGAACTACTAGGAGACTGCACTAAATACTATCATTTTCTGTACGCTGTAAATTATTTTCAGTATTCTAAATTCAAAACAGCTAGATGTTATTTTCTTAGCTTTGTTTAAAAAATAAAAAATCTTTTACTCTTGTACTCATGAGAATTAGTATTCATTGTATTTACTTCATCCAGAGCTGAAACTTCAGATGTCTTATTTTTTATTTTGATTGAGAAACATGCAAACTGCATGCACAATTAGCCAATAGCCATTTCCAGTGAAATTTTACTCTCTATTCTGAATGGTGGGAAATATCAGGTAACAATGCTTATATTTTAAATGCAAATACTGGGCAACAATACTATATAGCTATTTTTTTCAATGACAAAATTAATCAAATCTGTAATAATCCTAGCTAGCCAGAGAACCATGCCAAACTAACTACAAGTGTCACAGGAATGGTTTGCACTGAACATCTTTTCATACATTGATAAACAATTTATAAGTGTGGCATAACTGTTTCCTCAAGAATTAGTCAACAACTTTGCATTTCCATTTTATAGGCAATTAAAAACCATAAGTGGTAATAATAACAACAGTGCAAGTGTTGAAGTGTTCTTCTTGCAGTTCATGATTTCTTTTAAAGCTTTTTTGTTTAAAATCCAGAGTATATAATTTACTCCGCTGCAATTTTTCAACAGCCCAAAAAACACAGCTTCATCAGCCTAAGTACCTTACTTGACTCTAAGAAGGAAAAAGGCAAAAGTTTCTGCATCAGCAACGGTACCAAGGGGAGCCTGGCTGTACTGTGGTGGGAAAAAATAATCTAGGCCTACTTCCTTAAGAAACGCTGCAGAACAAAATCAGTGCAAATTTTTGCTGCTGTGAGAGGATCTTAATTTTGCTCAACTAAAGAAAAAGTCAGTATGTATTTTTACTCTTTGAAGAGCAAAAGAGAACAGAAAGAGAAATCCAGAGTATTAGAATGAAGTATTTGCAGAGATATTGCTATGCAACTTAAACATCGTGTAACAGCCTGTCCAGTTCCATATGATGCTTACAGCCACACAGATCTTTTAAATTTAAAGTAATTTAAGGTTTAGCTCAAAAAAACCCCCCTCCTAATGAAAGAAAGGAGAATTTAAAATTTGGAGAAAAGAGCGAGTTCTGCAATACTGAGGGAAACTCATAAGACATGCATTACACACAATGAAAAGTTTCTGCCTGCCACAGTCATTTCATTTTACGACATTCAATTTGACTGTGATGCATTATGCACTTGCAGCCACAAATTTTAACGCAATACATTCACAGTGCCACAACTTATGTCAATGCAATTCACAGGCATTTTTTGTTTTGGGTGAATGTCTCACCAAAAGAAGTTTAGCTTTGTGCACTCGTCAGAAGTCACTAGGTGGGTCAGTCCATACATAAGAAATGCAGTTAACAGGAAGAGCAACCACAACCACCTGTACTACATGGACACAGATCCAAGCTGTGACACAGAAACCCAAAGACAGCGCTAGAGAAAAATATTATTATTTTCATTTTTGTTGCATAACATGAATAACAACAGAATTAAGCTCAGGTACTTCAGAAACGAAGGAAGGGCTTGGTTTGCAGTTAAAGTCTTTAAACTTCCATGAGGTAGAATATTATCAAGTATCTTCTTTCCCGGAATATATTAAGCAGGACAAATCCAATTTGGTTTTTAACGCCATTGAAAATTCTTTTGATAGTAGTTCATGAAGGGACACTCTGTCATGAGAATATACCCAGTTCCGTCCAGTCCAGTCGTAGCGCTTAGGCCCACTAGAAAACAAAACATACACTGTACAAGTACAGATTATTCCTAGGGAGCTGCTGGAAGCCTGTATTTATAATGTACCCCAGAGAGTGCCCATGAGAAGGAACAGACAGTGTGGAGAGGGCCTGGTGGGCAGTCTGGGAAAGTAGAGCAGAAAAGAAAGGCCAGATCACCAGGAAGTGCTGAGCCATCCAACAGATACATCTAAAAGGTGACAAGATACATCAGTCACTCCCAGCAGACCAAACTCCTTCCCTTCTTGCTTTTGGCACTGATTTCCCCAGTTTCTTCCCTTACCCTTCTCCCCTCATCCATACAATCTTCCAAGGGATATTACAAGGGATATTTCTATAATGCTGAATTAATGCTGTTGGTTAGTTCTTGCAGCAGTCACATGCAAATATTCTAAGCACAGCAGAACACAGATCACCATTCTCACTTTCTTTTTAGATGCAACAAAAGAATTTACCAGCTGAAAGCAAATACATTGGTATGTGAGCGGTTTACATTTAAAAAGCTGTTCTCCTCTGTGCTATCATACGGTTGTTGGCTTGATTTTTTCAGGACTACATTAAGTACCAAGAAAGATACTTGAACACAAGGGTTCCATTCCAGACGTTTCTATCCACCCAATTCTCCACATCTGAAACAGGAGAATGACTGAAAGGCACTCACTACTGTTAAGGTCAGCTAGAGAAACTAAGCAAAGAGAAAGGAATGAAATAGTCGCCTGGGATAAACAGACGAACCATGAGTCTTATCCTTGAACCTGCAGGACAAAATGCCTTGGAACTCACACAATCCACACACAAGGCCTGCTAGAAAACAGACTGTCCTATATATACACAAGAACAATCTGCAGGTTCTCTACAAACTTAAACACTAACCTGTACCTTGAATACCCTGAAATACTTGCAATATTCACATGCAGAACTTCCAACCACTAACCAAACCATGAGAAGTCACAAACACAAATACAAATCGAAGTCACTTCCACTGAAATCTCACTCGCCCTATGTGAACTGGTAACTATTTGGAATCAAGATTATGCACTCCAGTTACTTTACCATGCATTTCTCACTTCTCTGTCTTTGCAGCACAAGCATCTGTTTATACTTCCCTGCACTCAGAGAAAGACAGAATGCAATGCAGTCATTCATGAAAATCAGGCCAAGTCTGACCATTTAATTCATGACAAAGAAATGTGTAAATTATTTGAACTGGTTTTAAATGTTACATAGTAAATATCAGTGATACAGTTAGCATATGAAATACCTCTATACCCCTGTATCTCCAAAATGCTGTACAAATGTGATTTTTTTCATTTAAATTAAAAATTTAAGCAAGGATCTTGTGAATTCTCTAAAATGCCTACAAAGTTAAATATAGACTAATACATGTCTCATGGAAAGTTTGCATACATTTTTAAACACCGAGAAGAATTAAAATATCACATTAAGGCATTATTAAGAGATGCTGTGCAAGGCTGAAAAGTCTTTTCAGTCAAAAGAGCTACATGAAATTACTGCAACCACACTGCTGGCAGCCTGCAGCCACCTTCACCCCCTTTTTTTAAATTGTCATCTAAGGGAAGCTTTACAAATACAAGCTTAAGTTCACGCCTATGTATAGATGCATGATAGCAAACAACGTCAAAACAATTCCAAGAAAATGTCTTGTATCTTAATAATTTGTCTCCCTTGAGATATGTTACTGAAGACAAGATCCTCCATTTACTGTACAAATTTCCCAAATGTAACATCCAATACAAGTGATTGCTGGCAGTAACATTTGCTTACTTCACCTTCTAGTATATTGCACTTAAGATGTCACTCCTGATCATATAACATTTGTTGGGAGCTGCTATTCAGCAGTTAGGAAGTAAGTGAACACAACGCATCATACTTCAGGAAATACCACTGTTTACCATAATATCAGTTAAAGAAGCATAAAATTTAATGTTTGCAAGTGAATAATTTTCATCACAGATACGAAAAATACTGTCAGAGAATTTTCAAGTTTATCTCTTTCCTTGAGTATTTTTATTCACTACTGGAGCAATCAAAAAAAAAAAAAAGTTTAACATTTTTTCATATATTCCATATTCTGAGGCATGTAGTCTTGACTCAACTAGAGTTGGCTCCAACCGAATAGGAATTCTCTGAATTTTCATTTTCATAAATAGATGAAAAATTTGTTTCGGTGATACGAAAATCTTATAGCCATCTTAAGCAGAATCAAGGTTTGGAAATTGTAGCAAAATATATGGAATGAATAAATTGCGACACACAGCCTGCATCTGTCTAAATAAAAAAGTTTGTTAGCTTGCTAGGCCTGTGGCTAGCTTAGCAAGTCATGAACCTGTTAAGTAAAATATTTAAATAATAAAAGGATTCTGTGACAGGAGAAGAGTTAGTAGGAAAAAAATGGCTAACCTACTATGCTGCGCAGCTGCCACTACATAACCACACCAAAGCAAAGTTACAATTTTCTTCAGGTAAATTTTAATCTATTAAAATTATTTCTTAAAATCTTGAATTCTATTGTGCTTATTTTTATTCCCCCAACGCAAACCCTACTACATAATTCTACTACTGCAAAACCATTCCCGGTTTTGCAATCAGTACATTCTGAACAACATTCAAGAAGTACGCCTGCACGGTTACTGGGAGCGCTCATACTTTCCAGCTATCTGGTTACTTCACCAGTATCACTGACCAGCTCCCTCCGTTCTTTCCACAGGGTAGTGGCAGAGAACATAAATTTTTTGGGGAGGCAGCTACAACATTTTCCCACTACTGCAACCAACCAGAAAACCTGGAATGGATCAAACCAGTGTTAAGAGAAGGCAGAGGGAACAGCTAGCCAGGACTCCCATAAAGTGCAGATGCTTGACAAAAACAACCAGTGAGAAATCACATGAACACATAAAGCAGGAAATCCCACAAGCTTAAAAAGGAAAGGAGCCACCCTGCTTAAATACAAAGAGATTTCGATTGTAATATCATCATCACCTTTCCTTCTTTAACAAAAGCTTTGTTGTTCGGGGGTTTTTTTTATGATGGCTGTTTATTTTTCCTATGAGTAGGCTATATTCCTGTAGACAGTAGGCTTGGACCAGATTAGGGTACGAAAACACTGTATTACACATTTCCTGGATTCATTTAGGTATGTCAGTATACTGCACCGTGCCTCAAACCTCTATAACAAATTCTTATCAAACATTTAGTTTGTATCATGTTTCGAGAATATACAGAGTAAACAGGTTACTTATGAAAAGGATATCACATAGTCCACGCCGTGCTACAAAAAAGGGGGAATACACTTCCACCCAGTGTGCAGACATTACATAATTAACTTATACAGAACTTACCTAGTGGGTGAGGACAGCCAAATCTGCCGGTTTGGTGTTTGCTTATTGATTACATACGTTCCCATGTCTCCACCTAATTTAACTGTTAGAACTCCACTCTTAAAAAAAAGAAAATAAGTGAGAAATTAAAATTTTGCATCCCGTTACTTGACAAGGATTACATCATCTGCAGTAGATAAACAGAAACTTGCGTATCTGTATCACATGCCACACTATTTCTCAAACACTAAAAGCTTGGAAGAATGATTATCAGGCATCAAAAACTTGAATATCTAGGGCAACCCGCATATCTTGGAGCCTGATCTAGACTTTAAACCTTCTGGTCAGTGTTTTTTTTAGTGGGTTTGCACCATCCACAATGGCACTACTTAAACAATACTCCTGACCTTCGACTTGTCATCTTGAAAGGACTGCTAGTTCATTTTGCAACGATTAAAACATCATCCAATAACAACTTCTCTATTCAGGAACAATGCAGAACTGGTGTGGTTCAAAGTAAAGAGGTTTCATATGGCGTTGCTAGATTCCTGAGCCATGAAATTTTACCTAACTGTTCTTAAGTGACTGTAACACTTCTCAGTGAATAAACACAATTCCTTCTCCAATAATTCTGATTAAATGCCTATATCCTGAATCATCCCTCAAGAAAGTTCCACTTCTGAACTCCATGAGGTCTGGTTTGTTTTAGCTGCCAGCTTTAGACCATTGTCCTAGTGAGCATTCATTTGCCCTTCCTTACATTTATTACTGACAACATGATTCACGTTTCTTTTGACATCTTCACAAGTGCATTTGGAAAGCATACATAAATCTGACAAAAATATTTCTGTTCTAATTTTAAAAGAACACCACCACTTGGACCAGAGTTAACCTACAGATGATCCAAATTATGCTAATTAAAAAGGGTATCTCTACAGAATGCAGCCTGATGATTCAGGTAATAGGTTAGTCATATTTCACCTACAGTTTCTCAACTACTTCATGTCCTATAGCACGATAAAGCTTCTTTAAGTGAATCATACTTTTCATGTTTTAGGCAGGAGTCACTACTAGAGCTACTATCATTGCTAGGGCTATTTGCTGTGTATAACCACTTATTGTGGGGAAAAAAATGAGATTCTTTTCCCTACAAACTCACTCATACTAGATTCTGACATATATCAAGGATCATCAAGCATGAAATAATACTCTCAAGGTCTTATCTTGTTACCTTAGTTTCCAAGCTGTTTCTGTTCTTGGTAAGGGTTTATAACTGTGATCAATAAAAATAAAAGACTCTCCTGTTTAATATTGCTATCAGGTGGTCCTGCTGCTTACGTTAACTGAACATTGGTTTAGTGCAAAGAAGCTACTGCCCTGGTTGGCAGAATTCAAACCTGCCTATACCTGAGCAGTCTTAGATCTGTAGAGACACAGCAGAATAAGAGCAGGTTGGGGGATTAGGCCTGAACAGTGGTATAGATGTTCCACTATTCTTCTATGTACTGTTTAGTGCCATATTAAGTATTCAGCATGACATTAAACTGTATGCTACAGAAACACTATGAAAATAGGTTTCCAAAGAGTTAACAAAAAGATTATACTATTGCTTACATTGTGTGTCAGCTTCTGGAGAGTACTGTTGCTATGTCACTGCAAATTAAATAAATTCTAACTTCTAATACTGTGTTTAAAACATTTTCCCATACGTTTTGCAATACTAGAAAACACAATTTGAGTTTTTAAGAACTTAAACTGCAAGATATTTTTACCACATTTTAAAGAATATTACTGTATGTGCTTTGGATGCACTGAATGAGTGTTTGTTAGCTCCTGGTAATAAGAATATTCGTAGAAAGAGATTTTTTCGTTCGGACACGAAGATAAAAGTGCACAGGCGTAACAGACCTTTATCACGTTCGCCACCTTGTGGCTTACTATAGCACTAGCTTTGTTTGTTTGGAATTAAAACTTGGGACTGTTTAACCTTGCACTCTTAACAGAAATGACAACATATTCTTTCATCGTCACACAGTCTATGCAACAAAGGAGTACCGGTAAAAATTAAGATGGATTAAAAATAGTTTCTTTTGAGTCCCACAATGAGTCAGTCTTAAACACAATCCACTCTACAGTGGCTGGAGACAACATTGAGACATAATATGACTCATTACCTTCGTGTAACGAAGAGTCTGAGAATATTACGAGATAAATCATAACCTTTTTGCTAATTTTTGTCCCAAATTCTTTAAATCAGGCTAATTGGTGCTGATACACTAAAACATAGTGAACAGTAAAATGGTTAAACAGTTCTTCGCTTTTCACCAGAAAAGCAATAAGCTGTAACATTAACTACATAATTAATTAAAGCAACAAACGGTATTTTCTAAGATCAACAACAGAATCCTACTAACAATATGTTATTTCTATCCCACTTACATGAAATAAAGAATGAACATTATGAAGACAAAGTTACAAAGGAGCAAGTCCAAAAACTATGGGGTTTTGGTGTAGTCTTTTTTTTCCACAGCACCTCCTCTTGTGCTCCTTTATTATCTATATATTATGTCTTTCTCTACACACTGAACATTTTAAATCCTCAAGTCATACGATAGCATGTGTTACCTTTTACCAGAATAGTTGCTCCAGTCAGTATAAACAGGCATATTTTAACAATAAAGCTGTAAAAACTCGTATTTTAAGTGTTGGCACTAAGCTGAACAATTTAAAATTCCCCTTCAAAGACAAAAAATAAATACAATAATTATAGTAGTAACAGAATGTTTAAAACATACCCCTAAAGAGACATCATAGTCTTCCGGGGTAAAAGGCTTATCTGTTAGGTCCTCAAAGAAATCCGCCAAGGAGTCCAGTGTTTCTTCAGCCAGTTTTTCGTAAGTGGTCTCATCTAAAGAGCTACAAATGAGACATACAAGCCCATAATCTGGAGGAAAAATATGGAACACAGTATTTTTCCTATAATAAAAACATCCAGAGACCTTAGAAGAAACAGTAACCATGAAATGATCATATACAACAAGGAGTTGTTTTTATTAAGGTTAACGTACGTAGCAATCCACCTTATAAATGGAGGTGGAATTTTGAAATTTTGGTAGCAGAGATTTGTACACCAATGCATGCAGCACAGGGAATAAACAGGAAGAATTAAGAGATCTGTGTGCAGTCGCAGGGCCAGGATCTCCCTGCAGCTACAGAGACATGGTGGGATAGCTCGCATGACTGGAATGCTGTCATGGACAGCTACGTACTTTTTAGGAAAGACAGACCAGCAAGGAGAGGTGGTGGAGTTGCTCTCTATGTGAGGGAGAGACTGGAATGTATTCAGCTTTCCCTAGGGGTGGACGCAGAACGAGTCAAGAGCTTATGGGTAAAGATCAAGGACAGGTCAACATGGGGGACACTGTTGTGGGTGTTTGCTAGAGGCCACCTGATCAGGAGTTTGGTGAGGCTCCTATAAACAACTGGAGGAAGCCTCAAGATCACAGGCCCTCATTCTCATGGGGGACAACAACCACTCCAGTATCTGCTGGAAAGACAATTAGGCACACACAGCCCAGGAGGTTCCTGCAGAACACCAATGATAATTTTTTGATGCAGGTGGTGGACGAGCCAACAAGCTGAGGTGAGCTGCTGGACCTTGTACTAACAAAGAAGGATTGGCTGGCAATGACCATGAGATGGTGAAGTTCAGGATCCTGCGTGGAGGAAGAAGGGCAACAAGTAGCATTGCAGCCCTGAACTTCAGAAGAGCTAACTTTGGTGCCTTCAAGGACCTATTCGGAGGAATCTCACAGGTTAGGGAGGGAGGTCCTAACCCTCCTCTAGAAGGTAGGGAGGCCCAAGACAGCAGGCTAATATTCAAGCGTCTCTTCCTCCAAGCTCAAGATAGATGCATCCCTACGAGTAAGAAATCAAGCAAAGCTGGCAGGAGACCTGCACGGATCAGCAAGGAGATTCTGGCAAATCTCAAGGAGTCTGGCAAAAACAGAAGAAGGAAGTTTACGGGATGTGGAAAAAGGCACAGGCCACTTGGGAGGAATATAGGAACGCTGTCAGAACATGCAGGGATGTGACAAGGAAGGCTAAGGTCCATTTGGAATTAAATCTGGCAAGAGAGGTCAAGGACAACAAGAAGGGCTTCTTCAAGTACATCAGCAGGAAAAGGATGACTAGGGAAAATGTGGGCCCTCTACTGAATGAGGTGGCTGCCCTGGTGATGAAGGACACTGAGAAGGTGGAGTTACTGAATGCCTTCTTTGCTTCAGCCTTTACTGCCAAGGCCGATCCTCTGGTTTCCCAGACCTGGAGGCAAGAGAGAAAATCTGGAGAAAGGAGGACTTTCCCTTGGTTGAGGAGAATTGCGTTAGAGATCACTATAGCAAACCTGACACCCACAAATCCATGGGCCCTGATGGGATGCATTCCCGAGCGCTGAGGCAGCTGGCAGATGTTATTGCCAAGCCAGTCTCCATCACTGAAAGGTCATGGAGAACAGGAGGGGTGCCCGAGGACTGGAGGAAAGCCAGTGTCGCTCCAGTCTTCAAAAAGGGCAAGAAGGAGGACGCAGGACACTGGTGGCCAGTCAGCCTCACCTCCATCCCTGGGAAGGTGATGGAACAGCTCATGCTGGAGGTCATCTTGAAGCACAGAGAGAAAAAGAAGGCTATTCAGGAGTGGTCAGCATGGATTGACCAAGGGGAAATCACGCCTGAGCAACCTGATAGCCTTCTGTGCTGGAACGCCTGGCCGGGTGGATGAGGGGAGAGCAGTGGGTGTTGTCTGCCCTGCCCTCAGCAAGGCTCTTGCCCCTGTCTCCCACAGCCGCCCCAGGTGAGCGCAGGCCGGGTGGGCTGGGCGCGTGGGCAGGGAGGTGGGCTGAGACCTGGCTGATGGCAGAGCCCAGAGGGCTGTGACCAGCGGCGCAGCCCAGCTGGGGGCCCGCAGCCAGCGCTGTGCCCCGGGGCTCAGCACCGGGTCCCGTCCTGCTCAGCCCACCCCCCAGCGCCCTGGGTGAAGGGGCAGAGCGTGCCCGCAGCGAGTTTGCTGCTGGTACAGCGCTGGGAGGGCGGCTGATACCCCGGGGGCTGCGCTGCCGTTCGGCGGGGCCCGGGCAGGCTGGGCAGTGGGGCAGGGGGCGCGTCATGAAGCTCAGCAAAGGCAGGGGTAGGGTCCTGCGCCGGGGGGGAGCGACCCCACGCACCAGCACAGGCTGGGGCTGACCTGCTGGCAGGCAGCTCTGCGGGGAAGGGCCTGGGAGGCCTGGAGGACACCGAGTGGCCCGTGGGCCAGCAGTGTGCCCTGGTGGGCAAGAAGGCCGCTGCCAGCGTGGGCTGCATCAGGAGGAGCGTGGCCAGCGGGTGCGGGGGGTGTCCTGCCCCTCTGCTCTGCCCTGCTGAGGCCGCACCTGGAGTGCTGTGCCCAGCGCTGGGCTCCCCAGTTCAGGAGAGACAGGGAGCGACTGGAGAGGGGCCAGCGGGGGGCTGCCAAGGGGGTGAGGGGGCTGGAGCATCGCCCTCATGAGGGAAGGCCGAGAGAGATGGGCCGGTGCAGCCTGGAGAAGGCTGAGAGGGGATCTCATCGTGCATACAGGTATCTTCAGGCCGAGTGTCAGGGGGACGGGGCCAGGCTTTTTCCTGGTGCCCAGTGACAGGACAAGGGGCAACGGGCACAAACTGCAACACAGGAATTTCCATGTGAACGTGAGGAAGAACTTCACCTCGAGGGTGACAGAGCCCTGGGACAGGCTGCCCAGAGAGGCTGTGCAGTCTCCTTCTCTGGAGATGTTCAAAACCCACCTGGACACCATCCTGTGCAACCTGCTGTAGGTGAACCTGCTTTAGCTGGGGGTTGGACTAGGTGATCTTCTGAGGTCCCCTCCAACCCTGACCATTCTGCAATTCTACGATTTTAACTGAGAAGTACGTACTTCTTTCCTTAGGTACACTGATCCCTGCTTACTAAGAGGACAGAGTAAGATTTCAGAATAAGGCTTTTTCATAAAAGGACTTTGGGAAAGAATCACTTAGTTTTGAACTCTACTAAAAGACACAAGCACCTCCTGGTTAGAAGCATACGTCATTTGACTCTGAGAAACTTGCTGCAGCTATAAGTGATTTATAAACATCAATACCACATGCCATGTCTGCACACAGCATTCAACTTCTCAATTGGAATTACCAATGCAGCCCAGTAATTAGATGTTATTTAAAGTCTGCTTTTGAACAAATACATACAATTACCTTCTTCTTCAGAGTGTCTCAAAGCACCCTTGTAGCCACTACCTAACGCTTACAGCACCTGTGAGACTGCTTCTGTTATCCTCCTTAAATAAGTAGAAAAATGTAGTGGGAACAAAGTCTAGATCAGTTTAATTAACCAAATTTAATTAAATCACACAAGTCTTTCCATTCATATCAATGTCAACTTTTAACTGAGTGTTTAGGTGGGTACCTCTAGCAACAGACAATTCAGTGAAATCACTCCAGTTTTTACTAATGGGTATGGCAATACAAGTTACTATGAACTACGGTGACTCAGTATCTTTTATTGGATAATAAAGGACATAACATTTTCTACAAGTTTCTTGCTAGCCAGTTACTGAAACACACACAATTCCACTTATGTGAGCGACACCACAGAAACACCTAGGGATATGGAGAATGGAAATCCTTGGGATTAGGCAAGATTCATCTACTGGCTCAGGGTGCAGTTCGGGTACTTAACAGTAAGAGCCATTTTTGACATCTGCACAATCCTTCATTGGGCCTCCAGCTGCAGCAACAGAAGGGAAGAAATCTCTGACAGGTACTGTGTCACATCCTTTCAGCACAAGAAGAAATTTCATGCACCCTGACATATGTGAAATGGTGCTAGACACCTATGTTTAGATACATGAATTATTTCCTAAGTGACTTCCCAAAGTCACCCCAAATACTTGGCGCTAAAACTGTACTTTTCCTTTATAACGTCATATCAATGTTAATTAGTTTCAGTCTTACCATGTCTAGAAATTATTTTAAAATGCAGAGACAATATTTTTTTGTGTGAATATCTCAAAATACAATTTACCTTGTGTCATTCAGAGTTCCTGTATTTCTTAAATTTGCGAACTGAACAGTCTTGCTCTTCATCTCTGAAGCATATCGTAACTGCTGTTGAAACTAAGTGTAAATAAAATGGAATTAAAAGTTTAAACACTAAGAATTATAAATTACCTATTTGTCATATAAATTAAGTAGATCCTTGAAGACTTTCCCACCCCCTCCAAGTAAAATAGTCATATTCTATATCACAGAGCTAATATGGAAAGAATTACACAGCTTTAGTCCTTGGATGATTGAGGCAATTAGAATATTCTTGTCGTCCGATACAGTTATCTTCTGATAATGAAAAAAAATATCTATCAAATAGCGAGGTAGAGAAGAGAACTGTTTTCTTTTCCGTTGCTTTACCCCAGAACTACTGAGCAACTTCAGACAACTGGTTAGGCCAAGATTTTGACAAGTATCCACTACTCAGACACTTCATGATCCACAACTTGTGTCCCTCTGTTAGAAGCCATGAATATATTCAACTAAAATAAACAGAAGACCTGAATCCTCCCAGCTTACAAAAGAGCTAACATCACACTTGACATTCCACATCTCTTCTGTAAAACAAGCTGTTTAATTTCTAACGTCTGGTTAAAAAAAAAAACCAACAACTTTAAAAAACAAATCAAAATTACAGAAAAGCTGTGTCAACACATTGGCAATTCAAGACAAGGGAGTGGAATGGGCAACCCCTTTGAGGAGAAGCAAGACATCAGCATGGATAAAGATTAAGCTGTTCCCCTAGTCTAACACTCTAGCAGAAGCACTTACGCTATCAACCAAGAAAGATAGCTTGCCTCCCATTTTCTTCTTAACCTGGGCTATGAAGGCATATATTTTTGGATGAATGGTAAGACAGCATTCCTGACTGCTTTTTGTGTACTTGCACAACGTTTTGAAAATTGAGATGAAAAGCAAGTGCCACTTGAAAAGAAACTATGACAGCCCCTGTTCAAGCACACACAAGAGCAAAACACAAAAATACCTCTCTCCATATGGTTTAACATCTGTCCTCAGGCATTACAGATGAACTGGTCTGTCAATCCAAAGCCATGAGACAGACGTAAAGGACAGAGAACAGCAAACTCCTTGTACGATCAGTGACACAGGCTGACAAAATACATGCTGACACCTATGCGGTTTTGACTGTACACTTTAGCATTTCTTTAATACGCACATAGGATGAAAAGCTAAGTGACAGCAAATACATCTGGGTTCTGGCCAGAGTGAGATGATGTAGCTGTTGGCGTGCCCATACTCAGGCTGTGACCTGCGGCTGTCAACACGGCACTAGCACACACTTGGTGTCACCCCGCCAGGTACCAAACCCCGCGCTGAGGGCGGCCTGCACGCACCTGCTGCGGCTGGGAAAGGGCAGCAACCCAGCACAAAGCTCTGGAGCACTGCAAGGCCTGGCCCCCCCGCCGGGCAGCCCCCGCTGCCGCCGTTCCTGCAGGGCAGCACGGCTGCACTTGCGGGGCTGGGAACCCGCGAGCCCCAGCCCTTCGCGCCCCGTGCTTCCCACCGGCGCGGGCAGCTGCCGCCGGGGCGCGGCTCAGCCCTCACCCCGCGCCGGGCCCGGCCCCCTCAGCGCCGCCCGCCTCAGCGCCGCCCGCCCGGAGGCGGCAGGAGAGCCGAGCAGCCGTACCCCCGCCACAGGGGCACCCGGCCGGCTGCGCGGCCCCGGGTGGCGGGGCCGGGCTGGGGGCCCGCGGGCGGCAGAGGAGCTCCCCGCCCCCCAGGGCCCGCCCGCCGCGACCCCGGCCCGAGGCCGCCCCGCCCGCCCGCGGACGGCAGCGGCGCGACCGGCCCGCCTCCTCCCTCCCGGCGGCACAGGCCGCACCGCCCGCCCGCCTCACGCTGCTCACCGTCCGGCCGCGCCCGCCGACGGCTGCCCCGGCCAGCGGGGCGTCCCCGGGGCCTCCGCTCCGCCGCCACGCCGCCGCCCGCCGCGCCGCGCTCACTGCGCCAGCCGCCCCCGGCCTCCACATGCCGCCGCCGCTCGCTACGGAAGCGGGCGGGGAGGAGCCAGCCCGCCGCGGCGGCGGCGAACGAGAGGCGGCGCCCCGCTACCGCCCTCCGCCGGCGCCGCGGGGAGCAGCGCCGGGCCGGGGCGCCGCGGCGCCGGTCTCGGCCCGCCCCCGGTGCGAAGGAGCCTGTGGCTGCGGGGGCAGTGCCGGCGCCGCGGCGGGAGGCAGGGCCCCGAGCGGCGGGGCTCCGTGCCCTTCCCGGCCGCAGGCGGGGCTCACCAGCGGGCCGCGGCCTCCGGGCCTGGGCGCGTCAGGGAGCTGGCGAGCTGCTCCTGCGGGCTGCCGGGGAGGGGAGCGGCGTGTGTCCCGCCGCCCCGGGCCCTGCTGCTTCGGCCCGGGTACAGCCCGGCCGGATTACGTGTGGGGAAGAACAGAAAAACACATCCAGAACTTTGGCAACATCCTGATACAGGAGCTGTACATCACTCTTCTCGCCCCAAATCCCAGCCCTTGAGAATCGATTCATGCTGCACAATTTAACTTTGCAAACGGATGCCCTGGCCAAGCCGCTCCAGTCGGGATGGAAAAGCTCCGTTTCCAGTTGCGGCCGTTCCAAAGATGGCTTTACAGAATCGGCTGGCACTAGATTTACTTTTGCTACATGAACATGGACTTTGCAGTTTCCTAGATCTTAAAAATAATGGTGGTTGCATATAAATTGCTAACATTACGGACAATTAGATAAACAACTAGATCAAATTAACCAAACAGCCAAAACAAGCTGTGATTTAAGAAACACTATGGAAAGTGGCTGGTTAAACAAAGTTCTCCACAATTAGCTTTTTCTTTGTTTGGGTGGTTACAAAGTTTATTGCAAAATCTCATCATGCTTATGTTGTTAATTGTAGTATTTTGCATTATGCTTGGATGTATGAAAACCTTAATAACACAGTCTCTGTCCCAACAGTCACAACGCATAATGATGGGATTAGAAAGAAAGGATATGTAAAGACATTGAAATAAAAGAAAGAAAGAATAAGACTAATGGGATAGATCAGAAAATATATATGTAAGTCTCAAAGGGGAGAACTAATGACAAATGGCCAAAAGAGGAAGGTGAAATAACCCAAGGGACTGATAAGGCTAACAGAATATAGTCAGAACACAGACATACTGACCCTGAAGAGTCTAACAGAATGCGGGTACCGTGACACTGAGGAGTCAACATTGTGGAACTAGGATAGGAAAAACATTTGCTGACCCTCTAATTACTGAGACAAAAAAAGCAACTATCCTCATTATATTATAATGACAGAAATAACTTCCCTTGAAGCAGAAACTTTAAAAAGGTACACACACCCTCAACCTCTGGAGCATCCATATCGTATATAATACAGAGTTACAGCCAATCTTATTTTACAATGACTAAGTCCTCTGTGTGTCAAACTGTACATAAACCTCCTAGAAGCAAAGGTGTGCTAGCTTTGCGGATTTACCACCTAGCACCCATCTCTGTGCAGACATGAAATAAACAAATGTCTTGACTCTGTGTGTTTATTGGCTTTTTGCTCACCGGGTGAAGAACTCTCATTCTGGGACAGCACTACTATTCTCAGACAGGGAATAGTTGCTCATGGGGGATCTTTGTAGGCACCTGCTCAGGCAAAGTGATCTTGCTGGGTAGATTTACAAGGAGCTGGAGCCTGGAAAGGACAGAAATTTCAAGCAATGCTACCCAGTCCACCACTTAAAAAAAGAAAAAGCCCAAGCAGGGCAAAGCAAAGTTGCTATTTATTTCTACCTTGCAAGGACTGGCGGTTTTAACATACAGGCAGTTCCTATACACCACAGGTGCCTGGCAGCATTTTAATTTCAGCAGCCTGAGCTACAAAGGATACTAGTTTGAAATTTAAAGTGTGCTGTAATTGCAGTAATTGCCTAAGATGTACAGTAAGAATCCACTTCCTGTAGTTGTGCTGTTCTGTTGTTATTGTCCTCTGACAAATTTTCCAAGTAGTTATCTATAGCTTTTCTGGACCTAAGCAGTAATGGAGAGGGATTCCCCCATTCTTGACTATTTACGACAAGAACTGTAGGACCCACTGGCAGTACAGAGAGGGAGCACTGGGACAAGGACCAGGGCTAGTATCTTGGGTTTAGACTTTATAACAGTCCAGCTGGACAACGGATTCACACCCCAAAACTGGAGTAGCTGCAAGTCACTCAAAAAAAACCCTGTTGAGATTCCAGTTCCCATTAACTGCAGTTAATTAATTACGGCTAACTGCACTGATGTGAGCTGCTTATATGGACCACTTGAGATGCAAATCACTGGTTTGTCCAGGAGCTGTTTTGGCTGTGTGAATACCTGAGTCCAAGGAAAGGTCCATTATCAGAATATAGCATCTACTCAGGGACCCATTCTAGGACAGTACTTTCTGTGACAGCAAGTATTCTGATCCATTACCTCCTGTACGGAAAATGTTACCCTGAGTCAGTAAACGGAAAATATAGCACATCATATATCACAATATATCACATCATAATCACAACATTATCAGAAGTTGACAGAACTTCTGATGGTGTGTTTCAGAAAGCAGTGAGGAAGATGGGAATTTTTATGTAGGTGGCTGGCCAAGTGCATACTGAGTTATTTAAATGCTGGTGGTATTGTGTTATTAATGATACGTGAAGATGTCAAGAATCTCATCAACAAGACATTTTTTATTGTTCTCTAAACTGAAAAAATAAAATACGCTTTTAAAAAAATGCATTTTCTGTGGGAACACAGACACATTTCATTTGAGTACCTTCCATAGGACAGGACTGAAAGATGCAACAGTTGCAAGTAAAATCATAAATATGTAAAGCATACAAGTATTAAGAAGCTTACCACTGGTTACTGTGTGATGTATAATTTCTAAAACTCTCACTCAAGTAAGCAGCTGGCATCTTGCAATGCTTTAGGGAATATGTTGTCAAGTTTCTCACCACGAATTGTATTATTTTTTTCTTTAAGCTGAAATTGTTTTCTATCACACAAGAGGCAAAAGCCTGGACAATTCAAGTTGGCTGTGCAAATTTCAACTGAGACTTTGATGCCTGTTGTAGTTAAAGAGTTCTCTGTACTAAACCATATTATCTAGCTTGGTCAGCCTCTTGGCTTTTCCTAGCAGAGTCCTCTGTGCTTCTTTGCTATCTGTATCTTCCCTCAGACCTTGCATGGGTCTGTGTTCTTGCTGCATTTGGTGAGGGAAGTTTTTATACATCAAGCCAATAAAAGATACTCTCTAGTTCCTTGAAGACCAGCCCACATTCTTATCACTACTTGAAGGAACGAGTCATCTTTTTGCAGCTGTAATGGTCTACAAACTGAGATAAGGCCTGTAAGGAAAAATAGCTTTTATCAGACCACAGAATACATTAGTGAAGCAAACAATTCCTTTTTCATACCTTGGTGGGGAGAGGGGAAAGCAGCTGGAAGAATGGAGGAATGCCTGTTCTTTTATGCAGCATTTGATCTAATAAAAGATGATGCTTATTTACATTCCTATGAGAAGAGTATGAGAAGATATTTTCTGGTATTATCCACAAAGTTCCATAGTGATTTTCCTCTAATCATTCAAGGTCATATGCGACAACTCTCACTAGGAAATGTTCATCTTTTTCTAATTTAATGACAGATCAATGAAGTTGTGTAGATTAAATATTTTCTCTGGTATTAGATTTCACTTACCAAATATTTTAAAAGATTTTCAACAGTGTTCAAGTTAATGAACTTCACACTACCAGCCAGGATCATTCACATGACTTCAAAAGGGCCTGAGTTAGGGGTTAGCAATTTAAACAGATTTCTTAATGTTTTTCATCTTGATTCTCATCCCTTCAGTAAATGTTGTTCATACTACAGCACTTTGGTATCAGTATCTTTTTAGGCTGGTGTAAAATAACTGTGAAGTAGTTCCAGATGCAAAATCACTGCACGGTCAGGCCCCATGCCTTCAGTCTGGAAAAAGCTGGTATCTTTCTTGTTGCAAGCAAGTGCATGTGTCATGTTAAGAAGGGGGGGTTCCTCAAACCCTTTATATTTGATCAG
This sequence comes from Falco biarmicus, assembly GCF_023638135.1. Classification (NCBI taxonomy): domain Eukaryota; kingdom Metazoa; phylum Chordata; class Aves; order Falconiformes; family Falconidae; genus Falco; species Falco biarmicus. Next base: position 48,386,654 of record NC_079311.1, on the reverse strand, counting down.
CCTATCATTTTCCCAAGAAAGACAAAACCTTTGTGTCCGACCAGCCTGTCCACTACCTGCATTTTGACAGCCCAGTGTTTCGGAGGGTGATTTGACTGACCTATTCAGGGACTGCCACTGACAGTGTCGCTGAGCCAAACCCCTTACAACAACGTCTCAAGTCTCCAGAGATTTATACAAAATGAACTTCAGCTGAAGACTTTTATTATACAAAATACAAGTTTGTGACAGAATAAGGTTCAAATACTGCTGGCGATAATATACTGACTGCAAAGCAAGCTTTAAACAACACAATAACAGCTAGCGTGAAGCTAGTCATGAAGTTCTTACCCAATAGGCATGTCTATGGAGGAGAAGACAGGTTCAGCCTGTTGACTGATCCCAGAAGTTACGATGGAGTCTTCCCTAACCTTTTCCCTCCTGTGCTCACTTTTTATACTTCGTAATATATTGCATATTCATTATCATACAAAGGATTGGTTAAAAGTTTCTTGCTTTTAATGGAAATTGATAAGCATCCTCAGATAGCACTGCTAAAGTTTTTCACTATCTACACATGCTCTCCAAGCAGGGTTTTGTTCTTTTTCGTTGGGGTCTATTTGAACTGGAGGTTGTGATCTCTCACTGCCACTATTACCTCTGTCCTACTTTCACCTTATCAGTTTGGCCAGAACTTTCTCACTTGGAGGCTTCTTTCTGCGTAATTTACATAATGGTTTCTTTTCCCCCCCATCTGTTCTTTGTCTCCCATGGCTGACTCCCTTGATTAGAAGTCCTTTTATTCCTCAGCTTTGACAACCTTAGAAGGTGGGTCAGCTAGACGTAAACTTTCTGCACAGAAATGTTTAACATATAAACAATTTGGGAGTGTAGACAACAATTCCACCCCGTCCACCCACACACACACACACCCTGCCCTGGCCCCTTTTGGACTTAATTTCAGTTCAAGACCAGTTCATTTTCTTTACATTTAGGTGGAGCCTGAGTGATTCTAGTCATATGTATTTTTGTTACTGATTGGCATCACATGGCCAGTGAGGTGTAGTAGTACCTTGACAGCAGGTAACTTTGAGATGGAGGTGTGTGTTAGTGTTACAGTGAGATCATCTCATTGAAGGAAAGCAATTTTGCCATAATTGTTGGCTCAGCAGCGAACATCTTCTCATCTTATTGGCTGTGTGGTACCACCAGGTTCCCATTCCTGCAAGGAGTGCAACAGATCCTGGCCGCAGGTCTCCACTCCGCTCCACACTCCGCTACTCCTATCAGCTGCAGAGAGTACAACAGAGCCTGGCCGCAGTGTCTCCACCCCACTCCATCCTCCCTTACTATCAGCATGTGCCAAGATGGCAGGATGTGTCACTTAAGGAGCCGTGGTAAAGCAGATTTTGTGCACGTCAACCATCCTGAAAGCAGTAACTGTATTTTACTCTAAAAAAGCTTTCTGTAATACTACACATCCGTTAGGTCCCAGTTTTCTCTAATTCCCCTGCCAAAGTAATTTTCCCACAGCATGCACCACTGGAAATGGGCCAGCAAATAGCTTCTATGAAGAACAGGTGGAGTGCACTACTGATTACTCTTTTATCGCTGTCTAGTATCAAGGGTTTGTGAAGACAACATGGAGTTACATGAAACTAAACTGCCTGAAGTATAAGCAAAGTCAAGAAGAAAGCAGTTCTTGGGATAGGTGCTAGCATTTTCAAACCACTGAATTCTAGTACAAGGACATGAAGTTGTTTATTTTTTTAAGCTGAGGACAACTATTAAGTGCTACCACCAAAGGCAAAGCTCACCCCCTGAATGTCATATGACTAAGTCACAGGGTCAGATACACACATTCGGAGTTACTCCCTACCTTCCTCTAAGCAGACATTAACTTGTGCTTTTTCCTTCCGGGCAGCTTGCAAGGCCAGAGTATTCAGATACCACTGCACACAAATCGCCCACCTTTGTGACCTAATTCTTCAAATTTTGCTCCCTGTGGTGAGTTCCATCTATTTAGACCTGGAGAAATAGATCAATACGTTACTTTAACACCCCAAGGATTTAATTATGCCTTCTGTATATATTTTTTTACTTGACATGCACTGCCTTATCAGCTTTATGGATATGTTTAAATGTCTTCACATTTTCATCAAAGTGCTACCAATGCAAAACATGAATGCAAGATGAAGAGAAACTAAATCCTTAGTCATGAAACATACACATACTTACAAGCTCCTGTACTCTTTGATGTTTAAAGCTTTATACCATTTCATGTGTTAGAGAAATAAATGGGTTTCAAGTTGCTGGTCATTAACATTGCTTAGCTGCCAGGCAGTCACAGAAAAAAAATAAATAAAATTTGAAGTGCACATGCTTTAGAGAAGGTTTTCGTAGTGGACTCCATAATCTATACAGGATGTCCTTTTGCAAGTGTTAAATGACTGTTTTCATTTATAAATGACTGCATCGAAGGGTTGTACACAAAGGATGGCTCAGTCTCTGAACTGTTTAGTATAGACAGATTGTTGCAGTTAAGTTGTGTCCCCTCTGGAGTCTTAAGGACAAGTGATTCAGACACTACAGCCTGCTAGGTAATGGGGGAAAGGTGACATGTATGTGCTTTATGAAGGTTAATCTGGGTTTAAATTACAAAATGTCAGTTTTTTCCCCCAAATAACACTAGTCAGAAATATCTACTTTGCACAGAGACACATTCTAAATATGCTATATACTGTGCATGAAGGAGCAGATGCTTCACACAGCCATGCAAAATGTCTTTGCTCACAGAGCGTGCAAGTTGGTCTCTTGCATTTCTAGAAGGAATGGTGCAAAAGAAGTACTTTCTGGGGATTAAGCAATCTAATTTTAAAGCCTGCAAAAGAGGTAATCATGAGACATAGGCTCCAAGTTAAGCCACAGGCTCTACATGCTTAGAGAGAAAAAACCCCACATCTTTCAATTTCCCTATCCTGTGCATAATTAAGGAATAATACCCTCCTCCTTGTCAGGGTTATATGATTACATCAAAGTGGAAAAAAAATCCCACAACAAAACCTTGAATGAAAATTATTCAGAAGTACAAAGCATAATTCTAGGAATTAAAAGTGCCGAATTCTGGTTTTGCCAAGGCAGCAGGTTTGCTATACTTACTCCTAGAATAAATGTTACTACCAGTAACTTTCATAAACTTTCAAAATGACACCTGTGTAGTTTTTAAATACACCGCCACATCAAAGCATGAAATCTTGGATTGATGGCCACTGGTGTTTGCGATTATCTCTCTGATGCCAGGGAAATTAAGGAAGAAGAACAGTTTCTAGTTATCTTAAAATGATTGCCCATACTGAAAAACCTAAAATGCCTTTATGAAGCAATGCCTGTTGAGTATGTTCCTTTGCCTTTCCTACCCTAATTTCAAGATTCCCCTGTTCACTGTAGACGTGGTAGAAGAAAAAGGCAGATGCCATGTTACAGAGTGGTTGTCATATCTCTTGAGATGCCTCTCAAGACCATCTCATGAAGGCAGAGAAATACCAGAACAGTAAGTCCTGTACAGATCAAGAGCAGATAGACAGCTGTGATAGTCTTGAGAACAATGTATTTTATTCATCAATAAAACTATACTTTACAGTAGTATTTGCTAAATAAATTATATAATTTCTCTTTTACAAGAAATAAACTAAAATCAAAAATATTTCAAAGACAATATATATACACAACATAAGGCCTTGTTATAAATAACATTTTTTCCTCCTTTTCACCAACAGCAAAAATATCTTTATAGGCTCATTTCCACATAGTATGTGCAGAGGTTTACCCTAACCCTTGTATGACATCAATTCCAGTTTCCACTGATGTGGACCTAAGTGATTAGAACTGAAGAGTCAAAACAAATGAGATTAATTTTATTCACCACTGTGCTTAGTTTTAAGTAGGTAAAGCAGATAATAATGTTGCTTATGCATAGTTACCGAATGCATGCAATCAAACTACTAGAGAGCTGGTAAGAAAATATCAGTTTCACGTCCAAAAAAGTTGATTGGCAATATAGTAGAAAGCAGCCTGAATACACAGTTCTTCACAGTTCAGCAAGCAACGTCAGATGATAGCAGAGTGTGGAATGTTTCACATCGTTTTTGCCAAGTCCATCAATCCTTTCTATGGTTCAAAGGTCCTGACACTTCTTAGAACAAGTTCAGTTGATTATTACTCTTTGTCTATTAGGCTTAGCAAATTCCTCCTTCTTAAATGAGGAGTGCAGAAAGTGCTCTTCATTAACCACGGTCACTTCTCTCAGTTTTAGTCTTCGTGTATTTGTTACTGGGAATACAGAAATGACAACAGAAGTCAAGACTTGTGTGTGTTTGTTTTCTTACATAATTATAAACAGGTAACATCTTTCCTCCCCTAAACAGGCTGCAGCACAGTTTGCTGGCGATTATTTTCTTATCTTGCCCCCTAACCAAAAGCATTGGTCCTTTTTCTTGTACAATGGCTAGCTCCTATGGTTTTGCAGACGTTGCAGTATGCTTACATTACATGAAACAGAACCACTTGCTGCTGCAAATCTGGACATCAGAGAAGGCAGTCCAAAATGAGAGTGCTCAGCAGCTCACAACAGCTTTTATTACCCTGCACAACTGACTGGGGCCTTTGTTACTTAAAACTGTTAGAGGAAAACTGGCAGTCTTCATACAACATGTATAAAAGTCCTGTTAGCTTTTGCATGATACCCTTCCCCAGTTGAAAAAATCATACCTATCCAGCTGATGTTGTAGTCAATTGCATAGCAATCATTCTATTTCACAAAAAAAAATATATTTACTTAATCATGTTAATGATTTAGTTTTCTACAGTATTTTCTACAGAATCAGCAGTTACATAAGAGAAATAGTTGATCACTTCTTAGCATCTCTATGGAGTCAGGGATCAACTGAAGACAAACTGTTCTCTTCCGAACGCCTTATTCCTATGACACAAACTAAGGATAAACTGACAGCTAAACAAACTATTGCAGTAAATAGAGTGCATCTCAGATCATGCAGCCAACATGGAGTAGGGCACTAAGCCAAAACAAAGACATTTGTAGTTACCTTACTCTAAAACCTTATTACAAGATATAACAAAGGCATAATTCCCATTTATTAAACAGAATTTTAAGGTCACCTTTATATTGTACTTTTCAATACAAACATTTAATTAACCTTTAAATAGTTCAACAACAATCTAATCTTGACTATGAACAACAACAAAAAATCTCCACAGGCATTTTTAAAGCTTATCTTAGAAAAAAGTAACCAGTAGATTTAAATCAGTATTTTAGTTATGACTTCTAGCGCTAGACCTTGAACCTTGAAGAATATTTCAGTATTGTGCTGTGGCAACCTTTAAACCTATTACTTTATTGTGCACCAGTGTTAGGGTGTTCATAATCACTGATGCTAGTGAGCACAGTGCTAATTTCTCAGAGGCTGTTCTCTCTTCTCTAGATAGCTGTGGTCTGGCAATGGAAGTCTATCTACTGCCATATTAGCAACTGAATGTGCTAAGGGAATAAAGTAGTATGTACTTACAGGACGCAGAACAATTTAATATGTAAAGCAAAATTGTTGGAGAAGTGAGTGAAATTGAAGACTGTGATATTTTAAAAAGAATATGACATAAAGCTAACAAGGATTTAAAAAAAAAATTTAAGAAGCGGTTTGGCAGAAAAAGTTGAAAAATGCTAGTACTGATAAACAAAATTCTGTTTTATGAAGCCAAGATAAAATAGTCAAAATTTTCACTAGCACCATCTAGTTTCTGGCTGAAAGCTCAGCTCTGAATGACTTCAGGTCCATTTTTGATAGATAAAATGGTCACTTAGCACAACTAGAGACCCTCTGGCCTTACCACTACTTTTCACTCTCTAAGGAGACTAGTAGTATTACTGACGCTAGCTTTGTGCTACTCCTCTAATTTCATAATGCAATTGTGATTAGCTTATTCTTGTTCCCTTTGCTCTGATACTTCCAAAGCATTTCAGAGGGATCAGCAATGGAAAAAAACATCAGCAAAATTTGCATAACACAATTGGAGAAACAGACCTGACAGAAACACACAGCAACTGCTAACTGGGTGAGTCAGTCACAGAAATGCTGTTTGTGGTACTGATGCCATTTTAAGGAGGTTGGATTTTCAGATAGTTTATCTTTCTGTCAGGTCCAGTCCAGTTCTGTGCAGATTTTTCTGGAAAAAACTCCCATCTATTTCAAGGCACAGGGCATGATCTTCTAAGCAACTCTGTACCCACTGCACAACTTCTGGCGTTACTTTGACTACAGATAAAAGAAACATAGAGCCTGAGTTCGCCCATAGCAATTGGGTCTGAAATGATAAATAATGGACAAATGACACTACAGAATGCATTCCTGAATCACTGTCTGAATGATATATACCCACACTGTGTGTATAGTGGATTTACAATGTTTGAACCTACTTGAGGCTTTTTGTATCAGAGCATTTTTGTGCTCCAGTTCTCTTTTCATGGCTTTGTTTTTGAGCTGATTGATTTCCTCATATGGTGCATGAAAAGCCCTGGGCATGAGAATGTGTAATTTAGTGACAATACGTGCTGGCATTTTAGCACTTGGCTTAGTCAGGTAATGTATCACTTGTAATCTGAAATTGCACCTTTTTAATCTAATCAAGTGCAGAATTCCCGTGTCTGATTTTCATGCCGGGGCGACTGAAATGTTGCTGTTACTTTGCTTCCTAAATAACACTGCTTCTGCAAGAACACCTCTGCCAAACTGCATTCATGTGCTAGGTTGTTTCACCTCACACCAGGTTTCAGTTTTTTAAGAGACACAGGCCTCTTTTTCCTCTCCTTTTAAGATCATGGATGGATACAGGGATAAGATAAGATAATACAAAGGAGCAGTTTCTGATTAAAACAAGTAGGTTTGCCCCCTTCAGCCTTAATTAAACAGGATTCTGCTCTGAGGAAAGAGTGCTTGATTGGTTCCAGTATGAGCACCTAACATTGTAAAAGATTATTCTGCTCTCAGGGAAAGGAAGGGTGTCTGTAAGGGAGGAGGCCTGAATTCCCTTCTCATAGTCCCATGTTTTTCCATCAGTATCTTCAGTGGAAACAGGCAGAGATACTGAAGCCTCCAGAAAGACAGCAGCACATCAGAATTTGAGGTATGCAGCATTAAGCTTGTTTTTACTTGTACCCTGCCTGGGAACTGCTTTAATTTCAGCTGTGCTTGTTATTACTCCACAACAGCACCCTGAAGAAAACTACAACATGATTAGAATTGAATTAAATGTTACGAAAGACCAAGAAGCAAAATATTTCTGAACGAAAAACAAGCACCTCATCAAGAAGTTACAGTGGAAGTACAATCCCCTAGCCAAAGCTGAATCTGACTAGGATGCTTCATTCAGTCAAAGCCAGGTGGGAATTTTCTTCTCTGAAAGAAGAGTACATCCTAAAAGAAAAACCTTAGGGTGATAAACTAAAAATAGCTGAACAGGCGAATATATTTGTACGAGAAACTAACCATGAAGATGAGGAGCTAACCAGTAACCTGGCATTTGGCAGGGCTTGAATATGAACTGGGAAATGCTCAAAGAGACAGGCCTTAATACAGAACTATGCGAGTGAGAACAGAAGAAAAGAGGAAGAGCACTGAAGAGCAAGAAAAGCCAGACAGTTTTGACACTTTATAAACAGGCATTTTATAGAACAATATTGGTAAATCTGCTTATCTATGCATCTACTGCTGATTTGAAATATAAAATCAATCTCCAGCTATGTTTTAAGACTTCAAAATCCTATAATAAAATTGGCATTTGGGCTTAACCCACAATGTAAGTAATTATAAATGTAACAACATTATCTATGCAATTAATCTGACACAGATCACAGCTACACTAACCAGCAAGCCCAGCTACACTAAATAGGCTGGGCTTGCTCATCACCACAGTTGTTCCATTCTTTTATTTTACAGAAGCTCTTACCAATCCTTTGCAACCATAACTTCAGTGGTTGTGACTTCTAAATTATACACAAGTTCTGCAAGCCTTTCCTTCAACAACAGGAGGCAATGCTTTATTTCCATGTAATAATTCCTGTACTACCTAAGAATCTTCCATTATAGTTAAATATACAGAAGTATTCTCCAAGCAAAATAGTTCATTAATGAAATCCTGTAGGCAGGGCACATGTTTACTTATTTAAATCCTATATTTACCACCAAAAACTTAAGATGTACAGCATCACAAGAGAGCAAACTTCAGTTTGTCGCTGTGCTATTTACATGTATGTTCTTGTCCCATTTTAGGTGTGAAGGAAATCAGGCCTAGTTGCAGTGAACCAATTAAAGTAATTCTTAAACCTTACTACTCTGATTTTACTGATATTGTAGTTTGTCAATATAATATGTCAGCTACCTTTGTAAGTCATTTCAAGGCTAGGCTAAGAAAACACAGTGGCGTACTTCATAATTGCACATGTCCCTCTTCCCTCTTCAGGGACAGAATGCTCAACTAAAGAACTTGGGAATTCACTGCAGAACAGAAGGAACAAGGTCATTTTAAGTTATTCTTTACTTTCTACATGAAATTACCACTTTTAAGGTTCTTTATTTTAGGTACTAGTCCTTAGTAACACTGGACTAAGGTCTTCTGGATCAGTTGCACTTGCTGATCTCTCGTAAGAAACTTTTGCAGGATTTGGCTTATATTTCCTAGTAATCAAAATCCATAGAACACAGTAGACTTTTGTGTTCAACAGTGTTAGCTGACATTTAAAGCTTTTCTGCTTATATATCAGCTGAAGGTGCCTGAACTGACAGCAAAAATATAGGCCTAGAGGGGAACTTAAGTGAGGAAGAAGGAAACACTGTTCTACTTGGTTTGTGGATTTCTACATCAAACTGCTAAATAGAAGAGTGTGAACATTCTCTGTTACTGGCTTATGTACAGGACACCTTCTATTGATCTCAGCATCTTTTGCTTCTAAGGAACTGATCTATCATTGTATTACATATTCACAAAAGCAAGAAACCTCCAATGCTTTAATTGTCTGCAAAGAAACATTTCAAATCTCCCAACTATTTTATATACCTGTTTCTATCTTTCTGCAATCTTTAATTAAAAATTAGAATTGTTTTAGTAGAATATTCAGTATTTGTTTCCCACTGTATAGTACTAGAATATTTGGAAATAATTTAGATTGGCTTATACTTACTACTCAGTACAGATCATGGTTATTTATATTTTATTAGCTAGGAAGAAGCTAGGTTTCTTAAGTTATCATCTGGGCTAAAAGATTTAAAAGAAAATAAACCAATGGAATTTTAAAGTAAACTTGGATTTAAGGATGTTCCTAACAGTGCTGCTTAAGAGTGGCAGATGCACAAAATGCTGCTTTGCTGAACCTGGGCTTTTTTCAGAACTGAGAAACTCTGGGCCCAGACCAGCTGTTTAGTTGCAAGCTCGAGATGTCTCTGTACCTGTGTCCTGGAACAAAAATTCTTGCTCTGGATTTTGGCATCAGCTGCACAGTGTGAGTCTGCATGGTTCCCTTAATGCAGTGATCCTCAAACTTTTTAACCAGGGGGCCGGCGCGCAGATGCAGTGGCAGGCAGCCATCTGCGGCTGCTTGGTTTCCCCCCCAACCCCCGGCGGGGGGGTCTGTAAATACCGGGGGCCAGATTGAGGAGCCTGGGGGGCTGTATCTGGCCCGTGGGCCGTAGTTTGAGGACCCCTGCCTTAATGCTACACCCTTAAACCAATCCTCTTACCTGTAAAGAGGAATTTTCTTTTTATAAGCTCTGCTCCAACCCCACATTACTTGACTGTCTGCGTCTGTACACAACACTGTTCAGACAAGTGCCATTCTAAAGCTGTTTTTTATAGTAAGTTAACAGAATGTCATTTTACTACAATGTCCTTTTTTTCATTCATGGGATCAAAAATTCATAGCTCTTATGAGGACTAAAATTTGTCCAAGAAGTCTAGCATTTCAAAGCAGGAGGCAAGGACATCAAAGGATTAGTGGAGTGACTGAAATTAAGCAAGTTAAGACATTTTTCATTATAACATCTAGCAGGTAAGCCTACAGCAGCTTGTCTTGCAGTAGGAACACAGACAAGGAGTATTAACTAACAGGATTAAAGGAAAATCTGGGAATGCCATTTAAAGCTACATTTTCTCCTCATGCTTTTACAAGGTCAAAATACACCTTGTAACCTTTTCAACTGAGGCTTAAATCAGCTAATGCAAACATTATTCATTTGCTTTATTTTTGAGACGTAGATTAGCAATGACTGACGTGATCCTAGTGTTCTGAAAAACACGCGTATTTCCCTTCTAGTTTGCATTTAATCATCCTTCTATAAAAATAAACCTGCCTTCTGCTCAGCAGCAGTGAATAAAACTGCTAACACATCACTGATCCTGTAGCATTAGACTTTCCTAACCAGAGGCTAACTGTTGTTTCGTGGTCTGCTGAAGGATATTGGGGGGCAATAGGGAGTGAAAGATCAGTGGACAAAGTAATACCTTATTCTTCTTTCTTTGACAAACACCTCAGCATAAGTACAGGTGTCCATGTGTAAGTTACAGCTCATTTCCATAGCAATCTCAAAATAGTTAAGGAGACATCAATACAGTGTGTGGGACAGGACCAAGGAGGCAGAAGTAAGTAATTTCTCAGGATGAGCTTGCCACTTTAGAAATAACATGCGCTTAGCCACAGTATCCAATTTCCTTGAAGCTGCCAGCCATTGCATACCTAGACACTTGAGGTAAGTGCCGCTGCCGTGTCCTGATCATTGAATTTTGAGCTTGGATTTTCAGGGTGCAGAGGAAGGGTGCTGATAGGTCAAAAAAGCATCTACAATTCTCTCCACTTAAGATCTCTTAACTCGTCCAGACCTTTGCTCAGGAAAATAAACACTGGGTACTTGTATAACATCCAGAGTTGGGTTTTATTTGTTCTGTTGATAGTGGTCAGTGGAATACACATACACTTACTGCAGTCTCCCAGAATGAGAGCATTCCCATGATGAATGCTTTACAAGCTGAAAACTAACTGAAGAGCTCACCATCACACCTGGAACTTGTAAGGACAGCCTTACAGAAGGTATTACCTATGCCTGTCACTAGATTTTCAGAGCATTCCACCATCCACCCTACAGATTTCAAGCTTTAAAAAAAGCACTTCACAGTGCTCAGCAGTGTTAATGATAACCAAGATTATTATATTATAAACCAAATTCAAAAGTTACCAACAAAAAATGGTTTCTCTTATGTGGGGCCAAGAGAACCACAAAACACAGAACAGCCCAGGCTGGAAGGGACCTCAAGAAGTATCTGGTCCACCTTTTGTGTGAGAAGGAGCCTGAGAGTATCTGTTCCATCACATCTTGAAAACCTCCAATGATGAGGACTCCACCATGTCCCTGGGGAGGTTGTTCAGGTGATTGATCATTCTCACTGTAAAATTTCTTCCATTGAAATGACACCTCTCCTGGTCAACTTGTACCTGTTGCCCCTTGTCTTCTTTCTGTGGTTCCTTTCAAAGAGAGGGCTTCTGTCTGCTTTGAATATGGGATAACATCTCCCCTGAGCTTTCTCCAGGGTGAAAAGACCCAAGTCTTTCAGTCTTTCCTCATGGGGCATTTTATCCTGCCCTTTGATCATCTTCATGGCTTCCTTTGGACCCTCTCCAGTCTGCACCTTGAATTGCGGGGCCCAGAACGGGAGTCAGTACTCCACGTGCAGCCAGAAAAGTGTTGAGTGGGACGATCACATCTCTATCTCTGCTAGCAATGCCCTTGAGGATGCAGCTCGGGATCCTGTTTGCCTTGGTTGCCGCAATGGCACTCTGCTGACTCCTGTTCAGCTTGTGTCCTCCAGAACCCCCAGGTCCCCCTCGGCAGTGCTGCTGCCCAGCCACAGCTCATGGCCGGTGCAGGACTCTGCACTTGCCTTTGCCGAACTTCACACAGTTCCTGCGAGCCCACCCTCCCAGCCTCTCCAGGGCTCTCTGAAGGATGGTTCTGCTTTCTGACACCTCCACCTTGCCACCCCGTTCAGTGACACCAGCAAACCCAGCGAGGATGCTCTCCCTGCCATTGTCCGGATCGTTTATGTTTAACACAGGGCCCCGTACTGGTCCCTGGGGGACCCCACTTGTGACAGGCTGCCAGCCTGAGTAAAAGCCATTGACCAGCACCCTGAGTGTGGCCTGTGGGACACCTGCCTGCCCATCTCACAGATCACCCACCCAGGCTGTACCCTGACAGTGTGTCCAGGGGGAGGCTGTGGGAAACGTGTCAAACGCTTTGCTGAAGTCCAGGTGAGGCACATCCACTGCTCTCTCCATGTCAACAGAAGATGTTGTTTTGTTGTAGAAGGTCGATCAGGTTACCTTGGCATGATTTGCCTTTGGTAAATCTGTGCTGGACTTTCCCAATCACCACCGGCTTCATTTGGCTTGTAACAGTTTCTAGGAGGACTCGTTCGACCACTTTCTCAGGGACTGAAGCAAGCTGATGGGCCTGTAGTTTCCTGGGTCCTCTTCTGGGCCATTCCTGTAGATGGGTGTGACATCTACCCTCTGCCAGGCGTCAGGAATGCCCCCTGATCTCCACCACTTTTCAAAGATGACAGGCAGTGGCCTCACAGCAGTGTCAGCAACTTCTGTTAACACCCTGGGGTGGATTCCCTGCGGGCCCATCCACTGATGTGGGCTGAGCCCTTGCAGAGGGCCACTGCTGGTGGGTCACCATGTGCACCGTGGTAGCTACTTGGTCCTGTGGTCTAGGGTCCAGCTACGCTGGTAGAGACACAGGCAAGGAAGGTCTTAAGAACCTCTGCTGTGTCAGCATTATTAGTAAATTGTTTCCCTGCCCTGCTCAGTCATGGGCCTGTGTCTTCCCTGTGCTTCTGCTTAACTGCTTAGGTATCCAAAGAACCCTTTCTTCTTCTTGATGTCTCTGGCCAATTTCAGGTTGTAGCAGAGCCTTAACCTTCCCGTCTACATCTCTGCATGCCCTAGCAAGGTTCTTGTAGTCCTCAGTGGGTGTATGGCTGCCTTTCCACAGCCAGTATGCTTCCTTTTTGCTTTCAAGCACATCCAAAAGCTCATTGTTAAGCCACGGTAGTCTCGTTCTGTCTTTTTTCTTTCCCTTTGTAGGCAACAGAATGCTCTTGCGCTTCCAGGGAGGCTGTACTTTAAAAACTCCAAGCACTCACAAGCATCTTTGCCCTCCATGCATGCTTCCCATGGAATCCCTTGCATCTGGGCTCTGAACATATTGAAGCTAGCTCTTAAGAAATTCATGGCCTTTGTCCTACCACTGGTCTTAATTGTTCTCAGCAGGATCTTAAACTCTACAATGTTGTGATCGCTGTATCCAAGGCTATCTTTGGTAGTTATGTTGGCAAGTACGTCTTTCAGTTTGTGAGCAGTAAATCTAGCAATGCAGTATTCCAAGTTGGCATGTCCAGCACCTGCAGCAGGAAGCAGTCCTCACACATTCCAGGAATCTCATGAACAACTTGTGAACCACTGTGCTGTTCTCCCAACAAATGTTTGGGTAATCAGAGTTACCCATGAGGACCAGGTTCCTTTGGCCCAAGACTTCCTTGAGCAGCCAAAGTAAGGTTTTGTCAGCCTCATCATCCTGGCTGTAAGGTCAGTAACAGATACATAACATAAGATCCTCTGTGGTGACAAACCATCTTATCTTGATCCAAAGGCATTTGATAGAACTGTTGTGGTCTCCATAGCCTGCCTTCATATACTCAAATTTCTCTTTCTTTATGAAGTGCAACTCCACCTCCTTTTCCTCTCTTCCTATCTTTCCAAACACATTTGTAGCCACCCACTGTGTCACGTGACTCTTCACACAAAGTTTCTGTGGTTTCTGTCACATCACTACTCTCAGACTGGGCATGGAGCTCCAGTTCCTCCTCTCTGCTGCTCAGACTACTTGTGTTGGCAAACAGGCACTTGAGGTGGTTGGACTTGGGGTTCTTGCCTTTGTAAAGGGGTTGGGAAGCATTCCCCCCTATTCTAGTAGGCGTGCTAATCCACCATGTTGCTTGTGAGTATGTTGGTGTCACAGCTCTGGATCCTATCCCCCGAGTTCATTAGTTTAAAGCACAATTCATTAAGTCAGCCAATCTGCTAGCAAAGTTACTCTGCATGTCATTACTCATTTGTCCATTTGCCATAGTATTTCAGGATCTGTGAGTCCCTCTTAGCAGATGATTCATGTAAACATCATATCAGCAACAAGCCCAATTAACGCAAGTCCTACAGGAATAGGCTGATTTAATGGGCTACTGGAGGTCACAGTTAACTATTTCAGTTCTACATCTAATTGTCCACTGGTACTTGCTACTGTCTTGTTTCAGTGGAGGCAGGACAGACTACAAACCCCTTAAGTGTGCTGGACTATTAAATCAGTAGCTATTAAGTGGGTACTGTATATACTGAAGTGTTGCTTGCTAAAAAGAAAAAAAAAAGTGGTACAGCCTAGAGAAACTGCATGGAGATCAGACACAAACATGTTCCATCTCAACACAAGAAAAAAATTTTCAGGACAATCAATCACTGGAACCACTTCTGCAGGGATGTGGTAGATCTAGCCCTCATCACTAGAGGTTTTCAAGATGCAATGGGACAGGGTGCTAGATAATCTCATCTAGGCTCCCTTTCCCACAAAAGGTTAGACCAGATGATCTCCTGAGGTCTTTTCCAACCTGAGCTGTTCTATGATTCTATGTTCTGGATCTCTTAAAGACAAAAATCAGGAAACTCTAGAGGTAAGAAAAATAAAGAATGCAGTGAACTTTTATCAAAAAAGGAAACAACTATGCCTGTGTGAAACATCTATTAGAAACCTAATGAACAGACTTTCCTTTTTGACCCTACCCTTCTTCTCTAGTACAATTCTTGCCATGTAAGTCACAGACATTTTTTCATGAGAACACAGGGAAGATATTACCAGGATAAGACCAGAATTGTTTGATTTGTGCTTTAGGAAAACCAACCTTCAGAAAAAAAGCCATGCTTAACACACCTCTCTCTTGATATTTATACTGAGATTTTAAAAATGGCCTAAAAGGGCTTTTAGCATTTAAGCTAATTTAGCATAATTTAATTTAATTTAGCATAATTCAATTCAATTTAGCATAGAAGAGCACAAAACCTCGATTGGAACTGGAGTTGGGTACCTATTGCCTTTATGTCTGTGGAATGTGAGCTATAGATACTAAGGGAATTTTTAAAACACAGGCGACATAAAGACAACCAAACACAACAAACTTGAGCTTATCTTTCAGCAGTCAGATAAACTGCTCACTAGGAACGAAAACAGAAAAGAGGAGATAAATTTTTAATCATATTCCAGCCACCACAACTGGACAACCCTTCAAAGCAGAAAGTGGAGCCGTTAATGTACTTCATATTAAGCTCTACTTCATTGGCTTCAAAACTGCTGATGTAAACACAGAACCTTCGTCTCTGAGAAAATTTAATTTCTACATTGTGGAATATTCAACATGAAGAGGAAAGACTTTTCTTTATTCTTTTTTTTTATTCTTCTCTTACGGAAACAAATAATAGGGAAAAAAACCCTACCATCAGAGAAAAACTGGAAGGCATTTTGTCATACTTAGCATACATAACACAACAGTTAACAGGCACATAGATTCTTTAAGGACTTGCTTTGGCAAGGTACTTAGGCATACGTCTCATATAAGAAATACCTAAAAGAACCTCTGGATTTTGAAGTTAAGCATGTATCTTAGTCACTTACTGACCGTGAATCAAAGGAATTAGAGGGGGAAAAGCCCATCAGAAACAGTTCGACAACTTACTAAGTAGACATCCAAAACTGAAGCATTATCATTTTCCATTTCCAGCGTGCTTTGTTCTGAAGTCAAATATATGGCACTGTCTTCTAAAGTGAAAGTTGAACTCGAAGGTAACCCTTTACTGCAAAGAGAAGGGAGACTACAATCAACCAAACCCCAAAGTTACAGAGTCAGTTATAGCTCAAAATTTTAAAATAAATTTCTCTCTTAAACCTAAAAGCTTCAAATACTTGAAAAGAGGGAATATAAATGGCAAATATATATGTGCTGACAATGGCTAGATAATTGGTAGCTCATATTTGACTAACATACCCAAACCACAGTTTCTATTTTTGCATTAACTAACATTTTATGAGGAACTAATACTGTTCCTGAACTCTAATGTTTACTTAAAGAATGAAACTACGTCCCAGTAAGTGTGGAGTAACTTCATTAACTTCACATTACACATGGTGTAAGTTTTGGCATCATTTCTTAACTCACAATAGGGAAAAAAAGATTCAGTAATTAGGCACAGGAGCATTGAACTTTCTCATGCAGATATGGGATCACTTGCAGCCAACAGTTCAGAAGGGAAAGTGGGAGAAGAACAAGAGTACACTGTAATAGGTACAGCTCTGCAAGGAAGTGACATTTACAGAGCAAGTGCACTGTATGATTTTATTCATAGATATGATTTTTTGTTCTCTGCTACCCAGAAAGAATGTGAAACTGCAAATGCATCTGCACAAGAATCCACATAATCCATACCTGGAACCAGAAAGCTGAAAGTCTCAAAGGTGTTTTAATGCAGTTAGGTGCTCATTTTATCCCCTGTCCTCACTAGCTGCCAGAAACTAATACTCCAGGCTGCCTTGAAAATTCAACTGTCAGTTTTGCAGAGATGTATTTTAAAAGTTCTTAGGTATTTATTTACACGCAAGGTGAAAACAAACAATTCTGCATTGTAACTGTCTATGAAAGCATGATTACAGCCATCAGTCCAGAAATTACTAACCTTCCCCTCCCTTTGCAGTACTTTGTAGTTTAATTATGTTTCAGATGGAGTATAGTATCAGGAAGCACAAAGCTAGCATGCAAAGTAGAAAACAAATTCAAAAGCTCAACAAAATAATGAATCATCAGTCACCCTCATGTCATATTAGTATTAAGTGTACAGCACTACATTTGCCACATTACAATGTTCCTTTTATTATATAGCGTATTAGACGTCTTTTCAATAGGAAGACTATTTCTTCTGTCCCTAGGGTGACCAAGCTCCCACTGTCTTAGTAGCAGTTTTCTCACACCTGTTACTTGTATTCCACTGAGTAACATTTCAGTCACATCAGTTTTCTGCCAATGCTTCATTTTACTGAAGTGGGGAGGGCAGACAGGGAGGGAAAAAATGGGCTGCTGCCGAATGTTAGACTGTTTTATCATCTCCCACAAAATAAGCTCTGGCATGACAGATGCTACTCTTGTCGAAAGGGGAGGAGGCGTGAAGGAAGACAGCCACTTTTGCCTGCAGAATTTTGATTTGCGCTGCGGCGCAGTTCAGGCCTCTGAATGTGCAAAGGCCAATATAGGAAAACGACGTGACACAAGATGAATGTGCAGTGAGCAGCTACTACAGCTATAAAAATATGCAAACCCAGTGGTCAACCTTTCCTTCTGGAAAACAGCGCTCTGTGTTACTAACTGTAAAGCAAGTTGGGCAGGCTGTGGTGTATACCTGGCTTTTATTCCTGCACTAGGTTAGGTTTAAAGGCTAAAAAAAAATAAAATAAGTTATTCCTTTCATATACACATCAGGCCACATCACTGCCACCTTTGCTGCTGCTGTTTTTGACTTCTTTCACTTCCTGAAAACCTCTGGAACCTGTACTCAAGACAAGCCGAGGATTCTACAGTTCACACCAGCGGCATTTTATTTTACATCCTTCACGTATCAGAAGACTAAGACCTAGTCCTGCTATTTCAGTTTAATTCACTGGCTTACTGTGTCACTTACTTTTCTTCCTCTCTTCTCTACTTTTCCATTAGAAGGCACTGTGCTTCTTTTGCTCTTTGTTAAATTATAATTTATGTTGCTTGCTTCACAGCCTGCTGTGGATAGCAAACAATAGCAATATGAGTTCAGCACTTGGTCTTAGGATTGTTTAACTACTGGTTTTACTTATAAAATGTCATGTCTTCTTCCCTTTGTAGTGTACCTCTTTGTTCCCCTACCTGTTACAGAAACACACTATACAGTCAGTCAGAAAATGAGAATTGAAACAAACCCAGCATGTTAAGAGAAGTCAAAGAGAAATTCTTACGTCATAATTTGGTTATTTAGTAGTGTAGTTCCTAAAAGAGAGATTTAATATACAGAAACAAATAATATATAAAACATATATTAATATACAGAAAGAAAAAGGAGAAAGGGAGCAGAAAAAGTACTAAGATACAGTAATCTTACATACAGAAAACCATGAGCAACTGAAGTCCCTTGAACAAAATCAGGCATGAGAGATGAGAATGAAACAACACAGATGCCAGTCCACCTATTTTCTTACAAGCAAAGATCCACAACTTATTTGCAGATAGCAAACTCCTTGCTGCTATGACTTTCAGACTGAAAAATTAGAGGTAAACCCTGCAAGTAAGAAAGCATTTCCTGCATGAAGAATTGTTTATTGAAAGGAGAAATGTAGGAAAACTGTTGCAAAACAGAGCTGTCATTTACATTAAGTTCAATAACTGGAGGTTTTTCTCTCTTTAAAAGAACATGAACTGTCCACTTTGGGAAGCCAATCTGTAACATGTATAAAGGAGAAACTGGAAATTCGAAGTCACTGCCATGTTCATTTGCATCTGGAGCCCATGCTAATGTCAGTATGAAAGCAACTGCTTTTGCCAGGAGCTGAATGCTGTGCTGCAACTGTTGTATAATGCTTATGTGTAATAACATAATAACACCTTCTTAGTTAGGAAAAATTTTCATGGCAGAATATAACAATCACTTTGGCTTTTGTACTTGCCTTACAATGACAGCATGAAGAACATGCAGCCCAGCTGGCTAAGTGACTATGAACTACATGAAAACATGCATAAGAACAAGATTTCCAATTTTCCTATGAAAAGGGGGAAAAGCAAGAAGCTTTTTTTTTTTATGGTTTCATCCATAGCGTCAGTGTGGATATCATTTTAAGAAGCATAAAACATTTTGTCCTTATGCTGAAGTGAGGAAAGCCATATTTTGACCTTCTAAATCACACACTAAAACACATTTAAACGAAAACCAGGCCTGAGTTCTCTTCCTCTTGAGTTGAAAATAAAATAAATCCTTCATTTTCTGAAGTCCTTCTAAAATACTCTTTTGGACATGAGATGCAAAAAAATCCTCACTCAAATTAGCTCAAAAAGGTAAAGATAGTTAGAGATTGCTACTTGCAAATATGAAAAAATTGGGTGTTGGGCACAAGATCTTCAGTAGAAACAACTAAATTAGACTGATCTTCTGCAGATTTGTAGAACAGTAACTTTTACACATTTTAATCTACGGATCATATAGATAAGATCATATTAAGTTTCTAAGGAATAAAGGAAAAAAATTACAACTTGTCAAGGAGCTAGCATAATCAGGCAAGATTATCTGAAATAATAAAATAAAATAGTAATAACAAATAAAAAATTAAATAATAATTCAAACCCTCCCAAAGTCTAATTACTATTTCTGTACTTCATATTTTATTTGCACTAAACTGACATGACAGCTTTAGAAATTAAACACTTCTGTTTTCTTCACGGAAAAACAAATATGCCTCATCATAATGTGTCTACTTGCAAGGCAGCATGCAGGACAGGTAGAAGTTCTTCAGTCTCCTTTCCAAGCCGTTGCACAGCCTTTGAGGAATGGCAGAAACAGTGCCAGGGAGTAACAACTGGCCAAAGCAGAAGTCTAAGCTGTATTTTGAGTTTAGTTGTTTGGCATTTTTCTTCTCCTACAGTGTGAAGAACAGCTCTTGTAGGAATGTAATTAGCAGCTTCTTTCAAATGAGTCACTGGGTCTCCCCCGTTGTGAAGAATTGTAATAGAAACAGGCTTTGATGTCTATCTTTGGAAGTCAAATATGCTTTCCTGTAGCACATCCCACAGAATATTTGCCCCCTAAACAGCATGCATTTGCAATGTCCAATGTGTCTGACAACTCTTATATAAGCTTTTGAAAAAAATTACCAGCTCATTGCATCATGACTTTTGATCTTTAAAATCTCTGTGTATAAAGTTATTCAGAAAAACACCTTGTAGGATAAATGAGCAGTAAAATTATTGTTCAAAGGTACAACTCAATACCAACTGTTGCAGAAATTCTGTCCTCTATACATATAAATGTAAACAGGGACAACAGGTATTTATGGACCCGTTGAACTAAATGCATTAATTAGTCTGTTTACAATGTAGAAATATTAAATCAGCTCAAAAACAACCTTGGATTTAATTTTTATAAATTATATGTGTGTCTGGAAAAAAAAAAAAGAGGTAGGTGAAATATAATAAACCTCCCTTGTAATATTTCTCTGATACTGCTGACAAACTTCAGAACTACAGACCTGAAAAAACAATAGATATGACTGATCTTCTGAATATTGCTTCAGGTGAAGGAGTCTGACAGTAAGTTTGTGCTACTATACTCACACCGATGGCAAAACATGATGTGAATCAGTAAACATCACAGTAAACACATCAAATTCATGACACCTTTGCACGTGTTAATTAAAATCATGAGACCTGTAATTTTCGTACATGACATGCATATGTAGTTGAAAAGAGATGGTGTAAGCTATCTGAATTTAGGAACTTTGTCTAGATTACAAAATACTGAGTAATAAAACCCAAATCCACTGAGGTACACATCAACATGTATCAGCCCTTGGAGGGATCTACAATTGGAAGTCTGTCTGAGAAGCTGCTCTGGACCTTCCTCACCAGAAAAAACTATGGTTATGAAATGAAACTTGGAAGGATGAGTATGGAATACAAAAAGGAGCATGCAGAGGGACAAATTCAGTCAGGAAACATTTGCTTATGTATTAAATAATAACTGTTACCATTGGAGTTTCACATGCACGTCTGTGTATGGTAACTGAACAATAATTCTAAATTTCAAGTTAAAAAAAAGTATAGGTATTCTTTCTACTTATCAACAACCAATTTGTTTCCAGAAGCACTGACTAAATAATTTATAAAACTTCTTTTTTCTGTGAAGGAAATGACTTATGATCTTTTTAGGGCTCTATTAAAACAAGTTACAACAAAAAGTGCTGCAAACAGGGCATCAACAGCTGAATGGGATCAGATCCAATTAATTTAGTAAGCACAGATGAATGCATTCCTACTGCAATAGATACGCAGAGATCTCCACAAGAAAGTTTACAGCAACATAAGATGCTGCTTTTAAAATGTACCAAAAAGAAAAAAAAAAAAAAAGAAAAAAAAAAGAACCAAACAGCACACTGTTCAGACTGCAATGTCAAATTATGTCCCTCTATTCATCCTGCATAAGGAGACAAAGGATCCCATCAAATTAGGAAATGTGAAAATGATAGCTCCCTCTTTAAACTGATGTTGATGAAGTTTATGATAATTCTGCAGACTGGCAGCTTATGATATGGTAGTATGTCTCAAGGGATGATAATACAGAGTAGCAACGTAATGAAGCAACATTGTGTATTTCATGATACTGCAATTCACTACAGCTTGCAAATTATGGGAAGGCTCACTTCTTTCAGATATATAGTGCTGGTTTTACACTTAAAACAGTGAGATTAAAAAAATCCATTAAAAAGTCATATATATATTTGCTGGTGAAGGACGCATTATTCAGCTAATATTCCTTCCACAGGCTACCGATATCTGTTCCCCAACAACTGCTAATCCCAACCACCTGACAGTAAGGTCAGAAAATGTCACAAGTACCAGGACAGTCTCAGATCTACATTGGCCTGCCACAAACAGAACATTAATTTTCCAGTAGGTTTTTATTCTTCTGAATGGGTGAAGGCACCTTGTGATCATTTCACCAAAAGAAGGGTGCCTCAATCATGAAAGTGAAGTAAACCTTGGAAGAGAGCAAAGTCTTCTCACTCTGCCTCGAGGCTGCCTACCTATATAGCAAAAGAACTGAGGAAAGACTTAAAAGCAGGAGGTGACGTCTCTTTGTTGCTCACTAGAACTTTTACCAGAAACTTCTAGACAGTAACCTTGAGCAAAAATAAATTAAACGGGTATGATGTAAACAGGGTGCTATATTTATTTACTGTTCTCTCTTCTAGTATTATGTCTGCTTAATATGCTGTTGAGTTACATAGTGGTGGTGCTCTTTCTGGTGATGTTTTAAGAGGATGAACTTTTGTAACAGGAAATAAGGTCATTTATGATATCTCACAGGCTACTTTTCTGAAAAAAATTATGTACCTTTTACACATCAACATGTATCTATAGGCTTAGAGCTGGAACAGGTGAAATTAAAGGGTTACTCAAGGCTAATTACAAAACATCACACTGAATCACTTACTCAAAGCAGACTGAGAAACTTCCCTTCACAGGACTAGTCCTTTAGTCTTTGTTAGGTCCTTCTTCCATTGTCAGGGTCACTGACCTGTGCTTTTCAGGACAGCACTGGTCTGCTTCAAGGACAGAACCTCTGCTTTATGAAATACCTGCCTAATCTTACAAAAGGTTTCATTAAGGATATACTCCTGCTAGGTCTTCTAAAATAATTATCCTGCTACTGCTTTCTTGCCACCCTTCACAGCCAAATTATTGAAAATTATTCAGAATATCCAATATGGGCAAATATACTATGGCAAAATATTAAGTCTCTAGTTTTGCCACAGTTACTAATAATTTCTATTTGGAGTTTCTAGCCTTTATTTTATACACAAGCCACAGAATACCAGTGGGCAAGCAAACAGTTTACATCTGAGAATCAGTCAGCTCTCCTTGCTTTGCTGGAGTTAATATCTGTTCTGAATTCTTGCTATATGGTATTTAATATTGAATCTAAATACCCACATGAAGAAAATACTTAATACATTAAAAGTAGTTTCACATGCTTAAATAATAGATGAGTAGAGCAGAACTATAACCCACAGACTACTTTAATTTTTTCCAGACTCATACATTATTAAGCATTCTCTTTTAACTCAATGACTAAGATTATGTGTAAATGGCTCAGAAAACTTTAAATGGAGAAAGAACTGTATTTGTTTTTCAGGAAATCTAGATGCCTCACTGATCCCTTGGTACTGATGCTAGTTACTCTACACTTGATACTAAGGACTGATAATCTTTAAACATTTACACTGAATTCCAGGATTACTCAGTATTCTTCTGGCTATGAATAGTAATACTACAACCAAAACTTCAGTGAAAAGCTAGTAGGAAAAGCAAATTTCAGATTAATCTTTTTAAGACTATGAACTCTATGCAATAGAGATCATCATACTAGGTGTATGTATGAGGCTTAAACCATTAAAATTTAGACATGCCTTAGTAAATAATTGGTGCATCATCCAGATGTGCTTTACACTTCACTTTTGAAGTCTGTGACTGAAATTTTGTATTTTGAGATGTGTCCAGGACAAGTACTTACATGGCAAGAAAGATTATCTCTTCTATTCCTATGAACACTTCATAAACCAAGTACAATAAACCCAAATACTAACTTCCAACAGCAACAGAGAAGGGGGTTTTCTGTTCACTTAGATGACATTGTTTTCTTCATACCAGCCTGTATCATCAAGAAAATACCAAACTGTAAGGTTAAATGCAATATATATTAGCCTTTGGCCCAACAATGGTTTTTTTTGGTGCTTCTTCAGGACTGCAGGTAGCAGTGTTATGCTCTTTAAACCAGTATGCTTCCACCTGCTTTTCTGCTATGTTTCTTGCTCTGTTAACCTTGTCACAGTATTGTTCCAACAAAGTATAATGGAGAAGTAAATAAACATAAATTGTTCACTTGATTAAGTACCCCTGAACACTTCTACACATTAGGCACTAGTATTTAGATATGTTATTAACTACTACAGCTGTAATCCTATAATAGGAAGAAAAAAAAATAATGACAGTACACCTTAAAGTGTACAAAGCTCTTCAGATACAACAAAATATAGCTTCTACCAGCACATTAATGAGATTTACAAATTACAGCCTTTTTTTCAAATTAAATAACTGAGTTGAAACTGACATATACATGGAACTTCTTCATAAAAGAGTAAAAAAAATTCTCATAATTAATCTCTTAACAGCAACACACATGCTGTCAGCAGTTGATAGCTAGAAGTTCAAATTTCTGCAACAGCATCATTACAGTTGCATTGATTGCCAGTTTTAACGCAGACTTTTGGTAAGGCAAAGACAAACTGGGGGGGAAGCACAGGAAAGAACAAGAGAAATCCCTATATACACAGTGTATCAGAAAGAACACTTCAGCTGAACAGAGGTTTTTTACAATTTCAACAGTGTACTGAGTTCTCATCCTTAATTTTTAGACTGGAAAATAAAGAAAAGCCAAGCAAACCACCCCATTTTTGCAGTTACTTTCTCCCATTCAGTAATGGTCAGCCACAATGAGTGTGCTCAACTGTGCTGTTGCCCTCTTGCTAAAGCAGTCTGTTTTATCTTGGTTCTTAATTGAAAAAGAAAAAAAATAGCAAAATAATTCCATCGCAGGAGTATTGGGAAAGCCTTGTTTTTCTTTAAGCCCCAACTACATGTTGCTTCAATCATAGTCTAATTTTCTTTTTCCCATGGGGATTCCCCCAGTGTCTCACTGCATCTATTACTAGCATTAGCGCATTCAAGCTTTCTTCCTCCACCTAGCTGCTTGTTCTCATGAAGCTTGCACGAATTTAATTCACTTTGACTCACATTCAGACAAGTCTGTCTAAGCTTCAGAAGCTAAGGGTGGTGAGTGAACAGACAGAACATTTAAACTTAACACACAGAAGTTTGTTTACACAGAAAACCAGACTGGCAAAAGGTGTGATTAAGCACTTCTTACAACAGGAAAATGAATACCTACAAATCCCTTCCACTCCCAGATGTTTCTAAGCTGTCTTTGAAAATGAGACATGTCAAGTCACGGGGCATTTCAGTTCTAAGTTTGGTCATTTCAAGACATTTTGACAGTGTAAGAGAAAAGAAAACCACAGCCCCTCAAAGCCTTCCAAAATTTCAAGTGGACTGCGCCAAAAACAGCAGTGCAAAGGTAAAGCAAGCAAACCCTTGAAAAATACACCAAATAGCAGAAAGAAGAGGAAAGAAAAGGCAGAAATCCATACTACATACACATCTTACAAAAAGGAGGTACAGAATGCATTAAGAGAAACAAGAATTAGATTTCACATAGATTGTTTTCCTAGGCTCAAACATCATCAGAAGAACTCAGCAGTCCCTCCTTCCACAGCCTGCAGTATCTTGGCATTGCTCTAAAGACAGAGAGGTGAAGTACCCCTTTATGCATCATGGGACTTTATTTGGCTTTGTGACTGGAAGCCATGAGACATGCTGAAACATACACTGGAAAGAAACTTCTACCTTGCAACTCTGGTTTAAAACACTTCCAGAAACACCTGTAAAGGCATTAACCTCCTTCAGCTCTTTGCAATTGTAAAAGCAATGCCAACTGAGACAACAGTCATACTGCTCAGGACATTCAGATTTGTCATCTTTAATTTAATTAATCCATACTTATTAGGAAAACTTTATCTCGAGGGGGCAAAAAATCTGTTATCACTTCTTCTATAAAAATAATCCCTGATAGAATATGTAAATATTACATTTCCTAAGATAAAGCAAACAAACCCTTTCAAAGAAGGGTATTTGGACTCAAAACTGAACATATATTCTAGTGGAAAATGGACTTTTAGGTACTAAAATATCTCTGTATCAAATAGAAACCTACTTGAGGAGTGGAAAATCTTTGAAAATTTTAACAGAAGCAATAGTCAGTCCTGTTCTCTTACTAAATGAATACTTGATATTCCTTATGACAGAACCACCTGACTGAGAAACAGCTTCATAAATCAAAAACCAGCTCTCTTCTGACAAATAGGAAAGCCTACATTTGCTGAATAATATATGTCATGTTTGCCCTTTTTTAGGTAAAGTTCCTTTTGTGCTGAAAAATACAGCCATTTCCCCCTCCCCTCTGCTCCTTCATTCACTACATCTACCAGTTCTTCTTGACATTGCCTGGGTAACACCTCGAGTTTCCTCTAACTCTTCAAGGACTCTTCAAGCAATCCAGAAAAACATTCCTAGTAACTATATGTTTATGACTGCTGTTCATTCTCTCTTTTCTACCTTAATCACAAATCTCCAAATGCTGCTGTGCATCATCTACCAATTAGTTATGTTAGTTCTAATCTGTACCAAGCCGGGTCTACAGAAACCCTCCTCACATGACAGAGCCTCAGGAGCTAGCTCTGGCTCAGCAGGTCACCTCTGCCTGCTTAACCACAGGCAGCAGTTCCTTACTTAAAACCACAACACTGAGCATCCTCAAAGAGAGATGGTTCTGAGCTTCTTTTTCATATAAAATGCCATTTCCCTCCCCTTGGAAAATGATTACATTCATGGTTGATGGTAATTACCCCCCCTCCCACCCCCCCAAAATTAAAAATACAGTGTGTGCTTCAAGGTACCCAAAAGTATTACTGCTTTCTTTTTAATGAGGCAGATAAAGGCACCTGTCCTCTCACTGGTATGGGCACATACCACTCATTAGCATTAATAAGAGTTAAGGATCTGTACAGATACTGTATTATTACTATCTGTGCAGGATTATCTCCCTTTATTACCCTAAACCAGAGATTTCTGAATGGTTACAAGGAAATCTGTGTACTCTGTACTTTGTGCCAGGACACTTTGAAAGAGGAGGAAAAAGCCTGACAAAGAAGATGCGTAACTGTAATTCTATTAAATAACTTGAAGCAGAATGTTACAGTCAATTAAATATTTTAACAACTGAAAGCAGGCTCACATTAGCAAGCAAATCATTCTTCCAGGTTTTTTTCTAGGACCGCTCCAGCCTTCCTGTTTATCAGAGACAAATGGCAAAGTGATGAGTCCTGCATTACAACATTTTGTAATACTCAAAAGCAGAACTCCAGCATGAAAAATCTAAGATACCTACAACTCAATGCATCATTGTAGCATGGGGTTTTTTGGTGGTTTTATTTGCCTGATAGCTTTTCTCATGGGGGGACGAAGTTCCTTCAATGTACCATAAAAACATAATCGAAACTTAAGCTGGCTATATTATTTAGCACCATGAAGAGGCAAGGACCTCCCTGCAATGATGCAGGAAGCAGAGATGGGTACAAAACTGCCAGTACCCAGGACCATCTTGAAGAAATTAGTTTAAAACTGAGCATGCTTAGCAGCTTTTTTAAATCCTGAAAGCAAGCTACTAGCTATGACAGGGAAACTAATCCTCATGAATTCTACATGCTGAGATTGTGAAACGAAGCAGTCGTTGGTCAGGAGAAAAAAACTGCCATTGAGCCCTAGCTGAAGGCGATACATCTGGACTAGCAAGGATGCTAACTGGTCAGCCCCCATGGCAGATCTCTGGGCTATAGGGCAAGGTCATGGAGACACCACACATCTATGAATGCTGGTGCAAGGTCTGTGCTGTATTAGAGAACATGTTCTGCTGTACTGACAAATTGAAAGTATGCAAACCCAGACTGCAGATACTACAGTTATAATTTGATTTTATAAGATAAGGATGTGCAGGGTGATTGCAGAATTGACATGTACTACATTTTAGGTTACTTCATTGACTGAATCACAACTGGAGACTAACAAGTCTAAACATACAATCAAAGTGTAGATCTGCTACAAACATTATTTATTTTAGAATTATTTTGGAATATCTTCATAGGAAAATATCAAGGACTTACTCATAGCTTTTCTCTACTATTAACTCATGGAGACTAAAGATTATTTGAAATGTACTATTTGCAGTAAATTTGAACTCTAAAAGAGCTCTCCTTTGCCGACTAATGCTAGTTTGAAGTAGCTCTGTAGTTTTATTTGATGTTTAGAGCAAATAAAAAACCCCAATACTCTATAACCTGACCTCTAGCAAAGCTAAAACTTGGTAAATGATCATGGAACACTGAAATCCTACAGCTAATTTTGTCACAAACTGGACAAGACTGACAAAAGTTGAATTGAAGGAGCTCTATTTCTACTAACGTGTACTAGTAATTTTAGTTCCTAAAGCTTGTGTAATGCATTTTGGGACAACTTGTGATGGTTTTGTAATTAAAACGTCGTATTTGTAACACCCCAAACCATACCTCATTCCAAATTTTAACAGCAAGACATCAGACCTATGGAAGACACCACATCAGTGAGATTTATTTCAACCTAATGAAAATGGAAGCTGCAAATATCACTTTGATCAACAAATTGCAAGTCATATTACTTCTTATGAAAATGCAGTTGGTCAAATTTAAATAGGTGGTAAAAGCCTACTGCCTCAAGATTGATTTTAAAGTAACTCAATCTTTTTAGACAACATGCAGTTTTAAAGTAAAGAACTACATCCTGGCACACGAGTAAGCTTACCAACTTTATACAGACATCGTGTAGTCCAGGATTCCAAATTATTCCAAACAAAATTCATGAGTTCACACTGGTTACTCCTCTTGACAAAAACAAAGAAATAGCTATTTTGCAGTACAACACATGGTAAAGAGATTCACAAGCAAGCAAGACGAAAGAACACAGCATACATCAAGTGTACAAGGTAAGAGTACAGGCACACAAATAGATGATCTCCCAGCAAGTCTTCCTAGCATAGGCATGGTATTGGACAGTCACATGGATCAAGTATATTCAAACACAACTCAAATCACATCCGAGCTAGCTCACAAACATCTGCACAACTCTTCTTGAGACTCTGCTTTTTTTGTCCTTCCTGGGTTAAAATTAGACAGGCTCTAGTCACACCCACGGGTGAAGTTTCATAGAAATTCACTTCAGAAAATGGTCATTTCAAAAGAATTTAAAGCACATCATTCAGCACTGTACATTCAGAATAAAGATCAACCAGAAAGTAAGTCCCTTTTCCTAGCACATCACGGGTTTCTGCAGCTTTTGAGGCTACAGCCGCTTTACAAGACGTACTTCCCATGCTGGTCTTAATCTAGTTCAGTTTACAGCACAGACTAAGGCCTAAGCAAGTTTTTAATGCCCAGTTTAGTTTTGGAACATTCAAAAAATTCAAAGTATACTGTGTTTATGCTTTCTATTTTGTGACCTCAATCACAATACATATAGTAACCAAAAAATATATAACAAATCCTATAGGCTTATTGCACCCCTCCTTCACTGGAGAGTTCAAGACTGAGCTGCAGAGACACTTGCCCCTTCTGCTTTTTCTTTTGCAGAGGCCCCTTCCTTTGTAAACACTGTCAGACTATTAGCAAAACATTGGGGAATCCTCTACCACATATACAGCCTTTACCTGCTAGAATAAAGCATAGGTTGATCATGTTGATAATGCCCATCTACATTCAAGGAAGAAGAAGAAATTGTGGTTGCCAAGGAAGCTGCTTCAAACAGAGATGGAGTGCTTGGCACTAGATCCGGCCGGTGGTGTGAACCTAGTACTGCATACACAAAAACAAAGAACATTAGCAAACTTCATTTCAAATTGATTCCAAGAATCTTTATGCAAGTGTATGGAGTCACATAGTGCTCTCAACAGCTTCTTGACGTTTCTTAATGTTTGAATTGATGAGACTGTAATATTCATGTGCCCATACCCACACTCTTTGATGTTACACAATGAATTTCAGTTGCTAGCCAGTACATTCAGCAGAATACAGAGCAACACCAAGGTCAAACATTAAACAGCAGTATGAATATCTGATAAATTTTTCTAAGTTCTGGGACTGGTCTTCCACTACCAAGGCCCAGTTTTCAGATGGGATTAGGTAGCTGGTTCTCCTTTCAGCCTGGCTCCAGCTGAGCTCTGAGAGGGGCAAAGTCTGTACCTCTTCAAACAGACTCTGGGAACAATGAACTGAGCTTCAAAACACTTCATGGGACATGTTTGTATAAAAGTCAGTGAACAAAAGAGCACTGGCTCTGGCCTTCATCTGCTACCTGGGATGAATAAATCTTTTTAGGATCCCCTGAAATCAAAGATTAACAGCATATTGTAACCTTGATTCTAAGTTTTGCTCCTGAAAGTCAATTCTGCCAAATATGACCAACAACCCTCTCCATGAGAATAATCTTGATGCTGAAGCTTTGATTGGAAGCTTTCTCGTTACAGGGCTTCCAGAACTTCTACTAACTTCCTTTAAAAACATTGTTTAGGCTGTTGACCTGAAAGATATTACCCTCTTCATCAAGGCTGGCGTAGCTTTGTCCTTCAGCAAGAATGCCATGCTTTCCATCCTTCCACTCCTGGCTAACCGCACACACTATCTCCTGGGATGTTGCCTTTAGGGCTGTGATGGAATTGCACCGTTTCTTTGAAGGTGAAGACTTTAAAGCTGCATTGCCAAATGAACATAGGTGTTGAATCATTTCATCTGATCACCTTGCACATGTTTAACAGCATACAGAAAAGCAAGCCATCTATAAAGTTAGGGTTTCTGAACACAGACAAAGAACACAACCAGATACAAACCCACTTATCAAATATTATACTAAAACTAGAGCCAAACGCTTTGTTATCTCATCTATGAGTGAAGTACTTTTGTCTTTTCCTGAGGTTTCTTACTGCACATAGGACTAAAAAAAAAAAAAAAATTACATCAGTTAACCAACTTTGACATCACACAGTTACAAATCTCATATGGAGTATCAACCCACATAATCAAAGCCAGAATGATACAGGAAAACATACGGAGACAGGAAAACTAAACAGACATTTGGAGTATTCTGAAAGGTTATGACTATTTCCTTGAGGTCTGAACTACAGCTACTATAATGATGTACTACTGCAGAATTTCCGCTTCAGCGACATGTATCAAACATCTTCTTTGGGTACAATAAACACTTGCAAAATGTTGATGGCTTGTACATTCAGGTATGAATATCCCCTTTATAATCCTTACCAGCACCTGCCTACTTACAATGGCATTTTGGGTGCAACTCTTAGCATCTGACCATTGCCACTAGTACTGAACCATGACCCCCATTTGCAGTTCTCCACAAAGATGCCAGCCAGTCATTTAGTGTTTTTCAGTTGCCAGCTGCTGACCTCCATGCATTGGCTGAAGGGTTACTTCAGATGCACTGCAAGAGTTCATATTGTGCTCTACTACAAAATTCAAATTAAATGCATCAAAGCCACTTGGCTAGACTGAAGAAGAGAATCAGATGCATAGCTCCAGGATATCATTAAAAAATAACATAGTAGATATCTGTTGAGCTAGCCTCTGAAGGCTGAATCTGCTTATTATGCCTTTATTGTTATTTATGGAGGCTTGTTCTGTGCACTGGGGAAAAAAAGCACAGATTCAAATGGGCTTTAAGAGTTTTAAACTGACATGTCTAACTCGAAATTTAGAAACAATTTTCCTGAAGGCAAGAACACTCTCAATTCTTCATTTTATGAAAGAATGATAATGCATTTGAATGATTAATCCATATAAAAGTAGATTAATAGCCTTATATACAGAGCAGATCACTAAGAGTGAGATATTAAGACAGGTTAATAGCCTGGAAAAACGAGACAGACAAATTAAGATTAGAGAGAAAATTAGTCGTGATGTCCTTAATTGTACATTGTAGCTTTCAAACACAGAACAGGTTGTGTCTTGTGCCGACAAATCTAGCAGTCAGAATTAGAAAGAACCGAATGAAGACTCAAATGTTTAGGAAACATACATGTCTGCATGAGTTATTTACTTTGCCCAACAGACAGAATTATCAAGTTTTCTACTCCTTACCCTCGACCAGTGCAAAGGAGTTCTTTTGAGTATTGTCTTAGACAACAGAGCTCCCACCAGTTCTCTGGCAAAATTATTCTAGGGTGGAAAGCCATCTGAGTCTCAGGAGGCTCCTTCCTCCTTTCAGCTGTATTTTGCTTCATATTCTGTCATGACATTAGGTTCTTCTATTTTTATATTAATAACTATTTTCTGAAGGATTTAACATTTAACATCTTAAAGTTGTTAATTTGTACTAGTATTTGTAGTCATCCTCATTTCACTTAAATCTCATTTAGTTCTATCCTTCATTTGGATTTTGTTCTACCTCTATCTGTATCAATTGCTTCTCACTCCAGATAATTAATGTTGAGAGACCAGCATAACACTGGTCAAATAGGTATCTACAGAACACCTTCTATCAGTTTGACACAATGCCATACACTCAATACTCCTTCTGTAGTATTTGAGCCAAGTGTCTATTCCACATTTTGACATTCAAACCAAACTCCCAAACCAAATACAGTTCCACAGGTAGGATTACCAAATTGCTAACTAGAATCCATTTTATATTCCTCTATAACCAACATAGTTCTAGCTAGTCAAATTATATTTTCAAGAACTCTGCTTTATAAAAAACCTCTAAACTTCCAAACCACTGTTTCCTAATGGCTAAGAAGAAATATCTCTTATCTTACTGAAAAAAAATAAATATGTGCAATTTCAGCACCTCCACAGATTTAAAAACTAATTTGGCAGTAAAGCTGTAAGTTAGTATGGATGCATACTATTTATACCAGCTGACCTGCATGTCTTACAATAACATTTTACACCACTTGCTGTAATTCTTGAAAAAAGACCCTCATTGCTCAGACGACCAAAACAGCTTTTCCCCAAAGAGCAGCCTGGCCACAGTGAACCCCAAGCACTCGTCTTTGCCTTGCTGCTATATTTATCAGGTCTTTCCTACAGCCCTCCTTGCTGCACACGCACTGAATGCATCTCAGCAGTCATCACCATCCTTCCCTGCACTTGCAATGCTTCAGACTGAATCGCCTTTCAGTAACATGACCAACGTATAGAGGAATTATCCATCAGTACATTAATATTTATAAGATTCTCCCAAAGTCTTATTTTCCCGAATAGTGGTCACAACGTATCATGCCTATAGGGAACCACTAATCAGGGTTAAATCAAATTATCTCTTTTTATTCTAAAGACTCCTTCACTTAAAATATCTAATTTATTTTCTTTTTTTAGTTCACCTACTCTCACCTTTTTCTCTTGATCAGTCTATTCTATTCTTTTTCACCCTATTTAGTAATTTCACAAAGTACTTGTCACCTATGCTTCTGATTTCTTGTTGGTTTTACTTATTAGTTTTGTCTCTTCTTTCTTGCTCTTTTCGACCTAATCATCTATGTTGTTCTGATCTGCCATGTCTCTAACACAGGTTTTTAGTGGACAGGAATGATAATCAAATTATTCCAAATAATTTGATTCTTTCAAAAAACAGTTGTATACTGGTCTTCAGAAAAGTGGTATCTTTAGACAAAATGCAGAGTTACGAAGGCTAGTACAGTCTGAAAAATATTGACTTCCAGTGATAGAAATTCTAGTGAAAATAAAACCTGATCCGAACTTTTGATGGAAGAAACCTGTAAGAAGATAAGCCTCTAAACTTTGATTTTATTTTTTTCAGTTGTGTAATAAGAATATACATACCACACCTGGAGGAACTATAATTCAAGGCAGATATGAAAGTATGAGCTTATATTCAAGAAGTGTATTCTTGAATGATAGCTAATTTTCTCCTGTTAATTTTTAAAGTCAGGCTAAATGCAGCCAGTCTGAAAATAAATCTGTTCCTTAATGCTTGCTTCATAGCTGTACCCAGATTATGATAAAATATCTATGCTGCTCACCCCATGGGACTAAGGCAACATTAATTTATTCTTTTCAGTTCGGAATCAAGAAACAAAATGTGGTAGCTATTTCTCCGGTATTTTTGCTGAAATCTAACTTCATAGGCCTACATGGTAATTGCTGCAGTATTTGGACTCATTGGAAGGTACAGTGCACAGGTTTTGGCTGGGAGAGAATTAATTTTCTTTGTAGCAGCTCTACGGTGCTACATCTTGGATTTATAACAAAACCAGCACTGAGAGCACACTAAGGTTTTATTTATTGCTGAGCAGTGCTGATACAGTACACAAGAAGCTTGAAGGCGACACAGCTGGGACAGTTGACCACAACTGACCAGAGGGATATCCTGGAATATATGATGTCATGCTGAGCAATAAGAGATGGGATAAACATGAGCAAGGGGGAAACAATCATGGTTATGGCCTTCCCAAGTAACCCTTACACATGATGAAGTTCTGCTTTCCTGGAGGTGCCCTAACAACTGCCTGCTGCTGGTGTGGATGGGTTCCTTACTTTGCTGTGCTTGCTCACATAACTTTTGCTTTCCCTATTAAACTGTCTTTATCTCAACCCTCTC
Organism: Falco biarmicus; assembly: GCF_023638135.1. Lineage (NCBI taxonomy): Eukaryota > Metazoa > Chordata > Aves > Falconiformes > Falconidae > Falco > Falco biarmicus. The sequence continues at coordinate 48,352,340 of NC_079311.1, read as the reverse complement.
ATTCTCTTACTTTTAACCTTTTGATTCTCTCCCCCATCCTACTAGGGTGGGAGTGAGTGATTGTCTGTATTGGGCTCAGCTGCCCATAAGCGTTAAAGCACAACATTCAGGAAGAATTTACTTACACAGGATTGCTTGACCCTCCATCCCCAACGACTTAAGAGGATGTACAGTTTCAGGGTCTACTTTAAGTTACAGAAATCAAGTAATTTTATTTGAGAGAAGTGACAATCAACAGTTACATTATTCCTGCAAGACTTAAGCCTTTGAACAGCTCTCAGTAGTCATGTCCCTTTGTAGTGATGGTGGGTTTTGTTGGCTTTTTTTCTTTACCCTGTGTATTGGGTTTTTGTGTGGAGGTTTTGGTAGCGTGGAGGGAGCTACAGGGATGGCTTCTGTGAGAAACTGCTAGAAGGTACCCCCATGTTTGACAGAGACAATGACAGCTGGCTCCAAGATGGATGGATCCATCACTGGCCAAGGCCAAGCCCATCAGTGACAGTAGCAGCGCCTCTGTGATAACATATTTAAGAAGGGGGGAAATATTGCTGTACAACAGCAGCCAGAAGAAAGGAGTGAGAATATGTGACAGAAACAACTCTGCAGACACCAAGGTCAGTGAATGAGGAGGAGAAGGAGGTGGTCAAGGTGGTGGAGAGCACAGATTCACCAGCAACCTGTGTTGAAGACCGTGGTGAGGCAGGCTGCTCCCTTGCCACCCAGGGACTACATGCTGGAGCAGGTGGATGTGCTCTGAAGGAAGCTGAGACCCTGTGGGAAGCCCACACTGGAGCAGGCTTCTGGCAGGGCCTGTGGCCTCATAGAGAGAGAAACCCACATGGGAGCAGGTTTTCCAGCAGGACTTGTGACCCCATGGGGGACCTACGCTGCAGCAGTCTGCTCCTGAAGGACTGCACCCCATGGAAGGGATCCACATTACAGCAGTTTGTGAAGAACTGCTTCCTGTGGGAAGGACTCACGTTGGAGAAGTTCATGGACTGTCTCCCATCAGGGGGATCCCATGCTGGAGCATCTTGACCCATGCGCCTTTTCTTGAAAAGGGAGAGTGACAGAGAGGCTTGGTGGGCACCTGGCATCCAGCCAGTGTCAGCCCATCACACCCTGTAAGAAGCTAACACTGATATGTATCTGAGCTTTGAAAATGAATTAGAAGATTAAGGAAGGAGAAGTGGAGGGGGAAACTAGAAACAGGTGATAGTGAAAAAGACAAAAGACTTTAGTAATATCCAACTTCTGATTTTTTTCCTTCATAAAGCACAGAATAAATCCATATCAAAGGGAAGAATGTCCTTTCAAACATGTTGGAGGTGGTATGTAAACAATCTTTACTTTTGCAAATTAAATAAATTGAAATCAATGGGGGTATTCCTACGAAAAACGGATGGAGGACTGGACACATCATTAGATCATGAAATTTATCTTTGTATCAATGCTCATATACGGGAACCTGTTTTAGCTTCAGATGCCTCTGATGTGTCAAAACATACATAGCAATTAATTCTCTGTAATTTTACTATTACAGTACTATAACATTAGCTCCAGTGAAAAAACTCAACTTCTGGCAGTGTAAATGCTACATGATGATAAAAGAAAGATTCTTTCGCTGCCAGGACAGGAGTGTTATGAAATAATGATTATAAAAATATCTAAAAGAGTAAAAGTCACCACTTTCTTACCTTGAATTTTCTTGAAAACTCTTGTATTCATAAACTTTAAAAATCTGTCTGCATAAAAACTTGGTCGGTGAACTGAAACAGTGTCCTACAAGATTGAAAAAGGTTTCAGTTGCATTTTTCACAAGTAAATTACAAATAAATTGTTAAGAAAGAAGTTGGACACCTCAGGTAAAGTATATCATGTGTTTCAGGCATATTCAAAACAAGTGAATCCTAACAAGTTTTTCCTTTTTAAAGGTTAATTCTTCAAGAACTTTAGGTATTTAATCTATGAAATCATGAGTTAAGAATTATATAGCTATATTCTGCAAAATCTTCCTAGCATTTGGAATTATTTTTTTCACATTATGTACTTTTTTCAGTTACAGATTCATTGATGTCCTGCTAAGTGGCCATTGCCTTGTGTAAGTTATAAGGACAAGGCAATCATTTTAGTTGCTTTTTGAAAAATCAACAAATAAAATCAAAGCATGTATTAGAAAACGGACCTAAAAGATTTCAGCAACAGCGGAAACCATGTGGTGATGGTAGACTATAAATATACTAGAGCTACCTCTGTCCCAGTCAACATAACTCGAAGTTCTATTGCTAAAATATCAGCAGTTAAAGAAAAAATAAAATCTACTTACCCCATCATAAACAAGAGCTTTCCATGAATGTTCCAACTTCTTCATTAACCTAAGCATATAAAACCAAAATCAGCCCTGCTTTATAAAATTTTCACATTTGTAATTAATTTCAGAATAGCTTATTCAGTAAAAACTTGAAATCCAATTTACCTGTAAGACTGGAGAATATCAATAATACCCATAAATAGAAGCAGCTTTTCTCCTCTATGGCTTTTAGCTGGAATACCTCCCATTCTGAGAGAAAAAACAAAAATGTAGTTATGTTACCCTTTAAGATACCTTTGATCAGCAGTTAGGAGGTGAACTGTACCCACTTGCAAACCTAAAGAAATAGGACAACGTTAAAGCTAGATGTCACAGTGTAAAGTCAGTCAGACATGGGTCACTTAGCAAGTGATTTTAAATAGCAAATCTAAAGTATCTGGGATCCAGTGGTAAATATCTATTCAAACCAAAAAGTATTTTAGGATAAATTTTAGATAGGACTGGAAATATTTAGATGATCTGAAAACTGGAAAAATTTAGATGACCTGAAAACTGGGAAAAAGTATACATCAGTTTATTACTAAGGAAAATAAATAATTTTGCCTAGCTGAAGGAGAATTTTGTCACTTTATTGATCACATGGAGCAAAATTATATAGAGCCTGCATATTACTTCAAGTCTGAAAAGGTTGTTTTGTATAGTTTTCACTAAAAATTACGTATGTGCTTTTCAAAAAGTTATTTAGAGACAGATTAGTGGTAGAAAAAGTAACAGTACCAAGCTGAGAAGCTTGACTGCCTGGATCTCCACTTGTTTGGGAGTATTTACTCAGCCATGACCTTAAAGAACAAGATGCTCATCCTAAGACCCTTGCTTCTTACTCCACCACCTAGAAAAAAGGGTCATTTTTTTTAGAACCAGAAACTGAAGTAAAATTTTCAGTTTGTCAGCTTCTGTTGACATTGATGGGCTCTCTACAAAACCAGAAGAAAAAGAGATTGAAGATGCAACACATGCAACTTTAACAGTTTTAGAAACAAATAATACACACCTGGAAAAGCTACCAAAGACATAGTTCATAGTATATTCCCCATTCTGCCGCTAAAGCACAGTGGTCACCTCCCCCAACAACACAGGGCTACCATCTACTCGTTTTTTATTATTTTTTCAGGGTCAAGTGTGTGTGTTTATTATTCTAGGCACAAAGGAACCCATGTAAGAACAAGTGGAGTTTAGATGACTGTAAAACCCTATTACCATAAACTCCAGCTCAGTTAAGTGTTCAGACATTCAGAAGTGTTAAATGGTTTAAAAAACGATATTCAGTCAGCTTTTCCTGGAAGCTACAACCATAAATTCAATCCAGTACAAAAGCAGCAGTTATTGTTGCTGGGTATCCACTCTCATCCTCATGTTTGTATGATCTCACAATGAACCACAGCAGAAGACTGAGCTCAAGGTCTTTTCTGAAAGACCACTCCAACCTTTGTGAGGTTTGTCATGCTACCAGTTACATCAATATGAGAGAGGAGATAGTGGAAGGGGCCAAGGAAGGACTCAACCGCTGCAGCAGGCTTTCAGCAGCAGTACTGCACTGCTCAGAATCTGGGCAGCACTACATTAACTCAAGTGATGTGGGAATCCAGGGTGAGCTTCCATACATACTAACCACAGGGACTTTCTTGGATAACCTATATAATCAGCTTTGGCTTTTAGTTAAAAAACAAAACCCAAAACCCAGTATGTCCCAAAACTGCCAGTATATCACCTCTGTACCATACAAGAGCATTCACCATGTTCTGTGTGAATATGAATGATGCTGTAAAAACTGAGTGAAATTCAGCTCTAATATATATTCTGGAATCTGAACATCTGGAAACTCTGTAAATGCTAAATATCATAATTCTCCCATTTGTTTGCTGTAGGTATAAGCACGTTTCTGTATTTTGCTAGACAGATCCCCTGAGAACCAGAAGAGTAAATCCTTAATTTGAAATTAAACCCTCATTACGATGAAGGACTGATTATGTAGAATGAGAATTGTGAACATAATGCTCTCACTAACACTGAATGTATCTCAAAGTATACAACAGAATAGCTATCATCTACATACTTAAATTTCTATGGCAGTTTTTGCTAGGTAGAAGAATAAGAGGAAAGCAGCAGTTCTTATCTCGGGAAATCTTGTACACAGGTATGACAATACAGTTCAGCGTACTGAGTCTACTACTATGAGGTGAAAACAACCACTTAGGAATATCCACTTCAATGTTAATAAATAGTTTTTGCTATGGCTCATCAGCCTGTTATACCCGAGACCTTGTAATAGCTGTCTCATAACATCTATTCTATAAATAAATGCCCTTCTGCACACATAAGTCAGTCTAAACTAACCAAATTTGCTATCATGTATTCGAAGATGATCAATCTACTAATCAGTTCTAATTTTCTGCTCTCCAGCAAATCTCGATGGTCCATCTTTTAGAAATAAATAAATAAAAAAGGCTTAATCTTTCAATTCTTGAAATGCAGTGTACTCTTGAATGTTTTGCCTTTTAATACCGAACGGCACAGACTGAAGAAACAGAATGTGCATGTTTTAATAGTAACCTTAAAAGCAGGCTACAGCACTTACGTATTTGTTGTCTTTGTGGTGACAGAGTCCCCTGACTTCCCAGGGCCCTGTATAGACTCCATGGCTGTGGAATAGAGAACTTTCTGCCCTCCAGGACGTTTCACATCTGATGCGCTCTGGGAACTCTCTCCTTCCTTTTCCTTCACATTACTGTTCAGTATGTGGATTCCCAGCAGCAGACTGTAATCCATGATCTTAAAACTTTCTAGAACCTATCAACAAAGAAGAAATGGCTGTACTGAAACAAAAAAAAGACTACATACAATATGAATTACACAGCAACATTTTGAAAACATAAGTTAAAATAGGCTTTCAAAGCACACATTTCTTTTACAAGGAAAATGTGTGAAATTATAATTAAACAAAAACCTTTTACTAACCCACACATGTCAAAGTGCTAGTTATCTGATTAGATCAAGGCTCTTGTTACAAGTGGGAAAGTAAGATGCATAGCTGAAATGTAACCTGATGTTATTTTGTAGTCAAGGAGGGTATGTCCAGTCAACACCTTTTTTATTTATAGCAAAAATTCCATTAATGGTGCCATCATATATTTAAGAACTACAGACATTTTTAAAGTCACCTCTAATGCATGTTCCAGACTACTGAGCATTTTGCCTCTCTACCTCCCCTCCACCTCCTGCTTATAACTGAGAAAGTATTCTTGTAGAGCTTTCAAATGTCAAAAAAAGCATTCACTATCACCCTCTCATTAACAGCTGATGAAATACGGGTAAAAAAAATCACGCATCTCTCCTTATTAGGTTAAATAGGGCAGATCTAAAACTGCAAAGGCAGTTTTATTTCTGAAGCATGACTTAACCAACCAGCCTTCTCTAGCTCTACCAACCATTTTTGCCTGTCAGCAGGCAAGTTCCCTTTCTTCCTTCAAGCACATATACTGTCATAAGTTTCCAGTCAGCTCCATCATTATGAAGTCTGGCATACTGCTATTAAAAGGAAATACATTTCAAGTCAGTAAGCAAACACAAACTAAACCAAGCTGTGATCACATCCAGTAATACAACCAAACTGTTAGCAGAGAGGAACTGTGTTAAGTCTGTTGTCTAACAGCAGTGCTAAGTGGAGGGAGAAAACCCAGTGGCAACTAGGAAGTATACGCTGTGCCGCTCATCACCTCTCCTTTGTCTCACGTAGCTCAGCAACAATTCATGATACCTTTTGGCACACAATGCCCTAACTAAGTTAATGGTCTCATTTTTGGCACAGAATTAAAAGGCAATACGTGAACAAGAACAAAACATGATTTTGCAGAGATGGCAAATGAAAAGTAGTAGCTCCAGGTATGTAAATTTGATGAAGACTATCAAGGTATAAATATTTTTAGAGAAAACATTGAGATGGCTTGGAGACTCTAAGATACATTTTGCAAATCCAAAATGAGATTTGTTGGCAATCACCAGAAGTATAGCAGTCTGCAAAACTGTATGAGGAGGAAAAGGGAGACTAGTACTTAACATGTTCCAAGACAGAATTTCAACTCCAATGTCCAAGTATATAGGCAAAGAGGTAGGAAAGCTCTGTTCCACTCCATTTGTATTTCTTATGTACTCATTATATATTAAGAAGCCAAATGTACAATACAGCTGAATTCTTTTCAATCTCTGGCATCTATCTTCCATGAGGAACAATGTGCCTTACTCTTAGCACTGCTGTAAGCATTTAAAGCGAAGAAACAAAGCACAACACACTGTAATCTAAGTGTAGAAACACATAGCCTCATTCTGATTTCCAGACACAAAGAAGGAATCTAGAAGACATGGTAGGTTTGATCTTGCTCAAAGTAATCCTGCACAGAGATGGATTAGTTCAAATGGAACAAGAAAAAGGCTGCTAATGGGTCTCAGTACTCCACATCATCCTCTGATGACAGAACTCACACAGGATTTCAGGACACAACAAAAAAGTGTAACCTACATTACCATACAAGAAGATAATGAAATTTTATTGTGCGTTGTGTGGGAATGTTGGTGGCTAATAACTTCCTGTTTCACAATCATGAATTGCAAAAATCGTGCAGCTAACAGGGACACAGGCACAGACACTTGGTGCCAAGTTCTAGAATTTTCTTTGCTGCTTGTTTATTGCTACCCTTTACTCAGACTTTCTCAAAAAGAAATTACTATATGATGCATTCATTGAACACATGTGATCAGGGGATGTTTGCCATCAAATACTGAAAGCAGGTTCTGGGTAGGTTGAAAAAAAACCCAACAATTAATCTTCCACTTACCTAGAGTAGTACAGTCAGCAATGCTGTTCACACAAAGCCAGATTACAGCAGCTAGTCAGGCTTGGAAAAAGCATTGCTACTTTTATTTTACAGTTATATACATAACTGCTGACAGCTCTGCCTTCAATCTAGTCTTTACCGCCTTTTGAATTAGATTACATTAGACACATTGTGATTTAACTGCACTAATTACATAACCTACGTCTAGGACTGGATGTAGCCTCATGGAAGGCTGTGGTAAAACATGCTGCCGCTTCTTCCACAAGGACCTCTTATATGATAACATTTATTTTTCTGACTGCATCAGTTCACCACTGTCACTTAAACCCATACGACTTGTATTGTACAATGGACTACTCTGTTCTAGGATTACTGAAAGACATCATAAAAACAAGTAGCTATCTTTGTTATTCCAGTTCATTATGAAATTGAAACATCCAACGGCTTAACTGCAGTACAGATTCTTACAAATAGCACATAGCGTATGAACTCTAGCCCTTGTCCCCTGGACCTTCTATTCATGGTCCTACTCAAGAAGCAGGACTGTCCAGTCTATAAAGTGTCTTCAGGATATCATAATATGACCTGCCCTCTGTCTGCCTGCTGGTCTCATACACAGTTCTGATTACCTCCCCTTAGAAATTTGATAACCAAACCAACCACTCCTTATGCAAATACACATTCTTTGACCAGATCTAAGCATGTTTTACTGCCCTGTTTGTTTCTAAGGAAAATTCTGATAGAAATAATTAACCAGAGCAACAATGAAGAATCATAACATCAACATTCAACAAAACCTTACTTCATGTCAAACTCTCCAGCCTGTATTAAGACAGAAATTTTACTTCAGTCAGTGGGATTTCCAGTTGAATATATCTGAAGGGTTCTCACATATTAATATTTTAAATATCATTATTATTTAAACGTGTAAGTAGTATTTTGCATACACAGTTGTACAAATTAATCTAGTTTGCCAAGCAAAAGTTGCAGTATGAAGCACATCAAGCTATTTCTGAACATGCAGCATCCTCTAAGAACACAAAAAGGCATGTCTTTTCCTGGGTTGAGGGTTGCTTGCAAGTAGCTTTGATGATTTTAAATAGAACTGCTGTTGAGAAGCAGCAGCAAGTTTTTGCTACAAAGGTACCAAAATGAGATCCTAATTGAATGAAAAAAGTACTCAAACAAATCACAGTATTGAAGAGCTATATTCATAGCAAAATGCAAAAGGTCTGTAAAACACCTGACGTTATCCATGTGAGATCACTAGAAATTGACATCAACTCCCAGAAATACACTCCTTGTGTCATTAAAGTGAGAGAAATTCAATCTTTACTCATGTAACCACTCTGAAATGCAACTTGATAGCAAAATCACACTGGGAGATTTCAGTAAATATATTCTTATTTGTTAGTACACAGCATTATTAAGAGTTGGTAATTTTTTTATATTGATGATAGTAATATTTAATAATGCCAAGTAAATGTTCAGTTCATTTACACAACATTTCATCTTGTTTGTATTTATGTATGTGTTATTTCACTAGCTACACAGATTCTGTCAACATGATGTTGACACCTGGTCACCAAGTACTGCTTGCAAGGCTGGCTTTAGCTCCTCTGACAACTTCCAGATGGCAAGCATCACTCACTCCAGCCTTAAGCTGTATTTTGCTTTCATACCACATAAAAACCCCAGTGAAATGGCATCACAATACATGATGCTTCAGAACATGGAAAAACAACTCCCTGAATCAGATTTTCTTTTCTCTGAGGTAATCAGATGTTAAAGCAATCTTAGACATGGTTACACTCAACTGTCATAGCCAGTGACTAATAGAGCTAAGCAAGTATTTTTGCCGTGGAATTTTTATTTTAGATTCAGCCAGCACAAGCTGTGCAGTGTCTGACAGAGAAATCTGCATTCACATTGCTAACCATACAAACAACTCCAGCCAGCACGTCATTTTCATAAAAGAACCAAACTCTACCAAAAGAACCACAACACCACTCAAAAAAATATAATTTCACAAGCTTATGAAATGCAAAAACTGAAAGGACAACCATACAATCAAACAATTCCTCTCCTACAAGCATTTTGGAAAAGGGACATAGGAACTAATATAACAGAAAGAAGGCTGATCTTACACTGAATCAATAATTACTCTCCAACATAAGGAGATACATAAAAATCCCACAAGGACCATCTTGCAAAATAAGCACTTCTTAGAAACAAATGCACAAATGTCAAATGTCATGTGATGGGTCTGGTTTAGAAAAAACTTATCACCCCTTACCCCCAAGTGCTTGTGGAATCACTTCCCATTTCAAGAGAATTCTTGAAACATACTGTTAACTAACGGTTTTAAAAATTACAATCTGGTTTCTGATTTTCAAAGTAGAGGCAAAGAGAAACTTGGAATGTCAATTGATACTACAGAAGTGACAATATAGAAAAATACAAGGCATCTGCAATATCATTACATGTCCATTTTCGTCAAGCTACCATTTCTGACAAAGAGGCCCTTATCTAAGTTTAGCAGCACATTCTCCACCCCTACGCCATGCCATGTCATCTATTATTTCTGTCCTATGTTGCAGTTCAATACTCCAAGTTGTGCCAACACTACTGTTTCTAAGGACATGCTGTAGAATGGGTCACTGAAATTATTTGGGTTAAAGAATAATCTGCGTAAACCCTTTGAGGGGAAAAAAAAAAGACAAGAAAAACAACAAAACCACCCCACTACTAAGGGTTTTGAAAAATCCAGTGAATAAATTTGATCATACAAGGTCTCTGTCACAGCTGCTTCAGCACAAAACAGACAGGTGTTCATGCCACCAAGCTAAGACTTTTGCAGCAACTGGCTAGAACAGCAGTGATAAAGATAATACAGATACTTGAAACTTAAAAGATACGACCCTCTTTGCCTTCAGCTTTGAATTTCCTTATCTTTACAGCTGCCTTTGTTAGTCAATGTTTGGTATGCTTCACTTCTTTTTTAAATTTTTACTTAGTTCCAAACTCTTGCGATGCTCCTAAATTGTAGTTCATGGTGTTCTTTGAACTGCTAAACAAGCCACATTTTCACTTAGCAAAAGCAGCACCTTTGTAATTAAGGTGCACATTCTGAAGGCTTTCCAAACTCATTTACCTGTCTTTCCTTACTTGAATGTCCTTATCTTTACAGCTGCCTTTGTTAGTCAGGCTATTAATGCCACTTTTAAAATGTGATTTCCTTAGAAATGTCCATAGTGTTCTTTGCTAATATGATAAAGGAAAAATGCAGACTAAAAACCTATTAAATTCTCACTAGTAAAAACACCTTGAAATTGTTGTGTTGTTCTCAAAAAACACATGACCACAACTGGATTAATTGTCATTGCTTCTGTAATAGGTATTTTGCAATACAGGTATCAATATATTAATTGTTCTAATGGTAGCTTACAAATGAAAAATGGGTAACCACATACTTTTGCTTAGAACATTCCTCAACACTTAGATGAAATTCTTATAAATGTAGAGAGCACCCCTAATGAACTATGCCTTTTGCTTTTCCTGCAACAGGATAATTTCCAAACATTGCTACCGAATGTCTGAAAAAGGAAAAAACCAAAACAGAAGCCCTAACAATATTGCATCAAACTAAATAAAAACAATTCTGGTAAAGTGAAACTTTGGAATAAAGAGGCTCAATTTCCATTTAAAATTATCAGAAGTGAAATCCCAAAATACAAAAAGCTGAACTCTGTTGTCTGGTTTCTAATTCTACTTAAAAAGCTTAGCAGCAATGCATGTTGTCCTTCATGTCTTGAAAAATTTTAAGCAATGAGAAAGAAAAAAAAACCCATGACTTGAACTCCTACTGTGACCACTACATAAAATATGGTGTTCACAAACTTTAATCCGTCAGGCAGTATGCAGATAATAGCCACAAAAATCCTGACAATACTCCTATGCGGCATCTAATCACTCTCCTAATTTTCTAATGCAGGTATAAATTACAAAAACTAAGTGTTCTACCACAGAGAGAACAACACCAAGTCCATCTTCATCCATCAGAGAAAGGTTTTGGTTTCCTCATAAGCAGTAAAATATGCCTTAAGGAAAGAGGTGAAGGAAAGAGTAGAGATTATTTGAATCTCACTTTTTAGTAATAGCTGTATTTACAGAGAGAAGATGAAAATTATTTTTCCACCTTCAAGAGTTTGGAAGAGATATCCCCAGCAAGAAATCATAAAACATGCATACTTTGCCTCCTTGTAGGTCATTAGCACTTCAACTGATAGCTCAAAAAATACTCCTCCTATTGAGACAGAAAATATAACTTCCTGCAAGACAAAATTCCCTGGTTTTATAGTGAGTTGCCTTGTCATTTTGTGTAAAACAACATTTGTTACTGTAGTTTTAAATGTGACAGGTGTCACAGGATCCCTAGGGTCACCAAGTTAACTGAGAAGAACTAGTTTTGAGTTTATAGGCCAGATCTTAAATACACTTAATTAAGAAAAGAGTAATCCTTAAGTAACAAATGAAGATCACTACTGCTCTTATAAACTCTGGTTTACTTTTTCCCCACTCTTCTGAATAGGTGTGGAATTAACCTTAACTTCAGTTTTTAGAATATCATGTCTTTGCAATTTTGCTAGGCAACTTTATCCTAAATTTCAGGATAAATAAATACTGCTTGATTTGCATAGATATTTTTTTCATCTCTGATATTTACATAAATGAAAAAGTGTTATGCAAGAGGAAGAAGAAATACTGGGAATTGAGCACTGACTGACAAAATGAAGTTATCTGAGTGCATACAGGTGAGTATCTTTCTAAGCAGACCTTAACAGCACCATAAACAGCAAGAGGAACAATACCTGGACATTTTTTTCCCATTTTCCCAGTTATTAGAGCTAACTGCATTTACATGCACTCCTCCTTTTAGCCCTTTTCAATTGTCTTTTCTCTTGGATTCAGCAGCAGACGGGAAGGGAAAAACACAACCAGGCTATTTTTAATAGAATACCCCAAATTCCTGCATATGACTAGCTGAAATTCAAGAACATACTTTCTCTGTGTGAGCATGTGAAGCAAAGACTGAGAAATACATAATCCTGTGATTATCAGTTCTCCTGAAATTCCCTTTAAAGTTGTTTGAAGTTATATTCATGTGCTTTGTTAGTTAACTAGATGAGAAACAGTTTGTAGAATAGTATCTCTGTATAACCATGACACTATCAGTTTTAAAAGGGACTTCTTTCTTTCCTTCTTTTAATAAGCAGTTACCAGTTCTTCTGTACCTTAAGGGATTACAGGGAGGATATTAAAAGTGTTTTCATAATCAAGCCACTGGACCATATTCTGATGAGGTGTGCTGCTGTACCTTTCCTACAGTAATTTTTGGCAAGCACCTCTATAAAACTCTATCTTCTTTTCTAATATGAGACTATCAAAAGACATGCCATAGCTTACCCTTTGCCCCACTTAAGTATTTCTCCACAGAGGAACAATTTCTGCAGGACTGTGTTTATAAAAAAACACAACAGCAGCTAAGTTTGATGTGGAGCTTAATTTTCTGCACCTTAAAAAAATTTTTTTTACAAATCACCAGATGCACTTTAAACTGTCTTTAATGGTTGTACTAAAAAAAAAGTTGTTTTTACTTAGTATTTGCTTATCTGCCATAAAGCTTTTAATTTTTGGACTCATTCAGGAGCAGAACAGTTTCTGTTAATATTTATAATAAAAACTTTATTTGGAAATTGGAAAATCTGCTCTATTCTTAAATAATTCATAATTCTATACAATGATCAGAGTAGCTAACAGCATGACTACTAAAAATAAATCACACCTATTAAAAATACCTTTTAATACTCTCAGTATTTATCATTATACAAAATACATTGGCACATTGGATTTACAAATTAAAGCACTCTAAAGTGAATAAGGCTTCAAAGCAAAGATTTTGAGGAAAGCTATTCAGGATAGTGAGTTGATTTATTTTTAGTACTATCTGCCTGTAGTGTGTCCCTGTCTTCTTTCCCTCTCCACCTCCCCACTCACCCCAGTAACTCCAGTAGCAAGGATAGTATAGCTGTAGCAAGCCTCAGCAATAGTCCAGAACTTGAAAGCTAGTTCAAATTTTCAATTGTGTGCATTGTATGTATGATAAACTCAGGAATATTACATCCTTTGGAACACTGTAACGTTATACTCCTTGGTTTAGCAAAGGTGCAAAAAGTGCAAAAGGGTCTGTGAGCAGAGCTGTCAGACCCTGTCATCTTGAGTGTGAACGTAACATGCAGGGGACACAGGAGCTGGATGATGCTATCAATCTGTACCCTGTCCCAAAGCAGACAATCTGGAGTGGCTACTGGAGGCACCAGCCCACAACAGATCACACTAGCCACAGAGCTTCATCCTCTAAATGAGCAGATCATGCATCTCCTCATCACATCTGCAGGAAGGTGTGACAGACAAGAACTGATACTCCAGCAGCGGACCACCACCGCTGCCGTACCCGTTACTACCTCTCCCTGGGGAGGGAGCTGCGTGTCTGCTCAGGAGATGTATCAGGAGGCCAGCTCAGCTAAGCAAGGAAGCCACAGCTTGAATGTGAAAAGGCAGCATACAGGATGGGGGAGGACAGACAAGCTATAAAGGAGGAACTGAAAAACATTGGCTGATGGCAATTATTGCCAGGGAAGCCAAAGCTCTGACAGAGTTAAGACTTGCACAAGTTAAGGGCACAAAGAAAAGCTTCTACTGCTATATTAGCGGTAAAAGACTGACCAAGGAAAATGTGGGCCCATTGCTGAATGGGGCGGGTAATGCAGTGACAGCAGACACAGATGACAGCAGGTCTCCAGTGCCGCCTTTGTTGTCACCAGCAAGTTCTGCCAGGCCTCTGCACTTTGTGATGGAGCTTAAGGAGGAGAAGAGCTACCAGCTGGGGGTATTTATATTAAAGAAGCAGGAAAAAAGCACTTCTTACCGATTCTGACTACAAACATGAACAATGAAAATATAATCCAAATAGAAGCAACAGAGAAGAGAATTTCTTAGTCCTGAAAAACTGGCAAGATCAAAAATTTCCTCTCCTTAATGGATTTTTAATTTCAGTGCCTACACTAACTTTCTCATTTCAGAGTAAGAGGAAAAAGAGATGACAAGTTTTGAAGCCCTGGAAGTCAAGGTCAGTCATCACTCATACCAAGTAGCCATTCAAATAGCATAGGGGCAGAAACAAGCAGTGAGAAAACTGATGTTCTTTTCTCAGAATGATTGGAGTATCTCTCTTCCTTCTAAAGGCAGCTAGTCAGATTCAACCTCATCTGTTGAGCAAATTCAGCTGTGTGAAAGATAATACTGTCTGCTCTCTTTGTTTTACAACAAAGAATAAAACTTATTTGAATAGAAAAAGAAAGCCAGTTAATTTTTTCATATACGTGTAACATTCAGTGTTTATATTTATCTACGGACAGACACATACACATACTATACAATATATATGTGCATTTATGTATATACACTGATTATTTAAAAATAATTTTCTTCTTTTCTTTCAATAATATTAAGATTTAGCTGGGCCTTTAAGAACTCCACACTAACTTTAGAGTTGTTTATCTAAACTTAGAAACTGAAAAACGCAAGTTCAGCATTCAAATAACATGCTGCAAGAATTTAGCTGTACTTTCAGAGAACCAGTAAGAGTCCCCTTTATACATAACAATTAAATGATTGATTCTTGTTTTAACTCTTCAGTCCAGTTCCCTCCTTTAAATTCTGTTTATTATTTTCTATACAATAGATCCCCCCAGGCTTTAACTGGGTAAGTAACCTTCAACAAGTGGGGGGGATGCACAAAAGGGCATCCACATCCCCAGATGTGACATACTGATGCATTCTGCATTATCACACATGGCAGGAGATCAGGAAACACTCACTGCAAGAGGCTACAGAAAGAACAATGTGTGGTGTTAGATAAATGTCTCACACTGAACATGCAGCTGAGCATTAGGTCACCCAGCTTTGCAAACTAAGCACAAGGCATTGCAGACTTCTGTGATAATTAAACAGAATGTACTATTCATGTGCAAAACCAATGCTTTCCATCTTGCACCACAGGTGGCAGTGAACAACACACTCTGATGTTCAGGATGCCTCTTCTATGTGATGAGTTCAGTCTGCCCATTCTGCTGTTTTATTATGAAACCCTCAGGACTGCCCTCAAAGTCAATCTCTTCTCTCCACAAGCCCTGTGAATCTTTTGAAACTCTGAGAGACCTGGATAACTCCCCTTTTTCCTACTTTATATTTTCTTACCTTTGCTACAGAAAAAAATCCATTTTACAACAACTCTCCCTGTTTACAAGAGGCAATGACTCCATTCACCAAGGTTGTCTCAAAGCGCAATGGCACTCATCCTTCTCCTGCCTTGAGAATGTTATGTGGACATTAAAGCATTACCCTTCAGTTCAGGAAAAAATTACTTTCCTCCAGAAGTAAGACTGCTGCCACTAGACACGCTTCCCCCATTCAGTTTCCTAGCTCTTGTTAACTTAAAAAGAGGCAGTCTTACCGAAGCAGGACTGAGCTTGCAGCTCTGCGTATAGTTTATCATAGGTAACAATGGTACCACAGGGCTAATTCCGCCCCAGAAAAAAATCGTTAAAATCTCCAAACTAATAGAAAGCAAGAACAAGAATATTAAAAAAAACCCCAACCTCTACTGGATAACATTCCTATATTCATCTGTATTTCCACGGATGGATCACCGTAATCCTGGATGTACAGACAACCAGGGGGACAGCCCTGCAGAAAGGGATCTGGAGGCTGTGCGGAACGCTAAGCTCAATCGTCAGGAATGTGCCCTGGTGGCCAGAATGGCCAACCCATATCCTGGGGCGCATTAAGCATGGTATAGCTAACTGGTTGAAAGAAGTGATTGTTCCACTATACTCAGCATTGCTGTGGCCTCACCCCAAACACTATGTGCAGTTTTGGGCTCCATGATATAAGAAGGATCTAAAAATACCAGAATGTGTTCAAAGAAGGACAAAAAATATGGTGAAAGGACTAGAGGGCACGACCTGTGATGAGCGGATGAAGACATTAGGTTTGTTCAGCTTAGAGAAAAGACTGAGGGGTGACCTCATTGCTGTCTACAACTTCCTCATGAAGGGGGGAAAAAAAGGTGGTGCTGATCTCTGATGCCTGGTGATAGGAAGCGAGGGAATGGCTTAAAGCTGCATCAAGGAAGTTCAGATTGGGTATTAGGAAAAAGTTCTTCACTGAGACGGTGATCAAGCACTGGAACAAGTTCCCCAGGGAAGTGGTTGTGGCCCCAAGCCTGTTAGTGTTCGAGAAGTATTTGGTCAACCTTCCTAGATAGAAGGGTTTAACTTTCAGATTGCCCTGTGTGGAGCCAGGAGTTGGCCTCTATGACTCTTGTGGATACCTTCCAACTCACGATATTCCATTCTATGATTCTATGTTCACAGATCTCAATAGCTTAACTAAAATGTGGGCTTCATCAAGTGCTTTGGCATCCACAGTTTTTTTGTAATTAAATTACACGGAAAAGGAACAGAGGTTGAACAACATACAGAGCCACGTCCTGCTCTCTGTTTTGCTGAGGTAAAACTAGAACAGATGTGAACACAGAAGTTTTAAATAGTCAGTAACTTTTACTCACTCGACAATCCCGCTGCAGTGTTTTCATTAGTGCACTGTGTGTTTCAGAGTCAAAATACAACCCTTCATGCATGTCTTGCAAGAAATCCAAGTCTTTGAATGTAGGGTTGGACTTCTCCCTTTCTTTTCTTGATGCTCTCCGTTTGTATGTGGAACCTTTCAAGTCATATGTGAAATGCATTTTCAAGGCTCGCGGCAAAACATTGTTCATTACAACAATTCTAATATTAATGCCTCCTGACTGAACGCAGTACAGCCCATAAAATTTGGGCAGAAGAGTCCTTGGATTCTGGTTCAGATTCTACAACAAAAGAGATATTGTTAAATATATTTATTTTCAATAAAATTCCATGCTTAAGAATGTTAGGTTTTTTAATACCAAAGGGCATTCACAAATATCAAGAAAACTGTGCATGTTTTCCTACTCAGGATAGTTTCTTTGACCAGTTGATTCTCTTTGTGGGTCTGTATTTCAGAAAGCTAGCATAAACACCACCTTTTTGCCAGGAGCTTATATATGCCAAGAACAAAGCAATAACTGCATTTATGTCAGGTTTCTCTTTCTCACATCCCATGAAAGAGCAGACTGGGCCAAACCTAAAAGCATCCCGAAGATTTAATTTATTTTTTCTGACCTGAACAACCTTTGCATTCAACCTGCTGGAAGGAGTTTGGCTCAAATGTAGTTCTCATTACCTTGACTTGGATTCTGAAAAACAGAACCCCTGTCTTCATGAGGCTTTTCACATTGAAGGTTAGGGCCAAATGACCAAGCTGTCTCCACAGGAATGTGAGGTCATAACAAAACCACAACTGAACATCAGAACAGAAAAGTGTGAAATAATCCAAATTCTACAACAGTCAAAAACCTAACTAAGAGAGGACAAGAAGAGGTGAGAGAGAAAATCCCCCTGAATACAACTTCTGTCAGGTTTTGGCATGAAAAAGGAAGAAGGGGAAAACTACTTCAAGTCTTACATGATTACTAAGTCACAACACAGAACTATGGGAAGAAAGTACTTTCACAGGAAATAATCACAGTGATTAAATTAGTTTTACACTTTGGAAACCCTTCCATATGGCAGCAGTGAGAATAAAGTTCCCATAAACAAAGCAAAGTGGCCTTATATTTACTTATAATAACTCAAACTTATGCTGAACTGATTATCATGATTAGAAAAAACAACAAATGATGTGGCACCATAGCTCCTTCTGATGCTGTCAGTGCACAATTTTTTTAAAAGAAACATGAATCCACATTATTTTAGTGTAAGAATGACAATATTCCTCATTTATAGTGCAAGTGAGAGGGTAACTTTTCAAGTGTTTACTTAAGAAAGCAAAAAAAAGAAAAGACAGTCAGTCATGGGTCTAATACTCAGAATCTGTTATGTATGGGTGACTTGTTTAAAAAAAGGACAATTTCTACTTACTTTGGAGCCATGGTTTCCCCTTCTGATGACTGACACACATAAAACAATACAATTGACTTAGCATTAGCCCTCAAAAAGTTCTACTTAAAAATAAAGTTTTGAACAAATGATATGATAAAAATATTTTTTACATACTTGTTTTAACACATGAGAAATGGAAATTAGAAGTAGTCCAGAAACAAAAGTGAGACTGACCAGCCTAGTTCCTTTGTCCACTCTAAGTGAAATGCAGAGGGTAGACAAACACAAAAAATTTTGAGAAAAAAAGTTCAATTAGAAATTTAGTAACAAAAACTTTTTTTTGTTACTAGCTGATTAGAAGCAAAGTTTGGTATCAAATCAAAAGATGACATTCAGCTTCATCTTGAATGTTAAAAGAACAGCCATCATCTTAAATATATTCTTGATTTATATTTATTCTTTCTGATGGGTGTGTGGGTATAAAGTTGAAAGACAGATAAAAAATGTCAAAAATATTATGAAAAACATGGATAAAGCCAATGAAAGATTAAAAGACAATAAATGAAACTGAATCCTCAGAAGTGTGACACGGAACAGGAAAAACACAGGTAAAATATAGTTTTCTATTACTTACCATATAATAACCCGGCAAGAGCTTCTGAAGAAACTCAGCCTCTTTGTGTTGAACTGTTTTGATGATGAACTCGTCATCACTAGTTACAAAAAATAAGGACCCACTGGCACCTGGGTTGGATAACTCAATTAAAGGCTCACTGCAGATTGAGTACTGGAAGAAACAAAAATTGTTTTTCACTGCCAATGTACATGTTACTCAAAAACAAGCTTAATAAAAAGAACTGCAGGTTCAAATAGGCACAGGAGAATCATGGAGCTTACTCTTTTGTCTTCAACTGCAGCAAGTCCACTACTGTACAGCAAGCTGGGTGACAGTAATTTTGCTGAGACTTAGCAGGGCAGTTGTGACACTCCACTCTGCCCAGGACATGCTGTACAACTGTGGAAGAGCAGTTGGCAGCTAAGTGTATGGTCTCTTTTCACATCCCACTGCACTAGCTGAACTTTCCCTAGAGTGAATCGAATGGTTAAGGTGAAGACAGTCCATCCCCACACCATCAGCACTGCAAATTCTGGAATCAGAACCATTAAGATGGCATTTTCACTGTAATTACTCGCTTTTCACAGCCATTTATGAAACAGGTATGGGAAGATGTTAAAACACACACATTGGGAGTACAGGTCTCTCACTGTAGACAAATAGGAATCACAGAGTCGTCAGGATTCTGTGCATTCCTGTACACAGGAGGGGACCTCAGAAGATCACCTAGTCCAACCCCCGGCTAAAGCAGGTTCGCCTAGAGCAGCTTGCACAGGATGGCGTCCAGGTGGGTTTTGAATGTCACCAGAGAAGGAGACTCCACAGCCTCTCTGGGCAGCCTGTCCCAGGGCTCTGTCATCCTCGAGGTGAAGTTCTTCCTCACGTTCACATGGAAATTCCTGTGTTGCAGTTTGTGCCCGCTGCCCCTTGTCCTGTCACTGGGCACCAGGAAAAGAGCCTGGCCCCGTCCCCCTGACACTCGGCCTGAAGATACCTGTATGCACGATGAGATCCCCTCTCAGCCTTCTCCAGGCTGCACCGGCCCAGCTCTCTCGGCCTTCCCTCATGAGGGAGATGCTCCAGCCCCCTCACCCCCTTGGCAGCCCCCCGCTGGCCCCTCTCCAGTCGCTCACTGTCTCTCCTGAACTGGGGAACCCAGCGCTGGGCACAGCACTCCAGGTGCGGCCTCACCAGGGCAGAGCAGAGGGGCAGGACACCCCCCGCACCCGCTGGCCACGCTCCTCCTGATGCACCCCATGCTGACACTGGCACCTTTTGTGAAACTGGGATTGAAACATCTTGGTACAACTGCTTGAAACAGAAAAACTATGTACCAGTGAGCAGGAAAAACTGTTTTGAAGGACCATTGTTTTGGATGCTTAGACAGGCTTTCTCTTCCACAGGGACACATAATGATTACAATCACATTAAGGAGGAAAAAACACACCAAGGAGTATTCCTTACTAGTAGAACCAGATCTCACACAGAGGCTAATGAACATTTATTAAATCTCCATTAACGTACACTTCATGCTTCATTCAAACTAAATGGAGAGGAGACATTAAGCTCAAAAACATAGAAAAATCTGTTTATATTAAACTCAAGAGCTTGTTTAAAGTATGATATCATTAAATCTTCATTCATGCACTCTTTTCCTTTGTTATATATCATCAATTTTACAAACGTGGAGATGTACTGTACAGTCCGGTATTTTAAAGCTTCAATCTTTGAAAGAAAAAAAGTTACACAGGATGTGAATTATGAGCAGTGTAAGCACCAGGGAATTATTCTTAGCAGTGCACTATGTCTTCTGGTCTTCTTAGAACAAAAGCAGTAACTGTTTCAGCAACAAATATCTGGTTTATTGGGTCACTGCCTGAGATGAGCAATTCCACAAGAAAAAACAGGTTTTTTTGTTGAAAACAGCTTTCATTAAATTCAACTGGAGTCTTGCCGCTGTGGGTGGTGATAGCAAAGAAAAGTGACACAAGGAAATCTAATAAGTATGTTCTTTTGTGAGTGCTTGCACTAAAGAAGCATGCTTCCTATGGACTCAGACCACTGCCTTAATGTATTTTCTTGTTATGGCTCCAGCTGAGGCTTTTCCCATGCCTGCAATTTTTAAGGGACTTTTGCATGCTATAAAAATGTTTCTTGTTTCTTTCCCTGCTTCTCCAGTTCACTCAGTTCCAATTAATATGACAGACTTTTCTTATTAATCTTACAGTTGCAATTGTCTACAGATAGAACAATACGGCTCTGTAACACTACAGACCTTGAGAGCAAATCAGCAATTGTATTGCAACCCCTATGTTTTTCTTGTAAAAATATATAAAGCTCATGAGTAACTTCATTGTTGAAAGCATTTGAAACCAATTATCCTAAACTTTACAGCTTAATAAAACAGCATACCATAAGTGCAAGTTATTAGCCTACACTGTGTGTTGGTCATTTTACAGTTGAGTTGATTCCTGCAAAAAAAGTCTACACACCAAATGCTAGAGCCCACCTGATTTTGACCGGACACTTATGAAAGCCAAATCAAAAATGAAAAGAAAAAAAATTCTGAAGCCTTTGATAATTAAATACTTTATGATCAAGAAGTTTCCCAGCAAAATGCCAGTGCTCAATGAGGTTTCCAGTGTGTCCTGTGTTTGGCTGGGATAGAGTTAATTTTCTTCCTAGTAGCTGCTACAGTGCTGTTTCTGAATTTAGTATAAGAATAACGTTGGTAACACACCAGTGTTTTAGTTGTTGATAAGTAGCACTGACTCTTAAATCAAGGACTTTTCAGTCTCCCATGCTCTGCCCATGAGCACAAGAAGCTGGGAGGGAGCACAGCCATGATAGCTGACCCCAACTAGCCAAAGGGATATTCCGTACCACAGAATGTCATGTTCAGTATATAAACTGGGGGAAGCTGGCCCCAGGCGTGCTGATCGCTACTGGGGGTCTGGGTGGGCATCGGTCAGTGGGTGGTGAGCAACTGTATTGTGTATTACTTGTCTGTCTTTGGTTTATTTATCTTTTTTCTTTTTCTTGTCTCCCTTTCCATTACAATTATTATTACATTTTATTTCAATTATGAAACTAGTCTTACGTCAGCCCATGGGTTTTACCATTTTCTTGACTCCTCTTCCCATCCTACCCAGGGGTTAGGGGCGCAGAGTAAGGAAACAACTGCGTGGTACTTGGTTGCTGGCTGGGGTTAAACCACGACAGTCCTTTTTGTTGCTAAAGGTGGGGCCACTGAAGAACATAAAAAAACCCAGCAGGTAGATCAGGCTGCTAAGATTTAAGTGGCTCAGGTGGATCTGGCTTGGCAGCAGAAGGGTGAATTATTCATAGCTTGGTGGGCCCATGACACCTCAGGCCAGCAAGGAAGAAATGCAACATATAAATGGGCTTGTGATAGAGGGGTGGACTTGACCATGGGTACTACTGCACAGGTCATTCATGAGCATGCACCATGCACTGCAATTACGCAAGCCCAGTGGTTATAGCTTCTCTGGCACAGAGAACAATGACTGAAATATAAATATGGGGAGACCTGGGAGATGGATTGTATCACACTCCCACAAACCTGCCAAGGTAAGAGCCATGTGCTTACAATAGCAGAAGCAACCACTGGATGGCTGGAGACTTATCCTGCCTCACAACACTGCCTGAAACACTGTCCTGGTCTTTGAAAAGTCAGTCTTACAGGGACACAGTACTCCAGAAAGAAACGAGTCAGACAACGGGGCTCATTTCCAAAACAACCTCATAACACCTGGGCCAAAGAGCATGGTATTGAGTGGGTATATCACATCCCTTATCATGCACCTGCCTCTGGAAAAATCAAAGAATACAATAGACTACACTGAGAACAATGGGTGATAGGACATTCAATTGTTGGGATGCACATCTAGCAAAAGCCACCTGGTTAGTCAACGCTAAAGGACCTGCCTGTCAGGCTAGCCCTACCCATCCAGAATGTTTATGTACTGTGGAAGGGGATAAAGTTCCTGCAGTGCACATAAGAAATATACTACAGAAAGCAGTCTGGGTTATTCCTGCCTCAGGCAAAGGAAAACCCATCCATGGGACTGCTTTTGCTCAAAGATGTGGGTGCACTTGGTGAGTAATGCACTCAGATGGGTAAGACTCATGCATACCTCAAGGGGATTTCAGTTTGGGTGAGAATGGCCAATGAGTTAAACTGTGTAATAGCAATTGCTATATAACACTTTATTTTCACTTTATGGTAGCTGATGCATATCACTACTCTGGGTGCCTTGTGGAATCCATCCCCAAACTCCAGATTTGGGAATCTGAACCCAATTCCCTTTCAGTCACCATATCAAGGGTATTACAGTAAAAATCACCCAGATTAATCAAGAGTGAGTTTTGATGAAAACCAGACAAGGGCAGCAGTGATGGAATCAGAATTGGCTTCAGCATGGAACACACCAACTTTACTGCCCTGAAAGACTGTTATACAGATGGAACCCAAAGTCATGGACTAAATGAACTGAACAGATGCCATCAGGTGGCCCACAGACTAAGGGAACACTATCTGTGTGTACATATCAAATGGCAGGAAAGCTGATGGTGTTTTGGAAAGTGTGGGACCCGGGTATGACATAAATGGTACAGCATAAGGTGTGGATACTGCCCTGGTTTTGGCTGGGATAGAGTTAATTTTCTTCCTAGTAGCTGCTACAGTGTGGTGCTTTTGAATTTAGTATGAGAACAACGTTGATAAACTAATGTTTTAGTTGTTGATAAGTAGTGCTTACTCAAGTCAAGGACTTTTCAGTCTCCCATGCTCTGCCAGTGAGCAGAGGCACAAGAAGCCGGGGGGGACACAGCCAGGACAGCTGACCCCAACTAGCCAAAGGGGTATTTCATGCCATAGAACGTCATATTCAGTATATAAAGCTCAGGAGAGTTGGCCTGGGCCTGCCTGGGGGATCCCCTGCTGGGGGTCTGGGTGGGCATCGGTCAGAGGGTGGTGAGTAATTGTACTGCGCACCACTTGTCTGTCTTGGTTTTATTTCCCTCTCTGTTTTTGCCATCTCCCTTTTCATTACAATATTATTATCATCATTATATTTAATTTAATTTCATTTAAACTACTAAACGGTTCTTACCTTCACCCACAGGTTTTACCTTTTTCCTGATTCTCCTCACCATCCCTCCAGGGGGCGGGGGGAGTGTGTGAGCGAGTTGGCTATATGGTACTTAGCTGGTGGCTGGGGTTAAACGACAGGACAGTGACAATCTAGTTCTACTGTTCAAATGTATTTACCTTCGTTATTCAGTCTGAGTCCTATAGTGCATTACCGCTCAACCTCCTTGGAAAAGGTGAAGCTATAACTTTGGGCTTTTTCATTGCAAATTAACAGTATAAACTCACATAAGCCTGGTGTAATTTCTTTTCTTTTTACTTTGCTTCCCTTCCCCTTCAGCCACAGTTGGACCATCACGTGGCATATTGTAAAGTGTTTTAGATACCAAACTGGAATTATGGTCACTATATGACGGATCCAGATTTCAAAGAAACAAGAGGACTGTTCAGGCAGAACCCTGACACATGCTACTGGGAGCAAACTCTTAATCAGATGTTTTGGTCAAAACCAACTGGGAAAAGGGTCCCAAACTAGAAACAGGTCTTTTTATGATCATAGTACCCCTCTGATCACATCTGCCTCTGGAGCACAAGAGACTGCAACCTGCTCTGATTGCAAAGTGATGCGCATTTAGAATCAGAAACAACAGGAATGGATTCTGAAATGCATACAGAGTAACCTCTCAGAGACATGCATCAGTTGCAGCACCACACACTGAAATGCTAACTATATTTCAGAAAAATACCTGAAGTTTGTTGAAAAATACCTTGTTGAAGGAAAACTCCTTTTGCATTTTCAAGAAAAGAAGGTGCACTTCATCTTGAAACTATCTTTTCTAGTTGTCCTTTTCCCTTGGAAACATATCACTAGCGTCTTTTGCTGTGCCACAAAGCAGAAGAACCTACAAGCTGGGCTTTCTTTAGTGGGAATTTCCCTCAAGGATTAGTCATTTTGTAGCTGAGTGTTACGGATCTCTTATCAACACCAAGCAGTCTTTCTATAATCTTTAATTTGTGCTACTGTAAATGCTTCCTTAGATGGAACAGAAGTTGCAGGTGGTAACAGCTTTACTCTAGCAGGTACGGTCTTTATAGTAGCTAGCAACACAGCCCACATACTTCGCCCTTTGCCAAGTCCATAAAAGGACACGGACACATTACATATTCCATAATAACACCACTGTCCTACACAACATCCTTGTCTCTAAACCAGAGACACGGATTTGACAGATGGACCACTTGGTGGATAAGGAATTGGCTGCATGGTCACACTCAAAGAGTTGTGGTCAATGGCTCGATGTCCAAGCGAAGACTAGTGATGAGTGGTGCTCCTCAGGGGTTGGCATAGGTACTGGTGCTGTTTAACATCTTTTTAACATGTTTAATATGTTGGTGACATGGGCACTGAGATTAAGATCATGGTCAGTAAGTTTGTCAACATGCTGGAGGGATCTTGACAGGGCTTGAGAAGTGGACCCACATGCACCTCATGAAGTTCAACAATGCCAAGTGCAAGGTCCTGCACGTGGGTTGGGACAACCCCCAGTATCAATACAGGCTGGGTGGAGAATGGATTGAAAGCAGCCCTCAGGAGAAAGACTTGAGGGTGTTGGTTGACGAAAAGCTCAACATGGCCTGATAATGTGTGTTCGCAGCCCAGAAAGCCAGCCATATTCCTGGGCTGCATCAAAAGAAATGTGGCCAGCAGGTCGAGGGAGGGTATTCACCCCCCCTACTGTGCTCTCATCAGACCCTACCTGGAGTGCTGCATTCAGCTCTGGGGCCCCCAGCATAAGGAGGACACGGACCTGTTGGAGTGAGTCCAGAGGAGGGCCACAAAGATGACCAGAGGGCTGGAGCACCTCTCCTGTGAAGACAGGCTGAGAGAGTTGGGGTTGTTCAGCCTGGAGAAGAGAAGGTTCCAGGGAGACTTTATAGCGGCCTTCCAGCACCTAAAGGGGGACTACAGGAAAGCTGGAGAGGGACCTCTCACAAGGGCATGTAGTGATAGGACATGGGGTAATGACTTTAAGCTGAAAGAAGGTGTATTTAGATCAGCTACAAGGAAGAAAATCTTCACTATGAGGGTGGTGAGACACTGGAACAGGCTGCCCAGAGAAGCTGTGGATGCCCCATCCCTGAAAGTGTTCAAGGCCAGGTTGGATGGGGCTTTGAGGAACCTGGTCTAGTGGAAGGTGTCCCTGTCCATGGCAGGGGGGGTGGAATTAGGTAATCTTTAAGGTCCCTTCCAACCCAGGCCATCCTATGATTCTATGACATAAAGCTCCAGCCCAAGTACATGTCCCTGCTACTAACATCTATAATTCAAATGAACGATCTTTTCTTATATATAACTATTACCATGAGGGCTAGTAATATAAAATCCATACATAGTACTAAAGAACTAAAATGAGATACCCACATTCAACCTAAATAAAAGCAAAGCCAGCTAAGTTTTGGTTTTAGGCCCATTGTCCAAAAAGGAAAAAAACCCTTACAACATACTTCAACACAACAGAAGTCAGTGAAATACTACATTAAGTAATGCTTTAGCAGCATTTAATCGAATTTTCTTTTATACTCATTCAAGCTCTTTCAAACTGTTTTGGTTTTAAAGTAATATTTATCAACATGGAAGAAAAAGATCTAAAAACTCATTCAAAAGAAGTTAACAACAGAACTGTGACGTACAAGATTACTAATTTGTACTGGGACTCTGATTTGTTGGGTGAACCAGCATGACACAAACTGGACATGAGGCAAATACCTAGAAAACCATCCAGCTCTTTGCTGTCACACTACCCTTCCAAAAGCAGAACTACAGGAAAAGTAAAATAGTGGATCCTCATCCCTGGCAGTGCACAAAGTGGTTCTACCAAGTAAAGCTTGGTTTTATGATGGGAGCAAATGCATCACTTTTTTCTCACATAAACAACCGAATATTGAGAAGGAATAGCCTTCAAGTGATAAAATACAGAGAACAAAGGAGATACTCTAAAATGCTTTTTTAGCCTGCTGTCCACTATTCTCAAGGCTAGATGGGAACAGCTGCAGGCATATATTTATTTAAATGAGGTGAATAAGTAATGCAAACGACATGAGCACTTTATTAGAACTGAATTGGTAGAAGTCACACTGATTATAACTTCTCTAGAAACAATGACCTGAATAAGCAGTAATACTCCAGTTATTCTAGTCAATTAACAAGGCAGATTTCTATAGGAATTGTTTCAAAGATGAAGAACTCAAATTTTCATAAATGCTAAAAATATTCACTAGTTATAAACCACTCAGCACAAAAAAAATACTACTTATTTGGGCACTGTTAAAGCATCCTCTTCTACTACTATGAAACTAGTATACATTACAATAAAGTTTAACCAAAAGGAAAACTGCAAGCTCTTACCAAGTAATCATCAGGCTTGATACCAAAAAGTTCTCTGAAATAGCGGAAGGCAAGAGGTGCATACGTCTTAAATCTGAAGTCAGGATAATGATGAGCAGGGGTAAGATTGCTCCCTTCACTGAAAACAAAACAAAAAAAACCAACAACAACAAAAAACCAAACCAAATTATTACTGAGCAATTTTTAGTGACTTCCTCCTTGCAGCTAACTTTATTGTAAAGCTGCCTAACTCAACCACTGACTTTCTGAGA
This sequence comes from Falco biarmicus, assembly GCF_023638135.1. NCBI lineage: Eukaryota > Metazoa > Chordata > Aves > Falconiformes > Falconidae > Falco > Falco biarmicus. Next base: position 48,324,670 of record NC_079311.1, on the reverse strand, counting down.
CAAGAGTATAAATGCAGATAAACCCCCCTATCACCATTCATCAGTGTAATAGAAATGTCTGTGAGAAACAGGATACTGCCAGCAAATTCCTTTCTTCCACCTTAAAAGAAATCACTGTTTTCACCACCCATATCCATTTACGTAAAGATTGGTTTTAAACTAATGCTACAATTTCTGATAACCCTCCAAGGTAAGCCAGTTTAATAGCTTACTGATGCAGGAAAGGTCACCCCCACCTCATGCAAGTTCCTGCAAAAAGTTTAGAAGTCAATGCAGCAAAACAACTTCACCCTAGTTTGGTGACCTGAACCAGTTTGCAAGGGTGTCAGACAGATACTAAGGACAGCACAACACAGAGGGCAGAGCCATGTGGCCAGACCTGTGAGAAGGAAGCAGGACTACATATGTTTTTTGATGCCAGCAAACACTCATTGGCTCAGCCTTATTTATGAAACAGCATTCTCAGCACTAGTCTCTTCTGGAGGCTAGCTGCAATTATGGTATCTCTTTCTTGCTAATATAGTCCAGAATTGGGAAGCCACTCCATCTTTGGTGACCTTAAAGTGGTTTTCAGTTTGTCTACCTATCAGGTCATTTATTTTACCCTAACTTGATCTAAACCGGCACCAGCTTACATGCTCAGTTAGCTAAATAGGAACACTGGGTACAGACCCTTTGGGGAATTCTGGAAAATGGTATGCAGTTATAAGCAAGATACAGATTCAAACTAGAACAGGCACACACAAAGACTACTAGGGTGACCAGCCTGGAAGACAGCCTTTCTCAAAGGTAGTGTGGGGGTGTGGGCAGTTAAAAAACAAAACAAAACAAAAAACAACACTGTAGCCTCATCAGCTTTTTTCCTTGTTTTGTATTTATGATCTCACTATACTTGTATGTCGCAGTAGTATCAATTTTGAGATGAATACTGCATGATTTAAGCTAAAGGAAAAGGTCAGCAGCAAAATGCCACCAGAAATAAAAACACATAAAAACTGCCTGTGGATTTATTAATGCTGGTGACTAAAAGAAGGTTTTTAAGTGGTAGACAAAGTTCTAAACTACAATTTCAACACAAACAAGAACCTATTTAAGACTACGTTTGGTCAGCCTTCAAATGGTTTGATAAATAGATGAGCACAAAATCCAAGATGACACAGTGGCCGAAATTAGCTCCTCCAGAACTCCTTTACTCATTTACCCTAACTAAATTATTCAGAAATGCAGCATGTACCTCTTTGTTTGGCAATCCAAAGCATCCAAAAAAGGGAAAAGGGGGAAGAAACAAGGAAAGAAATGGGGAAAAAGCTACAAATTCACATAGATACAACAAAGAATAAACTCACAAAACATTCCAGGAAAGACTAAATTAAATTTCATTGAAATATTTAAGAACTTTGTTCCTGTACAATTAATCCTTGTCGTAAGAACTTGATACCTTTCATTAAAAACAAGTCAATGACACAAGTCTGCTGCACCCACCCAGCTGCCCCTGCATGCATACTGCCAACAGAACGAACTGCTGCTAATTGAACAGTGTGAGCTGGTGAACAAGCTTTCTCAGGCTCCACAAACGCATATACTTTAGATTCCTGGACAGGAGATGAAAGGAGGGAAAAAACAACCTGATTTCTGTCTGGCAATCACAAATAAAAAGATCATTGTGGGTGGCCAAGTCTTTCTATGTATCCACTACAGCACTGCTGCTTCTTGGACTACTAAACTATACAGTTAACAGCTAGCTAGTGAAAGCTGCCTAGTCCTAATGAACTCATCTGATCACTTTAGAGTCTACTGTATCACAAATCCAAGGCATTAAAATCAAATCCACATGTATTTTATTGCTCAAGTATACAGTAAATAACAGAAATCAGTAGGATACTTGGCTGAAGATGGTAGGTTTTCTTTACAATTAAATTGGCTAATGCTTTTTCTTACAAGCTCTTTCAGTTGCTCAGAAAACTGCCAGTCTTGTCTGACATTAAATTTCCTATAGCTGGATATGTCTTGTTGAATTTTTGTGTAATATGGGGATGCCATAGGGCTAATGTATAGCTACACTGGGAACCTGGGGGGCATACTTGTTAATGCATGTAATTGTTCTAAGCTGCAGACAAGAACAGAACAGTGTTCTCTGCTGAAGCATCACATCATTTTCAGGGAAGATTAATGATTTAAACTTTATTTAAAAAGTCCTATGTTTCAGTACATAAATACTTTTATAAATCTGCTTCCCACAGCCATAATTCAAAAGGGTTTTTTGTGAAAGCATGGCAATAAACAGATTACATGTCCTTACTATATCAGAACAGGTACTGTCATTGGAACTCCACCCAGGCTGAAATGAAGGTAGGAGGTTTGCTATAATACCACAGGTCTAGAGCCCTTTCCTAAGTGCATATGGAGTAAAATGACCAATACTGGGTCTGCAGATGGACAGTAATATATAGTAAGTGCATATTTATTCTAGAATAATTGCAAAACAGAGCAATGATTTTGGAACAGCATCCGTACAGAGGGCAACTCCACATACTTACATCTGTAATAAAGTAAGCTCATGTGCTCTGACAGTCAATTTCACTATGCAGACAAGTTCCCTTATTCTTTGTAAAGTCACCTGAAAAAATCCCTTTTACTAAAGGTCTGCAGAGCTTTTCACCATACCCTACCATTTCTGTTACACACATTAGTTTCAGCTTAATTGCCTAATAGCACTGTTTACAGGTAAGCTCTTCTGTGATGCAAAAAGCAAGACTGACACTAAATCCGGACTTGGTTACTTCTCTGGAAGAAAGTTTAAGGTTTTCTTGTTGCTACTCAACAGAAAAAGCACCCTCACTTCCAGTAACTTCCTACAGTAGTGGAGAACCTTAAACTCCTTGTGGCTGAGCATGTCCTTGCGCTCACCTAAAAATGACAGTTTCCACTGTACAGAACACTTGATGTAAATACATCTCTACCTTATCTAGACATTAAATTATTCACCTTCCACTCTATTAGCTTTTGAGAGAAAGCATTTCATGGTTTCTCCTCATATTTTCTTGGCACATTTTACAAGTGTGTTTCACTCTGGCTAGATTAAAGTTTATGTGCAAAGTACTACATATAACAATTATATGCAATAATACAAATATACAACAATATAAATACAACAATTTTAAATCAGGCTAGGGAGTTTCATGGGGATGATTATGTCTTTGAAATCGAACAAGAAAATTACCCATGATCTGTTGACAAAAAACCTAACCTGAAAAATGGAGGTTTGGACATAATAAATGTAAAAAAAAAAAGGAAGGTAATCATATAATTTTCCTCTCAGATAGTTTAGGGCACAGGTCTACCAGAGGAGAAAAAAAGGTTTTTAATACATGCTTTGATTCTGGCAATCTTGAGGAATTCAGGTCTCTACATATGAGCTATGACAAACTATAGATTTTGTAAAGATTAGGAAGCAATTGTAACTTACATGGTATTTTAATACCCTTGGTTGTAAGACTGCACAAAAGCAAAAGAATGGTAGGTAGAATTAAAAAAAAAAAAAAAAGATTAAGCTTGCTACATGGGTTTGCTGTAATACTAAAAAAAAAAAATATCTAAAATTTAAGTCAAGCACACTTATAAATGACAGTATGTGCATCTTAACATGTCTCTTAGATGGTGTAATATCAAATTAAAAATGAAGTAAAACTCACTATATTTTTAATGGCTAACCCCATGGCTTGCAAAAATTTTGCTACGCAAGACACCCAGATATGTTTCTTGTCAGCTTTTCTTTACTGTGGCATCACATGGTGGGATGTACTCAAGAGACAGCACACCTATCTGGAGGGATGGAGAATACTAGCTGCATCTCTTGGTAGCAAGCCTTCATCACAGAGCAATGTTAATAGGCTCTATTATAGCTGTTAACAAAAGAAAGAGTCATGCTGTGGTCATGAGCCCATATACACCCTTCCTGTACGTACTGCAAGGAAGAACACCCCAGTTCTCCCATGTAGAAGCAACTCTTTTAAAGTCTTAAAATCAAAATAAAACATCTAAAATTAAATGCTCACAATATTAAAATCTAAGAGTATCCAATCTCACTTTCACTGTTCTTGAATAAAGCTGGTCTTTTACAATACACCAAGATGTGTTTAAAGTCTACAGTAGTATGTAATAAATACATACTGACAGATCAGGTATTGCTTTGGTGTACTCATTTCCTATATATCATTTCAGGAAAGCAATTCTTTCCCACAGGATGGAAGTAGATACTATGGCTACCTGTACAAATAGGTGTGTGTTTGGTTTTTTCATACTATGGGATAAAGTCCACTGGTAATATCCTTGTTTCTCACTGTGTGTTCTCCTATACTTCTGGTTACTACCTACATACTATCCTTAGCAGTCCCCGACAAGGCAGCTTTGAAATTCTTTGAATTCACAACTGTGAACAGTAAGTGTCTTCAAAAGAAGTCAAGCCAATCATCTCTATGTAACAGCTGAATACACAGACGTTTTCTTAGGATAATGATGATGATACAACTATTTCACAACCAACTGGAGATGCCATTAAAGCAAAGGATCTCAGAGTACTTTCAAAATTGTTTGTCTACATAACCACACAAATATCCAGGTTATCACAGGTTTCCCAAGAATTTTATGGTAAAGTAGTTAATTTGTAACAGACATGCTTTTGCTTTTGTTGCCACAGTATCCTCATTTCAAATACTGCTCCTTTTGTAAACAGAAACTACTTCCTCCTCTGTGCTATCACCCCACTCACAAACCATAAAAAGTGTGTCAGAACTCGGTTCATACTGTGCATCTCTGCAACCAAACCACCGAAGAAGAGACACAGTGCTTTATCAGAGGCTTCAGGCCGCTTTCTTATCCGTCTTGTGAAACTGGCCAACTGGAAGCAAATACAGTGGCATAAGTTACACAACAACTAAGCAGTAGTGTGAACGTACCAGTACCATTCACACTAAGCCTGCAAAGCATTCTATACTTCCCTAATTACAAAGACACTACTTAGCCCATCAGGTAACCTATGACAGATGTTTGGAACAAAGGTACTTCCGAGGGCAAGTGTCAGTTTTCCTCATTTTTCTAAGTCAGTCCTCAAGAATGTACCCCAAAACTGTACACTGCAGTTTCAGATGTAGGGTGAAACCCAGACTAATTAAACTATGTCCATGGTTTTCTTTTCTTAGTACTTTTGGGCTTAGTACCTATTTGGACTGTCACTCAAATACTATCATAATACAATATTAAGCTTTTGATGTTAAATAGCAGCAAGCACCAAGTAATTTCTCATCAGCATCACAAGGAAGTGACTTGTAATTGAACCAGTTCACTGTACAGATGATTGCAGCTGCAGGGTGCATACAGGTCAACAGCATCTAACAGACTTACCAGTTCAATTAGAAACCATATCAAGTGTTCTCAATATGCATGGTCTAGACCCTGAAAATAAAGCATATTAGCAAGGAAAGCACACAAGACAGATTGCTGCAAAAAGGTCACCACTCACAAAAAACCTCATAGCTGTGCTTAGCAGTAGCCTCCATCTAAGAAAGAGATGAAGCCTGAAACATACTGCCTTGCTCCAAATGCTCTGCTTCTGAAGCTGCAATTGATTGACTACCTAAAGTCAGCTGACAGAACGGAGCAGCTTCTGTTCGGCTTATCAAGCACCATTGTAGAAAATGTGCCTACATAGTACGTGTCTGCTGGAAGAACTTGTAAGCTGCCCACACTGCCAACTCACAGGCTTGGTTCCATGGCCCAGTGACCAGGTTGAGCCACCACTATCTGACACAACTAGGCTTATTAGCTAAGCAATAAGGCTTTCTAACCACGGCCACATTACTTGAAGTCAGCTCCACACTTGAATCGAACCCCTGTCAAAACACTGCTGTAGCCATACTGCACAAATGGCTGATTTGGAGACAAAATGTGCCACCAAGAACTGACCTGGTTCCAACCGAAGAAGTCAGGGGCACAGAGCATAACTGGATGGGGAGAATATGTCCCACACAGCTGAGTCACAGGGCAGAGCGCAGGGAGCACAGGCAGGATGCACAGCCTTCCCATTGAACCTGAGCTGCTGCTGCAGCAGTACCGGCACCAGGTAAGCCACCTCCATGGCTGGATTTCCAAAGCAGTGTTTAAAAACCAGAAGAGAGGTTACCTGGAGCAGTTTCACCCAATCCAGGGAACTGCGCAGAGATTTTGGACACTGTATCTTCAGAATCAAGTGGGTTACTGCAGACTGCATTTGCTTCCCAGTCCAAGGAGCACATTTGACTTTTAAACTCAATCTGGATGGTGGTTCTGTATGAACATCTTTACAGCAGCCCCTAGTAATACCTCCCTTAACTCCCAAAAGCAACATACTATAAATTCCTGGGCAACCTGAAGAGAAAGGGATGAAAGGGATGCCACAACATGGAGCAGAAGCAACAAAGGCACTTTTGCACCCCCTCCATCACAATGTATAAATGAAAGTACAAACCTTTCAAATTCCATCCACCCACTGTACAGATATCTGTACTTCATTTAATATCACTTCCTGAAAAGGCACCTAAATGGATCTGGGCTAAACTGTGCAGTTTAACCCAGTCACGAAGTTACTCTGGACCAGGCATAACCTGCAATCCATGGAGTTACTCCTGATTTACATCAGTACCTCTCACAATAAGCAGGGCAGCTATGTTCAGGCCTAAACTGACCACTTTTTTCCCCCGATATTTTTCTCCCTCCTTCCTGAGTCCTGAACACTGCTGGAAGTGTTTTGCTATGGGTACCGAACTGAGGTGCAGGTGGTGCTGAGGCTTACTTCAGGGGCTGAGAGATATGCAGACACTATTTGTCTTCTACAACTGATAAAATTTATAAAAAATTGTTTACTATTTTCCCCTAACAGTAAAAGGGCACAGATAACACTATTTTGCTTGCTGGCACACAGGCTGCTGTTTCATTGCATTTTTACTAGCTCAGGTCTATTTTATCACTGTCACTGTAACAGTGCTCCTGTTGTCGTCAAAGCAGCGGGTGTGCCTATGACTCTGCAAACAGCTGTCCTCTCACCTCACTGCCAGACCAGGATGAGGTGAGGTAGATGCAGAGAAAACATGTGAGGAAGGTGGAGCAGGACAGCTTGAGAAGAGGCTGGTTGCTGTGAATTGGCCACAATGAAGGTGAAATTCAGCTGACAGCCTGGTTGGAATTGGAGCTGAATCATGCATACCCAGAGCAAGTAGAAAAATGCTGGTCCTTGCCTGGCAAGCACCTGCTTTCAGCACCACACTTGCTACACTGTCAGGTTCTCCTTCAGCTGTGGACATCCGGCAACATGCTGACTTAACCTCGGCTTGCTCCAGGGTGCTTCCAGGTAGAGATCAGCCCACTGGACCTACTGGTGTAACAATTTCAATGAATTGCTTTTGAGTCAGACCAATCCAAAGGGTGGAGGAAAAGTAATAAAAGTAATGACTGTTAACAATACTGCCTTCACATGTAGGTACTGCCCTAGGAAAAAGTGAAGAGCACCTGAGCTGCACCTTGGGAACACAACCCTACCCAGAAAGAACACACAATCTTAGCTTTTTACCTCCAACTAGGATAATGAAGCTACCTATAGATACGACTGAGAGGCAACCCACATAGTGCCATCACGAAAGACTCAATGTCCCAACATCCTCAACCAGCAAGAAAGAAGCCTGTATAATTATGTGCAATCCCAAATTGTTAGAATTTATGCAAATTAATACCACTGGATTGAAATAATTTTAGATAAATGAATGTGCATGTTACATTGAGATATAAGAAAGACTTGAAATTTGACATTTCTGTGCATTAGCTTAAGAAATCAAATGTTACAGTTTTAAGAGATTACTATGGATACCAAATTTTTAGTTTCACAGAGAACATTATCAGCAAGTGCTCTTTATAGAGAGGCTCTTTGTTACAGTCAAGATGACTCACTATGTTATATACTCTTTTTTACTAGATAGCTGTGCAAAAAAAAAAAGCTATGCTATTCTGGCCATTACTTTCATTTGTCTAATTCTCCTCATATGATTTATTTATTTATTTATTTATAGGAAACTGCCCAGAAAGGTGTTCCTAAAGCTTTTATAATAAATTTTATGTTAGTGCAAACAGACTATTCCTTCTGCTTTTGTTTTCTTTTTAAACCAGAAGGGATCTCTCTCCCTTCAAACTAAACCACGGAAATCTCATTTCTGAGTGTACATGCATGTTAAGTTCTACAGGAGAAAAGACATATGCAATGCTACTGACTACAAACAATGTAATTCACTTGTTCCTATAAAACTACATCAAAAAAAACAGATTAGATTTTTTCCAAAACTGTGCTATGTAATAAAAAATCTTTAGTATGTGTGTTTCATTTAATTTCCATACACAACAAAGCTGGTATCATAGCCAAACAAATTACAGAAACCTGCACCACTGTCACAGTCACACATTTCACAAATATGATGGGTCACTCGCTCTGACTCTTTGTCAGCCCAATACAGACTTTGTTATGTGATATGCAAATTTCTCAGCTGTAGTTTGGATTTTTTTAAACAAACAAGATTTTGCAATTACAGTGTACGAAACACATGCAGATAGTTAACTTCTCTGTATTTACCTAATCTACAAGAGAAAGACTACAAAACTGTGCACAAACTTAAATAGTTAACACCAAATCAAGGATATTAATACCCTCAATTACTAGGAACTAAAGAATGAAAAAGCTTCCTTTCACATAAGAAATGAATTTTCTTCTCCTTAAAGGATGTCTCAGTTCAGAGGAAAACAGGAGCTGAATCAAGGAAATTTACATGAAGAGGGCAACTTTAAAATGCTTGTAATTATTTTGTATGTTGTCAGTTTTAACTTTTTTTTAGTGACATCAGTAATTTTTTAGGATTGTAAATTATTAGAAACAGTTTATGAAGTAGCATTCAAACTGCACACAAACAAAACTTTGAAAAACTCACAGAAAGCATTCCCAAATTCAGGGAATACTTCATACATAGCATGTTCTTGCAGAAATGATGGGCACTGCTGGTACTTAGCACTTCTAAGAACCCAAACAACACTGAAAAAGCGAGTCATCCTTGTTCTGACATACATTTTTCCTAATTCTTTTTCACCCATTCATAGCATATGTAACCTGGAAAAATCACATGCTACTGTACTTCAGCTTCTAAACCTTCAAAATGAGTAAGACCTTGATTTCCCTCATCCACATAACTGTATTATTACAGTTATTTCCTACCAACCTGGCAGTTAAACAAGCTGAGGTAGCCAAATGAAAAGCAGTAATGGTGCACAACCTCAACAGCTAGTAAAAGCGGAGCATCATAACAGGCTAAAGTCATGGATGGAATTTTATAGTGTATTGTAAATTCTTGTATTACTCTCAACATTGCAGGACTTGAATTTTTATAAATTTTGACACTTCAACAAAATGGCAAGTATTATTATCAGTTTTTAGAAACTAAAACCAAAACAGACACATGAATGTTGACATAATACTTAACTGCATAGAGCCACAAACCACTAAATGCTCCTTTAATTGGAAGTGTCACAATTACTTTCCTTCTCTAGAAGTAAGAAGTCTCAGATCTTCAGCTGAAGTGTGATCTTCCCAGTTTTCTCCCTATGTTCATTTTCAGTGACAATATGAAGGCGGGATAATTTTTGAATCCTCATACACTAAACTTACTCTAACCCCTTTTTACTAGAACTGGAAAACAACCCTTGCTTGAAGGATCTACAGTTTCATTATGAAATTCTATTGAAAACTAATGCAACAGGCTTGTCCTTACCTTGGTAAGAAGACACTTTCCACTACATAGAAGTCTTGCATAAGAACATCTCTGTCCGGTTTTGATGTAAGGTTTCCTACTGTGTATCCTATTCCCAGCTGGATAGCACCTTTAATAGCTGAGGATGCAGTCTGCACAGAAAGTAAGAATTCAAGCATGAGTTTGCTAAAAATTATTTCTGTTCTTTATCAGTAACATCATATGCTAAATTCCTAATCATTTTCATAGTAACAATGCCATATCATCTTTACCTCCTAGATTTGAGATGACTGCTTTTCAATTAGAAGATTTAAAAAGAAACATTATGCTGTAGCAAAAACTACAAAAATTAATTCATTGTTGTACAGACTCAGACTTTTCAAATTGCCCAAATAATTTAGACATTGTGTTCTAACTCATCACAGAATTGTAGAATACCAGGTTGCAAGGGACCTCAAGGAACATCTGCTGCAACGCTTCTCAGCAAAAGCATGGTCTAGACAAGATGGCCCAGCACCCTGTCCAGCCAAATCTTAAGTGTTCAATGCTGGAAAATCCACCACTTCCCTGGGGAGATTATTCCAATAGCTGATTGTTCTCCTTATGAAAAATTTCCCTCTTATATCCAACTGGAATGTCCCCAGGAACAACTTGTACCCATCACCCCTTGTGTTTTCTGTGTGACTCCTTGTAAAAACGGAGTCAGCATTTTCTTTGCAGCCACCTTTTAAATACTGGAACATGGCGATAAGGTCTCCCCTAAGCCTTCTTTCTCAAGGCTGGACAAACCCAGTTCTCTCAGCCTTTCCTCATATGGCAGGCTTTCCAGTCCTTCAATCATCTTTGTGGCACTTCTCTGGACCCTCTCCAGCCTGGCCACATCTTTTTTGTGTAGCAAGGACCAAAACTGAACACAGTATCCAGGTGTAGCCTGACAAGCGCTGAGCAGAGTGGGATGATGACTTCCTTATCTCTGCTGGACATGCCCTTGTTGATGTAACCCAGCATCCTGTTGGCTTTCTTGACTGCAGCAGCACGCTGTTCACTCATACCAGGCTTGCTGTCCACCAGGACCCCCGTGCCTTTCCACAGAGCTGCTCCCCAGCTGAGTAGATCCCAGACTGTGCTGCATTCCTGGATTATGTTTCCTCAGGTGCAAGACCTTACATTTGTCTTTGCTGAACTTCATAAGGTTCTTCTTAGACCACTCTTCCAGCCTATCCAGGTCCTCCTGCAGCAAAGGTCCCTTCCAAAGCTTCCACTTCCCCACTCAGTTTGGTGTCATCAGCAAACTTCATCAGGGTACACTCGATCCCACCATCCTTCATTTATGAAGTTATTAAACAGCGCTGAGCCCCATGTTGGTTCCTGGGGGGGACCCCTTGTGACAGGCTGCCAGTTTGAAAAGGAGCTATTTACCACCAGCCTCTGGGCACAGCCTGTCAGCCAGATCCCCACCCGCCACAGGTACCACCCGTCTAGGCTGTAAAGCATCAGTTTCTCTAGGAGGAGGCTATGGGAAACCATATTAAAAGCCTTGCAGAAACCCAGACAGACAATGCCACCACTCCCCCCACATCAGTCAAGCAGGTTACCTTGTCGGAGAAGGCGATCAGGTTTGTCAAGCACGATTCGCACTTGGAGAATCCATACAGGCTTTTCCCAATCACGTGCTTCAATGGACTTGTGATAGCCCCTAGGAGGATTAATTCCACAACTCTCCCAGGGGCTGAAGTGGACGGATGCCCCTATAACTTCCTGGATCCTCCTTCAAGCCCTTCTTGTCGATGGGAGTGACATTAGCCTTCCCCGTCTTCTTGCATGTCCCACAATCTCCACCACTTCTCAAAGATTATGGAGAGCCGCCCCTCAAAGATGTTGGCCAGCTCTGTTAACACCCTCTGGTGGATATGGCCACGGTCCATCGATTTGCAGGGGTCAAGCTCCTGTAACTGTTCACATACCAACTCCTCCTTCACTGATGGTGGGTCTGTGTTTGCATCAACCTGGATTTTGCTCCCAAGGCCTGGGGCCCAACAGTGCTGGTAAAGACAGAGGTGAAGGAAGTGTTGAGAACCTCTCTGCCTTTTCAGACGTGTTGGTGAGTAATTCACCTCTCCTCTTTAACAGTGGGCCAGCCTTTTCCTTCTCTTGCTGCTTGTTGTTTACGTACCTGAAGAATCCTTTCTTGTAGTTTTTTACATCTCTGGCCAATTTCAATTCAAGCTGAGTTTTTGCTTTTCTAACTGACCTGACAATGCCCTTGTAGTTCTCAACAGGTATTTGCTTTTCCATCTCTGCTACGCTTCTATTTTGGTTTTGAGCAGACTCAGAGCTCACAGTTAAGCCAGGATGATCTCTTGCTCTGCCTGCTTACCTTACCTTTAATGGGGATGAATGGGGATGAACTGTCTTTGTGCTTCCAGGAAAGCGTTTTTGAAAAACTCCCAACACCCACGAGCTCTTTCATCCTCCATGGAAGCTTCCCAAGGAATCCCTCCCAGTCGAGCTCTGAGCAAGCTGAAGTTTGCTCTTCTAAAATCTAAAACCTCTGTCTTAGTCCTAACCTTCAGTGCGCTCAGCAGGATCCCACACTCCACAATATTGTGACCACCGCGGCCAAGGCTGTCACTAACCCGGACGTTGCAAAGCAGGTTTTCTTGGTTTGTGAGCAGCAAGTCCAGCAGTGCCTCATTCCTGGTTGGCACATCCAACGTTTGTGTGAGGAAGCAGTCCTCTGCACATCCCAGGACCTTGATGGATGATATGTGAGCTGCTGTACTGTTCTTCCAACAAATGTCTGGGTAGCTGAAGTCACCCATAAGAACCAGGTTCTGTTTACCTGATGCCTGCCTAAGTGACCCAAATGTTGCTTCCTTGGCCTTATTTTTGTTTGGAGATTGATGGCAGATACGTACTATAAGATCCCCCTTGGAGACAACCCCTCTGATCTCGACCCAGACATGCTCAACAGGGCTTCCACCATTGGCCACACTTGACTTCCATACATTCAATGTTCTCCTTAACGCAGAGTGCAGCGCCTCCTCCTCCTCTTCTTCCCTACCTGTCTTTACAAAACAGGTTATAGCTATCCATTGCAACCCTCTTAAAACATTTCCCATCTAACTGGACATTCAAATGCTTCATGAGTTTGAAACAGCATGCATTCCCTTCTGGAAAAAACAGACACAAATTCCATGCAAATGGTACATGCTTGCCAAGGTATCACAATGCAGACTAATGGTTTAAATGCAGGTTCTGGATACAAATGTATTCAAGGTTCTACTTCATAGTCAAGGCAAGAGGTGCATTAACTGGGGGGAATAAAGACAGAAATGAAAGTGATGAGGAAAATCTCTATAAAAATCTATACAGAGATTAATTGAATTAAATTCAGTAAACACGGCTTGCAGAGGAGAGCAGGGTTCAAAAGGACAGCACCAAATTGTGACAGATACTGTATACACATACATTGAGACCATCCCTGAAACCTTTTTCACAATGACTAGACAACCCTGCTGGATGGATGAGAAAAAAACAGCAGAACTGAAACAAAAGAAGAAATCAGTCAAGAAAGGAATTCTTAAGAAAATATGGAAGGAGTGAATAAAGAAAACCACTGTGAAGAGGAAGAAGGCTATTGGGAAGGGATTATCTTCCTTTGGCATGGTGCATTTTCACTAGTTTGAAAACACCATTCTTGTTGCCCATTTTCAGGTTTTACCTCCCACCCACCAAACAAGCAAGAGAGTGTATCAGCGGAAGCAAAGAACACCAGAAGCTTCATGCCCAGAAATACTTCAGCACTTGAACAAAAACATTTCAGGAGCAGGAATTCATAAGAAAAGGTTCAAGTACACAAAACTATTCTTGTTATAGTTCTCAGAACAGGATATGCTAGAGTGACTGCTTATTTTAGAAAGAACAGAGATGCGTAGGTCCTAAATAATTAAGATGGCACACCAAGTAGACTTGCATAACAGTTCAGAACAGGCAATTTTGTGGGAACAAACAACACCACTGTTCTTAGACTGCTACTTTGACTATTAGAAAGATTTGGCTTTGTGTCATAAGAAGATTCACATTTTTCTTGCCTTGAAAGGCCTCTATTCATGAATGATTAATGCCCAACAAAAGCAGTAATTATGTAACTTCAATCAAACCAATACACATACAAACAGACTTTCTGCTTCATAGCTGGATGCCCATCTTGTCCCCTGCCACAGCAAGCGACTATGTTTGAAAGAGCAGCAGATAGCACTGTACAGTATTTTATTAATGAGATTATAAGCCATTAAAAAAAAAGAAAGAAACAAACCCCCCCAAAATGCAGCCGAGTAACCTGGCAATGTGATTTCAAGAGAACACTGGATCACCTTTCAAGCTCATGAACAATTTATGTAGGATTTCTGCAAGCTGAAAAGACCACCTGCAGTCTCTGGAGGGCAGAATGAAATGTCTTCTACTAGCATGATGCAGACATTACCTACAAGGTTACCTTCTTGTTAATTTCCACTTCTATTCAAGAGTGCCATTAGTAATCACCCATCATCTCTGCAGCAATCACAGCAATGGGGTTACCAGAAAAACAATGTTATGAAATCATTCAGGATACTTTAACAACTGTTTTAAAACAAACTGACAGCAGTTACTGCATGCTGAAGGCAATTTCTGGCTCAAAGTCTAATTGTTTGTGAGCCATTGTAATAAATTAACTCCAACAAAGGCTGATCACCCAATATTCCCTTAACAAATGATAAGGTTTTGTTTTCACAAGCCTTAAAATGAAACAAAATAAACTCTGGCATTTGTCTCCATACAAACACCTGTCTTGGTCTAATTTCTTTATTATTATTATTATTTTATTAAGAATGGAATCCAAGGAAAAGATTAAAAAGCTGCTCCTCAAGCTTTAGGATAAACGTCCTTGATTCATCCATTGCATTACTACAAAAATAAATTTATTGGAATACACAAACGCAAATGGAAAAAATGAACTCTCTCACACATTTTTCCTTACTCAGGCTCCTCTCTTAATGCCCCTGAAGGCTGCAAAGCCTAGCTTCAAACTTAAGTCCCTTTTTTCTTTCAGTTCTTCTTGAATAGTCTTCTGCTGTAGAGCAAGCAATAGAGTTCAGTAACCGTCTGTGCACAAGTTCTCTCTTTCAGACACTGAAATAAATCTTTCTTCCCATTAGCCTCATGCAGAGGTTCAGCAGTGGCCCTGAGTCCATGTATCAGCTGTAACTATACAACTGACAGTGTACAGTGGCTGTACAGTGCCTCTTGGATCATTTAACCCGTCATCAACACCTAAAGTTCTAAGAAATGAAAGGATGGCAATAATCAGCAGGATAACTTCAGCTGATCAATTTTAGACTATGAAACTGACTGGACTTGTAGCAAAAGGTGCACACTGTGACAGCAATGGTCTTTGCTGCGTAAAGGGGCATAACAAAGGAAGTCTTTTACCACCCTCATTTTGCTGATTAATTTATTATTGTCTACTGCACAGGTGCTTCGGTGCTTTTTATATTGACAATGAAGACAGAAACCCATAAAAACACTGCCAGGTTCAGACTAAACCACATTTTATTGGCTCTGATACTGTGGATCCTAATGTGTCATGCCAGGATCTGTCCTCCTTGGCAACATGACAGCATAAACTTGAATGGGTGTAGGCACACAACCTCACCTCCCTCAGAACAGCCACCGTCTTACTGACTGACACTAACCTTCACATCTAATGCTACTGTTGAAAAGCACAGACCTGCTCTTTCATCTTCAGCCCCCAAAACTATGCACTGGCACTCCTTCCACTGTGCCAGCAACAGTTTCGTTGTGTCCAGCCAACCAGTTACAAAAGAGCTGCTAAAAATTTTCACCAGCATCAGTTCCTGTGTTCACAGAAGCACTAATTTCAGCCATGCAGCTAAATAATTTAAGAACAACAAAAACCTAAACACACACACAAAAAACCCACACAAACACAAAACACACAAAAAAAACCCCACAAACACAAAACACACACACACAAAAAAAACCCACAAAAAAACAGACACCAAAAAAGACACTTCATAGGATAAAACAAATTCGGTAAGGTTTATGCTTGCCTTTCTACTGGCTGCAGGAGGACAAGTGAAGTGTGAAGTAGCAAATAGCCTACCTACTCAAAATTAACATGTCATCACCTCCTGAATGCATCTCAATGGACACTGAATTTATGCTAGCTCAGTGCTCTGTGCCATACAGACAGCACAGTCTTGTCTTTGTAATGGGACTCCTGCATTCCTCTCCAATCCAGAACCAGAATCAGGCACAGTTTCTCCCCACTCTTAAGTTTTCAGAAAAGTTAGCTCAGGAGAGAAAAAACAAGACTTCTGAACAAATTCAGGTTAAACTGTATTATGATAATGAGAAGGAAAGCATGAAACTATATTGATTAAGTACAATGTAAATTACAATTTCTGCAGCCGTGCAAACTGAGAAATTGCCCATTCCCTGCACTACTGCCCCAGAGTGCCAGTATTTCAAAGCAGGTAGGGACATCTCTCTCCCACCTACCACCAGCTGCCTGTTAAATGGGAACAGATCAGCAAAGGGAACAGCTGCATTTCAGGAAGAGATGTACTAGGGATAAAGTGCTCCAGAAGAAGTTCTGCATTTTCCAAACTATCGAGACAAAAAGCTTCTCCACAGTTTTATCTCTGCATATAAAAGCTTAAACTGCCTTCATTCCGACGAAAAATACCTTTGCCCCTTTTTGACAAAAGTAACTACATAATTTCTCTATATTCATCATACAGCATTGATAAAAGGCCTGTAGAGATGAAAAATTATATGCATAAAGCATAACAACAGATTAAAGAATGAAAACAATATAATACAGAACACAGCTAGGTATACGGAATATCTGCATAATTGATAAATATTCTAGCACTAGATGTGCATCTCATGAATTACTGTTCTCTACAGATGGGTCTTCCACTGGCTCTACATCACTCCAAGATGAAATCCTTTCTCAAAGTAACAAAATAAACGATAACGTAAATCCTTGCAAAGCAGGTATTGTTTGCACACAATCTCACAAATGTGCCAAGCAGGACTTTAACATTGCTTTTCCTGCACATAATCACTTTCAGGATAGTTCTAAAAAAACTTAGATTTATTTTCATAAAAGAAAGGTGTTAATCAGACACACAATGTATGTAAAGGCAGTTTACCTTCAGATAACTGAAGCTATTTAACAATTGTGCAAATCAAGGACAAGACCACTGAAAGGATGAGGAAAGTCTGTCTTTTAAAAATAAAAAATAAAAACATTCAAGGATGACAAAAATACAGGTACTATAGTTCCGGAAAGTATTTTATACATTGCTCAATAATTACCTCCATTAGAGTGTGAAGCTTGCAATGGCTGGCAAACCTAACTAACTACTGAGGTGATGGTAAAGGACTGGTTTCAAGTACATAGTGCACAAAGACTTCAGACACGGTAACTAAGTCTATTCTTTTAAATGAGTTTTTTTTTGTATTTTCTCCATATTTGTATGGGCCTATTAATGACAGAAAACAAATCACTGAACAAATGATGAGCAGAGAGGAACTGAGAAGGATGCAGGCTTCATTTAATTTAACAGAAGTTCCCCTCTACTCTCATTCACAAAGTTACCTTCCCATTCCCCACAGGTAGCTCATGAAAAATGTAAATGTAACATTCTTGTCTTCTTTAGAAGTAGACACCCTACCGATGTCCCTTAGGACTGCATGGATGTAAACTTTGTCCTTGTTTGTTATGTTCTCCCTTGTTACGACTCATTTTATCACAGCTGAAATTTGGCCTGTGAACTTCCTGGTGCAAAGACGGTGATTCTTTCAGAAGACATCTGCCTTACTGCAGGTGCTATAAAGCAATGGAACAAAAGAAAAAAAGAACTCTGCCTCAGCAACTCCACCTCAGCAACTCCACCTAATTATCACTCTGGAAGGCAAGATGATGTTTGCTTTCTTTCACCATCTGTACTACCATCATTTAAACAGGTTTTAAAATCCACCTAATAAAATGCTAGAGATAACTAGGTATCGCAGTCCTGTTTAAGAGATGGGGAGAAAAAGGCATCTGAGCAGAAGCCACTACTGATTAACACTGTTCTGCATGCTTCACACAGTGTAGCTGCCATTAGTTTGTTTCTTTCTACCACTACCTGTGGAGAAGCTTGCTCTCAGACTGGTGTCCTTCCTTCAGGCAGCATTCTCAATGAAGTTTAAATAAATAAATGAAATCCACAGAGTCTCACTTGGTCAAAATGATTCAAGCCACATGGGATAGGCCAGATATGCATTTTCTACTACAAGAAAGCACTTGTTCATCAGTTATACTGGTTACTGTAACAACCAGGAATCCACGCACACTGTCACTTCCATGCAAACACAGCTGATCTTTTCCAGACTCCTGAAAAGATACTAAGCCTCCATCAATTGTGTGAACCCTTAAGCCAAACCATCCAAGAAGAACGTCTGTTCAAAAACAGTATGTCTTCTTCAAGCAACATTTAAAAAGAGCTCTCTTTGAACGTTAGGAAGTTGCAATTAGATGAAAGATGTATGTGTGGTTATTGCCTAGTTCATTGCTTCTGCACTAGAGTGCTCTCATCTTTGAGCATCTCCTGTGCTTACAGTCCCATTGAAACAATACTTCTTGCATCTGCTTCTGCTGAAGCTTCTGGAGGTAGCTACCCCATCTCAGCACGCTCTCTGCAGCTGCCACATTTGAGCTATCAACTTCCTTTTACATTAAATCACAAACAGGGAAATAAAAATACAGCTACTAGAAAATCCCACTGACTGAACTAGCTTTACTGTTTCTCCACAACTTGTAAGCATGGGCCACTACAGTCACAGTACTCCATTCTTCCTTCAGTTCACACTGTTTTTCTCTCTCTCAAATATTTGCCCAGCTGCTGCAGGCCACACTTCATGAAGGTGGACTTCAGTCCATCACCCTCACATCTGGATCCTGCTGCTGCAGGGGGCGGGGTGGGGAGGGAGACTGAATGGCTATCATGAAGTTGTTCTTTCTTCCTATAGAATGAAGTTACCTTAGTGCCACTAGACTGCTTAGCAAGAAGCAGCTATGACCACCAGAGGAAAACTCTACCCAATGGTTTTCTTATAAGGCTATCTGTAACTCAAAATAACCAGAAGGACATACAGGTATTTATTTGTGCAATGCAGATGTAATTAGAAATGGTCCCAGAGACGCAGGTCTTCAGCATAGAGTAGAAATAGCCAGGGTGTATCTTTTCTTTCAGAAAGCTGAAATTACACTTACCTATGCCATGTTCTTTTGTTATTCTTTTCCTTTGTACCTTAGAGCAATGCCTCAGTACAAACTAGTGCAGCACTACATGATGCTCTGTGTAGCGTCGGCTGTACTTTCTAAAACACATGTATCAACAGTTGTGCTATCAAAACAAACAGCAGACTATCTTTTTCTGATGTACTATGCTGAATGCTAGCATAAATACTAGATCATTAAAGAAGTGCAACTGATAATACTGTATAATTTTTTTTCCTTTTTATATGATTACTGCTAAAGTTGGTGAAGGTAGTTTTCTTGTGGTTCTTTGAACAATTTTCACAAATTTGTCAGGATGCTCTCCCAGGAAACATTAAGACATCCACATTTTGGATTCTTCCAGCTTAACTGCTATCAGAATGATTTTTTTTGACGCAAGCTGAATCTGATCTCCATTTCCCAAAATTAAGTTCAGGTGACTCCATAGCTTTCAGTTTATATTTTCTCTGTCTCAAAACACTTATGCCAAAGTTTCAGGAGTAGCCATGAATCCAAGTCCTTTGATTCTTCTGTTTCTCAAAGAAACAGATTTTGAGACCTGTAAGTTTGGCAGTAGCCACTGCTCCAGGCAAAACCCCTGAAGACAGTTATTTTGGTATCTTTGCAGATGTGCAAAGTGCTTGCAAGTCTGCCATTGATGACATAGGTCTCAGTGGAGCAAAAATTCCACCAGCAAAGTTTCAATATCTGCAACCGTAAGTACCCTACATGTAGACACTAGACACAGGGCATAAGCCAATGCCAAAAGTGATGCAGCAATGCTGCTTGTACGTGTTTTTAAGCTCTAACAATAAGTAGGTGGTTTCCTTTACTCAGGCAAATTGCCTTTGCTCCTGGTGAAGTGACCCATATGTCTGATAGACAGTTTTGAACAGGTTGTGTAAAGCAGTTGTAAGACGCCAAGCAGAATGAGCCATAAGATATGTAATAATGAGAAACAAATCCAATTGTTTACATGTGTGGCAGCCTTCAGATTATAAGTAGAGATTCTGGTAATCTAGTAGCAGGTTTCTGCAACACTGGAATATATTACAGCACTATAAACATATATATACCTCTTTTCTGTTTTCTGGTGTGATTTTCTTCTACAAGCTTAATGTGCTTTGACAGACCTGTCTGTGCACCATTCTTGCCACCATCCTAGTATTAAGCATCAGACTGTTTCTGAAATCTGTTTTGTCAGAAAGCAGATTTAGGGACTACTGTGTGATTGATGACATCGCAGTGCAAAAGCTGCATATGTGACAGCAGCTTCTCACAACAAAGTCTGCAAAATTTCAGGAGGAAATTAAAAAAAAAAAGTGGCTAATGCATACTCCAGATTTCAGTTACCAGATTGTGATGGATATCCAAGAGAAGCTACAGTCTGATGACTGCATTTTGTCACCAGGCTCCCTTGCCACTTTGCTTAGGATCTTCAAGCATGAAATGGAGCAAATAACCACAGCCTCTCCCTCCCCCCGCCTGTCTGTTTCTCTCTTTCTGAAAAAAAAAAAACCAAAACAAAACAAAACCAACCAACCAAAAAAGCCCCACCCTCAAGAACTGGCCATGGTTTGCATAATTTAAGATTTCTTTGATCTCAAAATTATTTTAATCTTTTACTTTAAAAGCTGCATTGAACTTGTATTTGTGAAGAGCCTCCTTCATTAACTAAGTTCTTTGATTAGTGATTGAAATTTTTAGGTGATATTCACACTGTAAACTCAGGAACTTCTTGAAATTTGCTGATCCAGAGGAAACCCAGGAGTTCCAGAGATTATAATGCTTGTAGCAAATGACTGCAGCTGAACAGCCCAACAGACCCACCTTAAATAGTATTTTAAAAAGAGGATATACGGAGGAAGGTCATGGCTTTCAAACGAAAAAGAAAAAAAACAAAACCAAACAACAATCAGAAGGTTGTGTTTCATCAACCTTCAAGGATTTTGACTAAATAACAGTAGACAATTGAAAGCTGGAAGGGCATTTATGTCAGACTGCAGCAGCAGAAAAACTAAAACCTAAAATAAAATAAGATTAGTGCTGTATGAAAAAACACAATTCATAACATAAAGTGTGTCACTGCCTTGGTCTAGTTATGAATTTCAGAGCCTGAAAGGATGTTGCAGGAATACTTATGCAAAGCCTTGCACAAGGTTTTAGGAATGTAAGACATTTTCTTGGAGCTCCAAGGTGTTTACATTCATGCAGCTCGCAAGTCAGATTTTCTTCTGCTAGGGAAGTGAGCCAAAACTTGACTACTGTAGGAAATTGAAGAAATGCATATTTAATTAATTCAGAAAAGATATTACCTATCTCTATTTTAGCTAGGTTGAACAAAATCATTAAAAAAAATACTGAAACAATCTTAAGTCCCAGAAATGCAACTGATAGGCTTACAGACTATTTATTATTCTGTAAAGATTTATCTTGGATTAATTAAGAGATGGTGTCCTGGAAAAAGTTCATTTTTACCTGACTGAGCTAAACTTAAAAACAATGAAAAACAGTCACTACTACAGATAATTGTAATATATGGAGAGCTCTTACAACTAATCTATATAGATTAAGGACACATTTGGAACATATTGCTACTGCACAGCAAAGACCCTAGACATCAGAAACAAACTTTTCCATTATAAACAGGACGCCTTTTCCCCCCAGGATGAACAGGCAAGTAATCCCTTTGGGAATTCTGCCAAGGCTAAACTATGCTAAGAGTTACAGCAGGCCAAAATATACTGACACATACATATGGAGAAAGGACAAGCACATTTAGAGGACTGCCCATTTTCAGCAGGGACCGATTCAGATGCTTTTTCTTAGCACAGAGCTACAAACTAATTTATCACAACTAACTAGTCCTCAGAGAAGAGGTGCAGCAGATGAGAACATCACCCTCAGCAGTACACACCCTGACACTATGAACAGCAAGCAAAAGGCAGAATTACAGAATGAAGAGGGAACAACAGAAGAGGGAGTGGACCAAGTCTTTAGTTCCCAATCACTCTCCATCTGCTGCCGCAATTGAGTCCCACATCACTAGGTGCAACTGCAGCTGTATGTCCTTCCCACATTAGTCAGTCCAGTCCAGCTGCTACTCAAAGCAGTATCCATCTCATCTGCTCCAGTGTCCTCAGAAGTAAGGAGAAGCAAACCATAAGGAAAAGAATGTGAAGGTTTTCTACATGCCCCATTGGAAAAATGTTTTTCTTCCAACAGCCATTAGAAATAATTTGTTTTCTGATGGAAACGTGTTTTAGTAAGCCATCATTCATCTCTGTTATCAATGGGATAGATTGTATTCACTAAGGTAAGCAGTTTCCTTTAAATTAGATAAAAAAACTTCTATCGCCAAGACAAAAAATACATTTTTTTTTTATACTTGCATAAAACATTGATTAAAAAAAATAATCAAGTATTTGGAATTATTTTCTCTAATCTTCCCCCAAGTTTCTCTTATGAGACAATTCACAGTCCTCAGTAAAGGATATTTACATTTCCAGATTAAGTAACTAAAACACTGCTTAATACATATTGATTAGTAAGGCTTATTTCTCATTGGATGTGGCATAAGGAAAATGCCTCTAAAGCCAAGACATGTAGTTAATTTTCTCTTATGCATCACTGGATTTTACATCACAAAGCAGATGTTTTCATGCATCACTTTCCCTATTTGTATACAATTTTATATATATATATATACATATAAATATATATGACTAAAGCTGCAGAGCCATAATCTTTGCAGACTATTATGAAGCATGAATAGATGCAAGAAATAATTAAGCAAAACTGCAAAATTGTTTAAAAAAAATGACTATTTTTCTTTCTAGATCAGATTGAGGTTTGCTCCCCCTCACTCCATGCACGGAAAATGTAACCTTTCAGCAGGGCAGTATCAGTGCATCCCTTATCGCTAGAGTTTTCATTTTATTTTGGGCATTACAGACATTTCAGCATGCATCTGCATACCATGTTCTTTTAGCCATAAAGCAAGTGCAGATCCTGAACTGGCAAGGTCCTTTGCAATTGCTGGAAGAGGACAGAGAGGCACACTAGCATTTTGCTTTGTCAGAAGATAAAGGGCCCCAGGAAGATTTTAAAGTTAAGACCAAACCACACAGCTTATGACAAGAGTTACTGTTACCAAGTCTTCATGTGGAACCAGTGGGGTCCACATGGGGAGAGGATGGCAGGATCACATTAACTCTTCCTTCACTAATCTCTCCACTTTGAGAGGGTGATCTTTTACTTGGGGTGGGGTTGAGGCTGAAACTGTCAACACATTTAAGGATGATTATCTCCCAGAATTATCACTAGAAATCCCTTGAATTACCCATATACGAAAAAACCCCAAACCTGGAAGTGAAGCCTCTGAGCAATGAGAATGGGTTAGCAAGCAAGCACAGTCTGACTTCAGAACTACATAAGTATCTCACTAAGTGCTTCCACTGCAATCAAGGGCAGTGGCAGATGGGAACAGGAACTGCCCAAGAAGCTGAAAAGCACCAGCTAAGGAAACAAGCTCTTCCCTAGGCCAGATTTCCGGACAAGCGGCACAAGAAGTCACAGGACAGAGCTGCAGTATTTTCTAAACAAACCAACTGCAACAACGCATGACTGGAGAACTGGAAATGCAATACATACATAAAAGAGTGAAGAAAAGTGATGTGGGCAATAAAAGACAGGCGGGTCTTAACTGTAAGCAAGACTAACAGAGCAAGATCTCCTTGTGAAAGTTACCTAAAAATATGGAATCAAACGGGAAATGGCTTGAATTGCCTCTGTCAAACGCAAGCCCTTCCAGGCTCATCCTGAAACCAACTTTCTAGACATATGCAGTTGATTCCTCTGGAATTCTGTAAACAATATGAACCGATGCTACATGGAATACCTGAAGAAGGTGAGAATTAACAGGAAGTGCAAGGTTTGTGGGGCATTTGGCTTAAGATGAGAGATACGTGTAGAAGTGAAAGCATCAGACAAAGACATGCTACCAGTAAACCCTGTATGAATAAATTGTGGGGTCAAAAATGTATCAATTTTTTTATTAACATTATCACAAAAAGCAGGAGCATAATGATAGTATTCGGTGATAATACTAAACTACAGGCCATATGCAACACAGGAACTTGAACACAAAACAACTGAGGGTGTAAGGTGTAAGCAAAGGAATTAAGCTGGTATAACGTACGAGTACAGAAAACCGGTGATTCAGGGGAAAGGGCAGAATTCAGAGATGATAGTTACTGTGATCTCTGAATGTCATGTGGTTGTGAATCCTAGGTTTTGTCAGAGATGTATTTCCGGTAAATACATAGAAGAATTTATGCCATGGTAAGATTCTTTACCAGGCTTCCTCTGGAACATCATGAATTTACAGTTGAACACGAAGAGATAGAACATGTAGGATGACTGGGGGAAATGGAAACTCACTTGTGGTGAGACTACCAGGATTTGTTGTCTTCTATCTAGCAATATAAAACTGTAAAAGCCTCTACCTCAGGCACTGAACTTTTTCTTCTTTTCTTATACTAAACATCAAGAACAATTTAGATTTCAATATTTTGAAGTCTTAAGTCATAAGCTGGGAGACTGAACAAAACCTGTATCTAAAAAGAAAAAAAAGCATTTTCCTCAAACATTATTTCCTTCTATTTCTAAGAAAATTATCTGGAATGTTAAGGCCACCCAGATACTGAAAAAAAAAAACAGCTGCCAAAAAAAGGGGTGGGAAAAGAAATAGCAGCTTATTATTCTCCTTGACTTCACTAGCAGTGCTGTAGGCAACACCTGGAAATGAAAAACCCTAACCCATGCTACATACTGTTGGAAGGACCTCTGCTAGATCACAGGAATTAAGGAAAAAAAAATAATCACCCCTTCTTTGAGGTCAAGAAAGTGATCAAATCCAGCAGCTAACAATTTAATTGCATAAATATGCATATAAAAATGTGCATTTATAGCTCCCCTTAGTTATCAGCAGTGCTAGGTGGACATATATAATGCTGGTCCCAGACAATCAGTGACAGAAAAACAAAACCAAGACCAGCACCATCTACAATTACAGTATCTAAATAGCCCTATGCTGCTATAGTTGATGCATGCTCCTATATTAAATATGTCCTCTCTTAAACAACATTTCTTTTTTAAAAAAGAAAGCAAACAAAAAGCGTACTGTTTGACAAAGTACTAAGGAGATGGTAAGGTAGGTTTGTAGTCCAGACGCATCGCATAAACATTCAAAGCATTTAGGAACTTACTGTACTAATTTACTGTACTAAATGACAACAGCATTTATGCCCAGAGGTATATCTGCTGCTAAGAGCAAAGAATTTCCATCAGTCTAGCAACGTATACTTCAAAGCTGTAGTGAATGAGCTTTCAAATAGTCACCTCTGCAGTGGGCAGAAATGTCTTCTGGTTTCAGAGAAGGAATAATGTACTTCCAAAAAATCCATCAAATTGTATTTAGTCCGTTCTGAAATATATTTCACTTACAACAGGTTTGAATTACCAATATGAAGGGGAAAACATGAAACGAAAAGGTTGTGAGTCTTATTTACCTTTTTATACGTTTTCTCTTCATGTGGCTTTCCAGCAGTAACATCACCATTTTCAGCAGCAGACGACATCTAACAACAGAAGCTTAAGTTATAAACAAAGTAGTTGCTGTAGAAAAGTAAATGTTCAGAAAACTTCATAAAATTTGTTATCCATTTTTTTGCTAAATTCAAACTTTTTAGAGGACAGCAAGTCAGCAAGATCTGTGACCTATCTAGGATATTTCTAGGATTTTCCAGGCAGACTAAAAGTACAGCACTACCCCAGAAATGTCCAGCATACGACTGATTCTACACAACCCTCTCTTTCTTTTTCCCCCACGCCAGCACATGGGCCTGCAAGAAGATCCTGCAGTGAAATCTTGCTCCTCAGCAGACTGCATAAGATGATCTTGAAAGATCCAATGATGGGCAAAACTATGAAGCTTGTGAGCCAGATATTCAATGGCATGCCTCAGAGGTCCAAGGCCTTTGGATGCATTGACATGCTGTATGTCCTCAAAGGAGCAAGGAGATATTTGAGATTGTATCTTATCATGGCTGTAAAGCAATGCTAGATCAAGAATAAACCATGAAATCAGAGATCACTTGAGTCAGACACTCTGAGTGTGGCTGCCAAAGTCAGTAAACCAAAATGCTACACAGACATGTTTTGAAATCATTCTAGATTTTGCAAACACTTTCAGAATGGAAGTACACACACCCTTATGAACAACAGGACAAGTCATCTGGAGATGAGAGTGAAGATCAAGCCATTCATTGATGGTGTTGATGTTTTCCAGAACCTATTAAAAGAAAAACCTGTTATCACTATGTCACCATAAATTTACATCTCGCAGAAGAGCTTTAGATTTCCTTTTTCTGCTGTTATTCAGTCCAAGCAAGAATCCAGCTACAAGTGATGTTTTTCAAGAATCACCTCAACTTAGTTACTAATGGGTCATTTAGTATACTTAGAAAATAGGGAGTATCACACGGGATAGAATCAGTGCAGTTCAGTTGCCCTTTGCCCTAGATATTTAACTACTGTGGCACAAGCAGCCCTACAACAGAATGTTTATGTACAGCAGTAGACATACATGCCCTGGAGTGCTGCATACATGATCTCTTCCATAAGGACTTCAAAAATTAAATACTAAACCTTATAATCTCCACTCACTTAGAATACCCCATATATTAATTCCACCAAAGCCAAAAAGACAAGCAATCAGAATGTCAGTCTGGAGGACTGCACACTGAAGAACAGTAGATACTAATTTTGAAAGTTTTCCATAATGGTAGTTAGTATGAGTATAATTTCTGTTTGTCCTGTTGAGGTGAGCTATTTCATAGATAAATGTTTTGACTGAACACAAGAGAAAATATTACACAATCAGATGCTATTTGATACCTCTTTGGAATCAGCTCTCCCTCCCATTTTTCACACCCATTTTAAGATGCATCAATAAAACAATTTAATTTCTCAACCACACAAGAAGGAAAAAAAATCATCTCATTTGTCTTTAATCAGTACAAATAACATCTTATACATAACTAAAACTGATTTTAAAAAAATATTCCCAGGCCTCACTCACTCAATTTAGTTTTCCAGTAATCTGAGAAGTATACATAACACCACTAAGAAAACTTCCCATAAAAGACTTCAAACCAGTCCTTTCTGACTCTTTAGAAAAGCAGGCTATTAATTGCACCCGAGACAAAAAAAAAAAGGGGGAGAGGGGTGATGGTCAGTTGGACAACAAATAGAAACGCAGATTTTTCTGAGAACAGAACAATGCCTCCTTAGAAAAAACTCTCCTTATGTTACAAACCCGTATTTTCCTACCACAGCTAGCTCCACTGTTCTTCACTGTAGCCTTCATGCAATTAATGTATCTTAATCAGTAACTCCTTTAGCAGAATCCTACACATCAAGCTCCTACTTGAAAGGCAGTAACTCAGTTTTGATTGCATAGTTTATCTAGCTTACCTAAATTCACACATTTAATACTAATTAATACTGATCCATGCTTGTAACTCTATCAGTACATGAACACAGACATCAAGAACGGTTAAAACAGCTTTTGTAGGAAAATAAATGTAATTTTAATCACTAGCAGGAGGAAGACTATTTAATCAACTGATCCCTGGGTAAAACCACCAAAACTCCCTTGATGTTCTCCACACACCCCAAGACTATTAGTATAATAAGATGTTCTACTACTCCCCAAACTTCCTAAAATATGATCATACTTACTCAGCAAAAGCCAAATACGAATGCAACATTGGAACTTACTTTCCACAAGAAGTTAGCTGAAGAAAACACTCATGCCAGACATGGAAGAAAACCCTCTTTGTTCCCAGCACAGTCAGACAAATTATTCAAGAACACTTCATTCATGTGAAAATACACCCCTGTAATACTGCCAAGGATAGGAAAACAGACAATGAGACCCCAAGTTCAATAACCACCAAGTACAAAAACTCATACAACATGAAGCAAGTAAATTTTTCCTATCTATTCCAGTTTTTTTCATTCCTAGCAGCATCTAGAATAGAAGTATTGCAGTTACAAAGCTCTAACTTAACTCGGGTCATGTTAAACACCTTTCAGTATCTTTGCTGTGACAACCGTCTCCTATTGCATGCTAATAATTTTTTGCAATGTAAATATTACTTCATGTATTTTCTCCTTGCTCTGCATCTACCAAAATGGTACGGAGTGACTTCTCACATGCTTTATGTCATGCACAGCAAGAGGTACTGTCTCAGTTCTGCTGAGGTTTAACAGTGCAAATACAGGTCACAACTTAAAGAGTCTTGGACCCACTTCCAGGTTAAGCTACAACTATTTATTTATTACCATAACAGGAAACCGCCATAACTAAAGCATTAGTTCTCTGCACATCCCTGAAAAAGGGCAGACTCACAATAAACTAAGACTGGGGGAGGGTGGGGAGGGTGGTAGAGGAGGAAAAGATTTAGTCTCAGAAATACTGTAGGTATTCAGTGAAAGACTGGGCCATAAAGATCTCCTGTTTAGCTTCTTAGATGCCACATATCCTACCTGATGACAAAAAAGAAACACTAAAGTCCAACAGAAATTTAAAAATTATTTTTCCCAAATGCTCTTGAAAAGTCAACATTTTGGCCATAAGTCTTATTCATAGCAAAAGCTAGCATGACATGTTCAGTTACTGAGACAGAAGTCTACAGGCTTTAAATCCAGCTTTCTGCTCAGACCACCTCCTTGTCCTAAATGCAGACTTGGAAGAATCACACCTAGTCAATACATGCTTCAACGTTTGAACAGAAAAATCTATGGTTTATAGTGTATTTTCTCACACTGGAATTGTTGAATCATATACTTATCTAACACCAACTGCAATTTCCGTGATTTTGGGGAAAAAGTGCCATATGCATCTTCCCCTAAAGCCACAGGGGCACATTTTTTATTTCTCTGCATAGCCAGAAGCCCGCCACGACAGCACTGCCCTGCCCACCATGCAGCCAGGGTTCTGAGAACTCAGGTGACAGGACAGCAAGTGCAAGCCTCCTACCCAGGTTCTCTTTTTTGTTCTAAAATTATTAATTGCATTTTCCTTATATAGCAAAAAATCACTTTTTTACTGACAGCATAAGGCACTCATTTTGCAGATTATACGTAACTATCTGTTTTTACACAATCTTAATTGCTTAGGCCCAGCTCCCAGAAACAGGTACTGATACTAACATTTGAAAGGCCTTTCAGCCCAATTTCAAGTGAAGTTCAATGAAAGGTGACATCCATGACAAATGCGGTCATCAGCTTCCTACAGGCCTCACACGTTAATTTATCCAACCAAAAATTAGTTCTGCCTTCTTTCCATTGTCAAGAAAACATTATTTGTTTGAAGAATGCACTTCTTAGCATCTTTACATCATTTTCTTCCATAAACAATTTTTTTTAAAGCACTAATAAAAACATGCTAGTTAGGAATCACATTCCAAATACAACCCATGTAGCTTCCTATTACAACTGCTGCCTTGTCCTGGCTGATGGTTAAAATTTACATTTTTTTTCCCCCAAGCTTTTGTGACAGACATCTCGCCAGGTATACTGCTGGCAGGTTTCTACAGTACATTCAGAAAGAGAAACCTAATTTGAAAGAAAATGTATTGCTATCTTTTCACCTGGCATAATCTAACACATTTTAAATATGAGTGGAAAAAAAAAAGGGCCAAACCAAGAAAAGGAAAACAAAATTCCACAAAATTTTCCAGTGGGCACAGGGATAATTCTAGAAATTAAAGAACAGAAGAAGACTTATGCCTGTTTAAGACCAATAATAAATAAATAGAACAGATTCTTTGGTGCACATTTTTCATCTTTAACAATCTGAAACACACAACTGGGTTTTCAGGAAACAATCTGTGAATATTATTTTTTTTTTTAGTTCATTGGTTTTTTGGGGGTTTTTTGTTTGGTTGGGTTTTTGTGAATGCACTGGGATGGAAAACACAATTTTGGAATTAATCTGGAAATTTCATTCTCATACTTCTATGCATTTCAGATAATCTATTTATTAGAGAGCCACTTTCTACTAATCCTTAAACAGTTCTCTTTCTCCAGGAAGACACAAAGCCCCCAGAATGGGGCAGCTAACCCCTCAGAAAAGCACACACAATCTCATACTAAGTTCATACCAAGGATATTAACTCAGCACCAGACAAAAAAATGGAGATGATCAAATTAATAATTTTACCTGCTTTAAGTAACTGGAAGTTTTCAACACAAGACTGCATTCTTGATGATGGCAGTTTCTCAGCACAACATGTGAAGAAGTTGCCAGGCATTTCTTATTCTATAAACAGCATTTATAATTCATTCCAATAAAAACAGTCCTCAAGTTAAATTCCTTGGTAGCCTTGTCACTCTTCTGTTACAACTTTAAAGCAGCATCTTTTAACACAACTATAAAATCACACCCATTTCATTTACTGCAAAACTCACTTCTACTGGTAAGATTTGGCCAGCCATACTTTTCCTTGTGGTAGCTGTGAAAGTAGCTTGACAAATCAGTTCCTCAGTTTACTAAAAGGACTTGCAGATCTATACAGCGACATGCTTCCACCAAACCATGTGAGGGGCAGTCACACACTGCCAGATTTCAGCTCCAGTGTGATACTGGAAATCTTTGTTACACAGTGATGCTGGAAAGGGATAAACTTTTAAACCAAAAATGCTTCACAGCAGAAGAAATCCATCAACACATATTCATTAATGAAAAACTACTCTCTATGGCAGGGGTCCTCAAACTTTTTAACCAGGGGGCCGGCGTGCGGATGCAGTGGCAGGCAGCCATCTGCGGCTGCTTGGTTTCCCCCCCCCCCCCCAACCCCCGGCGGGGGGGGTGGGGTGGGGCAAGGGTTCTGTAAATACCAGAGGCCGGATTGAGGACCCTGGGGGGCCAGATTGAGGGCCCTGGGGGGCCAGATTGAGGACCCTGGGGGGCCAGATTGAGGACCCTGGGGGGCCAGATTGAGGACCCTGGGGGGCCAGATTGAGGACCCTGGGGGGCCGTATCTGGCCTGCTGGACATAGTTTGAGGACCCTTGCTCTAAGTACTTGTCTTGTAATCCACCTCATCGCCCTGAGTGCCCCAAAAGCACTCATGGTATTCTTGGCGCTATGGGACAGCAGCTCCAAGATCAAAAGACACTAATAAAGGTAACTCCTCTACTTCCCTGGGATGATCAAGACTTGAGCTCACGTATTCTTAGGCACTGAACAAATTTCTCTCCTAGATGATGCATTCATAAAGTCTCCCCACTGTCTGGATCCTCTGCCACCTCACATAATACATACATCAGGACTGTTTTTTCCAATTAAATATCTGTCTTTTCTCCATGAAACCTACTGGTACTCTGGACCACTGACAAATTTAGTTGACAAATTTAGTTGACAAATTTAGGTCAAGCAAAACTAACAAACACTTTCCCTTTCCCTCTCAAGTAGAACTTGAACATTAGGATTATTTATAAGATTATTTGCAAAGGAAAGGGCTCAGGACAAACAAAACATCCTCCAACACACATACAGATTGCTTACATACATCTTGTTTCCATAGGAAGTCAAGTTAAAAATACCAGCATACTCCTGGGTGTCCCTGAGAACAGAAACTAAAGAAGGGACCTCAGACGCTTTTTTTGGGTTGCACTATTTTCAGAAGGCTCAGGAGGCAGCTAAAATGTTAACATCAGGTGAAAAGTGTGACCTAAATTGTTTTTATTACATTTTAGCTACTTTACAGAGTTTTTCTTTATCCTTTAAAACAATGCTGACTATAATTTTCATGATTTAATTGCCTTCATTCTGAGGTGACTAGACAATGCAGAGTGGTGTTTAAGAACCTGAAAGCATTGCCAGGCAGTGTGCCAATAAGCAGATGTAAACAACTCAAAAGCAGCATAATTTGGTGTATCACAGAGTAAGAAAAGAGCCAAAACATGAAACATCTTACAGCTTTCTCAACAGTCATCACAAGCTACCCCCTTCTCCAAAAATTTTATAATCTTAATGTCAGTGAACGTTCTTTGTATATGATTGTCTGGACAGTTATGTAGCCCTCAAACAAAAACTGAGGTAATGTATGTGGCCGTTTAGTTATAAGAAAATACATGAAGAGTTCAGCTATCTATTTTTCTTTTTTCTCCTCCCTTATTTTTAGTATTTTTAAAAAAATAATATCCCAGACACTAGTCTGTGGAATGGATTCACTGTAGCAAAAGTAGTGTAGTCATCTAAAATGAAACATACCTCTATCTCATATCTGAAACATCCAAGGAGTAAAAGCTAGTACATCATTTTAAACCAATATATCCTGAGAATGAAGTCAATGTTTACATATTGCATTGCACTGGAAATTCATTAGAAATTCTGAAAAAGCTTCAAATCTGAAAAGCTGTTTTTTCCTCGAGTTTTCAAATTCAGAACTTCAATGTGAGTCTTCAATCTGCCTGATTCCTGTAATGCCCATTAGTGTATTTAACCTCTGCTGACAACTGCCATGGCTCCTGCTCTTCCCAGAAGCACTGAAGGATCTCCTATGTCTTTCCAGACACCAGCTGTGAAAGCAGAGCAAACTTCCTACTGCTTTGTAGATACCACTGATATATCATGCTAAACAAATACAACCCCAAAATGAAAAAGAAACCACAAAACACTAGCTTTTCTGCCTGACAGTAAAAATGAAAAAGAAAAAAAAAGTATGATTTTTAAAGGAGAGTGGGAAAGGAGTGAAGAAAAGAAGAATGGTTAGATCTTTTTGGCACATTCCCCTCTACCCCAAACTGATTATGGGGGGTTTTAAGAGTGATTGAAAGTCAAACCTTCTGGGTGAAAATTGTGATAGAACTGTTGTTGAATTAATGAAAATTGGAAGAGGCTGGTCTTGCTAATTAATGCTAAGAAGCACAGTTTCAGAGTGAACTGCTGCACCAAGCTAAAAAAAAGCAGATCAGAAACTGTATAGCCTGTGATGCCCAGCAAAAAAGCCAAGCTATTCCCCAGACAACCCTGGTCATGTTGTCCAGTTTCAAGCCCCAATTAGCCTACAAATCTGATTATTATTTTTATTTTGCCTCAGAAATAACAAGGAGATAGAGATCACAAGTAGTATGCAAAGTGATGAAATTCACATCTAAAGCAAAACAAGAAAAATTTCCTCCTTCTCATGGTCTTCATGGTAACATCAGGACAGCACAAAGGCTACAGAGAAAGCAGTGATCAAAAAGCATCACAAAACTGCCATTCAAACTGTTCACCTAGTCTAACTCATCTCAGCTGTTCACACCACCTTAATTTACCTAACTTAACACACATTAGTTTCAGCACCCTGCCAGGTCTTTTAGCCTCTCAGTAACTAACCCAAGTACAACGCTAAGATTCTGATACTGTTTGATTCCTACAGCAATCCCCATTTCCAGGAATATGGCACAACATTTGAATTTTTTAAAAAAAAAAAGTGGTTAATAGGAGTACCATTTTTTTTGTTTTAGTTTGCAAGCTGAATTTAAAAAGTAATTTATCAGTGTTATTTGTATTTTAAAATTATGTAAGTTTATACTGAGATGCTTTCTTTTTCTACAAGAAGCATCAAATCATCTCTCCTCCTCCCTCAGCTTTCAGGAAAAAAAAACCCAATAAAAAAAAAGGGAGAACTTCAGCAAATACCACCCCCATCAAAGTTTACAAATACTCAGAATACAGTTTGTTTACCTGGGAGATTTAACAGCTTACAAGGGCCCTGCCCTCTTCCATTTAAAGCAATACTCCTAGTGCATTAACCTCTTCTCTGAGACAAAACATAATATCCAGAGTCACAAAAACAGCCACAATAGCACAAGCTATAGCTACATATCCTCTGTAACAAATTATATTTTGTTTTCAAAATAATCTGCTGTGATTTTTCAGATGAAAACTTGCTTACAACAATGGAAATAAAACTGCAAATTTATTAAAGGAATCAGTTTAAAAGTCATAGGAAACACAGCATGCTGTGCTCCTCCAATAAGACATATCCCTTTCCATTTGTAACCTGTATTTTTTAAATGCTGACTCTCACAGGTAAGTTGAAAGCCCTCTAGGAAAAAGCAGGTGGGTTTTTTTCCCCTCCATGAATTTCCAAATTCAGAGCTTCATTCTGAGATTCTTCAAACTATCTTACTCTACTGCCTATTAGCCTATTTAACCTCGACTGCCAACTGCTGTGTCTTCTGCTCTTCCCAGAAGCACTGAAGAATCTCTAACATCTTTCCAAACACCAAATGTAAAAGCAGAGCAAGTCTTCAACTGCACATAAGATTATGTCCATGTACTAAGAACCATGGGACTTTTCCAAATCACTGATCCCAGACCAGCAATCAGAAAGAACATTTGATCCCTGACATAATTGACGGCATATGGTGTATTTTGCAGAAACTGCTAACAAGCCCTCCTTTTACAAAGTGAAAAGGCCTCATTAATTTCTCATTATTTTGTAACAGCCCGGAAGCATAGGAAGTAGAAAGGTGTATTTGTACATAGTCAAAGACAACTTCCGAATTGCTACTTATGCTTTCATAACTGAGATTTCACGTGCCAATATCAGTAGCTTTTTTAGAAGACTAATAATCCTTCTATAAAGCAAACTAAGTAAAAAAATTAGTAAGATTTGTCAAGACAGAATTTTATTTGAACGAAGTGAAAGAAGGAAACATCTGCACACAACTGTATGCAACAGAAGAAAATAGAGGTTACGGTAGTATCACAGCAAAGGGCACAGGCAGAATATATTACAGAGTCCAGAAACAGAGCTCTGCTCCCTTACTTAGGACCATTTCCATATCACTGCACTTTGAGATAACACCATCACAAAATGCATGCTGTCCAACAAAATACTGCAGGCTGTTGGGACAAATGGTTGATTGAGAAAGCAAAAAGCACAGAGGGAAAATTCTTCTACGTTTGCCTTTGACAGTATATGCAAAATGAACGACAGGGATCACATAACATGGTGGTGATGATCTTTGGAAAGAAAGTGAGGCAAGCTGCAGTGCTCATAAAATTGGTAGGTTAAGATCCAAGGGGAATGAAATCTCATACAAGGGGAAAAAGAAGTCAGTGGAAGCATTACTTACTTTCTAAAGGAATAACACAGAGGTACAAAATACCCCACCTTGCTGGGAGGGTAATACATACAAAAGAGGAATTTGGTCAAGCCAACAACTTTGGTTATCTGAAATTCCAGAATCATTCAAAAACATGGGAAATGGGTCAAATAGATAAGGTATAAAAAGCACAGAGTGAACACACAAGATTAAAAGTAGAAAAACACAGAACAAAATACCATGGTGAGAAACGCGTATGAAACAACAAGAGCTTCACAACAGTTGTAATGCTCTGTTTTGAGACCTTTGCCTTTTCTCTATGCATCCACCTTTTTCCACCTCAACAAAAGGTCAGCCATACTATATTATTCTTCATGAACTCAGAACGGATATGCAAACATAGCTTTACAACAGAAGCACATAATGAAGAAAGATGATAGAAATTATTTGCTTAAAGGAACATTCTAAATGAAGACTTGGTTGGTCCAATTTTAAATAAATTGGACAACACACAAAACCTGTGGTTAAAATAATTCACATGCCATGAAAACAGCATAATTTGCTCACCAGTTCTCCACAGGCAACTTGCAAGTGAAACACCACGGTGAATTATTCAGCCCATTAGCATATTAGCAAGTAATCAATCACAACAATGTCTGCAGAAGGATATGCTGTGGTAACACTGACCTCAGTGCTGGAGTGGACTACTATGATCTTCAAGTCTTCTATGCTTTCTGACCCTGGGCTCTGCAAATATAAATTTTGTACATACAGCTTTTACTGAATGCAAACTAAGTTAAGCTTTTCAGCAGCCAGGTTATTGAAGAAATTCAGGTCTTTAAAATACCATTTTTGTCTCCATTTGAGGGCCCTTCCATACAGCTACAGAAAGGTAGCTGAAGAATGGAAGAGACTACCTTGGACGATGTGATAGGTCATATTAGAGATTTTTTTGACCGATCAGACAACTGTTTTAAACGTAGCTTGTACCATCTTGAAAGAAGGAAAAGGTCTGGGTACCCTGTCATGATTCCTCCTGGTTTCCATAGTATCACTATATACCACTCAGGTGTATATCTGCATCAGTTTCCATTGATCCAAGCTGGCGCTGCTATGGTCCTGTCTTCCAAGCACGTATTTGGTAGCATCCTTATTATGGCACCAGTGCTCCTCAGGCCCCAGGAGAACTCACCTAGACAAACTAACAAAAAAGTAACCTACCAAAGAATATTAATCATAACGCGACTCTTTACAATGGCAAACACAGCTTTTACATGGACTCCCCTGAAATCAAGAAGAAACTTGGAAGGGGATGATGAAGGTGATGCAATATGTCAGACTGTTGGCCCATGTTGAATGACAGATCGACTGTCTCAGCTGTTTCACTCGCTCACATACTTTTGCATAACCTCAGAGTTGCAAGCCCACTTGTGACAGACAAAACCAGGACACAAGACAGAGAGATGGAAAGAAGTGTGAGCAGCAGTGCGCCATGGGCAGGGCAACAGCACCAGGACTAATTAGCTTGGGGCATGTATCTACAGGAACACGTGGCTAAGGTTAGGTTCCCAGATGTATATTTAAACAGCAGCTTGTTTTTCAGGTGCTAGCTTGTGTGAAAAATACGGTCACTCAAGAATGGATATAGAAGACTGATGTAAGCACCAAATCTGAAAACTATCTAAATTCAGATGAGAGACACTAAGTTACTGCACTGAATAATATAATCTATTATGACTAATAAAAAGACCCACTACTATTTTCCTTCAGAAAGATGTAACTGCAATCAGGACAATTTGTCCTTGGATGTTTCCAACTTAATTTTAGTTAGATATTTATAGAAAGCTCATTTTATTCTTGAAAACTATTGTAAACACCTCCCTTACACCATTCTCAGCACAGAACAACTCCTGTATCACAAAAATTCCTTTGATTAGGTTAAGAACTCTCAGTTTCGTACACAGCAAAAGTTCCTCGGAGACCTTTCCTCAATCACTTGCAAAGCTATAGAAAGGGAGACCATTATCCCATTTTATGAAACACCCTAAAAAGCACAAAAATTGGAGTTGTCTTGGTTTAAATGAGCTTTCCAATGTGTTTCTTTTTAAACGAGAGAAGAAGCTTCAAGGGAGGAAAAAAAATATTTCAGAGGCTGCATCAGACAAGAGTAGTTCAAAAAAATAGGAATAATACAATAAAATTAAATTCTGAAACCAATGAAGGAAAGAACTGCTCAACATGTAAAGAAATAGCTGCTATTTGTCATATCTGCTACCTTGTTGTCATCAAACTGAGACAGACATTTAATGGCACTAGAGTAGAACTGCACCACTAAGCACACCAAAAGAAATTACATTATTTTTTAAAAGGTATTCCATTCACTGAGCATGTGGCTGCTTAGTGTAAAAGTTACTACTGCTCTTATACGAAAACATATATTTTTGTTCTCCGAGTCAGTCTTCAATGGGCAGACCAGAATGAGCAACTGACTACATTTTTGCCTGACAGTGTGCTGAATTTGGAACTCATCTGAAATTATGACTATACTTGTAGTGTACTTTAAGAAACAAAACCACATCAGCATACACACCTATCCTACCTGACATTAAGGAACATGAGGTATATCTTGGGAAGAAATATGTATGCCTGTTCTAAGGTATGGAAACCTAGCCACAGAATTTTTGAATGGAGATACAAACTTTTTCAAATAAACATTTTAAGGTAGTTATTTACAGCCAAATGATATAAGCAAATTATTTTCCAACAGTCTTTCACTTGCCAAACCAAATTGAAAAACTTGTCCCTGAACATTTTTGGCAGCAAGAAATTAAAATGAAGTCATCACTAAATATTTTTCCCAGTTTGGAAACACTCCATTATTTTTTAGATATGGTTTATACTCCACATTAGTTGCATCAATACGAACATTCTTGTATAAAAAATGCAAGTTCAAAACCAATGTAAGCACCATCACAGTCTTCCTCCCCAGGCAGTTCTCTGCAAATGGATGGCTGGGTTTTTTTTAAATAACCTAGCTGGAAATATGGGAAAAATCAACATCTTAAGCAGCTATCATGATAAGCAAATCTACACCTAAATTAGCTTTTTTTTAAAAAAAAAAAAAAAAAAAAAAATAGTGAACACAATCAGAATGGGACTTAAAAAGCAACAGAAGCACACAGTGGGTAGCACAACCATACACAGCCTGACACCACTGAATTTTAAAGACAACAGACCAGAACCTGTCAGCTCTTCCAAGGAAAATGAATCCAAGTTTTCCCACAAATGAAAGAGGTTTCTGAATTCTTGAGATGCCTGAGTACGAATCTCCTTTCTTCACACAGAAGCCTTCTGAAACATTATCTGCACCTCTCAATGCATCATTATAACTGGGTTAGAAGCATCATTATGACTAGGGTAGAAAAGGCATACAGTATTATCTGTAAGTCAGTTAATGGCCCACACCATGGATTACAAAAGGTAAAAATACAGCTTTCAGCATTTAGAAAGTAAAAAAAACCCATTACTCTCACTCTTTGCCTAACACATACTGTT
Source organism: Falco biarmicus (assembly GCF_023638135.1). Lineage (NCBI taxonomy): Eukaryota > Metazoa > Chordata > Aves > Falconiformes > Falconidae > Falco > Falco biarmicus. The sequence goes on along the minus strand of NC_079311.1, from coordinate 48,285,788 downwards.
TTATGAATCATTAACTAGAAAGAGAACAAAATTCCAACAAGATAATATATAGTCACTGCCTGTATGGCTATGAACATTATAAAGTTTCCATAAGCTAAAGCAGAAAAAAACTCCACAACTGAATCAATACATTCTCACAGAAACAGCGTTCTTATGATTTAGAATACACTGGGCGATATTCCACTTTATGATATGCCTCACCTGGCGTTAATCAGCTGGAAAGTCTGACTAAACAAATTAAATACCTTTTTATAATTTCAGCGTATGATTTTACCAGTTACTGGGTTGCTGGTTTTTTTAGTCCAAGGTGACATAAATCAATATGCTAAACAGCACATATGTTTAAATGTATTTATGGAAAATTTCCTTTCAATAGTTGCTGTTAGCAGTGTGCACTCACTGGTCCCTGAGCCTCTCAGTTCTGTGTCTTGCTCCGAGGAATAAGGAGTCTGATGATTAGGTAGGTAAGAGAAAAGGGATACTCATTACTATTTTGGACTAGCTAGCCATGCTTTTACTTTATAGTAAATAAAGAGACTGGTCTTCAGTTTTGCTTGCAATACAATACCATTATAAGAAGACTGAACAGCAGCCCTGCACTAGTTACTGATAACATACTACCACAAACAAAGGGCAAGAAAAGAGCGAGACAAATAAAAGCCAGCCAGACTACACTGCATGCCTCATCATTCTAGCAGCAACAATGGCCACAGGACAGACAGATGGCCCCTTCGTTGCTGAAGCAGGTGCAGCAGAAGGTCACAAAAATGGTGATGCAAACGGTTTTCTTGCAGAGCACTGTATTATCACAATGCTTGTAAGAGGCCATTAGTTTAAGAAGCGGATTAGGAGATCAGCTAATTTACTGAGGTGCTCTGTCTGATGTGTTTGTGGTGTGCAAGTTAGTGTATGCACACGTGAGAATAACAGAGAGGAAGGCCAGACACTGCAAGATGCTTCACAAGCCCAGACTGAAGGTACTGTACCACATTAACAAAAGCTGCTGTTAACTAGCAGTGGCTAACACTAATCTGGCATAAAAGCCAGAAAAACTGGACACTATCCATATCACACTTCGAAGGAAATGGCTTTCAGCAAAAAGCTCTGGTTTGGAGGTGTAGGTCCAAGCTTGCATTTTTGCTCAACAGAATGAAGGAGATGCCAGGGTGATGCTAAGTAAAGCCATAACGGACAAAGACACACAGTCTTAACTCAGCAGCTGATGGCAAACTATTCTCCCCTCACAGGGGTAAAGCAGAAGTCCTGCGATGCTTTTTGGTAGATACTTCACTTGGGAGTTTCTCTGAATCATGGAAGTAATAATGAGGTTTTCTAATTAACTAACCGTGAATTACTTGCTCTACCAAACAATTTGCCTGTGTTGGTACACCTGTCTCTGAACAACCTCCTGCATCAATAGGACCCACAGGTCCCAAACTCTGCCAGAGCAGTCTCTGCACAGGTTCAGAAGGATCTCCCTTCCATACCACCAAGTTTAAGGTAGTGTGGATACTCTGCATAACAAAGACAGCTTCCAAGAGCTGACACATACCAAGGTGGGCTCTATAGCAGTATTTCATACCTGCATGGCATGTATCTCCATGAGGGCTGTGCACCTTTTTTGCTCAGAAAGCAGCAAGGCTATTGAAACTGTGTGTCGCTGGGATAGCCTTCACTTTGCTCATTTCCTTTACTGTGTTTTAGTCCTCACAGCAGGAAGAAAACTAAAACTAGCCAAAAAGCATACTTTCATTTTGAAGACTTCCACACATAGAACAGACAGGAAGGGTGGAAGTGAAAAAAGTGAGCAATTTGGGATGGGGAACAAAGAAAGAAAAAAAAAAAAAGAGAGAGAAAAATAGGTAAGAAGGGGAGGGAGAAACTCAGCAAGAGATTGCACAATTGAACTGGAAGGAAAAGAGGAATGGGAAGCAACAGCACATCAAGATCAAGGAAGACAAAGCAGAAGGGAAATACATGTTAGGAAATAAACAGACGGGAAAGGCTTTCTGCTTTGATCTATTAAAGACAGGCATTCCGTGCCATTAACTTAGAACAGTCAAAAGGATACTCAGAGAAGGGGAAAAAAATAATAAAAAAATAATCAGCTGATAAAGTTATGTTGTAGGGAAGAAAGTAAAGAAAACAAACTTGATTTTTACCTCCAAGACAACACAAGTATTTTTGTCCCAGCATACAGAAAGGTCAGTTCACGGTGAAGCACCAATACATACATTTATCTTGCAGAAAGGGTTTGAGAAATTGAGTCCTGCACCATTTGCCTGCTGTCAGGCAACTCCTACCTATACAAGATGCCATCAATCCATGGTCAAGATCAAGGAGACAGATCAAAACAAATCAACCATAGCCAAACCCAAAGGCAGCACAGCTTAGCTGCAGAGGCAAGCACTGCAGTTTGCTCCCATGCTGCAGAAAAGCTTAAAGAGATCTGCAAAGGACCACTGGAGGAGGGCTGTGCAAACAAACCAGAACAGGTTTGTGCGGAAGCCTGTCATGGGGTCAGCAGACCTGAGCAGCTTGCTACAATATATCACTTTTGCTCACACCAAACTACTGTGAAAAGAAAGGATTGTCCTGCTTTGGCTTCATCACTTTCAGATATTTTCCACAAACTATTACTAGGTGGACCAGAAACTACAGAGAGAAATTTAGCCTTCACATTCAGTGAAAAATTATATATACATATACACACACACACTCTTTTTTTGATGTTTCTTCTACTACTTGGTACCAACCTGCAGGTGGTGAACCTGTGCGAGACGTGATTTTTGTTAGCCTTAGCTGTGCACATCAGTGTGTAACAATGCAATCCCAAACTCTTAAACAGGATTTTTAGTTGGCACCTCTCGTGACAGGCACATTGCTGTTAGGAAAAACAGTTGCAGTTTCAGACAGCCAAAACAGAAAAGAAACAGAGTTCTACACACATCTCTCAAAAACTCTTCACATGCCTATTATCAAGCCTCCTAACCTCTCAGTAGGCAATTGAGTAGCACTGGCTTCAAGACACACTTTAGATATACTTTACATCCTTTTCTGCTGTGATTCTTTTGATTAAGGAAAAAAACAAACCCAACCAACCACCATATATATGTCTCCTTTAGCCACTGCACAGTCTGAGGTATCTCTGTGAGGAATACACCAAGTACAGCAGTATTTGCAGATGGATTAGCCTAAACTGTTACCCATATGCATAATTTTGGCTAAAAGAAAAGCAACCATACAAAGAATTCCAGTACCAGGAAATCAGAGCAACAGGAGGTAATGCTTCAGTTCTACAGCTTAATAACCAGACAAAACCTTTACAAAAGCAAACAAATATACTAAAGAATTCAGCAAGATATTAAACACTACTACCATTGTTCACAGTACATACTGTCAACAGTGGGAAACACCCTGCTGCACAGTTATTCCAAATACATTCATTCATCTTTAGTAGGAGATGCTGGTAAAGCCAATTTTAAAACCTTGTCAAGCAACCAAGGTTGCATTACTATTTGTGATGACCCTCCAAATGGTGCTTTACCACAAAAAAAAAAGTCAGAATTGGAATTCTAGGTGCACAACCGTCTGTAGCAGAAAGTAACATTTGCATGCAGAAAAGACTTTTTGCTTGTATATCCACTGTGCGGGATCACCTGATGGTTACAAAAGGAACCCTTGAGCTAAGGGAAGCAGTCAAAGGAGCAAGATGTGAGCTTGCACTTACTTTACAAAAGTTCCGTGTTACACTGTTCTTGCAAACTGAACAAAGACAATGTGTTACAGCTCCTTTCCCACCTCTGTTATCAGAGGCCAAAATTAGGCTAATGGAGATGAGAAGAGAAAGCACAATAAACCAGAAAAGGCTCAAATTACTGAAGCTACTTCTGCAACCTGTTTTTTGATAACAGAGAGCCTTTACCACAGATGTCTAGGCCTCATGCACCCTTTCTTTTCCTCTGTCATTATACCATGCAAAATAGGTCACAGATTAAAGAGAACAGAGAATGTAAATGTTGTATGTATAGTATTGCTTTTCTTCTAAGTCACGTACAAGTTTAACTATGGGCCCCAAGAGAGAAATACAGGACAACACTTTTGTGATTTACCTGCACTTACATCTCATGGCCATGATTTCAACAAATAGCATTCATGTGTGAATTTTATTATAGTGATTTATAACAATAGGAGCCCACATCTTGTATTTTTTGCACAGACCTCAGCCACACTCTGTTGCAAGGCCTGAACATGAGGCACTGTGCTCAACATGCAGTGTCTGAAGCCTCTGTTCCTTATCCCACAGAAGAGCAGACACCATGCAGAAGCCTGAATCTCTTTCACGGCGCCTCATCCTGGACACAATGATAAAATTCCTAGCTACAGACAGGTCATTCATCAGGCTTGTTCTTACATGTGCTCACTGAAATCACTAAATGGTGATTTTTCAGAGCGCTGTTTCCTATTCAGCATCTGGACTACCTTTTCATCAACTGATCCACACTCCTGCTAGATAATTAGCTAGCTTAATCTCCAAATACTAATGCTGTCATGATAACTTGAAACACATTTGGTTTTCCCATTATTCAGCTCATTGTTAGAAAACTCGTACCAGGAAAACATGTTTGACAGCACGATTTTTTCCCCACCCCCAAAACCCTGTGTCAAATGCAATTTATTAATATTTTTAAACATGAAGACAGTCCATAAATACATTCTGAGCAGACTTTTTGCAGAACGCATCATTTTATCAGTGTTAGATTCGAGATGAGTCCAAGAACTGCCTTTGAAGTTCATTAAATCAACATCATTTCATCTGTATGCTGCAGTATGTGCTATCCTGTATGAGCAAGCTTCCCCACTACATTCTTACACCCTTTGTTATTGCACACTCTTCCCAATAGTCTCCTCCTATCACTTGGCACCATGCATCATTATTTCTGTAGGCCTGTAGTATTTGCAAAAATGCAATGATATGCCAAGACTAAGTGAATGACAAAAAGTCCACATCCACTACCCTGAGGTGTTTTTCTGGAAAACATTTATAAAATAATTAGGAAGAAGTTTAAGTATCACAAAAGGTGGCTCAAAAGTAAGAGAAGCAGTATTTTTTCTGAAGAAATGTGTCTTCCTTGGTTGCTGCACCATTATAGTCTTAGTAAGATTACTCTGATGCTTAGCTGCTTGCAGAACTAGGCCCTGTTTAAAAAAAAATAAAATGAAGGTATCTCTATGTCACAAACTGAAAAAAAACCCTCACCTTTACTGCAATAGCTGCAGAAGTATCTACACAGAACAGGAACAGCAAAATGAATCCCAAGGAAACAATGAACAGGAAACCACAAAACATCCCCTCTTGAAATTCTACAGTTCAGAGTAGACTAAAAGGGAATGCTGGAATGCTTCTGTTAGTTCTAAGTATAAAGACAGGCTTGCACGTGAAACTTCCCTTTAATGTGAAATTCTCACATATTATGTCATCAACAACTGCATCTTCAGATAAGAAACAGGCCCATCTCAGGAAAAGAGCCTGTATTTCAGTTAGATAGCCAAGAACTGGAGCCCACAGCACAAAAAGGTAAGTCTTTTTGGAAGTCTGACTGTATTTATGCAAGTAGTGTCTCACATCCTTATTTCCTTTGCATATGCACTTTGTAACACTCCTGCCACTCTCCTTACTCCTCAACTCCAAAAAACAGAAATACAAGCCACATTACTGCAAAGATCAGCTGTATTTGAAAAGTGCCATTACTGTTACTATTGCCTGTTTTGACTCTGCTTTGAAAGAAGCTGGATTGCCAAAATTAAAGTGTGTTCTGAACAATCCAGAATCACTGAATTTGCAGAGGGCACCTGACTTGACCACCTGCACTGCGACTTTAGCAGAATGGTGGTTTCACTCCTTCAGACCCTTAAACTTTTGTATAATAGGGAATGGCTTCAAAAATAGTATCTGAAACTTTCCCCCCCCCCTCCCTCCCCCTACTATACATGTATTTGTTAATTCTGTTGGTACGTTTGAGAAAAAACTGCCTTATCAGTTTCCCTCTCTTAGTTTGATTTTTCAGATATCCATTTCTGCTTCATTAATTTTTAAGATATGAGTTTCAGCTGGGTTACCACTTACAAGACCAGCAACAAAGAGCACAGCACACTACCTTTCAAGTTAAAGACTTTAAGATAAATGCTGCATAAGAGGTTTTACTTGTCTATTTACATTAAGTGCTAATGGTCCACAGAAGATCTAATGCATGTTAATGGGTTTTTTCCTAAGTGGAAAAAATCTTGCAGTATATACAGGGTGCAATTTACCTAATTTCCCGTTTCAAGGAATTCTGTAATATTCATGAACTTAAAATCAATCAATCAAAAAAAAGACAGACACAGGTAGCTGAAGATTGCTTCACTGTTCAACTGACATCTGTATTTCTAACAGCTATTTGATGGGACATAAGCATTAATAACTAAAATTTTAGGAGATGCTTCTATGTCCCTGTACTCTCCAGAGAGATAACCCACTTAGATTGTATTTCAGAACACATTTTGCTAAACATGTATATTCAATTAAAAATATATTTATTTGATATCTAATTTTATTTGAATATACTTATATCAAAGTAACTGCAGATACTGGGAACAGGGTGATTTTAAGATTCATTTAGATTCCTTTAAACTTCATTTAGAACTTGGAATGACCTGTAATAAAAATACTAACCTGAAAATTTTGTTCCAGTCAGGAAGGTGGGATAGTTATAGCAAGTTTATGGCACCAAAAAAATATTTACATTAAAAAAAAAAAGGGTAAGAGGACAGGGGCACTGACAGGATTATAAGTGTTCTGGGAGAATCAGGCCTAAACATACAGAAAAAAAGTTACCTAGTTTCCTTCTAAAAAGCACTGTTACAATACCAAGTAGTAGCCAATTATAGGCTGCCTTGAACAGTAGCATATTCACATTTCATCAAGATGCCCATTAAAAGAGAAGAAAGATCTGAAGTTTGAAGTTGTGAACTTTCCATGGGCCTCTGTTATTTTCCACTCCATAATATATCACCATTGTTGGTAAATACACATCTCAATTTTGTTTCATTAGTTATTAAGAACACAATAAAGTATTATCAATTCAGTGTCATCGAGTCTTACAGAATTCAGACGTCATCATTCTTCGTAAAAGTTACTTTTATTATATATCTTTATGTATACCTAAGCAAAACTAGCATTTATTCTTACATATATAGTGCCCCTCTTCACCCTCAATTTAGGGCATGTATAGTGAAAGCCCAATATATTTCACATCTAACACAAGAGCCAGGCTACAGAGATCTCTTTAAATGACATCTCAAGAAAGTATGTTATACAAACTCAAGAGGCTAAGGAAAACATGACGAAAGAAAAAGAAAAAAAAGACAGGAGAGGTAGGTCCATCACTCCAGAAGATTACCTTGCTACAGTGAAGGCAGGTGACTTATGAATGCATCCTACTACAGTGAAGTCAAGAGAAAAAAAAAGTGCGGTCTTGCAACAGCTTAGAAAATGGAACCTCTTTTCATCCACCACCTGCAACCTGGTACCTTCTCACTCCTCTAAGATATTCCACTACTAAAACTCTTTCTTGTCAAACGATCTGCATGAGTTACCAACAGCACACAACCCTACAACACGCTCTTCATCTCTGATAAATCAGGAAACACCTTGAGAAAGAAAACTGGAGCTACCTCACATGAAAACACTTTTAAAAATTATTTTTTGTTGAAAAAGTTTTTGAAGCTGCTTGTAGCACGGACTCAAAACAAGGTTCTGGGTTTAAGATACATGGTTTTGAACAGCTGAAAAAAATATGAGGTCCTGGAGGCTGCATCTGAAATATGTTGTAGGTCCAGACAGGGCTAACCTGTATCACTTTTTACCAGACAGCAGCAGTAAGCACACAGGAGGAATATTTAAACTGACAAAAGCAGCTCATTTCTTACAGCCCTGTATGAAAACAGTATATTTTGAAGCTTTAAGTACACTTGTTCTAATGATTTCAGGAGCTGAACATGCTTCTTGAAACACCATGAAGGAACAAAAACCTTCATTTTTCTTTATTTTGTTGGTTACTACTCGCTGCCAAAATCATACACATTACCAGACAAATACCTGCTTGCAGTCTGCACTGTGGTCTGCACCAACTGGGGAGGGTTGAAGATAAGTGAGATGACAGCACAGGCTTTACTGAAAATAAACCAGCTTGTTATTCTAGGGCATTGTTCTCCCCCATCCTTAGTTTGCTTCAGTTTTTCATTAAACTGACATGTTGTCTAACTTCACAGGTAGATGGCAAGAATAATCTGTAAGTCTTCTCCAATTTACTGGCACTACAATTTACAGACCAGTCAGCAGAGCAACAGGTAAGCATACAACCTGTTCAACCCCTTTGCTGGAAGAACAGAGAGGGGCAAGAAGACCCTATAAACACCCACACACCCAATTCCCTCAAGTATCCATACTTCAGTTCACGAACTGGAAGTGTACCACTTCAGAAAAGTTCTGGATTGTAAAAAAAGCTGGACATAAGTGCCTTGTGAACTTTCAGCATCCAAAAAGGAGACCAGACTGAATTCCCTGTCAGACTTTAGCCTTCTCCTCTCTCTGTCAGGAAAAACAAATTCTCACCAACCATCAGCAGGAAACCAGCTGCTACAGGTCCTGGATTTTACACATTATCCTGGCCACTGACTAAAGGTGGCAGGAAGCATATTTCTGCACATTTTCAAATGTTATAATGGGCTACACTACACTTCTTGAAACTTAGGTGGCAAGAGACCTGGGAAACATTTTCTACCTTAATTCTTTTTTCCCTTAGCATAAACTCTTCTGGCCAAGCAGCTCAAGGCTTAAACACCAGTGTTTGCAAGCACCTGGATACAGCTTTGCCCACTTTGCTTGACAGCTAAGAACACCTCAAAAGATAATGCTTACTGCTTTCATGCCTGCACAGCAACTCTCTGTTAACACTTTCACAGTGTGACCTGAAAGAGTATTTTTCAATTCCAGTGTCTGAGTTGCAAAACAAATACGTCAGAATTCCAACCAGCTTACAAGAAACTCTTGAGTTACAACTTTAAGAAGGCCCTATGCATCTTATAAAATATCTTCTAGATTTCCTTAGAGCAGTGGGACAAGTAGGATGAGACACACCCATGTGGACGATAGTACAGATGTCTATAGTCTAAACAAACTGTGAAGTTTCTATGTTCAAAACTATGAAATCATCCAAGATGTGCTCAAGTTCTTACAAGGCCAACACAAAACTGGTGGGAAAAAAGCCTCCTTAATCACTCCTACATTTTCAAAGGAATTGTAGCTTGAAATTACCCCCTCAGCAGTCCTTTTTCCCTTCCATAATGTAATTCAAGACAGTAAAAACTATACCGTAAGTATTCACAAACTTACTGTCATCGCTTCCTTTTTACTAGAGACAAACTTGAATCTATGAATATTGCTATTTAAAGCAGACTTTGCAAAACATACAAAACTATCGTATGCTTTTCATCTCTGTAAAAGCATGTATTTATGCCATAGGCAGGCATATTAGGGTGAAAAGAAATACAGCATAAACCCTTCCTGAGTCCAGAAAGGACCTTCAGAAGTAAGCTGAAGAATGTTTTTATATATGTATATACAATTTATATACATATATATATAATGTCTACATATTACACAATTCCGTTGTATTATGAAGATGTTATACATATGTATACTGTACATGCAATAAACACACACAAAGGGTTATAAAATACAATTTCTTGCTAACATGCAGTGACAAACTGCAAAATACCCTCAACCAAATGTAACATCAGAACTGTGAAACAGAATAATTTGTTCCCATATAAATATTTTATACTAAAAAAGATAGATTTTTTTTTACTGAAAAAGAGTATCTAAAATGTTAGGAAACTGATTTTTTTACTACATAATGAAGGTACACTCATATATGAGAAGGTATGTTCTTATGATATCTGAAATACAAAGAATAGCAAAGCAAATATATGACTATTTATTAAAATCATTTCATAATATCAATTATGGATCAGTGATTAACAGGTCTTCTCTCCAGTACTACAGTGGATGTTGGAAGTCTGTGACTTTTCATAAAAAGGAATTGTTTTTAACTTAGTTTTACACTGTATTCAAAATAATTTATAAATTTACTGTGTGGCACTGCAACATAGTATTAGATCTGAGTGACTCCTGGCTTCCAAATCTCTGTATCTTTTATCATAGCAATTGAACAAATTACTTTGTGACGCATTTGTTTAAGTCCTTGTTTAGCTGAACTTGCTGTCAATTACTGCCAATCTGAGGCTGTACAATCTTTCTACACAAAAAAAGAAAGTTCCTTGTCAATAGGAGGTACAGGAGCTGCAGTACCAACCATGTTTCATGAACCACATACAAACCAATCCTCTGGCTGAACAAGAATGGGAATTCCTCTTCCCGGTGAAACCCAGATACCTGGGGATACAGTTTGCCCCTATACACAGATTTTTAAATACCTTATTAATCATCTTTGGTGGTAACTCACCAGAAAGTAACATATTTGAGATAAAGTAATCTCACAAATACCATTCCCAGGCTACACAGAGTTCTATTCCTTGCTAGCTGGCTTTTGCTATGTTGTCACCTGCCTTTGTTTTCTGCGATCAGCACAACAGTTAAAACTGGAATAAATGGTATTATTTTTTCCCTCTCTACATTTAATAGCATTTTCACCCATCTAAAATAATAGTTCACTGTGTGAAGGTTTAATTCACTGAAATGTTTGCCTTTGCTGCAGAGCTCTATTCCCTTGAAGATAACATATGTGAACAGATGGAAGGATCAAGAACGATCTTCTAACTTCCCAACATTACTGCTGGCTTTGCTGTTCAGTAAATGCCAAGTCTGACTCTCAGTTACATGCATACAACGTCATGGGTCCACACAACATGTATGGCAGAATAGAATATATTCCAATACTTTACAGGCACAAATAAAAAGTCACCTAATAGCATATACAGCATGAAACACAATATCAAGGTCCATTAAATAACATGGATGCTTCAGAGTCAAATTTGACTCTGCATGCTGCTGGATTTTCTTAGAAACCCTACAGCACAAGCAGTTTCACAGCCTGCATTTGCTTACCATGCACACAGACAGATATCACACTCTACTGCGATACAGTGACAAAGCACAGGAAACACACAACATGGACGGGACACTCACCATGAGATGTTACCCTTTCTTATACTCAGTACGCTGCATTTTTTCTTTTTTTCAGTTAGCCCTTAAAGATACATCCCTTAAACATTTTTTGCTTCATCCTTAAGAGTCTCTCACATAAAGAGCTGAACCTTTGCATCCTTCACTTCCTCCAGACAAACTCCAGAGACTCAACAGCTCTCATGCGGTGAGCCCTCATTTTCTCTTCATATCCCAGCTTTTTAAATGACAGCTTCTTGCAGTGTATTGAGTTGAACTTCACAATCTAAGTGCAAGCTTTTAATAATAAGTAAAAACTTACTTAGCCTAGGACTTCTATACTGAACTTCATGAAGTGTTTTTACCTTCAGTGCCTTATACAACAAATCTACACAACCAGAACTGAGGTTACAAAAAACAGCTGCAGCTTGCTGAATTACTGATTTCCACATACCAGCTAGCTTCAATTCTTCAATAAAATGCAAAGCCGCATCAGGTGTGCTTTACAAATTCGTGTTTGTAACTTTACATTTAATTTTAATGGCAAAGACACAGTATCCAGCAAACCTCATAGAAGGTGTAAGAAAGCCACTGAAGAATTTTATTTAGCCCCCTTCCAAGTCTGGAGGTGCTCCTGCAAATCCCATCGCCCAGTACCTCACTGACATACTACCATTCTCACAAAAATATGGTATTTTTCAGAGTTTGCAAAGCATTTTCCAGTATCATTTACCATTCATAGGTGGAAGCAACAAATTAACAGAATCCCTGCTCACACTGAGTATTTCTGAGGTCCCACAAAAAGACTCTGACCCTTCATCACCCTGTGTCAACAGCTGCTTCTTGTTTCAATCAGCAGAAGTATCACAAAAACACCCAACTCGAGAACTGTTTGATCCCAACCTTTTCAGCCTCAGCTTTGCTGCCTTTAATTTAAGTCCCCACTGTTTCAAGTGTATTCTGCATAAAAACATAGATAAACAATACTAAAAGAGCACTCCAAGCAAACATCAAAATATTTAATGTGGTTGCTATTGCAACAAAGTTTTAACCCAAGCAGTTACTAAATTCCAGTCAGTTTCATCACTAATATCCCTAGAGAGTATTGAGAATTAAAAAATTAAGTCTCATTTTTCACTATGCCTACTTACTTATCCCCTCAAACTACTTCATAATAACATATATTTCTATCAGTTTTCATATATTTTGTGATGCTTTAGCACAACATTACAGTGTTGCAAACACCGAGAAAAGTGTTTACATTTCAACAAACAAGTTAAAATCCTGAAAGAAACATACCATCCCTGTAATTAGACCTGAAGTTTCAGGTTAAACTCTCTCTGCTTTGAAGGTCTACATAAAAATCACGACATTGCTCATCAGCAGTCAACAACAACATCCTAACACACATTTTGTTTTTGACTCAACTTTTACAAGCCACACCTCTCATCATGCACTTTATCATCATTTGCAAGTGTAGCAAAGCAAAACTAAATTATTTCACTAATGTTATGAGGTAACCAAAAAAAACCCAAACCAAGCAAACAACTTGTAAATTACTTCCTACCACAGTCTGTTATTACACACCTAGCTTCAACTGAAGGCAGCTGAAATTAGAACTGGCATTTTAGCCTTCAGTTTAACCATTCAAAACAGACAAATGTACTTGTGTGCTTTCATATCTGCTATAGCTAATCATGCTATCCTGACATTGCACATTAAATCAGACATACGCTAGACATTAAAAAGGCAGATCATGCTTGCATGTGCAAATAAACTGGAAGATTGAGAGAACTTCAGATAATATTTTTTAGCTGCACAAATTCAACTCAAAGTTCTATAATACCTGTATGAACAACATACAAATAAACCAGACAATTTCAGACCAAAATAAACTGAACATGACTATTTTAGATTTAAGCTCTTCCTTGAGCCCCTCCCAACCCTAGAGTTTGGAGAAAGGCCCTAGAGTTTTGCAAAGAGCTATGAACTACCTTGACACTACTGTCTCCCACTGACTTCCAGGGCCTCTCTGATCACAAAAGCAGCCTGGAACAGGTATGCAGTCATAAATAGCCAAGGTTCAGCTTAAGAGCTGCGATAATGCTGCACACAGAAAAAGTTTTAAAGAAGTCTTATCTTAACTGCTGTGGTGTGTATTTCTGAAATAAACCACTGCAGTGTTTTGGTAGCCTGCCTCAGCATGAGGGAAAAAAAATAAATACATCAGTCTACAGTATATCCCCTTTGAAAGACAAATGCACAAGGTTAGATTATGACCTAGCAATATACATTATTATTTAAAATAATGAAGTTAAGCAACTTAGCTTCCTATACACAGGCTTTTTTTTATTACATGCAGATGCATTTTTTTTAATACTACAGTTCTCACTAAATGGCTTACTTTAATAAAAGATATTTGTTCTTTAGCCATTTTTTTTACCTGATGAGAGAAGAATGAAATTTGAAAGGCCACACTCCGTTGTCTAATACCAGATCATGACCAAAGGCATCAAGCAGTCCTTGAAACACGGTTGACTTTCACAATCCATTTGTAAGTTGAACATAGACCCAAACCAGCCAGAGATTATATATGTGCGTCAGTTCTTTACAGTTAATATGTTACATGTACCCCAGATGCAAGTCTCCTCGCTATCAGTCACCTGCATCAACACTGCACTGATGTCTCCCCTCTGCCAGCTGTGTCCTGTGGCACACCTGCCCAGACCATTGTGCCACAAGTCTGATTTAGGGCACCAGCAAGGCTGCCACTGGGAAGACCACTAGTACAGGTCTCGTACAAAGACCTACTAGATAGGTCTTTGCCAGCCTAAAAGAAACATGGGCAGCCTGTGGCCAGACAGAAGCCCGGTTTCAATCTTGCATCAGGGCACACACATACACACACCTACCCCTAGCATGGACTTGCTTTGCTCGTCCAAAGAATACCCAGACTCAGATGTCACCACTTCAGCTTCTACATGTGTCAGAGGGAGAGGCTGTGGAGAAGCCTGTGTGGCAAACTAACAAAGGAAACACAAACAGTGGGACTGCACAAAAGGGTCTTGGTTAGGTTTCAACATTCTATGGCCACAAATCATCACTTCAGACCAAACTTGGAACCCAAATACAAGTGGTGAGATGCAAAGGGAAATTCTGAATGACAGGTAAACTCCGCAATGTGTATGCACAAACTGGGAGGAGTCAAAGCAAGTGCTAAAGGTAACTGCACTCAGTAATTGTACAGATGTTCATGGCTGTCTACTAGTTAATTGGCCTCCACATAAGATCAAACAACTGCTAAAAAATAATCATTCTTATATCACAGGTAAATAAATTCAAGCACCAAAATATGAGATGGGATACTCCTACAATGCACAACTGCTTTGGGGCTGCACCAAAGTCACAAATGCAATTAAACCACAGTGATCTTTCTTGAGCAGGTTCAAAAAATGAGTTCTGCAGCATAAAACTACTGTAGGGATCCTTAACTCTTCCTCTGGAGAAACTAAGGGAAAGAGGGTACTGCTCTTTGACTGTCAGCTTGACATGTCAATCTTCAAATGCATTTTCCACCCTGTACACCTCCTGTCACCTCTATGACATAAAGCACATGAAGCAGAAAGAAGCTGGGTAGGTTCAAACACTGAAAGGCTTGTCAGAGTCAACTTAGAGGTCAGTAACATGCAAGACATCCTGTTTGGACTTCAGTACAATGGAGTCCAGACTCCAAGGAACTCCAGCTAAATGCAGAAACTGGATCCCCCAAAGATAAGAGTAGACCATGGCTCGCTCTTCCTTTCTAAATAACATTTCTAACTATTCATATAGTAAGAAAATACTGTTAATGCACATTGCTGAGTCACTGAAATTACAATTTCCTTTCTTGTTGCAAGGTATATTCATCTTACAACACAATCAGCCTTCCCATAGCAAGCACAGTATCTTTCAAAATTAAAAGTGAGATGAGTGCACATTATAGACCTCCCTTTACAACCAAGCCTATACAGAAAAGGAAAAAAAAAAAAAAAGAGTACTAATTCACAATGGAATAATTAGTTTAATGACTTACTGGAAAGAGGAGAAAGAGGAAATTAATTGATCAGTTCAGCTGCAAACAGAAGGCAATAATCTCAGTTTGAGAAACAGTAACTCTGAGGAGTGGCATCAAATGTGTTTCTTCTTTTATCCTGAAGCTTTGTATGCTTGCTCTTGGCTAATTAGAGCACAACAGGAAGGCCTGTGCTGACATAATAATAATAACCTAGTCTTCTGAGGTAAGGAGACATAGGTGAGGGAAACACTGCCTTCATTGCAGGCTCTACAGGCTGTAGGTGACTCCAAGTATTCATTCACTGCTCAAAAACTCCAGTTTTGCCACCCAGCTATGAAAAGCTGGTCAAACGGCGTGGACAGTCCCAGGTGGGGTCTGCCTGTCCGCATTAACACTTCAGACTGCTATGCAAATGACAGAAGTCACACCTAGTTACACACCAACATGCAACAAAAACTGGTATGTTCTCTAGCACAATAGTAACCTGAAGAGACACAACCTTGTAAACCCTAAAAAAAGGCATTGGGACAAGCTTAAAAAACATCCCATCTAGCTAGGCACTGTACTGGTATGTTTCTTAACTATTTTGCATGAGAACACCCCAGTACACTGAATCTGCTGTTTTAATATGTGCAGACAAAGCATTTCCACACAGATAGGTCAAAATTAGTTGCCCATGTTCTACATAATTGCAGACAGAGGGCTTGGAACTGAGCAAAGATGACAGTTTAAATACTCCAAGACTTAAGCAATATTTTGAGACCTAACAAGTAGGACACTCCTCCTGCTGTTGGAGTTTCTTTTTCCAAACACTAAAGCATAAGACTTTGAATAAAACACTCTTAAGAATACATTTCAGATGTGAAGCAATTAATGGACCGTCTTACCCTAATTATTTATAGTTGGTTATAAGCTACTCATTCTTTATTCCTGGCTCTGAAAAACTGTTTGTTTTTTTTTAACATACAACTGAAGTGTTAATTTAACAGTGAACATTTTAGCATGTATTCCTACACAAACCAAACAAAACCAATATGCCATTCCCATTGCCATTTAAGTGGTCCTTCTGAATTACTATGGATTATTTTATTGAAGAGGTCTGAAACTCTTCCTTTTCAGAATCTGTGTCCCTCAAGCTTTTCCTAAATTCATTCTTTTTTCTAGTTACAAGAGATTTTTAAAAGGTATCTTAAAATTACGGAGGTAGTTGTGTTTTAATTTTAGGTACTTTTAATATCTCACTCGGGCTCTATTTCTTGCACACCAAGCAATAACATTCTATGTCTGTTTTTCTGCCTAGAAATCACACATCAAATTGCTTCTTTGACAATGCCATCTCTGCTTTCTGCGTATGCTAAGAATCACCATATTGACATGACTGAAAATTAAAGTAGTCCCAGCAGTACCACATCTCTGTATCACCACCACACATTTCAGCAGAACTCTAACCACCAGGGAAAAAACAATCATGAAAGACTATGATCCTTACTCATCCACATACCCAGTAGTTTCTAGTACTTCTAGCGTAAAGACCGGCAAAGCCTTGAAGCAAAGTAAGGTTCCAATTCAGACTTCTATTGCCAGTTAGAAACAGAATCATAGAATCATTTAGGTTGGAAAAGCACCTTTGAGATCAACTCCAGCTGTTAACCCAGGACTGCCAAGTCCACCACCACTAAACCATGGCACTAAGCATCTATGCATTTTTTTAACACCTCCAGGGATGGCGATTCCACCACCTCCCTGGGCAGCCTGTTCCAATGCCCGACCATCCTTTCAGTGAAGAAATTTTTCCTAATATCGCATCCGTCTCCTCTAGCATAACCCGAGGCCATTTCCTGTTGTCCTGTCCTCCATACAAAATGTTCCCTCCATCTGCAATACTTTAGAGTCCTACTGTAGCATTCTGTGAATAGTTGGCAAAAGTGTAAACAAAACCTGATAACATGACATGTACAAGTATCATTATTTAACAAGATTACTTGTTACATCATCATGTTTGTATTAAAAACAAAATTAGAAGCTGTGGAGTCCCATGAAAAGCTTTTCTGTTTCCTAGCCAAAAACCTCTTCATAGTACTTTCTTTGTTTCTGTGTTGAAGAGAGTGACTGAAATTGGTGGGACATCTCTCCTCCCTCCCAGGAGCTTCCACTACCACTCTGAATGTGAAAGTATCTTTTCTCAAAGTGCATGCAAGGTTGAGTGAGGAATAAAGGACTAAGGTACCAGTCCCTCAAAGGCTTCTGTGTGCACCTGCCCTCATGCACTGTTATGTGATCATCCATACTGACTTCCATGCCACTCAGAATCAAGCAAAGACAACAGTTTTGGCAGAACCTGAGTACTCAAGTTTGACTTAATGGTGTGCTCTTCCATGCCAGAAAAGCCACATGTGCCTTTTTCTTTCCAGACTACTCATCCAGCGCTCTGAGTGATCTTATACAAGATCACTCAGAAAAAGTAGTATTTTTTTTTAGAATTACGCATACAAAATTATTTGTGTATTCAAACAGATCAGTATACAAGCTGTCTCAAATGTCTAAGACATTAGAACAAGAGAAGCACTGCTAAAGACAAAGGTCCATGACACGTCCCTTACTGGAGCTCTGAATGTCAAACAACACAAGTAATTTTAGAACAAGTTCTAAAAAACTTAACTCAGCACTACTGAAAATCAGGTTCAGTGTTCCGACCTGATATGTTTTCGGTTCTTTTCGTGAGGTTAAAAAACAGTCACTGTCCTACTGTTATCAATGACTGGCAGAAAAGCTAATGACATACCATGGCAGACACACACCTTCCTACTGAGAAGGAAGCACCAACAAGCCATGTAGTGCTAATGGCCACACTGTAAACCTGGGCACGGTCTCATGCAAACATTGCATTACTCTCAGGCAAAAAGCTTTGACTCATGACACATTAAAACCAGGACTTCAATTAGGTACAAAGGGAAAGAACATCTGTAGAACCTTTCAAGGCAGAAAGTTATCTTAGCAGTATCCAAGGAATCCCAGAATTTTCAATTTAGTTCAATCACTGTCTGAAGATTTCCATCTATAGCTGTAACAGGAAGCCCATGAATTTATAAACTCCTTTTTAATAATCCTACAACTTCACAGTTCGGGTTAGGGAAGGTATATGACCATGAAGACTGCTATCTTGACCCAAAAGAAGTATTTTCTTTGATCTTCTAATTAGAGAGAGACAGCAGCAGTGGATGCAATGGATTTTTACATTACCGAAATAACTTGGCTACTCCCCATCTCTCTGGGTCTTGAGCACTTAGAATGGTTTACCAACAACTGAGTTTGCTGGGGAAAAATAAAACCAAACAAAGAAAACACATTTCCTAAATTGTAAAAGCCAACAGATTAGAAACTGTCCTCCAAATCACTCAAGAAACCAGCAGAAACCTCTAGTAAGCAAAAAAAAATTAAGGCCATGTGACATGCAGCCTGTGACCCTATTTTTGCCTCACAAATCATCAGTAATGAGCAAATGCAGTTTGAGACATACCATCTCATGCAGTTAATCCTCTCCATGAACAGCAACAACAAAAAAAATCAACCATTGATTTGGGGAAGAAACAACAGTTTGTAACAAATTAAGAGGAAATGCTTGCTGGCTCTCATGGTCTTGCGGCTAACGGCAGAAGACTTCACAAGAGTTTCTGTAACTAGATGGGAGTGCCATTCCAGCACTGGGAAACCTTTGTACGCAAGCCAGCCAACAAGAGCTGCAAACTAACACAGGGCAGAGGCCAGCACAAGCTACCAGTGCCGGTACAGACCTGGGGCTCCCATCAGCTTGCCAGTCTTGGTATCTCCTTGCTTGCCCAGCTGCTGCTGCTGGGACTAGCTACACCACTGAGACCAGAGAGTGACAGGCACACCCTTGCTACAATTAAGCTATCATTTAGCTGCATGGATGTACCCCCTGGCATCTAGCTGACTCACACCAGTATGCAGGCCAAGAACTTCTCATGAAAACAAACTCAGCAGGAGAAAAAAGCAAATTACTTTTCCGTACAGAGATGGACAGGAAGTTTGGGGTACAAAAGAGCCTGAGGAGAATCCAGCCCATTCACTCCCTTTGCAGACACAGGTCCAAGCATGGGCTTTGCTACGCAATAGCTCATGGCAACGAAAGAAAAAGCCCTGATGGACACAGAAAGCCAAATTTGGACTGATACGGACGGGACATGATGGGGACACCTGCTGTTACAACCAAGCAAACAAGTTTCTCTCTCTTTACAGAAATGCCAACAGCAATCTCATGTACTATTTTCCCAAGAGCAAAAGAAGCTAACAGATCTCACTGTGCTAATTCCAATCCTCTTCCACTTCCCCACTGCTATTGACACACCCCCACAGCACAACCTCACAAACGGCTGTACCAGCAAATTGCACCAGCTAAAAGTCAGATGAAAAATAGCTGCCCTCCACACCAATTTCTTTTGTTCTTGCAAAGTTATTTTTAACTTGGATCAGCTCAGTGATCTGATATTATCACAAAGCCTCACCAATAGTTGTGCAACCACAGTCAAAAAAGTGGCAAACTGCCACAACAGTTGCAGTATTTTTTAGTCACCTTTGGTGCTGAAAGCAACATCCCATTAAACTGCACTGCTCATCAAATCATAAAGTTAAGCACTAGCAGCTTCCTTCAGTTCAAACAGCACAGCTATGTTTCTGGAGTTGTGCACAAGATTTCATAACTGCATTTGTAAATTACACAGTATTTCTACTGTTGAATGGTATTCAATTTTTTAAGTATTTGTGTAATTGAACCATCTTTGTATTGCTGTCCATTATACTTAATATAATCCGATCATAAACTAGCAGCTCTAGTCAAAGGACACCAAGATAGGCTTTCCAATTTGTACCTTCATGTGCCAGAAAACCGCCACCACAGTAAGTTATAAGGACACTAAATTGTGAGTAAGACAAAACAAGCCAAGCACAACCTGATTCCAGATCCCTGGTACTTCTTTCATAGGATGAGCTTCATGATTCACAGTGAACTGGTCCCCGCTAAGAGACGATAAAAATCATCTTATAAACACGGGGCTGTGACCTCCAGATGGGCACTTCTTACACAGCACTAGATGAATCTTTCAGCCTCTGTGTCTCAGCTCCTGATTGTGTAATATGGGTGTTACTGGCCTCAAAGAGATGTTTTAAAAGGTATATGACTATTTATAGAATTTGAAATACTGCAGCAACAAGGATCACATATAAACCAAAAGGTACCAAACACAGGGGGCTGGCTGGGTGGCATGCAGTCACATAAGACACAAATCCCAAGCTAAAAGTGCTAGCAACAAAAATGAGCATGGTTAATAAAATGGCCATAATTCAGCACCTGCTTTACCAGACAGAAGCACCCTATGACTGTGCATGTACACAGCACCACATAAAATCTTACAAGTAAATTACTTCTTGATTATGATACAGATCATAGCTGTGACATCCTGAAGAAAGTAACGCAAGCCTACTACAATTTGTAGTTTTTAAAAATCTCCTATTTCAAAATACAAAACATCTGGACAATGGTGAAAGTATACAAGGCACTTGCAACACCTGCAACTTCCCCCTACTTCACTGATCACAAATTAAACAGCCAGTTTTACAGCAAGGAGGAAATAACAATAAAATGGTAGATATTGTACCTCACAACAGGCTGATATAGTTTGCTAGTTCACAACTGCAGAATGAAAAGCAAAGGTAAAGTTGGGATTTCCAGCTCATTGAGGGAGGAATTGGAAGTTTATTCCTCACAAAGAAGGAAAAAAGCTCTTTCTGGACTGTACAAACTTGAAGAATAAGACAAGACACATGACCTCATAATCAGGAATCCACCTGGATCCAGGATCCATTCCTGGACAGCAGGAATCCACCATGACAAATCAGACACTTGATCTATTTAGGGAAAATAAAATTCAGAATATCAGGGGTGTGGGCCCACAACAAGCAGATATAGTATAAGATAGGTTTAAACACAAATTACACCTAGATGATGAATAATGTTCCAAGCTCTACCTAACACTGGTTGGCAGGAAAGGCATGAGGACCGCCTTCCCAATCCCTGCTTAGCACTGTCAGTAAGACTTCATTTAGATAAGCACTTCATTGCATCTAAATTTTTGCAGAGTTTACTATTCAGTTCCAAGCAATATGGGGTTTTGAACATTACAACATATACCAATACCAAACTGTTCATCTATATGCTTCCAAGTGCACATTTCATTTTGCCCAATTAGTGAAATTTGCTTTTTAACTTCCACAGTACACAAATTTCAACTATAGCACCATATAATTAGCAGCAGTAGAATCACAGAATTTCTTAGGTTGGAAAAAAAAAATCATTGAGTCCAAATGTTAACCTAGCATTGCCAAATCCACAATTAAACCATGTCCCCAAGTGCCACACCTACATGTCTTTATCTCCAGGGACGGTCACTCAACCACTTCCCTGGGCAGCCTGTTCCAATGCTTGACCACCCTTTCAGTGAAGAAATTTTTTCCTAATATCCAATCTAAACCTACCCTCATACAACTTGAGGCTGTTTCCACTCATCCTGTCACTTTTACTTGGCAAAAGAGACCAGCACCCACCTGCCTACAACCTCCTTGCAGGTTGTTGTACAGAGCGGTAAGGTCTCCTGTGAGCCCCCTTTTCTTCAGGCTAAACAACCCCAGTTCCTTCAGCTGCTCCTCCTAAGACTTGCTCTCCAGACCCTGCACCAGCTTCATTGCCCTTTTCTGGACACACTCCAGCACCTCAATGTCTTTCTTGTAGTGAGGGGCTCAAAAATGAACACAGGTGGCCTCACTAGCACCAAGTACAGGGGGACAATCAGTTCCCTAGTCCTACTGGCCACACTATTTCTCATCAAGCCAGGATGCTGTTGACCTAGACCACCTGGGAACACTGCTGGCTTATGCTGAGCAGGCTGTCAATCAATACCCCCAGGTCCTTTTCCTCCAGCTACTCTTCCCCAAGCCTACAGCATTACATGGCCTTGTTGTGACCCAAGGGCAGGACCCGGCACTGAGCCTTGTTGAACCTCACAGGAATGGCCTCGGCCCATCGCTCCAGCCTGCCCAGGTCCCTCTGCACAGCCTGCCTGCCCTAAGGACAGCAACACTCCCCCCAGCCTGGTGTCATCTGCAAACTTACTGAGGGTGCACTCGATCCCCTCATCCAGATCATTGATAAAGACATTAAACAGGACTGGCCCCAGTACTGAGCCCTGGGAAACTGCACTTGTGACTGGCCACCAACTGGATTTAACTCTGTTCATCACCACCACTCTGGGCGCGGCCATCCAGCCAGCTTTTTACCCAGTGCAGGGTACACCCATCCAAGCCATGAGCAGCCAGTTTCTCCAGGAGAATGCTGTGGGAGACAGTGTCAAAGGCTTTACTAAAGTCTAGGCAGACAACATCTACAGCCTTTCCCTCATCCACTAAGTGGGTCACCTTGTCATAGGAGATCAAGTAACCAAAGTAACCACACTGCAACACCAACAAGTATACGTTCTGCAACTGTTGTGTAACACAAATGCTTAGACAGCCTCTCGGCAATTGTTAGCACAGCACTGTATCCTGCAGGGTGCTGAAAACAGCATAGAAGGTGTGCCAGCTCTTACCTCCTCTTAAAAGCAAATAGGAGCTGGGAGAAGAAGGGGAGGCAGCACCTTATGAACAGGTCCTAAGTAAAGGCTGTTGTCAGCTTCTATCCTAAGAAGCTTCTAGCCAAGAACACCAACACAATTAACATGCCTTGGTTACACAGACCATAAACACACAGCCAGTAAACACTGTACACACAGAGCTGCAAGAATCATTAGGCATGTTTTGAACACTGTATCGACTACATTACATGAGCCACAAAAATATTTTTTTTATAGTTACTAGCTCAGCCTGCTGGTGTCAAAAGTAAAAAAGGAAATCCCTTAGCTACCTACAGCCTAGATAAGAAACAAAACAAAGAAAATCAACACCATTCCACAAACACATACTATTACAACAAACCACGTAAGCACATGCTTATTTTTAGGCACGTTTCAATTCTCCCAGTATCAAGACCTAAATACATAACTAAAGACTATAAACAGCCCTAAACTAGCACCAGCTGAACTCAGTGAAAGAAACCTCCTGCTGTTTTTAATGGTTTAAGGAGCAATTCCTAAACTTAGAACATGATTTTCCATTCCCTGTTTCATCTAACTGGGGGAGGGGAACAATCCAGGAAAGAGATAAAACACAGTAAAATGAGTGAAGAGGAACATTTTTAAAATCACATTTTATTTTTCCCTCAATATATTAAGTACCAGAAACTGACTATTAAAAACAAAATGTGTAAATACTTGTGTTCAATTTTGGTTTCCATGAATCAATTCTGAGATGGCTACAAGACAAAAAAGTACATTAAAGATGGAATTATCTGGGTGGATGAAGAGATGTGACATAATAATTAATTAAGAATTATTTATGGGTTTTAGGTTCTGAAAGAGTTAAGAGTTAAAAGTACATTAGGCACTCACCAGTACTCAAAGAATTCTGAGAGAACATTTAATGAACTTTATTAAAAAGCACCTCTACCATAAGAAAGAATGGGATAAACATCCTATAAATTTGAGACATAAAAACCCATAGGTGCTACAATATACATTCACTAATTCCCAAACTGCCAGTTAGGTTCATTTTAAGAAGAGTTTCTGTACTTTTAATTTTGATCTGAGCCCTCCTCCACCTTATACAACCAAAACCTCAGCTCAAACATTCACACAAACACGTAACTAACAAAACAGAAAGAACTAAGCCACTGTTTCTTCACCTTAAGTGATACACTTTTAGAAGCAAAATGATGTAAGTGTATTTACATTTCCTTTGGGAAAGCTAACATAATATCCTCACCAAGTTTTTCCCAGAGCAACAGCATGTACCATAGCTCTATTTTAAAGACGCAGCATTAAATATAAGAAGGAAGACAAAACCCAACCAACAAACCCCCCAAAACCTCTGATGACATACGGTGTGTTGGAAACGATGCAACTTTAGAAAGGCCACTTTATGGTACTCAGAGGTAATTTTTGAGTTTCCCGCTGCCGGACGCTATTCAGCGAAATCCACCCGCACAGAACCGCCCCGGTGCAGACCCGCTCCCCCCGCGGCACCGGGGCCGCCGCCACGAGACCCCGGCAGGGCGGGCTGCGCGCGCGCAAGGGGCTCCTCCAGCCGCCGCACCTCAGCCCTGGGACAGCCTCAGGCACAGGGGCGACCCTCACAACTCCCTCAACGCTGCGGAGTTGGTTTGTTTTCTTCTCCCTTAAAAAAGCTACAATCCCACAGTTAAGAGACCTAAAAGTCCGTTGAAGTTCACAGAAAAATCCGCCCCACACACCCCCCAAACAAACGCAAAAAGCCCAGAAATGAGGCGTTTTGTCAGCCCCCGGCGCGGCCTCGGGTGCAGGCGGGGCTGCCCAGCGCGGACAGGGACCGGCGCGCCCGGCCCGGCACCTGCCCCTGCCCCAGCCCCAGCGCTCCCTCCTCAGCCCCACGCCGCCCGGCTTCCCCCACAGACCCGCTCCTTGCGGAGAACACACACACACACAGAGCCCTAAAAATTCAATCGGGCGAAAAACGGACTGCACCCGCCGAAGCAAGACCCCTTCCCGCTCACACCCCCCACCCCCCCCACGCGGCGAAACCGCCCATCCCACCGGGGAGCGGGGGCGGGGGGTAACACGGCAGGAAAACACGGAGGCACCGCACGTATGGATGTACCCGCCTCACCCGGCGGGTGCCCGCGGCCAGCCTGCGACGGCCGCCAGCCAGGCGTCCCCCGCCCGCCGGGAGGCCTCCCCCCGCCCTCCGGTCCCCACCGCGCCCCCCGCCGAGCCCCCCGAGGCCGGCGCGGGGGGCCGGAACGCCGCCCCCGACACGCGCGCACGGCCGCGCCGCAGCTCCCTTACCTCCAGCACCGGTGTGTGGCGGCGTGAGGGGGGGCGGCGCCGCGCGGCGGGCCGAGGCCCAGGCCCCGCCCGTGGGCCGGCTGCTCCCGCCCGCCCCGGGGCCGAGGCGGCGGGGCCGTGCGCGGCGCTCCCGGCCTGTGCGCCCCTCCCGCCCGCAGCCCTGGCGGTGCCCCGCCTCGCCGCCTGCCTCTGGCTCTGCGTTTGCGGGCGCGGGGGGCTAGTGGAAGCGCCGCGGGGCCCCAGGGCTGGCGGCTGGTGGCCCTCGATCCCCAGGAGACAAGGCTGCGAGGGCTGGCGGAGGGCTGCGTGCGGGGGTGGTGTGCTGAGGCGTGACAGCACCTGTTGGCCCCTGTTTGAAGGAGGGACTCTGCTTCGGCCAGCCGCGGAGCCCAGCCTGGCGGCCTGCACCAAAGGGTCCCTGTCTGACGCACGCATGCTCGCTTCCTTGCCTCTCCTGTGGTTTCTCCAGGGCTGTGAGCTCCAAGTACTGCTTCTCACATAAAACTACTTTTGAGCAGGCCACCAGGAGACACATGCACCCTGAGTGGGACCACACAAGAAATGTCACTGTAGCATCTGCTTGGGCAACCGGGGAAGGCCAAAAATCCAAGTTGTTAATTCCCCTGATGGCACGTACTTCCCGCGTTTTGGTTTTGTAGGCTTCGGGGAGGTATTGAGGAGGAGGACAGTGAGGAAGGCTGTACATCAGTGTGGGTGATTGAATGTGGAAGGGAAGCTGGGACAATGAACACACGAAGATTTCTTGCTGAAGAAAATGTGGGGTTGGGAAGACCCTCACCCACGTTACACACCTCACTGCTGTGTTCAAGGGAATGTGTTTTCCACAGGGGCCTGAGCTCTTTCCAGGGAACAGAGTGCTGGGGCTGTATCTCTGTCGCACAACCGAAGGCTGCACAGGTGGCGGTGGCTGCTTGGTGCTTGAGAATGGTTACAAACCCTTTGCATCTGCTCAGGACCTTTTTATTCCTGGTAGGCTACTCCCAAGCTACACAAAATGAGTGCCTAATAGCTGTGCATTTATAGCTGTAATTACTGATATCAGATACGCTGATTCATGCATGTTGAATTCCAAGTGCAGAAGGAACTATTGTATGTGCTTGCGTGTTAAGGAAATCACAGAGCATTTCTATCTGCTACTTCCATTTTGTTCCATTTTGTTCAATGTCCTTTACTTCACTCTGGTTTTTATCTCCCATGATGTTTATAACAAATGATAGCAGAGCAACTACATTGTATGTTTACTCAGATCTATATGCAATAGTCACACCATTTAAATGATGATAGTTTCCCTAGGTCAGAACTGCAAGAGAGATCTCTGGTAAACTAGCTTCTGGTCTCACCCCCTGATGCTTCACTTTCTGCTTTTCACACCAGGAGTAGTACAGTGTCTCGCATACACCGCAGTCAGATGTGCCATCTGGCTCAGCTCTGAGTCTTTAGAGTAGATGGCACTTAATGTATTCAAAATCTGCAGCATTAACTCGCTCATGGTAATATGAGTATTTGGAAGATGACGGAGAATGGAAAGCACCATCAGGGCTTCTCAAATCTTCCTTTCTGATCTCGAAGGTAGACTGCTTCACATCATGTTTCACCTCAGCCAGCAAAACTGAACTGTCTTACAGAACTCTTGCAAAGGAAATTTTAAGAACTGCAGATAGCAGTGACACTGATTACATGCAGTGAACAGGCAACACCCAGGCCCAGGCCCAAGAGGTAAAGCACACAGACCCCCTGCCTCCTCTTCTTGCAAAAAAGCATCCTAAAGAGAAGAGTTTCTTCCTTCTTTCTCCTTTGTGCTGAACCAAACAGGTACCTGAATGTTATTTTCCGCTCATGCATGCATTCAGTAACAGTGCTATATGATGTAAGAAAACTGTCAGTAAATGACAAGTTATGAATCTTAATGACTGTTTTCTTCTCCTCAAGCTGCCAGGGTGGTAGCTAAGTGCCCTGAGGTCTGCCAGCTGCTTCCCACACAGATGTATGAAAACCAGCCTGATAAGTGTTGCCACTAACTGTGGTAGTATATTGCTCCTTACAATCTAATTTTCTGCAATTATAAATTTGGTAGATGGCCCTGCACCGAATTCCATGCTAATGCATGAGCTAGCAAAGTAACTGCAGAAAATCTGGAGCCATACATGGTGGTCCAACATATTTTTCATATTCATATAATCACTCTCTCATGGGGTTGATGGTGATGTTTATGTAGAGGCCATTTATGTTCATGGCTTCAAAATATTAAAACATGTCACGGCCTAGGTAGGTATTTCTTCCACAAAGTATCTGAGATGAGAGCAATACTATTATTTAGTTTTATAAATAGGTGATGGAAGATATGTATTGACAGTACACTAAAGTCAGTTTTGAGACTCATAGTTCCAGATCAAAAGCGCTGTGGCAAGAGTGATGATCTGGTATAAACTCACTTCGCTGGTTCAGGCTCCTTCAGGCATTTTATATGAATTAGCTTTATGCTGGTGAGCTTTTTACCTTTCCTTCCTCAACAGCTTACATTCTTGACTGTGTGGGGAGAATTTGTGTGCCATGCCTGACGCCAGAACAAGTTCATGCTACTGGGAGAGCCAGTGGTGCAGAGGTCCAGGATGAATTTTGCTAGAACTGTCAGTAGTTGCAGCTGGATTATTTTGCCAATACAGAACATTTAATGTTTTTATTGCATCTTCAGATTGTCAAACCATTTGCATAAGGATGGCAATATACAGTGCTAAGTTACTGCAGGATACTTACATGACTTCCAGTTGTCTCTAAGAGAGGAGTGAGATCAGATGATCAAAGTACTTTTCATTTATATGAAGTAATTTAATTTATATGTTCCTTTGGGTTTACATATTCAGTAACCATGGACAGTTTTTGAAGGAAAGTTGCACATAGGAAGGTATACTTTCCTCAGCATTCAAAACCAACACCAAAATCAAACCAAACCAAAACAAACAAAAAAAAGAGCAACTAAGAAAGGCTTTTTAGAAATCTGAAAGTGCAGTAAGGGGCAACTCAGAGCCTTCTGAGTAGCAATGGGTAACAAAGCCTTTTGCACCCAAAGCCTTCCTCTAGATCATGACTTATGCAGTTAAAATGCCAAGACTGACAATCTCAAGACTGTTTCAAGACTGACAATTCTGTGATTTGTTGATTTGGAGATATATTTAATTTGTTCCAGAATTGTATCAAACTATGAAGAGTTCTATTTATTCTCTTTATTAAAATCAGCAATTTTATTCCCTCTTCTATATTCTCCTCCCACCATGTCTTTGAAGCCTATACAAGGTTGTATTAAAAAAAAACCCAAAACTGTTTTCTACTTCTACTGATTTGATCAGCTTATGAAACAGTAAGAAAGGATATATATTAAAATAATAGTAAGCATGCTCATTAAGGATGCACTTTACAGGAAATTAAAATTTATTGATCTTTTATATTTGTCTGAATAGTCAAGGGCAGTTTCTCCTTTCTGTCTAGTAATTGCAGACATCATAAACTTCTTATATGCTTACATACTTTCAAGATGTGAGCTATGACATATCAGCATGTCAACGCTAAGCCTGAATTCTGTTTGCTGAAAACAAGGGCAGGAGAGGCGGCCTTAAAAAAGATAATGAAGCTTTTAAGAAAGCAGACCTTTTCCAATAGGTTTTGACTGGATTTCTGATTACTGTTTTCAAAAGAGGGTAAGTCTTTGGTATCTAAGACCTGATTGCTCACACCCACCCACACACATACACAGCTTCACACCCCCCACAACCCCTTTTTTTCCTGCTTCGCAAGTGGTGGAGGTAACTGAGCAGAACTAGTCACTCAGCAATGCTCTAGAAATCAGAGAGCTCTTCATACAGATATTCACATGAGCCATGGTAATTCAGACATTTCTCTACAAGTTGGGAAATTAGTCATCTGGATCCCATCCCTTCCTTAGAACAAAACTGCGATCTTTGTACCGTTGATATTATTATTCTGAAAAGAATAGGTGCACTTTTTGGGAACCAGTGAAATATGGGAAACCGTCTTCTCCTTGAATCAGTTTCTGCAGTCCAGCCAAGTCTACGAATAAATTCAGTCTTTCTGGATTCCACATCCACGACTGTGTCCTCTTAGCCACCCACATATCCCTGCATTTGTCCTAGTTAGTGAACAGTTCTGGGATAAGCAGGGTTTCTTCAGTTGTTCTTGTGACTGTGAGGCTGCAGAGTATGCCTATATGGTGATGACAACATGTAGACAGGACTTCTAGTCTGAGTGTTGCTATTATCAGGAGATATGTCTTCTTTTTTCGAAGACAGTTACATAATCTAAGCCAGGTCCACAGGGAAAGTTGCATGTAAGAGAAAAAAGGCAGTAAAAACTTTTCTAGAAGTGAAAGAGGGAGAAGCGCCTAGGTGACTTAAAATGCCATCTCTGCCAATCAGAAAGCATGCAATGTTCTGGCAGTTGATTAATTAAATCCAGTTTTGCCACACATTCATTTGAAAACTGAGCAGTGTTGAGCTCTTCTAGCTGTCAAAAACTAGATAACATTGATTCTTTTTCCCAATTTAGGACATATATCTGAAGTGATCTATCCCCAGGAGGAACAGCCATGAAGAAATTTTAAACAGTATTTTCTTTTCTGTTGATTTTACTACTGTAGAGGATATAGATGCAAACTCTGAGAAAAATTTTCAGAGAAGGAGGAGAAATTAGTGAAATGTTAGAGTAAATGTCTGAACGTTTTTATTGACTAGTTTTTTAGTTTCATGCTTTTAAAAATAACATTGCAGTGACTGTAGAAATGTCATTTTAGATAAAAAGATTATTTGAACTCATCCTTTTAAAGAAGCATCAGATTTAAAGTGAGATTGCATTCATAAAGATTTCACATGTTCACTAGTAGTATATTTATTAATTACAATAAGCTGTGTTACTGGAGTATAAGAATTCTGCTTCATACCTGAAGCAACCTAGAAAATGAAAATTGCATTTGAACACACACTAGTATAAATGTTTGCATCTTTAAATTCTACAAAAGTAATAATTGCACAAACCAAATGAAAATGCAGGTACTAGCCCACAGCACGCACCCTGCAAACTTCTGCTGGCTTTTGTGGCTTTGTCCTTCTCAAAGCTATGCCTTCTCTTTGAGGCAGTAAATAAAAGTACACTCTGGTGTGAGTGCATGCCTCAGGTTTCTCTGATAATAGAGCATAAAACTCCCATATCACTGGCAGAGCGTGATTGTCTTTCAGGAAAATCCAATGCAAGTGCAACATTCTCCATGAAGAGAGATGCCTTCTCCCATGTTATCTCCCCCTCTGATAATGCACCATTTTTTCTTAAGTCTTTCAGAGCTGTTTTATGGTTTTCCTTGTAAAGAGTATCTCATCTTTAGAGAAATATGTACTCAGGATTCATGTCAGGGAATTTAACCATAATATGCAATGATTTTCAATGGGTTCTGGTGCCATTTTACTGATAAAATCCTGCTCTTGAGGCGCTGTGCGCATGGACATATAGCTGTGCTCACATACATTACTAGGGAGGAGAAAGTTCAGTTTCTAAGAGTATTCAGAAGTGCATTACTCATGTATCTTATCTATATACTCATGTATATTACTCATGTGATATCTTAGTATTTCAAAACAAGAAATTGCATCTGATTTTTGCATGTGTAGACAGTTACATGCAAGTTTGATTGCACTCATTTCAGAAATCTTTTCAAAGAGTGGGTCATGAGTAGCTAGTAACAGGTCAAGAAAACATGGTTTTCTTCCCTAACTTAATTAGGAGCTCTAAACCCTGAGAAATCTCCTCTACTGGATGGAGGTAGAGACCAAGCCCATGTGTTTTCTCCAGACACATTCCTTCATAACTGCATAGGAACAGAGTTCCAGTGTATTTATAATACCGTATCACATCATTATATGGAAAAGCAAATGGTGGTAAGTACAATTCTTGTGCTGAGGCTAGCTACTCTGACCTGTCTATGCAGCACAGTGCCGTGCTATGCAAATACACTGAAGGGAACTCTGGTACCAGGTACAACAGAGCTGCATTAGCAACTTAATTAGTCCAGGCAAAGGGCAATACTAATATACGTTTCACAGCTAGGGTTCCAAAAGCAGTCTTTCACTACTATCTCTAAATGGTGATAATTAGGCAGACTGTGACTTTCAAATGCTGCGTGAGATGTTGCATTAGGCTGTGTGAGCAATCAAGCAAATATTTTCTAGTTAATAAGCTGATGCTTCTGAGTCTGACATGAATAAACATACACTACGATGAATTTTCTGTTAGTGGAAAATGCTAAAAACAATTTTAGTAATTGTTTCCAGTCACAAAAGGAAGAACAAAATAATAAACATAACAAAGAACAAACAAAAGCAGGAGCACACACAACAGAAGCTTGTAGGATATTCAGAATTCCTTCTCCTTCACCTTCAAAATCCAACACATTCAGGAGAATTTCTTTCAGTGTATGAATCTTCCTGTGACTCCATCCAGTGAAAATGTGTGCCTGTAAAACCTTCAATAACAAGAGAAGCAACACATCTGTAATGATGTTCCAAAGGTTTGCAAGCATTCAGTCCCAACAGTGATCTCTCTGCATTCAGATCTTGATGTCTGAACAGAAGACTGTCAAAGATAATGGGACATTGTGCTGGAGAAGAGGTGTTACTATGCAGAGGTTATCAAAGATCTATAGATAAAGTTTCAACTGTATGTTGCTGAGTTGCACATATGATGCTAGCATTTATCATACTTCCGATGGGGATATCTCCTGAAAACACAGCTATATAGGATTATGTTAAAAGAAATATTTTTCTTTAACCCACTGGTTTTGCTGTAGATAATGTTGTAATTTCTGACTCAGCACTTCAGCTGGGCTTCTCTATGTTGTCACTGTATGTTGGTATTCAAATGTCGTTGGGGAACAACTTTAAGAGCAAAACCAAATAGCTGTTTTTTGATTGCATTGAAATGTGGAGAAAGGTTCCAACCTTGTTTCCCTTAATGGGTGTTTATTACACTCTTTCCCTGTTTGTAGCCTAAAATTAAGATGAATTTGAAGAAAAGGACAGGAAAATTTGATAGGAAATAGGTCTGCATGTCTGTAGAAGCTGGATGCCCTTCACCTGAAAACATCTGGCTATTAAGGAACCATTATCTGCTCCATTTATTGCAGAGATGGTAGAGAAAAAATATGATAGGATCACATCCTTGTTAGTGCTCTTGCTGTCCAAATTTCATTCAGTTTTTTCCTCGTGCATTAAAACAAAAGGTGTTTTCATGTAATAAGAAATATACCATCAGGAGAAAAAGAGTTGTCAGGGCAGTAGGATATAAATAATTTTAAAGAAAATCTATAAGGAACAAATCCTCTTTCTTTCACTCACATGTAAGTTCAGGCTGTCTGACTTTCTTACACTACACGGAAGTAAAATAACAGGGTTCTCTCACTTGCTACTGACTTGGTTATCGTAGTTAATGTCTTTTTGTTAAGGTTTTCACCCTTCTGCTCAATATTTTCTGTAACTACATGTATAGGTTCAGCCAAATGAGAATTGAGGTATCAGTATATACTTCCAGGGAAGGTTATTTTGCTCCAGAAATGCTTTCCTAACAAACTGATTCACTGTCACTAAGTTCTGTTAGTAATGAAAGGGCCATTTTCTGCTTCATACTAACATGAAGGCCTTAAATGCTCACCCTATGGTTGATTTCTCATCTGTTTATACACCCCCACTAGCTTGCTGTGGGCTTCTCACAGAGAGGAAGGCTCTAACCCCATGCATGGGACCGCAAGAATATTTCAGACTATAGTTATAATTGTCCAGAGGAATACAATTATCATGATCAAATAGCCAATATTATTAATTACAGTAATTTTGTACAATCAAGATCAATCCAGACTTTGCTACCAAGCTGTTACTACATTGCTAAAGCCTGAATGTGCAAGAGCTCTTGTACATGAGTAGTTCCAATTATTCTTTTTCCAGTGGGGTGAAGTTGGGTTCCTGCAACAGACAAGCAGGGGGAGAAGCGCACTTGAATTCCAGCTGATATGTCAGTGTGAGTCTCATAGCTGTATCACTTGCTTGGATAAACCACAGTGAGTATATTACCTGTGTTCAGTGAGTCTGAAATAAAGTTGAGCTTCTCATCATATGTGCCTATAGACTCTTGAAGTTTCACTCTTGAATTGTAATTGCTTTTATAAAACATAAAATGCAGTTTCTTTCTTGAATTGTAACTGCTTTTATGAAACAGAAAATGAAACAGAAAATTAATCTTTGTAGTTTTGCAAATGGAAGACAAGTCTGAAACAAAACCACACTCCCACTCCACATACAGAGCACTGAAGAATTAATTCTCGGTAGAAATACTTCAAAAGATGTACATAAAACCTTGAAAAACTTAAATCACTAGGGTTTTTTTATATTTATCATTGATATTTCAGTTTTTGCAATTATTTCTATTTTCATTCTTTTTTCTACCCTTAACATTCATTAGTTTTTCAGTTGATTCCTGTATTCTCCTCAGGTTTTCCTTGCATGCTATTCTAAACCGTGAATAATTACCAGATATTTTTGATTTGTGAAAATACAGTCTCTCAAAGCTAGATGTTGTGGATTCCTGCAACCTTTTTGCCTGTTCTTCTATGAAACACACATACTTTATTCTCTAGTAGGTTAAAAGTGTACAAGTTTATTTCTTTTACTTAAGCTTCAAAAAACAAGTTGGCTATCTGGGTGGAGCAGTGATCAACAGCAAAATGGGAACTAGCCGGGACTTCATGTTGACTCCCTTTGAATGTTGCACTTAGAAACACTTCCTGTAGTGTTTCACTTTCTCACTTCAAGTGATGCTAATAATCAGAGGCCAAAATGCATATTACTTTTACTATTAAAAAGGGTTTACCAGCTTCCACTTAAGGGAAGACTTACAAAATTTATCTTAAAATTCCTGCTGCTAAATGCTAGGCACTTTATAAAGGCTGGAATTCATGCAGAGAACTTCCTTGCACAGACAGCTGCCAAGTCCAGTTGCAATGATGCAGCATGCTTACTCTTCCCAAAGGAAAAGAGAACCTGCAGTGCTTTATTACTTAAAACATCACGACCTCTAAGTCGTTAACAGTGTACAGCTTTCCATGCATAGCGTTGCTAACTCTGTAGTAGCGTGTATATATATATATATTATATATATATAATTTTTTATTTGTTTGAGTTATAGATCATCATCTTGCTCTGATTTGGTGTTCATTCAAATGGGACAATGGATCCAAACTGATAATTTAACTGTTTGGGTTGTATTTAACATTACGTTAGGTTCTTCAGTAGCGTTGATTGTGTTCCCAGAGCTGTAGACAAATTTTGAATTGCTTAATGTTAAAATAATTAAAAACATCAGACAGAACAGTTAACATGTTTAAAAAGAGATGTTTTCCTATTGTGGGGATCTAATCAGTAAGTTGTATACCCATGTACCCCTTGTGAAATCCATAGGAAAACAATTATTCTAAATCCTGTCTTTAAGTCTGTAAATGAACATCAGTGTGAGCTGAAAGATGCTTGCCAGGCAATGAAAAACAAGGTGTGGAGCTGGTGCTTTTTTCCTGAAATTATACTTTAGTTTACTTCTTTTAGGTCAGTGTTCCCATAAATTGAAATTGCACATTTACTTACGTCTAACTTACTAGCCATTTAATACTGTCTGATCTTTTCAGGGAAGGCATGAGATGTTTTCTCTCAGTTTTGTACTGACAAAGGCAACAGGAATTTAGTTCTGTTGGCCATCTACAAATTTACTACACTATATTTTAGAGCACCAATTTCTTTTAATACATTTTCAGACTATTCCAAATTATCATTTCAATTTATGTTTCTTAAGATAACACTGCCCCTGTTGCTATGATGGTTTCACATCTGGTAGTTGATAAGATGTTATACATTCCTGTGACAAATGGAAAAGTCAAAAAGAAGTTATTTAAAATGTATTTGTTATCGTTAAGTACCGGTGATTCTTCCCACTGTACATCTAGCTAGTAAATATTTAATCTGATAGTATCCTCCCAAAAAACATGCTTAGGAAACTTATTTGATTAAATATAGTACTTCTTTAAATATGTTTATGATAGTCCTTTAGCACAGGAAGTCAATAAAACCTTACTGTAAACACTCAACTGAAGGTAAAAAAAATATATCCAGAGTCAAAGTATTGTCATAAATTTTTACTTATAAGCATTTTGTGTTTCAGAAACAGTTGCTGAAGTAAGCAATGGCTTAAGTGATTTGGATTGTTTCTTTGACCTTGTTATTAGTTATTTCACTTTCTGAAATTACTATTATCATTTGTTCTTAGCTGTGTTTTAATTACATTACCATGTTAAATAAAAACATTACTTTATCATACCCACAGTGCAATCTGACATGTTTGGAGCCAGGAATTTGGTGGGTAGAATGTTTTTGGTGACAGTTCACATTTGGCACACTGACAAATTCTTGGAGAATCTGGCTGCACAAAACCAGTGTCTTCCAAGTTTTTCAGCAAGCGTCTAAGGGAGCAAGACTGGAACAATGTTATGTACTGCAGCATTTATTGCAAAACAGGAAGAAATTTTTTTTTTCTTAAGAAAGAAAAATTTGGGAGGATTGAAAAGTTTATTATTCTCCTGATGGACTTTTCCAGTCCACTAAGGATTTGGTCCTACTGCTGTTGAAATAGAGAGCAAAATCCTCAATTATTTTTGTGCAATCAAACCCAAAAGCAAATGAAGTTCTCTGAAGCTGCCAAAACCACAATATGAATGTAGCAAATATAAGCTATGATCAATTTGATGTGGATTTTTTTTTGGGGGGGTAGTAGCCTTGCACAAGTTTTTTTTATAT
Source organism: Falco biarmicus (assembly GCF_023638135.1). NCBI lineage: Eukaryota > Metazoa > Chordata > Aves > Falconiformes > Falconidae > Falco > Falco biarmicus. The sequence continues at coordinate 48,249,617 of NC_079311.1, read as the reverse complement.
CTTTAAGACAAACCAGACTCAAAAGCAAAATCCAACGTATAGCAGTATTACAAAATTTGTTACAGCTGAAAGTCTTGAATACCGAAGTAAGGGCTCTGATTTATAGATGCATTTTCTTCCATTCTGCAGTCCTCTTCTGTGAGAGATATTAGTCATCAAACAAGTCTCTGAAGGCTAAATTTACAAGATTGTAACTTAAGCACTCAGTAAATTTCCATTTGATACAGTTTCAGAACAATGTTGGACTGAAATTGTTATTATTTGATGTTTAGAACTGAAGGTATTACCTGCTGGCTTTACACAGTCAGAAGTAGAACTTTGTATTTATTCAGGCAAAAAAGACATGTTAAAGAGAGAGTCAAAGCACTGTGTACCAGTATGCCTCTGCCTTAATGATGTCACGCTGGAGAATGTAAGTATTGTAATGAATTGATTATTTAAGCTGAAAAAAGGGCTAGGAGTTTGTCATAAAGCATATTTACAGGAAGAATCAGAATAAGTGCAACATGCATCCGTTCATATAGTAATCAAAAGCTATTATTCATTTAGGAATGAGTTTGAACTACTGAGCTAGAAAGAAATTACATCCCATTACTAAATTGATGACCCCATTAATTCCCAAGATTTCTGATGACTGGAATTAAAAAGGAAAGAGGTCACAAGAATTCCACATGATAAGGGATCTGTGTATGTTGAGGACAGACTCTTATTACAGTTAGGTTAAGGAAAGACCGTATATACAAACAGGAAGTACTATGTACATATGGATTTAGCAGTGAGCAAGCATGCAAACAGTGAATAGTCTTTAGTTTGGGGCAAAATTCTCTTTAATTAAATCTTAGCTATTAAGTCAGGCTGCACAACAGAAGCAGCAGAGTAATGCTTGCAACTGTTCTTTCCAAACAATCTTACATCAATACTCAAGTTTTCAAGAAGCAGCCTTCATGTGAGCACTCACAGTATACAAATGTCATGTGAGTGTAGTTAGGAAGGTCAGAAACAACATCATCCCCATATTGTCTCCATCAGAATGCAGAAGTGACAGAGCACACATGGCAAGCGGGAAACATGTCAAGAACTTACTAGGTGCAGCAGCTGTTCTTGCAGAGCTTCAGTTTCTCTTCAGACTAAATGCACTGTCACTTTTTAAAGAAAATTCTAAAGAAAAAATCAGCACCTCTGCAGTGTAGATGCATGCAGTTTCACAACCACCAAAAAAGACTCTTAGTTAAACCTCCTCAACAATCTTATCCCTAACAAGCTTACTTTTGCCAAGTCTCATCTGCACAATGTATCTGAATAATCTTTTGGGAAGAAAGATGGGCCATATGCTCCCTTCTTTAAGTGTCTAACTTAAGGCAGCCATTCAAGTCTTCTGACCCTTCAAAGTGCCTCAAGAAGTGAGTTCAGGCCACCCTTCTATTCCATAAGAAGACCAGTTCTCTGTCTCATGCTCCCATCATCTGTCTGCTAGTTATACGTGAAAGATTCAAGGAAACCTGGCCTTAGGACTGTAAGACAAATCTTTTGACAAGGAACTCCCTTAGGCATTTTTCAAAATGTGTACGTGTTTTATCTTGCTGCTTTATCTTATAGAAAGAAAGTGAAGAGTTTTTCATGAGTTGCTTTTTAAAACAGAATGAAAATAGCCATTTGTCTGTGTGTCAGTTTTATCCTATTGCATTATTAACTCACATTTTATAGTACTGGCCATAAATATTAGAGAGAACTATGCTATAAACAAAAGGGAAGTTGACAGGAGAGGTTAGGCAAATAAATAAGAGAAAAAATAGTCTTAGGGAAAATGAAAATGGAAGTAGAAGAAGAGACTGGGAGACAGAAAGAAAAAGAAGTTTAGGTACCTTGATAGAGAAAAATGAAAGCAGAAGAAGTGTATCTTTGTCCTTACTATCCATGGCACAGTGTATCCATCCCACAACTCCTCAACTGCTGAGAGGCCGGGGTGATAACAGCCTACTGTTTCATACCTCCACCACTTGACAGGTAATATTAATAAGTTCAAATTAATATGACAAAGGAAAAAAAGATATTTCTGAATGCCTAGGCCTCACACTGACAAATATAGTAGCTAGATAGATGCAAATAAATTAAGAAAATTGAAAAGGAACTAGAAAAGCTGGAATGATTGCTGCCAGTAATCTGATTAAAGGCTTGAACCCACTCATCTTGTACATGTAAAATTGTACCTTCATTCAGTATGAGACTTCTCTGCATTTAAGAGCCATATATTATATAATTAGCCAGAATCTTAATGGTACTAATGCCATGTCCTCTCTAGCACGGAGTTTCATTCTAGCTGCATTTTGACAGCAAGGGAGCTGTTCCAGGATTCCCCACTCAGACCTTGCAGGGAAAGTGCTGCTCTCTTCAAAAACTGGACAAAGTTCAAATCAAGTTTTAAACCCAATTTCTCTGTTAAACTTTTGAAGGATGTGGGGGGAAATGTTTCTCCATACTTTCATGTCTTTTCCTTTAACATACAATTGGTTTTTATTAGGTGGCAGGTACTCATAATAGCATGCATGTGAAGCCCTACGTCCTGTTATCAGATGCGTAAAACACTATCATTTTACAATATTGCATAGACTCTCCAGGGGATGACATGTATCCCAAGGCAAAACAAAGAATTTTGAGACTGATTGTTTAGAACAGCAAAGGTCAGATTTTCCTGTTTGATATACTCATGACACTCCTAGTGAAGTAAAGGGAAGTTGCATTTTACATCAGAGGACAGAACCTCAAAAAATGTCGTTTTCCCTCTGCTTACCAGTGTAAACAGAATGAACGAATCTCAAACTGATGCCCTCTTAATCAGAGTGATACTTCATTGCTACGCATTGAGATAAACACATAATCTCAGGTTCCTATTTTGGAGAAACATGTGAAATGTGTGGAAACAGGCTAAAATCATAATTATTTTAGTGATACAGCTTATAAAGCACAATATTTTGGTATCCAAGGAAACAACTCTGGGCTGTAACTTGTGTTTAATTTTCTTCTTCATTCCTTCTTGTGGGGTCATAAGCTGCATGCAAGATGCCTATGAAAAAGTACACATTTGAATGAGGTGGCCTTTGCACCCCTCTTTGCACAGGTGCATGGGAGTATGTAGAAGGTGATCTAGCCTATCAGAAGAAACTTACCTGCCCTCCGCAACCAGAAAATATTTATGAAAACAAAAGCAGCTTTGAGATACTCAGAGCTTATATTTTTTCCCTCCCCAGTCCTGGATAAAAAATTGCAAAAGTATCCAATGCCATATTACATTTCCCGCATGCTCAGCAAGTGTCATTGACATAGAGGAAGTTTACTACTTGATACAGAATATAGTGTTCCTCAAGTATTTTGTGTAACACATTTTCCATTACATCTCATGATTGTCAAATATTAATAAGCAGGGTACTGAATATTATAAAGGAGAGCAGAAGCTTTGCTGGCAGAGTGAATCTTTGTAGACATGAGAGCATCATTTTCCTAACACAGAAAGTAAATGTAGCTGGAAAAAGAGCAGAGGAAAGAACCCACTTTTACTCTCAGTTATAATATGCACAATCCAGTGTCCTCTAGAAAAGCAACAGATGATTATCCCAGTCATCAGGTGCAACTTATCAGCAGAGGCTGTGCTACTGGTAGAGTGACATAATTTTAGATAATTTGAAAGTATTAATCTGTTTGGAGACAACAGTTCTGGAACAGGGCTTGTGTAGTGTGGTTACCTGAACACAGAGGGGCTGCTCATAAGGTCATCAAGCTAAACTCTAAGTGGTAAGATGTGAACTTCTGTGTTTATAAACATGCTCTTTAAAAGTCTAGTTCAAAGTCAAAATGACCCTGAAACAACAGCTGGGTTATGAAGGTGGTGATTCCGTGGTTTTATCTAATGCAGAGTCCCCTGGACAGTGAGACCATTAGATGGGTGACGGCAAGTGCCATGGCCCTGCACAAATGTCCCCAGGTGCCTCTGGCTGCCTCCTTCTCTATCCTACCTCCTGTCTTTATAGGAGATAGCAAACTTCGAGCTGCCTCAGCACTGCTCTTGTGGGTACCCCTCCCTTTAGCTCACTGAAACCACCTTTGTGTTATTGGGAGTGAATCTTTTAGTCATGTTGATGGTGCAGCTGTTTATGAGAGAGAAGGATGAATATTTTCATTTTGTAGTGCTTGAGTGCCTTAGTTGAGATTTTTTTCTTCCCCCACTCCTTATTTCTAAGTATGTAAGAATAAGATTTGTACAATAAATTATAGGAATAAAATGCACAGGAAATTCTGCATGGTGTGCACTGAATCTCCACAAGCACTTGAACAGCAGGTGTTCCCCTGGGATGCATAGCCTATGCAAAATCCCCACAGCACTTTTGTCCTATGTGGCATTGTACAAAAAGGTAGGAGAGAACTGTGCAAGGAGAAATGAGGTGTGGAAGAAATTAGAATGCCACACATTGTGCATACTCAGAAGATTGCTCTTGCTGGGATCAAGAAAGCTGACAGGGAAGCTTGTGAAGCTGTGACTGCATGTACCCAGTATTTCTAAGACAGCCCCTACCTGGCGTGAAGCACAGGCAGTAGCCTGGGCTAGACGCAGCAAGAAGGGCTGGTCAACAGCCCAAAACCCAGTTCTAGTGGGCAGCACTCTGGCAAGGCTTAAAAAGGGCAGATCAGCATGGTGCTGAGCCCAGGCTGTTACTGCTTCTGAAGGCATGAGGCTTTCATAGTTAAAGATAAGCAGAAAAAGGTTATGTCTGCAGGTAGCACAAGGGGCATAAGCTTGTACCTTTGCCAGGCAAACTGTGATTAATACAGTAGGGGATGTATACAGTTGTAGCAAAGTGTGGTTCTCAAGTAGTACCACTATACTATCACGTACACTGACTGTATGGTCACCAAGAGTCTCAGTGGTGTGATGGAAATTGATAGGAACATGTCAGGATTTATCAAAAGATAACCCAGTTGGCTTGCGATCTGTAAGACAGTTATAACCATTCCAGTTTACAACCCATTCCAAGAACATGATGCACAGCTACCCCTTTCCTTTGCAGAGAAAACATCCTGTTGTCTGAAGTAGTTGTCATCCAAAGGTTAAGGACCTTGCTGGGAATCATCAAGTGCTATTCTTAGGTTTATACAACAGTAAGTGACTGTTACAGCTTCCTTAGTTCCTGTCAACAGAGGGGTGTCTTGCTGCCGGAAGGTGTTTTGCAATTACATTGAATTATCTACAGTGTCACTCCGCAATCGAGGATTTAATGTAGTTGCAACACAGTGAAATTTTTCACCTTATCTAATGGGAAATCTGATTAGATGACAGGAGTAATACCTCTGATCTGTCCTGTAAACAGCTATGTTCTTTACCCACTTCCACGCATGGAATATATGCTTTAGGTATGTTCTCCAAGAATCTGCTTTACACTTTGGTACAGTATTGATCTATTGTTTAAAATGTTCTATTTAATCAATTATTTGATTTAAATGTTGGATATTCCCTCTGTTAAGACTCTTTTGCCATTTCAGGTTGGCTGTTACTTTTCCTGTGTGCCATAGGAAACACAGTCAAAGAAGGCATAATGTTTTGTTAGATGATGCCATGATTAAAGCCACAACCAAACCCCTGGAAAATTATACAGGTTTTGGTAACAAATGCTGCTGATGTCCAAAAAATTCCAACAATACAATTAAAATAAAAGGCTTGACATTTTCCCCTGTCATTCCTGAAAATAATCCTGATGTGCAAAAAGCATGCAGGTCTGAGAAGAAACAGCTGAATGCCTATTACTAATGAATTTGTTTCAGAGTTGTATGTTGCATTCCACAGGCTTTACCCTTCTCCGTTAAAACCAGTAGGGTTTTTTTCTTTCATTTCAACAAGCACAGGACTTAGTCCCTTGTGATTTTTTCCCCTGTTTTCTAATTACTAAGCTACCTCTTGTGCAGTTGCACCATTACCCTGCCTAAGTAAGCTGTGGGGATACCTTAAACAGAAACTGCTCAGTAAGAAACTGCCAAATTAATTGCTACTGCTTTCTGTTACAGAAAAGAAAATTAATAATCTCAGATGCTGTCATTACCATCACTGGTGTCATGACTACTGTTCACCACTGTCATTACAGGAGCATGGTTGCTGTGATTTGATGGCTGGAAAGTCGCATTACAAAAAGCACGGTGGAGCAGGCTACTTGGCAGTTTCACAGCATGTTGCCATCTTCTTGCTGACACAGAACAAGACAGTACTAGTAGTGCGATTAGTGTTAACACAGCCATCTCCAATAAAGGAAGCATATTAAGTGGTTAGCAGACCTGCTGCCCAAAGAACTTCCAATTTAAGGCACACAAACAAATAAAGCACAAGCCAGGGAGTCATCTGCTCACAGGTGGGGTACTTCCCAGAACAGATGGGTTTTCAAGACTGTCTCAAGGAGGGAAAGGAAATTGGCATAAGCTTTTTTTCACAGTTTCTTTTTAATTGGCATATACGGTATTCTTATGAACACAGTTAGGGTACAAAATAGGAACTGGATAACTTTTCTTAATCTCTGACAGACCTGTGAATACGGGAAAAAATGAATAAAATAAACAAGCAGATGTATGGTGGCAAGTCGCCAGGTTCCAGTGAATTCTTCTGTGAATATGATTAAACTTCAGCAGTAGCTCTAGCTCCCATGCTTGCCAGTTTATTTCACAGTCTCCGAGCTCACTCTCAAATTCTGGAATCGATAGGAAAACCAAACTATTTCACTGGCTTTAGGACAAACCAAACCAAACCTGTTTGGGTTTCCTGTAGATCTGCTTCCCTAACAGTCACTGACTGAGGTTCAGGGGTTCTTCTAACCACCAGTGGGCCAGAAATGGTTGTTACTTCCCCCTTTCATCCTCCTAGTCAGACAAATAGTGAATCTTTTACAGAATTGTGAGAACAACATAATCTCCTCAGTCATAACGAGAAAATAATTTCTCAGAGAACAGGGGGAGTTTCAGGTCATTCAGAGCCAATGAAGCATTTAGCTGGGCTGGATGGCCAGAGGTATCTGAAGAACACTGAAGATGAGCTGGAGCCTGCCCCCTCCCTGGGGTCTGCAGTGCGGCTGTGCCTGTGACATGGGTAGTTTAGGAGGAATGCCCTTCTTTCTTCAGGCATTGTGACAATTTCAGGAAATAGTCCATCTGCTGCCTGCATGCCCTTCTGCAAAGTCACAGCTTGAGATCTTCGAGCAAAGAGCACAATACATGGTTTAGGAAGTGTGATAATTATTTCTATTACTCTTTTTCTTAGATGTTGCACCAAAAATATCACTAGTGCAAAAGAAGCACAACATATCACTAGTATCTATTAAAATGCCACAAAAAAACCCTCTGTACTTTGTAATTTAAAATACAGCACTTTCCTAATATGTTACTTTTGTAGGTACACTTACTACCTATGGAAAGAAGTGGTTCCCTGGGAAAGTTCCCTGCTCAATATAACATTGGTTTTGTATTTAACCTGTGGCTTATAGTTGGGGAGGGGAGGACCCAAAGAAGGCATAGGAGAAAGGAAACTAATTTTTCTGTTTGGTTCGTGGAGGATTTTGCATTGCCTTTTTCAAAAGGACAGTTGTTCCTCACAAAAATGAACTATTAAAAAAACTGTGAGTGAAGGTCTCAGACATTTTCTCAAAACCTGACACATTTAAGTAATATTCATGTTGCTACTGAGTTTTACAGAAGCGGCAACCAGTGCTGACCAGTTAACCAAAGCATAAAACTCTGTACATGGAGGTGAATATAATTTTTTTTACATTTCCTACTGAGACCTTATCTCATAGCTTATCACACAGACCAAATAAAAATGGAATTTAGTTGACGTCACTTCATGCTAGAGTATTAATGGGGCCAGAAAATATCTGCCTAAGGAAGTTGCTGATCTTAATGACTTCTGTGATATCTTATCTATGGAAGAGTTTTATACTTGCTGACATCACAATCTGAATAAGCAAAACAAGGAAATATATTAGGCTGTAAGTTGCAATTAAAATTTTTCCTCATGAAAGCTGTATGCATAGAGTGATGAAAATGCTTTTTCCTAAACAATCTGTCCATGAAAAGGTGGCCATCCTATTTACGGTTTATCAATTAAATCCCCACCCTGGCTTGGCCCTGTTTTTAACCTATTTATGTGTAAAGTCATCAGCCTTTCTGCTGTAAAATGTTCAAACCATCTTAAGGTTGCCATGAAATTAACGTAAGTGATTTTATTCTGCCATTAACCCTCATTAGCTCAACAGTATTTCTTATTCAGTTTTGTATTCCTGTGTGCAGCTTGCAGTTACAAATCCTGCTTTGTGGAGTGCAACCAAGAGAAGACCTCATATCACCTTTAAAAACCTACACATGATGCCATCTGCTTCATTGCTTCTCTAAGGGAAAGCACTGTGTCTTCATGGCTTAGGCAGTTCAGAACTGGGAAGAAAGGGATACCTTGGTTAAGACACAAATCCATATACATTTGCAGCCTAGTATTATTTACATCTGCATTGATGTGCTAATATTTATCTTTATTTTTAATTTGACTTATTATCATCAGCCATGTCACTGTACTTTATTGTTTCAGTTGAGAAGTACGAACACAGCCTGAGAAAATTCCTTTCTGCCTTCCCAGGCTGGGTGGGAAGCACAATCTCATAAAAGAGCTGAGTCCTATTTCGGTCCTGTAAACACAAATATTTAAGTAGGTCAGGAGCAGTTTCAGATGTATGTATTCTGTTTCACAGAATCAGAGAATCACAGACTGATTGACACTAGAAGAGATCTCTGGAGATCATCTGGTCTAACCCCCATGCCCAAGCAGAGCTATCTCAGCACTATCCAAACTAGCCAGCTAGTTTGGAGAGTGCTGCAACAATTGGTGCCCTGTGTGAGGCTCAAACTCACAACCTTCAGATTATGAGACTGAGTGTAATGAGCGGCAACACAGGGCCACCTAATGACAGTTGCCCAGGGCCATGTCCAGATGGCTTTTGAATACCTCCAAGGATGGAGTCCTCCCTGGGAAACCCATAACAGTGCTCAGTCACCCTGGCAGTGAAAAACTGTTTCTGATGTTCAGAGGGACCTTCCTGTGTTTCAGTTCGTCATTGTCTCTTGGCCTGTCACTGAGCATCACTGGAAAGAGTCAGTGAAATATGCTGAAGCATATGCACCCTCCCTTCAGGTATTTATATGCATTGATAAGAGTCCCCTTCAGCTTCCTCTTCTCCAGGCTGAACAGTTTCAGCTCTTTCAGCCTTCAGTCCTTAGATGTTTCTCCCAGTTGCCATGATCAGTCAAAGATTACTGGGAGTTGGCCTCACAATGACATCTGCCAGCTCCCTCAGCACTCATGGGTACATCCCGTCAGGGCACGTGGGCCTATGTAAGTCCAGTTTGCTTAAGTATTCTCTGACCTCAACCTCTTCCACCTAGGGCACACCTTCCTTATTCTAAACTTTCCCCATGATCTCTGGGGCCTGGGATTCCTGAAGGTCAACCTTGCTCGTAAAGAATAAGGCAAAGAAGACATTCAGTACTACAGCCTTTTCCATGTCCCGCATAACCAGGTCTCCTGTCTCATTGAGTAATGGGCCCACATTTTCCCTAGTCTTGTTTTTGTCACCTGTGTACTTACAGAAGCTCTTCTTGTCTTTGACATCCTGGCCAGATTAAATTCCATTTGGGCTTTAGCTTTCGTAAATTCCTCCCTGGATGTCTGGACAATGTTTCTCTATTTCTCCAAGGTTACCTGTCCTTGCTTCCACCTTCTGTATGCTTCCTTGTTGTGTTTGAGTTTGGCCAGGAGCTCCTTGTTCATCCATGCAGGCCTCCTGCATTTTTGCCTAACTTCCTATTTGTTGGGGATGGACTACTCTTGAGCTTGGAGGAGGTAATCCTTGAATATTAATGAGGTTTTTTGGTCCCTTCTTCCCTCCAGGGCCTCATCCCATGGGACTCTTTGAAGCAGATCTTTGAAGAGGCCAGTCTTCTCTCCTGAAGTCCAGGGTTTTGAACTTGCGTTTTACTCCCCTCACTGCCCTCAGGAGCCTGAACTCTGCCATCTCATGGTCACTGCAGCCAAGACTGTCCTTGACCTTCATATTCCCAACAAGCCCCTTGTTGTTGATGAGTATGAGGTCCAGCAGAGCACCTCTTTTGTTGACTAAACTGATTTCAATTGAGTTGCATTCAAACTGAGCTTTCAGATATTGAAGTTGCAGACATGTTCTGATGATCTTGAATCAAGTTTAATTTCAAAATGTCATGTTAGTAGATGATTGTCATTGTTGAGGTAAATCAGGTCATTGGAAGATGATGAGGAAAACAATGCCTAACATGGGAGAACTCACAGTGGTACTGCTTGTCACAGGCAAAGGCAGTCATTCCCCAGCTAACTATACACATCTTTTTCCGGCAGAAGCCTAGTTCCTAGGACCTACTTGGCTTACAGGCATCTTTCCAAAAAACCCACTAGTCTGATGACTCTGACAAAAGTTAGTAGTAAAATGGCAAATAAAGGTAGTAAAAAGAGGAAAAAAGTGTAATTTGTCTAACACAGGAGTGTGTTGTGACGGCAGAATGCAAGAACTATGTATATGAATTCAAGTTGGATGTGCTTTTAAAATTTGCTACCAAAATTATTAGCTCAGCACGTCTGAGTCTCTTTCAGTGGGTTTAGCTCTGCTTCCTCAAGAGAGTTCACCAGTGACCAGGAAGCCTTCATTACATACACCACTATTGACCTGGTGACAAAAGTGTCATATTTTACACTTAAGCTTGCCAGGCATTAACTACCCCTAGCCGTGTAGATGTGAAGCGAGTAAGTAGGTGAACAGCTCTTTACTTCAGTGAAAGCAAACTCTGCCTGATGCCCAAATCATATCTATCAAGATACACAGTTGAGGGCTTTTTCCCATGAGGCCTCTAAAAGGCTGTTTCTACAGGGGAAAAAGTTAAAAGTTTAAGTGTGAAGTTTGCATAATCAGCATAAGGAGTTTGTACTACTTGCTTTTGCAGTGTTTATTGATTTTAAAATAAATTCCCTGCTGAGGCAAGAAACACATTTACACAGATATTTCCAGAAAAGACCACCTCCCCCCCATCCCCAATGTTACATTCCTTCATAATTGCATATCTGTCAGAACTGGCCTGTTACAAACAACCCAAAGGATTCTGTTCCTTGAACTCAGAAGAAAATGTATTTTGTACTGGCAACAAAAGTATTTTATAAATTTTTTGGTCTAAATAAAAAACCCAGCTGACTGTTAACTGAATACAGGGATTGAGAAATGCTAATATTGCATTTGTAAATCAGAATAGATTAAAAGAAACTCTGAATGTTCTATAAGTCCTAGGTATGGCTCAGCAAAGGAAAACTCCAGATCAGCTAATTTAAATGACAACTTGCCTATTCTTATTAAGATAAATGTGAGGTATAAATAAATTTAAAAAAAAATTCCAATATCACTTTATTTGCCAAATGCTGCATTATCTGAGGTAAAAGATGTTTTCAAGGTGATATGTGAAGGATAGAATTTTATGGACTAGACATATTACGATTGATTTTTTTGTACAAATATAAAAAATGCCGTTGTTTGGCAGTGCTAATAAAAACCGAGGGCCACAGAAAGTAGTGTATTGGATTAGATCAGTGTTTCAACTCCGATGAAGAAATGCTTCAGATATCTCAAAGGGGCATAACGGAACGGATATTTTTGGAACAGCCTATTATAAATCATCCTTATTCAGCAATCTGATTGTGCCTCCAAATCATGAGGGTTCTTATGTTATATTTTTTATGTTAACTAATTTGCAACTGTGAATGATCACGTTACTCCTATAAATGCATAAAGCCCACCAAATCTATGGCATTTGCTAGACAATCATTCCGTTCAAATCACCAAGTGTACAAGACAAAGTAAATACATTACCTGGCAGAAGTACCTAAGCCACTTGTTTTATTTCAGTTATATGTCTGATTTGTCTTTTGCCAGAATAAATACCCTCTGTATGATGATTTGTAAGGAACAACTTAGGATGTCTCCTATTCCTGGACATAATGACAGTAGTTCCACGTAAGAGCGCATTACTGCTGTCAGTGAGAAGTAGTGGTATGGTGGTATTCCTGCTGTGCTCTGTATGCAGCTGGCTGTGCCTGTTACACCATGACTGACTTTAACATGTAAGCACGGAGTAATGTCCAGCACACCACAGGTCAATGGCATATTAAAATCCATACTTTGAGAGAGAACGTGGTAATATTTTCAGGTAACTTAACTTAGCCGATTTGTTGTTTTCAAAGTAAAATAGGAGTTTTTGCATGAAGAGGAGAAAAACCTGGGTTCCTCCTGTTTCCTCTGTGTTGAACTGGTGTGTGGGTGGCTTTGCTGCTCCCCGCCTCCCGAGCCTGCTGTGGCAGAGGCAGGGGGTCTGGGGGCCCATTCCTCTGTTTCTGGCACCTGAGCTCTGCGGAGATACCTGCAGGCAGCAGAAAGTTAAATGTACTGACTTCAAAATTAGCCTTCAGAGGAGTACCCTTGTTAAGACTGGAAATCCGTAAGAACATGTGTTTTGGGTAAAGACTTTCTTCCTCCTCAGGGAGGAATGATCTCAAAGGGCCCTGTGATCCCTTTTACCTTGAAGAGCGGGCATCGGGCTGGCAGAGGAAATGAACCCTGGAAACGCAAGGGTTACAGATTTATGAGCAAGCAACAAGGAGGAACTCGCACCCTCACAACTGGCACGGCCAGCACAGGCCAGCTTACCGATTCCAGCTCCGAACTGGGCAGCCGCGGGCGGCACGAGGCGAGGATGCAGGGCAAGGCCCGAGCTGCGGCCCTTGCTGTAGCGGTGGGCACTGCCCCTGCTGCGGGACCCTGCTGCGGGACCCGTGCTGCGGGACCCCCTGCTCAGGCACCCCCTGCTCCAGCACCCCCTGCTCCAGCACCCCCTGCTTCCGCACCCCCCCGCCACCCTGCCACCCCCACCCCCCGTCCCCTGCTCCGGTGTCCCGCTCTGGGCACACAGCCCCGCCGCTTAGGCACCTCCTCAGCGTCCTCAGCCTCCTGCTCGGTATGTACCATGGCCCTCGGTGAAGGCACTTGCTGATTTTTTGCTTCGAGTCCCTCTCCTGTGACCAGCTGTCTACCATGATCAGCAGTTGCCTGGTGCTTGGTGTATTTTTACCGCTGCAATGCTGACTGCTCTCCCACCCCCCGCGTTGCTGGTGAGTAGGGGAGCGAGAGTCTGGAGACAGGAAACTCCAGAGAAAAGAAGTACCTCCGTGCGGTGTGGTGCTGTGCATGGATGGCCCTTCTCTGCGTTCTTGGCTGTGTCCTCGCTGTCCTAGCTGTTTTGCATGGGAAGAGAGCAGGGAGTGAGAAGGAGGAGGGTAGCCTTGTATCTTTCATTTCAATACATTCTGCTTCAGAAATATCGGTGATGTTTTCGGCAGAAAAATAACTTCTTCTGTCATCACAATTTACCAGTTTATCCACTCTTTGCCCTCACACATTTTTAGCACAAATTCTCGTGAGTTTTGAGGTGAGGAGACTGTGCTTGCAATACTTCCTCATACTGCTCTTACATTGCAAAAGCAGGAAATGTCACATGTGTACAAAGGGTGTAAGAATACAAACGCAGTTCTCTAATCACTCTTGGACTTGTGAGAACAATGGCATTTCTCAGGATTCTGTTGCATATACACAATGCTTTTCTCTCTCTGCTAAATACTTATGACAAGAAAGAGAATGAACTGTTTGTCAGCTGAGTATATTTTCCTCCAGCTACGATCTGCAAAAGATAAGTGTTTGTATAGTCAATTATTCCATGTCAGAGCAGACCTCTAGCTGATGCCACTAGAAACATGTTCCTGCCCACACTTGTTAAGAGAAACAGCAACTCCCTGGTGCAGAATGAAGCCCCAGGTTACAGTTTTCCAGTGTGGGGTGTCTCTGTAGTCCAGACGATGTCAGTTGTTTAAGCACCATGTTAGCTAGAGGATGTCTAATTCTCCATCATGACCATTATATCTAAGCATGGAAACACCACTAATTCTTTGTCCTTTTCTGTGTAGTTTTCAAGTCTGACAAATTGCCTGCGTGCGCTGATCACCCTTGTTTTGTCATACAAGATTCTTCCTTTCTTAATCCAAGTGCTTTTCCAATATTTTCTTTCTTTCTTTCTTTCTTTCTTTCTTTTCCTTTCTTTCTTTCTTTTCTTTCTTTCTTTCTTTCTCTCTTTCTTTCTTTCTTTCTTTCTTTCTTTCTTTCTTTCTTTCTTTTTCTTTCTTTCTTTCTTTTCTTTCTCTTTCTTTCTTTCTTTCTTTTTCTGTCATGTCCCATGTCCATGTTCCTTCCACCCCCCACCCCCCCACCCTCCCACAAGACATTTAAGGCAGTAAAGGCTCATCTCTGATTTAAACTGCTGATTTAAATAGAATGTGGTGGGCTTTTGTCTTGATTGTTTTTTCTAACAACACAGACCTGACATACAGGAGCATGCAATGTGCTTATAAACATTTTCCAATGTGTCATATTTGTCTCCCTTGAAGGAAAGTATTGAGCATTGAACTCCTGGGAATGTCTTCCTTTGCTCTGGGATGCAGTGCCTTCAAGATTTTTCTCTTTTCCTTTCCATTGTCAAACAACCCACAGCTCTCAAATTATTTGTAGGCGCCTTTCTACTGGGACTATACAATTGGGTTGCAAATGACTAAGTTCTTACTTTTTTTTAATGTGGTATAGCTCTTCATCGCTCCTGACAGCTTGGATTTTCAGGTAGGACCAGGTCATGCCTCTGCCCTTTGGTTACCCTTCACTGCTGTTGGGTGCAGGTAGCACCCCATGGGACAGCTTGGCCAGAACAGTTCTGGCCCCCTGCAAATTTGGGCATGTGCCACAGTAATTCCCCTGTCCTTTTACACAGGTTAACTAAGAAAGGATTCAGACCTTTCCCTGCTTCAGCTTCTACATTTTTCTCAAGGCTTTTGTCATAAAAATCTCCAGTCTTTCTAAAGGGGAGTAGATAAATGTCTCCCATGATTTTGAGCAATAATGTAACCCCTACACAGGACAAAGATACTCTGCCTTCTCCACAGCTTCCCAATCTCTGACTCACCATTTTATCACTTCACCCTGTATACAAGTGGCTCCTCTTTTTCCTTATGAACTAATTTCTAAACTCTCCTATTTCCCATCTGCTGTATTCTTGGTTACAGAAAACCACAAGAGAAGCACCACAACACTGCGCTCCTTGCTCTTTGGGGCTGCACAGGCAATGTCTCGGCAGTGTGGGTGCACAGTGGCCCCAGTGAACTGGCCAGCCTCCAGGCCGAGAGGGATTCAGGAAAGCTTCTGCTACACAAACCCATTTAGCTGAGGGGATCAGGTTTTCAGCTTGGTTTTAAGCAAGTCCCTTTGAGGCCTTGTTGTGACCATCCTGGACTGCCTTTTATAGGTGGTTTTTCATTACTCTTCTGACCTCCTAAAAGGGTCTGGGATTTTTTTTTCTTCAGAGATGTACCTTTGCACAGGATAGTCTATATTTCAGTATTTTCTCATGAAGAGTTACACTGCTTATGCAGAGGACATGCTTCAGAAGACCATTTTAAGTACTTCTACCAATAATTACTTCTATACTTCAGATTATAAAAGATCAACTCTTGTATGGGAAGGTCTGGTCATCAGACCTTGTTCCAGACCCTTTCTTAGTTGCAGAACCTGTAATATATAATGAAAGAGGAAACAACTGTGCAGAATAACAGTAAGATGATCCACTTAGTTATGTCCTTTCCAGACTAACAGGCATGTAATGTTCCTGGTTTTCATTTTATCATTAAATGTATCACAGGGTCTTTCATCTGGCAGTGTTATATTGAATTCATCTGGTTTTGCTAAAGGCTGGCAGTTATTTCCATGGCATAGGTGGTTTATATCCTTCAAGCCAAGTTTCATGGGTCTCTACTCCATCACATGTATGACAAGACCCCTCACCAAGTGTGGCTCTACTGAGTTCATCACTGGGATCCCTGGAAGTGCACTGGGAGCTGTGACGGCTGAGCCATGCTGGGAGGCCATGGAGGCATGAAGTGGTTAAAAAATACAAAAAGAGGCTTTTCTTCTTTTCTCTCATGCACAAATCAAAGCCTGCTATGAACACCAGTTTTCAATCAGGTTGATGACTTTGGGAAATATATGCGCAATTTCATGAACTAACATGTTTTTGAGCTCTTGGTCATGAGCTGCGCTGTGCTGAGTAGCACTAACAGGACTGTAGCACAAACGTCCTGATGAGATTTTCAGCATGAGTAAAGTCCTGAGGACACAGAACACCTGAGAAGCTTCCCAGCAATTTGCTGATGGGTTTGTTGCCCCAAAAGATTTTTTTCAGTTTTTTTAATGCACTGAACTCCATTACTTGAAAAAAAACCTTGATTTTACCTTTTTAGATTAGGTTACGTAACTCTAGCCCTAGGAAAGTAATCAGACTTCTAGGAAGTGCTAAAGAAGCACACCTCTCTTTCTCTGAAAAGGCACATTCGTTTTCATTTCTGCTCTACTACACATCAACCAAAGTAATGGAAGATTTTTGTCATTATCAGTAGACCTCAGACCAGGGCTATTGCCTTTGATGATAGAACTGTTTTTCTGATCTTAAGCCTGAAACAACAAAGAGTTTCTGTGTATTTATGGTTTTATCTTGTTATCTAATAGTAACAAACTCTTAATCTTTTTCTTTCCAGACCCTTCCTTGCTGACAGTAACGACTTAGGTCTTTTACAAGTTGGAAAACATAGGCTTTTAAAATAGATTGGTAAACCAAGATATCACTCTGACTTTCAAATATTTGAGTGCATTGGGAAGAACATGCATTCAAAATAATACTCAGGGTAGCATTTAAAGGAATTAGAACTTTATTTGGAGTATAAATGTGAGTCTATTTTTAAACAGTGTAAAAGCATTGGTGTGGGCAGGATGCCTAAGGACAGAAACAAAGAGAAATCATGGAGATACCACCTTTTATAAGACTAGAGCAAAATACAAACTGAGAAAATTACTCAGGGTTTAAGCAGGTAGCTACAAACTGGTCATCTCTTAAAGAAAATGCACCTGATATGTATGAAGTGGAGGGACTCTTAATTTGAAGTAAAGCAGAAATGAAAAGGAATTTTCCTTTTCAGAGAAAGGGAAGGAATGTTTCCTAGCTTGTTTAATTACTAGTGTAGATGAAGACAGATCTTGAAGTTACTTTTTCCGGTTGGTTTGTGGTTAGAAGAAAGTTCCACGTCTGCCCTAAGTATCTAACTCTTCGCTTGAGTTGTGCTTCTCTTGAACCAGTACCTCATTAAAAAAGCACTGGACCAAGTCAGGGGGCAGCAGCTTGTGTCATAGAGCTGGCTAATGACAATAAATTCACAAGTGTGCAGCTGGAGCTTTCACAGGCTTTAAGGACAGGACTGAACACCTCTCAGACAACTGGGCTACAAGATATTGTGCAACTCTGGGAAGGAGGAACAGAAAGGGCCAGGGGGTAGGACAAAACCTTTAACTTTGAGCTCAGTAATGAAGGAATTGCTTTGCAAAACTGCTTGTTTGCCTGTGTAGTCATTGTGGGACACAGCACTTAATGGGGACAGAGGTTCAGCTATTACAGCCATCCCAGTTGTCCTGGAGCTGGTGACTGCACTGTGGAGAGCTCCTGGGAAACAGAAACACTAAACACCGGTGTCCAGAGTGACAGGCTTTCTTTTCCCAATGTACATTTAGATTGGATCACTTCCTTTGTATAATAAGGTGCAGAGTGATTTTTACTGTCTGTTTCTCTCTGAGCACAAGGAGAGATTGAAACTTATATTTTACATGGCAGTGAGGATGTGTGATACATGCCCCAGCCTGTGTGCCACATGGGACTGTGCCAATGGTAAATCTTACTTTCTCTGTCCTCTGTGACACTATACTGCAAGCAGGGAAGGTTTTCCCATTTTCTGAGCGAATTAATTTTCTTACCACAACATGTGCTTTCCATATTTCACAGGTTCAACAAACTTTGCAAAAGTCTGCAAAGAGTAAGGACACAAGAAAAGGCGGATACAAGAGGTCAAATTCTTCTTTGCACTGCAGCCGCTCCATGCTCATTGGCAGGAGCTTCAAAAGATAGCTTACACTAATCTTAAGGCAGTTTTAAGCTACCAGATTGATGTAAATGCTAATCAGTGACTTAATTGTGTAGGCACTGTACAAACAGAAAAGCCCTGCATTGAGCTTCTGCCCATTGAAAGACAATGTGCCAGAACATAATCTCCTGCAGAGGCTAGCCTGTCTTCTTACCTAGAGAGAGGCATAACTTGCAGCACAACATTAACATACAGATGTGCGCATGCTGCTATAGCAGAAGGATTTCCATTTGGGTGTGTATCACTGCAGTCTGCACTAGATGGCCTGTTCTACAGCAAAGGAAGGTGCAGCACTGGGAAACAACGTAAAAGTGTGACGATCCATGAAGAAAAACATGCCAGATATATGCTAAGCACTTTTATGGGAGACACATGCAAAACAAGGTCCCTTCAAATCATTGGATGAAGCTACCATATGCCAAGCAGAAATATTGCTGGCAGTGCTTTCTGAAGGAAAGAGCAGCATGATGAGAAGGCCTGTGCATTCCCCTGATGACAACAGGGAGATATGTCCTCAGCACATGAACTGAAGGCAAAAGTTTTATCACTGACAATCCAGTGTGGAGACAAGAGGCCAGAGGTAGTGAATAGTGAATGCTGTACCACTTATCTAAATGATGACACACGTATGTTTAGTTAAAAGTCGGGAAACGTCCAAGGACCCTTATTGCTAACATGACAGATGTACTAATTGCTAAGTCCTTGAATTTGTCATCTTTAAAAAGGCTATCTGGTCCTAAGTTCCTGTTGTTTATACAATGCGGCAAAGACAAGGACTTAAATCGTGGTCACTAGTTTAGCGAAACATGTAAATAAGTTCCCGGAATTGTAATGAATATGTAAACAATTTCCCGGAAAGTTAATGAATAGGTATGAGTTGCTTGTATAGCGGGGACTGAAAAGTCCCCTCGGTGTGCATGACTTTGGTGGAGCGATCCCCCATGCACCATGCGCTGCCGAATAAAGATAACGTCTGCTCACTCGAATATTGGTGACTGTTTCTTTAAACCACTTTGGCACCCCAGATGGGACCTCCTCTGCTCGGCTGCAGGACCCATTGAGGGCAGGGACTCCCTAGGGTGCCCGCGGGGATTTTTCCTGGAGGGGCTCCTTCTCTCATCTGGATCACTGCAGGAGCAGAAAAGGACTCCATCTTACGGAGTGAAGGTATTACCTTTATTCAAATATTATATTCTGGTATGTTTTGAACAGTACTGTTTTGGATTCTGTTCTGGGACCGGTCCATCTGTAAAGCTGTCTGTAAGGCGTAAGATCATTGTATGCTTATGCAGGATGGCATATGCTGGGTAGCTAGCATCCCAGGTATACATCTGATTCTGTTATGGTACTCGTTCTGATATTAAGGTAATATTAGAATTCTGATTCTGTTTTGGTCGGGAGACTAAAAAAAAAAAAGTTTGATAATTTGAAGTCAATCTGTGTATACAGGATTAATAATTTTAGGGTTACTAATAATAATGGTTATACTCATTTTAGGCTGGAAATGTGAGAACCTTTCTGTATTAGGTATACTATGAATGTTGATATGTGGTTATTGTCTTGAACATCCGAGGGGTGAGTGTAAACCTCTATATGTTTTAAAGTGCATATACTGTAAAGAATTATTGAGTATATGGTGGGGGTTGCTGCTTAGGGACAAAATTCTTCTCTGAGCAGTTGCTCTGTGCTGTTTTGGCATCAATATGGCAAGCCAGCCAGAAAAACTCTCCACCAGCGCTGGAATCCAGGGGCCTGGGGACCCTCAGGGCCCCCGACTGCATCTTCTGTCGGCAAGACTCCCCTACCCCTCGGCTTCTCACACAGGTGGACAAGGACTTCTGCACAAAATAAAAGGTATTTATATTTATTCTTTGTTTTGAATATTTGATTGTCTTAAGATCTGGGAAGCTAAAAACTTCCTTTAGGTTGTCTTAAGTTTTGGGGAATTCCTAGAATGTAACAACTGAAATAGCACTCTGCGTCTTGTTTGTTCTATGTGTTGTCTTGTTACATGTTCAAAATTGGAGTTGAAAAAAAATAATATTCTGGTAATTCTAGGCAAATAGCTGAAAACTTAACACTCTGCTTAAGGCCAGAAAAAGAAAAAATCTGGTTTTTGGCAATTGTTCATTGAAATACATACTTTGTGTGGTAACGTGAACTGTCAGTGTTCCTAGAGTTGTATGTAAATACACGGTACCTTATCAATTTATGAAGTGTTGGAATGCATAATTAGAAATTAGAGCGGGAGATTGTGGACAAAACATTAGAACTAACATCATTTGGAAAAAGCATGAATTAACCTCTAGTCCTTAGTGTTGTAAGTGCTGTCTGTATACTCGAAAAAAGGGTGGCAAGTGTCTAAATATATTATGTCCTCGCAAAAAATAATAATAATAGGAAAAAACTGAGACCTAAACTAGAAAGATGTTCTTGTTGAAATTTTTGTGTAAAAAAGAAAAAAGAGAGCTCAGGTTGTGGTTCCCTCTTTGGAGCAACCAGAATGAAACACGTTGTAAGATAAAAACTTGTACTAATGTATGTAAACTCTGAAGCGGGGAGGGGGGTGGGGGGTGGGGGGGGTGGAGAATCAAAGACCCTGTGAAAGTGTTAAAGTCTTGGGGTGAGTTTGTACAAACCCCCGTACCCCCTCGAAGGTGCGGCTGAGTCCTGCTGGACGCATGGCAGGGTGTTTGCTGTTTGCCTGCAAAGGCTGATATGTAAGAACACAGACTTAAAGCAACAAGGAGCAGATTTGCATTCAGGGTAAGAAACAGTTAAAACAGAAGTGCTGTTGCAGAGGCAGGCTTGTGTAACCTGCAGAGCAGGAAGAGCATCTCCTGCCCTGAATCCTGCTGGTGAGGAGGAGGGGGTTGCTGTTGCTGACGATTGAGCAGAAGGACCTGACAATGTCACCATCTAATAGGACTAGATAAAGGTTCGAGTTGATTGTTACTAGATAATCGTGATGTAGAAAAGTTGATAGAAGGAATAGGGAAGGTGTACAGAAGGTAAAAGAAGAGCTGGGTCGTGCTAAACTGGTAGAGGAGAAGAGGCAGAGACAGAGGAGGAATGTCAGGCAGAAGTGAAAGAGTGAATCCCTTTCCTATGGGATCAGATCACTGTGCATATTGTAGGGAAAGTGGGCACTGGAAGCGAGATTGCCCTAAGCTAAAGAACCAGCAAGGGGTTCTGGTGAACTAGGGACTAGGAAAAATGAGGTGGAATTTTTAGTGAATACAAAAACAACTTATTGGTGTTAAACTTCAGTGAAAAGAATTTGTTGTGGGAGCTGCTGGCCACCAGGAAAACATCCTGAAACCTTTAAAGTACAAACTAAGAAAACAATAAGAATGCCAAATTCACCAAAATAATCAATTAACTGAAATCTTGAGCTTATCTTTAATTCAACAGAAAAGTGGAAAAGAGGATCTCCCTGAAGTAAAAGAAATCTTTAGCCAGGTATATCTGCGAATAAATTCCAGGTAAGGTGAAAAATGCTTTACCTGTTACAGTAAAAATGATAAGCAGGAGGCCTGCCTAACTCAGGTAAAACAATATCCCTTGGTCAACAGGGCTGTGGGGGATATTGGCATAAAAACTAAAATAAAATACACTCTGTAGTAGTTCTACTAATGTGAATCTGTGTGTTTTGCCATGACAGTGACTTGTTATGGGATGTGCAGATGAAACTCTACATTGACAACGAAGTACAAGGAATAAGGTTGGTCAAGTAGCTCCTACCATAGTCAAGGGCAAGACTGGGTTGGCCTGTGTTTGCCACCAAGAAGAATCTTGAGCTCCGCTGTTGGCTGCAACCCCGTAGGTGCTGAGCAGTGGGAACATATGCCATGCAAGACCTTGATGTGAGGAATGACCCCCTCTGTTATAAGAGGGTCTTCCAGGAAGGAAGAACATAAGATGGCCCATTGAGGCACTGATTTGGAAATTGGAAACCACCTGGCCGACCATGAGGCCAGAAGAATAGCAGAGGAGGTAGGAAAGGAGGAATTATTCTTAATACCAGACGGTAAAATCCAAACTGTAAGTACAGATCAGGAGCCAAACTATTCTAAAGATCTAAAGCTAATTCAGGACATGAATGGTAAAATAGAATTAAATAAGTGGACCTATTTGGCAGATGGTCGTATAGTGGTACCATCCAATTTAATATGGACCACAGCCTTAACAGAACATAATAAGACTCATTGGGGAGCTGATACATTATATAAAAGTTTGAATCAGAAATTGATGGGGCAAAACTTATATACTGTAATAAAACAGGTAACTGAGCAATGCGAAGTGTGTTTACGTAATAATCCCAATGTAGCAAATAGAATAAAACTAGGGAACATTAGTAGAGGAAATTATCCAGGGCAACAGTGGCCAGTTGATTTTCCCGAACTCCAAAGAAAAGGGGGGGGGGTACCGATATTTATTAGTTATGACTGATACGTTTTCAGGTTGGCCAGAAACTTTCCCTTGTCGAACAAATAAAGCAAGAGAGGTACGAAGGGACTATTAAATTAAATTATCCCCGGCTTTGGGGTTCTGGCAACAATCTCTTCTGATAGAGGCTCACACTTCTGTGCCAAAGTAATACAAGTAAACACAGTATTAGGAATAGATTGGCAATTACACACTCCTTATAGGCCTCAAACAAGTGGGCAAGTGGAAAAATGAACCATTTACAGCTAGCGAAAATAGGACAAGGGACAAATCTAACTTGGCCACAATTTCTTCCCTTGGTATTATTAAGAATACGAACTAAACCGAGAACAAAGGAGAATTTAAGCCCTTTTGAAATATTATATGGGAGACCGTACCAGTTACAATTTGCTGGAGAAGATTTAAAGCAGTTAGGGGAGGGATATTTATGTGAATATGTGAAGACCCTCCAGGGACAATGAAAAGTTTTAAATAAACAAGTATTGGGAACAAGGGCCAGAGGGTTGGATCAACCAGTCCTTTCCTTTAAATCTGGTGACTATGTGTATATAAAGACTTTTTTCAGGGAAACCTTTGGAAGAAAAGTGGGAAGGACCCTATCAGGTGCTGCTGACGACCTTCACCGCCGTCAAGATAAGAGAACAACCAACCTGGATTCACTACTCTTAGATAAAGAAGGCTCCTGAGAAATCATGGGCCATCACCCCGGCAGGACCCATGAAACTACAGTTCTTTAGATCGTAAAGAAATCTCCGGAGACACAATGGACTGTCAAAAAGGATCAGCGACATTTGTGTAAAGTTATTCTGATTTTAATTGTAACTGTTGTAAGGATATTAGAAACTGAAACATGAGTACACAATACCTATCTTCAAACATCGCAAATAATTGTTAATGCTACGAAAGCTAAGGAATGCTGGATATGTACCTCTCTTAAAGGAGGCTTGATAACACCCCTGTATGGGGTGGCCTCTCAAAACTGGAATTATCTCGATGACAAATGGCCTACCTGGCCAGACTTTTGGAAAAAGCCAAACGATGGTGGAGGATATTGCCTATTTGATAATAAAACATATGAGTTGGGTCCCAGATTTGATTTACAAATATTAAACCTAACCACCACAGTAGTTACGAAAAGTGATAATAATTGACATTGGAAAGCTCAAACAAGACAGGAGGAGCAAGTCCTGGAAACCCAGGGCAAAATACTTGTTCCCAATCTGATGGATGGAATGATTAAACAGACATCCGTAAGATATGGAACACGGTGCAGATCCTGCATGAAATTACTAAAGACGATTTGTCATGGAGTTCCATGAAGCTATATGGAACAAACTGACTTCGTGGTTACCTAATTTAGAATGGTTAAAACATGCTTTTATTTTAAATTATGTTTATCTAAAAGTTGGGAAACGACCAAGGACCCATATTGTCAACATGATGGATGTACAGATTGTTACGTCCTTGGGTTGGTTATCTTTAGAAGGGACATTTGGTCTTAGATTCCTGTTGTACATGCAACGTGGTGAAGATGAAGACTAAACGTGGCGGCTAAGGAATAGAGTCTGCGCAGAGACAGCTCCTCAAGGACATTGCGCAGGCACGTGATATGTAAATGAATTCTCAGAATTGTAATGAGTATGTAAACGATTTCCTGGAAAACTAATGAATAGGTATGAGTAGCTTGTATAAAGGGGGGACTGAAAAGTCCCATCGGTGTACATGACTTTGGTGGAGTGATCCCCCATGCACCCAGCGCTGCCTGATAAAGATAACCTCCGCTCGCCTGCATATTGCTGACTGATTCTTCAAATCAGTAGCTTACCTCAGGGACTGCTCAATTGGTAGAAACAGAGGGAATTCCCTTAGAGCATCGATGTACTTGCAACATCTGTACTGGGAGCTACTGCTGGCACCATGTATTTTAACTATGTTGTAGCAAGACGGAGGCATACTATTTTGGCAGAAGACACCAAGTGCTGGAGCACAGGCACTGCCTGTAGGCTTTGCTAAAGGAGAAGCTGTTACAAAACATACTAACTACCCTGTACAAATTTTTGGTCATGCTAAAACATATTTTTTCTGCATTGCTGAAACAAACTAAAGGCCTTTGACATTTTTCAAATGTGGATTAACTTGAAAACACTTCAAACACAGTTTTAAGGTTTTCTACAATAGAATTAGAAAAATGGAAGAAAATGGAAATGACACTTCAGGGAATGAAGTACTCAAAATTAATTAGAACTTTTTAGGTGACTGTGTTTTAAACTGAAGATGCTGACAATGCACAACACAGTACTGATGTATCTGTACAGCTTCCAGCTGACAAATCAGCTTGTTTCACTTGGGGTCCCCTACAGAATGCTATACTGCATGTCCAAGACCTGCACTTGCACAGAAGCTGGTGTGACTGAAAACATCACTAACTACTATTATTTCATGCTTTTGAGAAAAATTACTGCAACCAACTGTGTATAATCAGAGCTTTTCATGGCAAAATCAATTTTCAAGGAATGATGAATTGAAATGTCTTTAAAGAGTTGTAAGATGAAATAATAAAAAAAAAAAAAAAAGAAGCTCTTCTTGTCACCCTGATTTATCTGCTCCCATGGACTTCGTGTGATCAGACGCATTGCTCTAGTGCAACACCCGCCTGAGAAGGAAACAGGAGAGGTGACCCCATGATCATCTTGCAGGCCAGGGGGGCTGCAGTTCTGGAACCCCAGAACTTGCCATTGCTGTAAGGTGCCTTCTGAGAGGCTTGTAGGTTTCTGTGTGACCTGAAAAGCCTGAAAGCAGATGAAGGGAGGGAGACTTTGCTGAAGCATCTCTTGTAAGCTGCCAAGTGGAAGAAGCTAGTTTTGAGTCTGCTGCCTACAAGAAGACTGCTAGTTTTCAGGGTTGCATGCACTGTTGATGCAGGATTAGAAAGTGTTTAATGGATGCAAACTGTATTTAAAATCCTAATAGCATTATCAATTTTAAGTCTCTGAAATCAACTAAATATTTGCGTGTAGGGCAAATCACAGCCCGAGCTTGCTGGCTGCTTTGCTGCCCTCCAGTTTTATCCATGTGTTAAAGAGATCAGTATATGTTCGTTGAATTTAGCCAGAATTCACTGTTTCCCAATAGAAAACTGTGCTGCTCGGATCATTTACCAGCACTTGCATTTGCTTCTCACAAAAATGACTATA
This sequence comes from Falco biarmicus, assembly GCF_023638135.1. Classification (NCBI taxonomy): domain Eukaryota; kingdom Metazoa; phylum Chordata; class Aves; order Falconiformes; family Falconidae; genus Falco; species Falco biarmicus. The sequence goes on along the minus strand of NC_079311.1, from coordinate 48,223,781 downwards.
GATATCTGGGTCAGATTTTCTCACAGATCTCTTACCTCTACTGAAAATCAGCAGGACTATGATGTATATTTAGCAATACTTCAGTTTCAGAAATGTACTTAGTCAAGTGTTTATTGGCATGGGATTCCTGTTTTAGCTCAGCATTTACAATACTGTAACTCATGTTGCTTTCTTTTTGGAAACCAAAACATACCACTTTGCTCTTTTCACTTGCTTCCCTTTACCTGTTCTCTGTGTGTTGCATTGTGGTATTTCATGTGTATTGCATCAGCTCCTTCTGAACCTGCAGAAGCCCACTTCAGTGACTGGGTTTGACCTGGCTGGGACTTTGGCTAAAGCTGCAGTGGAGCCAAAGTTCCACGATTCAGGCTTAGAAGAATTTGTCATTTTAATTTTCTATCTCCTCTTCTGTTCCTCTTCAGCCCCTGATTTCTGGCAAGCCCTTGGGAAACAGACTTCATGCTCTTCAGCAGTCTGCTTAGGGAGGCATGATGAGACTTAGGCGTGAAGAGAAGGTAGAGAAGAGTGGTATCCTGTTAACAGACTGCAAGATCGCTTGGCATGCAGCCTGGAAGCTGCCTGTTCTGGCAGTGTCAATGGGTATCTGCAAGAGCAGGTGGCTGCAACCAAGCTGCCTCCTCCTAAGGCAGAGTCACAGGGATATTCCCTGAGGTCCCAGCAGAACTGTCCAAAGCCTCATCTGAAGATCCTGGCATTGCAGGACTTGCTCTGAAACACCCCCTCCAAACTCCTGTCAGCTGATCTCTATGAGGACTGGATGTGTGCTTTGGAGTGGCATGAGAGATTGAGAGAACTGGAAGAGTACGTTTCTCAACCAGTCCCACTGCTGTGGACCTGCTTGGGACCCCTGTGTTAAAGGATGACAGCCCAGCCAGCCTGGCACTGGGCCTTGTCACTGTGGGTTTTTGATGGGTGACAAATGGGGGCAGAGAGGAAGGTGCAGAGGTGGGAACTCTGTGGTGGACAGGGCAGCAAACTTCAGGGCTGTCTCCCCCCTCCCAGCCCCACAGTAGTCAGCAGATGCATGTTTGGCTGCACAGCCCCAGGGGCAGAGGATCTGTTGGGGTTGGTTCGGTCAGGGAAGTGTGCGTTGCCCTGGGGGACACTCAGGCAGCACTGGAAGCTGTGGGATAGAAGGGCTTGTGCACAGTTTGGATCCAAGTTGAAGACCTGCTCAGGGGTAGGGACTGGCTTATTGCCCTGGACATGTGCACTGCTGCACACATGTGGGAGTTCGTGCAGAACCAGGCTGCACACGTGCCACTTGCCCACAGCCCCTGCTCATGTGGATGAGCTCTAGGAAGGAGCAAATACCTGCTCTGACCCCTTCATCAAGGAACAAATCACCCCAATGCCCACTCTGCTTCTCCTGTGCTTCCTCCAGCTCCTCATGTTCCTCTTCCTCACACTTGGTGTGCTCTCAGCACAGTTGCTTTTCACCTGCAGGACCCAGTGCCCCCCACGCTCTGCCAGCCCTGCTGCCAGGGCCTGGGCAGGAGAGTGGAGCAGTGAGCCCTGAGGCAGGGCCTGCTGCAGGAAGCCTGACGGGAGTTGCAGCCCCTTGGGAATCCTGCAGAACAGCCAGGGAGACTCAACATGGAATCAAACTGATGCTGGAGGTGTTGACGCAGCAAGCTTTGCTCTAAGGTCTGACACGGTGGCAGGGTTTGCTGAGGTGCTGTGCCAGGAAGAGCAGAAGAGGCAACCCAGAGAGGAGGAGGTATACATCACTAAGAGCAAATCAGACTGTCCCATTAGTGCTTTTTGTAGGAGATATGACCATCTGCAGAAATGAAACACCAGACCTGAAACAGTCTGATTTGCCTCAAAGGGTCCTGCTGGGTTACACGGCCATCAGAGCAGCCTGGTCCCTTCCTGCCACACTTTGCAGGCTTTGATTCTGCAACACAGGGCAGGAGTCTTTTCTTTGGAGCAGCCATGCTCCAGGGACCCTGTGTGGTCAGGGACCTGATCAGGGGTCTGAGGTAAACTAGGGAAAACATAGGCCTGCTGCTGAATGGTGCAGAGGACCTAGTAACAGAAGACATGGAAAAGGCCAAGGTACTCAGTGCCTTCCCTCCTCATTGTTTACTGGTAAGATCAGCTTTTAAGCATCCCAGGTCCCTGAGATGCTAGGGAAAGTGTGGAGCAAGGAAGACTTACCTTCAGTGGATGAGTACCAGGTAAGGGGCCACTTAAACAAACTGGGCATACTATATAAATCCATGGGGACGAGTGCTGAGGGACTTGCGTGATGTCATTGCAAGACCATTCATTGAATGGCTGTGATGACAGAGAGAGTTTCCTTTAAGACTGGAAGAGAAGAAATGATATTGCTATCTCCAAAAAGCCAAGACAAAAGATCTGAGGAATTACAGGCTGGTCAGCCTCATCTCAGTCCCTAAAAAAGTGATGAAGCAACTAATCTTGCAAATGAGTTTCAAACACATGAAGGACAAGAAGGTGATCAGGAGAAGTGACCATGATTTATGAAGGGGATAATCATGCTTAACCAACGTGACAGCCTTCTAGAATGAGGTGACTTGCTTGGCATCTGAGGGAGACTGGATTCAACAGTGGATGTTCTTTACCTCAACTTTAGTAAGGTTTTCAACACTGCCTCCCAAAACATCATTGTAGACAAACTGATAAAAGTACGGGCTGGAAAATTGGACAGTGAGGTGGTCTGAACTCTGGCTGAATGGATGGGCCCAGAAAGTTGTGATCAGTGGCACAAAGTCCAGGTAGGAACAAGACACTAGCAGTGTACCCCAGGGTCAGTACTGGGGCCAGTACTGTTCAACTTCTTCATGAGTGACCTGGTTGATGGGACAGAGTGCACCCTTGTCATATTTGCAGATGATCCAGAACTGGGAGGAGTGGCTAGACTAGATGGTTGCACTGCCATGCAGAGGGGCCTGGACAGGCTGGAGAAATGGTCAGAGATTAACCTCATGAAGCAAAATATAAAGTCCTACATCTGAGGACCCAGGCACCAGTACACCTGGTTTGCAGCTGTTTTCCTCCAGACCGATCAGATGCTACAGTTACAGGGCCACAGTGGGTTAAGGCAGAAGGCATCATTCTAACCAGAACATCAAGTGTCCAAAGCCTTCTGGGCCTTTTAAAATATTTTACTTACATAAAACCACTTTAATATTGGAAAATTGCTATTCTGTCTATGTAGGGAGTTGCTGCTGAGCTGAAATAATACAACTGTCAGGCATGATATCTTTACCCTTTCCACTGGCTTCGTATTGCTTCAGAAACGGGATGCTCTCAGGGGCTTGGATGCACTTAGCAGCAGTAAAATGATTAAAGAGTGCTAATTATTTTCCCTGTGTTAATCATCTGTATACCTCATGTATTGTTCAGTCAACACTGCTCTGCCCTTTTCTGATAGTGCCTGTGCCCTTGTAGGAAACAAAAAACACACTGTGCCTGTAGTCACATGTATCTAATGAAATATTTTAAACGTTCTTCTTCTAAGCTTCCTCAGATGCAGATTAGGACATTCATCCTAAATGAAAGAATGAGAGAAGTATAATTACCAAGATGCACAGAGTAGCTACAGTGTTTGACAAATCCTGATGACCTCCCCCCCCCCCCCCCCCCGTTTACTGCTCCCCCATCCTCCTTGGCTCACACCTCCTCAACCACATAGGCAAAATAGCTTGGAGGATATTTTCAATATATGTGAATATAGAACCTAATTAATGGATGGATTTTTTCTGTGCCTCTGAGTGAAAGCACTGCAGCTGAAAGAGGCTGTGTTCTTCCTCCCTCCTCCTGTGTGCAAAACAGAACCCAGAAATTGCCAGTGGAGCTTCTTTGTGCCCCTGCTGTGCCTGTTGCCTCTAGTCAGCCCCTCCACCCTCACTGTTGGTCTTAAAGCAGCCTCACAAAGAATGCACCTAGCAGGTGCTCTTCAACTGCTTTCAGTTGTTAATCAGAAAATACTTTGAAGGCTTGATGGTGCCAGTGTTTCCTGTTGCCAAGAGAATCACTCTGTGTGCCTTTGGTCCTGTGGCTAGCCCTTGCTCCTGGCTGAGGAACCTGCTCCAGTAGTGACAGAAGAGCAAGGAGAAGAGACAAACACTGTAATCCAGCTGGCCCACTTTGACTCACTGCTCTCCATTTGAATAACTCCTTTGACTAAGGCCAAGCTAGTGACAGGGGTTAGTTTTCTGCTTTGGGCCCTGGCCCCTTGACTTCTAGCATTGCCTTTTATTCTGTGCTCCATTGGGAGGGGTTAGGAGATCGACAAGTAACATCATCTTGAATTAACACATTTTTGTGGTGCTTTTTCATGGTGTTTCTTTGAGTTTCAGCCTGGGTGCAAACAGTGGTTGAGAAAGGGTCCGATGCATTTAGCTGGATGCAGGCAGAGAGCAGCCAGAAGCCCCAGAATCTGCTGAGGAGCCTGGGCTGCAGCACTAACCTCCAGGCACTGGGGCAGGCAGAAGCTGCTGGTCAACTCATTTGCTCAGAAAGCAAGGACTGACCCCACAGTCTGCCAGGAGCAGTTTTCCCCTCCCATCTCTTTCCAGTTAGAAGAGTCTGATCAATTAAACTGAGGATCAGGAAACAGATTTTGAGGCAAACAAGCAGACCTGCCATGTTCAAGTGCTGCTCAGTTGCAGAGATGGGCATGTGTCATGGTGAGACTTAATAAGGGGAGGTCAGTCTTGCTTTTTCTGTACGAATGAATATCTGTAATATGCATTAGAAACAGTTTTTAATTTTATCTGTTTTCATTTTACAAATTGTCATACTTTTGATAGACAGGTTTTCTTCAGGTGAATTTAAAATTAGTTTAATATGAGCAAATGATGTCAGATCATCCTGGGACAAGCTTCTTCCAAGAGACTGGTTAGCAGTGAGCTCCAATTACAATCAAAAATAGAAATGGATTTAGAAATTAGAAATAAAAATGGATTGCAGCCTTGAGTTGTTGAGATTAACTACATAACATGTACCGGGTAAATTAGGGGCCTCTCATTGTGCTGCTTCTGATCCAGTTAAAAAAGCATGATTTTCTGATTGCACTGTAGAAGTGAGAAGCAGGTCTGGCATAGTACGACTGCGTGGGAAATGAATTACTCCTTCTCTTGCTGGCTTCTCTGGCAGGAGTGATCAAAGATGGTTCTGGCAAAGCCAGAAAAAGCTTGTATTTTAACCACAGGAAACCTAAACCATGAAGACAATGTTAAGCTCCTCCTGAGACACTAACCTGAGAAACTAACAAGTTCTACTAACTTCAACCTTTCCAAATTTTCCAAATTTTCTCTACTAACAGTCCCAAGTATCCTAGAAAGTCCCCTTTCCCAAAGTAAAAATAAACAAATGACAGTAATTAAAAAAGAAACCCTAAAATATGTATGTATGCATGCATTCGTCAGGAGTTCTGAGTTAAATGTCTGAGCTGGTTTACTTTTGTGATTTCATAAATTTCAGAACTCTTGTCTCACAGTTGCTTTAAGGTGATCTAATTGCAGGTTTCTTCTGAAAGACTGCAACTTTCCCTCTGCAATGATCTGCTGAAGCCTTTCCTTTGTTTTTCTATGATCTATTACTATTTCACAGCTGATTTTTTCTCACTTAAATTCCAGCCTCTTTTGCCCTTCCTCCTTTTGTTGAAGATGTTTTATTTAGTTTTTATAGCAGAGAGAAACAATTTCACAATAAACTGTTTTATATCCTCTTGTGTTCATGTTTTTGCTAGATAAACATGTATTTCCTTTCCATTAGAAACTGTTAAACCTGTGTGGTCCTTCATAACATGAACAGCATCTCTGATTTAGTTGTAACACATACATTTTTACAATGTCTGTGTTTTCGTGTCAGTTGTTGCACAAATGGCTGTTCTGGTTCTTAGCTTCCTACCTGCATCTTGCTGATGTGGCAGACTTCGGGGTCGTTGGCATAAAGTATCTAGCTAAAATGATTTCATGCTATGTTCTCTGATATTGCTACTTTCAGAAAGCAGGGAAAAAAAGAATCCGGTACTTTGGAAGCAAAATAGTTAATGTCTTGCAGACCTCTGCAGGCCTCCCTAGTTAAGACACATTTGCAGCTAATGGTCTTGCCAGTCAACAAGATTTAATTATGAAGGAGTGGATTATTTGTAAAAGGATGTACTGAATAGAGCTTTCTTAACTGAAGGATTTAAATCTATGTTGTTACCTACCGTATCCTGCTTAGCTGAGTTTTGATGAAGAAGGAGTTGTATAACCTGCAGATACATCAGCTCTGTAACTGCCCCATTTGGGCAGAGTTCCTGCGGACAGGATGGTCATTGTGCTGCTCAGAGTTCTCTCCTGTATCAATAGTAATGAACTGCTCCTGCTCTGAACTCATCTAAATTGTATTCTGTTTTTTTTCTGCAACAGTATCAAGACTTTGCTTCCACCACATCCAAACAAATTAATGCCAGTGCAGGACCATGGAGCTAAAGCTCCTTTCAATATTACTAACATGCACAATATTAGGTGGTCTTTATTTTGCTCCTTCTTTGTCATCAAGCAAGCTTCCACTATCTACTCAGATATCACCCTGTGTCTTTTTTGTGTGTGTGATATGGTGAGATTTTGTCAACTTCCTGTGAAATTGGCGGTACTTCTGTTATTTCTGAGTTTTCATTCAGCAATGTCTTTGCTGTACATTATTTATCTTTGTGGATTTCTTTTTTTATAGCAGGGTTACTAGGATCAGCAGAACATTTTTCAGCAAGTCATCTATTTTTTACAAAATTAATCTCTGGGCAGTCTTTCTGTACACAACCATCGTAAAATTACCCTATATGTTATTCCCAAGAAACTACAGAAATATTGGGATGTGAACACATGACCTTTCAGGCACTCCTGTGGGAGATCTTGTGATAAACATAGTCGTGATTCATGTCAAAATAGACTATAGCGTGATAAGTGTAATTGTTGTACCCTGTGTAAATCTAAAACAGTTTGTGACCACTATAACCTGTATCACAATTGTAATGAACAGGCGGATGCGCTTCTCCTTTAAGACAATGAAACCACTTAGAAAACTCCCCCTTCCCCTGAGGCAATCGCTACTTAGAAAAGCGCGCCAAGAAGACAAAGACCCTGAGACGCTCAAAAGCGCGCCAAAGGCGAGCCAATAGGAGGAGAAGGTGTGCCCTAGTAACACAGACGACCCAGTGGGGAAAGAGCAGGATGCTTATCCGGCGAGAAGAGATTGGTCACGATGCTGGTATAAGAGACGCTGTTCAGAACTCTGGGTGCGTGTGCTGGGGCTAATTGAGTTCTCTGCGCACCCGGGGATGTTTTTGCTTATTGTTTCTCAACCTAAATCGATTGAACCCAAAATAAAAATGTTTTAATTGTTATCGTTTATAACAATTTGGTGACCCCGACGTGATCTCGCTGTGCTTTCCTGGACTGTGGCTCTCCGAGGGGCGCCCCACAGGTTGTGGCTCGGGAGTAGCAGTCTGGGTCAGTCTCCGGAGATCAACGAACAAAAGAGAAACAATAACCAAAAGGGATTGGAGCTCCCAGGAGAAAACTGCAGTAAAAAAGGCCCGTAATTCTGGTGCACGAAGATCCGAACGAAGACGACGGAGTCGTGAGTATAAGGGAAGCCGGTCGGTTGGGTGGGTATCGGTTGCTTGTGTGCAAGAGTGTGATTGAGACGGAACCCAATTCTGGAAACGGACTCTAGGTTCAGAGCCAGGATTTGAATTCCGAAGCGAGTGTGGAGGTCTTCTAACCGCGGTTCCAAACTCCCGGGAGGGGCTTGGCCGGTGAAGGACCGAAGCGGTTCCTATAGGATTCGTGGGTGGGATCTCGACTCCTATAGGGTATGTGGGTGGGTGAAGGGTTCAGCCCCCTGCAGGACACTCTTACCGGTAACTAAGGGCGATAGGAAACCACTGTAAAAGGCTTAGGATTCGCAGGTGGGTGACAGGTCCAAGCCCCCCTGTAGACATTGGTATCGGCAACCAAGGGTGTAATATTCCCGGATATCGTAGGGGGGTGCGGACCCCCTGCCAGACGGTTATTGGTCGCTAAAGGCGATAGGAATTGCCGCAAAATTTCTAAAATGGGCCAATATGAGTCAAGTTTTGAAGAGGAAACAAAGGCGGAAAAGGAATACCCAAAAATTACTCCCCTAGATAGTCCCTTGGGAACAATGCTCAGGCACTGGGGTCACTGGCCATCTCAAGAGGGGAAAAAAAAAAAAAGTCCATTACTGTATGGAAGTGTGGGCGAGAGAGGAAATTCGATCCGGTTATGTATATTGGCCAATATTTGGATGTTTTGATGATTGGATTTGTAAGACGTTGAATTTATAGGTGAATAATAAAGAGCCCTTTAGGAAGAAAGTGAATATGCTGCGCTGTGGAGAGTGTTGGAGACGGGAAGATTGGCTTCATTATTTACTTAAAGAGAAAAGAAGGAAAGGGAGGCAGGGAGAGGGAAACTAAACCAACCACGTTATTATGGGAGCCATTAGACAATTTACCCCCGCCTTATTTAAGGCAGGATGCGGAAGGCCGTCAGGAGAGAATACATCCCCAACTGCCTCCTGACCTCGTTCTGTCGACTTCCCTACTTTCTCCTCCTTCTAGTCACACCAGGAGTAAAACAGCACAGAAAGAGAGAGATGAAATTTATGAAAAAGAAGCGGTGGCTCTGGTTTCCCTCCGAGAGGTACTGATGGGAGAAGATAGAGGAGGAATTGCATTTTTATCGGTACCTTTGAATACAAGAGATGTGAGATTCTTTAAAAGAAATGGGTCGTCTGTTAGATGATCCTTTGGGAGTCTCTGAACGATTAGACCAGTTCTTAGGTCCTAATACCTATACCTGGGAAGAAATACTATCTATTTTGGGAATATTATGTACAGCCGAAGAAAGATCTATGATTAGACAGGCAGGAATACGGATGTGGGAAGGAAGGTATCAACAAGGCCCTCCTGCGGAACAGAAATGGCCTAACCAAAACCCGAATTGGAGTAACCAAAATGCCCGTGATAGACACAATGTGTCAGATTTGAGAGAATTGATTATCCAAGGAATCAAGGGGGCAGAATATTAATAAGGCCTTTAGTGAACATCAGGGAAAGGATGAGTCCCCTACGGACTGGTTAGAGAGACCGAGGAAAAATTTACAAATATATTTGGGGGTGGACCCAGCCTCTCCAGTCGGAGAAGCAATACCAAAAAACCCAATTTTTGGCCAGATCATGGGGGGATATAAAAAGGAAGCTGGAAAAGTTGGACGATTGGCCGGTTCGAGGATTACAGGAATTGTTGAGGGAAGCTCAAAAAGTGTATGTGCGGAGAGATGAGGAGAAACGAAAAGAGAAAGCAAAAATACTTGTAGCGGCATTCCGGGAAACTCAGCAAAGGGAACAGCCGAAAATGATCTCAAAAGCTCCCAGATCAGAAGGTGAAAGAAGACAGCCTATGATTCCAGGGAAGAGGAGTAAGGATTCCCCTGGGAAAATGCCCGAATGTTATTATTGTGGGCAGAAGGGACATTTAAAAAAGGATTGTCAGAAGCGAATGAGGGACAAAAAGGTAGTATATGTCCCCCATGACATTAGAGGAAACCTCCAACAGAAAGCACATAAATGGCTTACCGACAATAGATTATTAAAATATGAAGCTATTCTAATTCATTCTTCTGATTTGGATTTAAGGATGACTACAGCACAAAACCCAGCACAGTTTTGGTTTGGGGAATGGGAGAAGACCTCAATACTTGAACATAACTATAGATTTAGTAGAGCTACAAACAAAAATTGGACCAGATCTAGAGAAAGAATAGTTGGAGAAAGGGGAAAAACTGTTTATTGATGGATCCTCTTGGGTGATTAACTGGAGAGAAGATAGCCTTAACCTTCAATAGGAAGGACCATTTCTTGTTCTTTTAGCTACAGAAAGGCGATAAGGACGGCTGAAAAGGGGTGGACACATGCTTCAAGGGTAAAGGGACCAATAAAGGAATGGAGAGTCGTAACTGAACCTGGGGATACCAAACTTACCTTTAAAAGAACTTGATGTAACGGCTGGGGAAATTCATATTGACTTCCCTAAAAGGGGACTGTAAATTCAACTCTAATTGAATTTACAAAAATTTAAAGTACTAGAGGACCAATTTATCTTTAGTAGCTGATGGAACCCACTTTTTCCCCAATTTTCCCAGACCTCTGCGAAAGGCACTCTGTAGTAAAGACTGGAGGGAATCGGTGCTGCAGGTGACAAGGTCTGCCAAGGGCTGCAACCCCTGGGGGGGTGACCCCTGGGCATTATGATGCTGAATGGACCTCTCTTGATATGGGTCCTGATTGGAACCCTGTGGAAAGTTGTGGGCACTCTTTTTACTTCCAACTTTGATTTGAAAACAGGGATGGATAAAGAAAGGAGAAGATAAAGAACATAGGTTGTTATTTAGCTTGTTTTATCATGAGATGGAAACGTGAGTCAAATGTGAAGTTCCCACAGTTGCTAAAAATCTGTTTGTAAAACTTGTCAAAAATATAACAGAGTAACTAGTTACTATGTGTATGGAGAGACACACTTTGATTTGTGGAAAATTAGCATTTACCTCTTTGCCAAATAATTGGGTTGGGTTATGTATAGTAGGTGCAATAAAACTAGCTTCTTCTGTTACCAGTAAGTAGGAGAGAACGACTGGGGTTCCAGTATAGCATTGGACTACCTGTTGGCACAGGAAGGGGGAGTTTGTTGGAAATTTAATCTTACCAATTGTTGTATGTAATTGGGTTACCGAAGTGAATATTGTACTCCTGGGAATATTGGGGGTGGTGGTGGTGTTGTTACTTACCCCTTGTTTAATTCAATGTGTTATTTGATTAATACTATCAGCGGTACAGATTATGCAACTAGAAATAAGGAATGACTACAACATGAAAAGCTGTTATCGAATTGGAAACTAAGACATGAATCAATGAGATAAACGTAGTGATAATTCATGTCAAAATAGAATATAGCATGATAAGTGTAATTGTACCCTGTGTAAATCTAAAATAGTTTGTGACCACTATAACCTGTATCACAATTGTAATGAACAGGCGGATGCGCTTCACCTTTAAGACAATGAAACCACTAGAAAACTCCCCCTTCTCCTGAGGCAATCCCTATGCCAAGCGCTCAAAAGCGCGCCAAAGGCGAGCCAATAGGAGGAGAAGGTGTGCCCTAGTAACACAGACGACCCAGTGGGGAAAGAGCAGGATGCTTATCCGGCGAGAAGAGATTGGTCACGATGCTGGTATAAGAGACGCTGTTCAGAACTCTGGGTGCGTGTGCTGGGGCTAATTGAGTTCTCTGCGCACCGGGGGTTGTTCTTGCTTATTGTTTCTCAACCTAAATAGATTGAACCCAAAATAAAATTGTTATAAACGATAACAATTAAAACAATCTGATGTATTATGTCAACTGTGAGTAACATGTGGACTGGTATTTTCCAGTAGTGCCCTAAGTGTAAGATATATTGCTCTTCTGCACCTGGGGAGGTCAGGAGGTAAGATGGTGAGGGAAATGGTGCAGGGCTGTTTCTGGATTTCTGCAAGAAAGGCTCAACAGAAATGGCTTAATAAAGACAGTTGTTCTAATAAAGCAGAACAAAAATGGGAATATAGAGTAAATCCTGTGTCCTTCTGCATGCAGGGTGCCCTGCTTTTGTGCAGCATCAGACGGACCCCAGATGGATTTTCCCCACAGCATGCTGTGTAGATTCTGTCCTCCCTCCCACAATGTCATGGCTTTTCTTTTGTGTAACAGGAATGTGTGTCTTCTCACAGGTTACAACATCATCTCTGTCAAAACATCATCAGTGTGCAACACAGGCCAGCACAAGTCACTCGCAGGTTCCCTTACAGCATCTACTCATGCGGACACACAGGCCTTAAGTATAACATCCAATAACCATGGCTCGCTTAGTATCACAAACCCCTCAATATCTTCAACAAGGTTCCCAGTGCTGTTGTATACAGATGGTAGTGCTGTAACAAAGGCAGACGTGTCCTGCATGTGCTTGGTGATCACACATTGGTGATGGCAGGAATATTACCAACATCTGGTTCCTTTTAACACTGAGAACATTTTCATCGGAATCGTTCCCGTTTGCTCAGTCATTGCTTAGTGTGGGAACAAGGCTGTAATGGCAACCTCTGTTGCTCATGTCTTCCTTGTCATCTTGAGGTACAACCCAGGGAAGGCAGGAAGAAAATGACCTAAATGAATAAGCAAGCAAGAAAAAAAATTGTAAAAAAAGAACTGCACCCATTTCCTTTGCTACCTCCTCCCTGCAATGTGAGTCACTAGGGCCACCATTTTCATCTTCTCTTTCTGATGCTATTGCTTAAGTAGAAAAACTTTTCTCCCTTGCAGCTTGAAAATACAGAGGTGAGGGCCAATGCAGGCTGTTCCCTGGACATAAGAAAGCTACCCTCCTTCCTTTAGTTTTGTATGACTTTCTGTACTGTATAAAAAAATACTTTTCCACTAACAACAATAACTGTAAAAAATGTAGCATTGGCACAGAGCAGAAATTCTCTGTGGTATCACTGCGATACATCAGTGTGTGATAACAATGCCTGAGTTTTCTAACAGCAGGTATAAGCTACCAAACTGCTCTTCTTGGCATACATATTTGTGACTAAAATTCAACTACATTTTTTGAAGAAACGTGTCTACTAAATTTGTAACTAAATTCCAGTTATGTACAATACACCCTCCAAGCTGAACTAAGTACAATTGATTACAAAAGAAAAGCATGCCCAGTATTGAGGATGAATATTTTTTCTACCATGGATCAGAGCAACCTAGCATGACTGAGAAAAAAGGCTTAACAAATATTTGACAGAATGAAATATAAGTGTTCAGTGAGACTTACACTAACCACGTAGCTCTTAAACAAATATTTATCTGACTTACTGTTCCCTCTGTTCTGTTACTGAGATAGGATTGTAAACCCTGTGCTCAAAACCTGTGCCCAAACCTGCAGATATTGAAAAAGAAATCGAGTGCCATCTTGTGGATGCCACAAGAACACAAACATTTACTTGAAAGCATTAATTTAAAAAAATATGCTAGTAGACACCTGCTTGTATAAACATAAACAAAGGCATAATTCATTATTAAGAGCAAGAAATACACTACGAACAATATAAATGCACCTGCCTCACGATTTTTTTTTTCTCTACAGCTGAAATAAGTCACAAATTCTAGGAGTAAGTGGTCACATTGTCTACTGTTATGGACTGACATTAGGAACTAAGTCACAATTTCGGTATTCAGGCTTAATATCCATGATACTTCCATTACTAAACTTCATTACACAGAACTTACTGTAACATGTCTCTCCCCATGCTGTCAGACAGAAGAACAGAATGTATACAGTAGTAGCATATTTAGGACTTCTTCCACTTCTTGTTTTTGTTCAGCCAAAGTTACACGTACAATGAACCTCTAAGTCAGTGAAAGTTACTCTGACTGAAGCAATGAATTAAAATGTTAGCATTAAACAGATGATGGGGAAGTAGGATGCGAGAAAAAAAAGAATTGGAAAAAGGCTAAATTTGAGGTGGAATAATTTTAAAAATAATTTTGGCTTTATTCTATAAACTTGTGCCCACAGATCCATGAATTGGTAGCGTTCAGCATTTTGTGGCGTGACACAAATCGGTTTCTCAAGGCAGTTCTCAATCATTAGAATGAAAAAGCTACCACCACCTTAACTGCAGTTAGATATGAGCACGGCACAGGTACTTAGGCTGCTTTTCCTTGTTAAAAAGTACCCAATGGAATTACAGATAATGCCAGCAGCACTTTTGTAACTCATATAAAACGGGAAAAACTAGCAACCGTGCCTCATAGGAATAACTGGAAATGATTGAGAACTCTCTTCAAGGACTTTGCCGATTTTTCAAGATACTGATACATGCTTTCATATAAACATGCAAAGTACACCACAGCAGTCCCGAATAAGACCCCCAAGACTTGCTTGGCATACATACCACTTACATAAATGGATAGCTTGGGCTGTATGCTATGTAGCAGACACTGGATAGACACGTGCATCTTGATATCTTGCATGGCACATAAGCAAATTCAATTTATTTGTGCTGGATGAGGCCCATAGAAAACAGTTTTAATCGGCTGGGCATATTAAAGCAGTGTAGCAACACACAAGATGAAAAGCAACTGGAAACAGGAAATTAAAGAACAGGAGCACAGAGGAGGCCTTTACTGCCCAATACTGAGCAAATAACAGGATGAGTGTTTCTGTCCAGATGTATAGTCCTGAAGGAACTCCCTGTGGTGCTAGGCTGACACATCATGGGAGAGTACAAATTATTTCCTTTAGCAAGCGACTACTATTTGTCCTAATTATATAACAAACCTATATATATATATATAACAATATACATATATACCACAATATACATATATACCAATTTCCACGGATTTCCCCAGATGTCTGCGGTATTAGGAAGCATTTGAGCTTTTCCGAAAGCAAAAGCAAACCTTGAATCACCAGGGAAGAAACGTACCCTATGTGCGGGCGCGGGCGAAGCGCGCCACAGTCCCCTTCGGTAGCGCCGCTGCCACCGTCCCGCACGCTGCCGCGCGAAGGCCGCTGCGCCGGCCGGCTCCCGGCGCTGCCCGGCGGCGGGCCCTGGGGAAGCCTGTCGGCAGGGGTCAAGGGCAGCCGCCGCCCCCGGGAGCTCCGCAGCCGAGCGCAGCTGCCCCCGGAGAGACCCCTCGGCTGAGCGCCCAGAACGAACGACCCGCTCGACACGGCGCGGGACCTCTCCTGCCCAGCAGGAACCGGCGGCCCGGCCCGCGGCCTGCCCCCGCGGCGGGGCTCTCAGCCTGCGGCAGGGCCCGGCGCCACGGCCCGCCCCGCGGCAGAGCGCGGTTCCCCCGGCGATGAGCGGGAACGCAGCGGGGCGGGCCGGCCGGCGCAGAACTTCGGCGATGGGTGGGGTGGGAGGAGGGTGCGACCCACTCCGTTCCCGAGGGAGCTGCCGGCGACTGCTGCGAGCGGAAGGCCGGGGCGGGCGCCCGTCACCGCTCCTCCTGCCGGCAGTGCCCAGGGCGGGGCGGCGGTGAGCCCTGCGCGCCGCGGGGGCGGCTCGGCGGGGCGCCGGGCGGGAAGCTGGCGGCGGCGGGGCAGGTCCTGCCGCGGAGGGGTGGTGACGGGCTGCAGCAGAGGCTCCGAGGGGCTGCGCGTCCCCGCCGGTGAGCGGTGCGCGGGCGCCCGGGCAGAGCCGGCGCCGCAGCCCCCGGCGGGGCGAGGGTGACGCTTCCCGTGAGGGCCGCCGGCGAGGCGGGCCCTGGCGGCCCTCGGCGTATCCTGCGCGGAGCCGGAGCTCCGCATCGGGTCCCTGTCCCGGGACCGCGGGGGGCAGGAGCGCGCCTGCCAGCGCGGGCGGCGCCGGGCCCGGGCGTTCCGGCAGGCTGCGCCCCTGCGGCCGGCCGGCGGGGCCGCGCCGTGCTCCGCGCCGCAGGGCGGGGGCGGCTGGCGCTGCGGCCGAGCGGAGTGGCGGGGCGCCGGGGGCCCGGTAGCTGGCGGCTGAGCGCGTTTGACGGCGGGTGACGCCCGGCCGTGCGGTAGAGTTGTGACTTTGGCTTGGCTTGTGCTGTCGGTGAAAAGGCTGGGTTTGTTCCCGGTTAGGTGTCTTGGTGCTCCGCGCCCCCCCACCCCCCTTTGGTACAGGTTTGTTCACTCAAGCGCCTTATTTTCCGACCGTCTGTTAAACGATTTCTTTCTGTCTGCTTTTTTGTTAGTTATCTCATCTGATGACGGCAGTGATTTGTAAGTTGCTGCGAAGTGATTGTATGCACTGTGCATGGTGTTGCGATAGGGCAGGTTGAAAAACATCCCTTCTTATAAACTTGTTGGACCTCAGACCAGGACGAGAAAGGGAGTGGGTGCTCGGAGTAACTTTAAGGAAAGAGATGTAAAGCAAATAATACAGAGGTTAAAAAGCACAGCAAGTGCAGTTCTAGAGAGAAGTATATTTTCCTGTTGCAGTTCCCTGTTTGACTTCTCTGAGTACAGAGAGAGGTGTAATTCAGACTGATTTCATCTTTTTCTAAGGGTAAGCTGAAGTCAGTGGACATTTTGCACAAATCCTAATAGGCAAGAAAACCTTCTCTAACAAATCTTGAGGTGCTGGATATGTGATGATGTGAATAAGCTGTAAATAATATGGTCAAGTTTGTATTCATAAACCAATATTCATTTTAATGCATAAATAAGCTTGTAATTGTATAGCGACAAAGGGGTTAAAATGTCTGAAAGATCATAGAGACTGTTCTGGCAAGAAAGCTGCAAATCTCTGAAAGGGGAGCTGTCCTCCTTATGTACAAAGCAAGCTGCCCTACCAAGGAGATAATGGGACAGCAGGATGGCCTTGAGTAAAATTACAAGGGTTATTGTAAAAACCCTGGGAAAGATTTCTACAAGTCTGCCAACTCATCACTTTTGAGACCTAAGGTGAAAAGTACACCATGAGGAAGACCTACGGCCTTCCTCCCATAGACCACTGCCCACATTCTAAAGACCCCGGCCCACAATTTTTGGAAGAATCTGCGCAAGCGTGAAGGACTGATAAGCTAATTAGCATACGAAGTGAGGGTAGGCGGGTTCAGGTGATGAATATGTATAGGCGTTAATGGAATATTCATTGTTTCATTATATAAATATAAGATAATCTGCCCCTCTGGGTGTGTACGATTGGTGGAAGGATCCCCCGTACACCCGGCGCCGACAATAAAGAATACTTAATCACTAAGAAATTCTGAAGACGTTCTTTGAAACAATCTGGCGACCCAGATGGGACAGCTCTCTGCCTGACCGTAGGACCCGCTGGGAAGCAGACTCCCTTGGGTACCCCCGGGATTTTCCTGGAGGGACTCCCCAACTCATCGGATCACTGCGGAGGCAGACAAGAATCCCATCTCCTGTAAGTGATAGTATTCTTTATTGCTGTATTCTGGTATTACCGGTAATCTGGGGTTACCCGTAAGATGAGAAAATTGATTTCCGCAGGGTAACATCTGGGTATGCTTGGGAACTAGTTTCTCAGGTATACGTCTGGGTGTGCTTGGGAACTAGTTTCTCAGGTATACATCTGGGTATGCTTGGGAACTAGTTTCTCAGGTATACATCTGGGTGTGCTTGGGAACTAGTTTCTCAGGTATACGTCTGGGTATGCTTGGGAACTAGTTTCTCAGGTATACGTCTGGGTATGCTTGGGAACTAGTTTCTCAGGTATACGTCTGGGTATGCTTGGGAACTAGTTTCTCAGGTATACGTCTGGGTGTGCTTGGGAACTAGTTTCTCAGGTATACATCTGGGTGTGCTTGGGAACTAGTTTCTCAAGTATACATCTGGGTGTGCTTGGGAACTAGTTTCTCAGGTATACGTCTGGGTGTGCTTGGGAACTAGTTTCTCAGGTATACGTCTGGGTGTGCTTGGGAACTAGTTTCTCAGGTATACGTCTGGGTGTGCTTGGGAACTAGTTTCTCAGGTATACGTCTGGGTGTGCTTGGGAACTAGTTTCTCAGGTATACGTCTGGGTGTGCTTGGGAACTAGTTTCTCAGGTATACGTCTGGGTGTGCTTGGGAAACTAGTTTCTCAGGTATACGTCTGGGTGTGCTTGGGGACTAGTTTCTCAGGTATACGTCTGGGTGTGCTTGGGAACTAGTTTCTCAGGTATACGTCTGGGTGTGCTTGGGAACTAGTTTCTCAGGTATACGTCTGGGTGTGCTTGGGAACTAGTTTCTCAGGTATACGTCTGGGTGTGCTTGGGAACTAGTTTCTCAGGTATACGTCTGGGTGTGCTTGGGAACTAGTTTCTCAGGTATACGTCTGGGTGTGCTTGGGAACTAGTTTCTCAGGTATACGTCTGGGTGTGCTTGGGGACTAGTTTCTCAGGTATACGTCTGGGTGTGCTTGGGAACTAGTTTCTCAGGTATACGTCTGGGTGTGCTTGGGGACTAGTTTCTCAGGTATACGTCTGGGTGTGCTTGGGGACTAGTTTCTCAGGTATACGTCTGGGTGTGCTTGGGGACTAGTTTCTCAGGTATACGTCTGGGTGTGCTTGGGAACTAGTTTCTCAGGTATACGTCTGGGTGTGCTTGGGAACTAGTTTCTCAGGTATACGTCTGGGTGTGCTTGGGAACTAGTTTCTCAAGTATACGTCTGGTCTGGAAAACTCAGGTATGCTTCTGTGGCTAGCACCCTAAGTATACTTCTGGTTCTGTTTGGGTTTTATCGGCATTTAATTGCCATCTGGAATCTGGCAAGTTTGCTTATAAAGCTTATTTGCTGCAGTGTTGCTTATTTTGGTTACCGGATTTGTGGAATGTGGAATTTGACTTTGATAATTGTTACTGTGGTTTCGGCTATATTTTTGATAATAATAGTGAGCTCTTGGTGTTGCTGTAGAAAGATACCTGCGTGTTGCATTTTGTAAGTCTTAATTCTGTAAGTGATAAGTGTGTTCTGTGAGTGTAAGCTGGGAAAAAATGGGAGGAAAGCAGAGTGGTGGGATTTTAAAGAAAAGCCCGTTAGGATGTGTTTTGAGTCACTGGAGGGATATTGGAGGGTCTGCTGGTGGAAATGTGAATAAGAAAACATTGATAAAGTACTGCAATCAATGGTGGCCACTTTATAAGCTGGAAGGTGGGGAAAAGTGGCCTTGTAATACTTTGCTGCAGTACGGAGAGAAGGAAAATGGGATGAAGTAATGTGTGCTGATATGTTTGTGTGACAGAAGGAGTGTGGGATTAACACCACCTGATCTTTGATTATGGCTCTAGAAAAGGATAGGAAAACAAACAAACAAACAAACAAACAAAAAACCAAAAACCTGAGACCTAAACTAAAAAAAAATTAAAATAAAAACAGAGAGAGCTCAGGTTGTGGTTCTTTCTGTGCAGCAACCAGAATGAAACACGTTGTAAGATAAAAACTTGTGCTAGTGTATGTAAGATCTGAAGCCGGGGGGTGGAGAGTCAAAGACCCTGTGAAAGTGTTAAAGTCTTGGGGTGAGTTTGTACAAACCCCCGTACCCCCTCGAAGGTGCGGCTGAGTCCTGCTGGACGCATGGCAGGGTGTTTGCTGTTTGCCTGCAAAGGCTGATATGTAAGAACACAGACTTAAAGCAACAAGGAGCAGATTTGCATTCAGGGTAAGAAACAGTTAAAACAGAAGTGCTGTTGCAGAGGCAGGCTTGTGTAACCTGCAGAGCAGGAAGAGCATCTCCTGCTCCAATCCTTCTGCTGGTGAGGAGGAGGGGGTTGCTGTTGCTGACGATTAAGCAGAAGGACCTGATAATGTTACCCCAATTGCTGCGGCATTTGCAGCACAACAGGACCGGTAACGGCCCCTTTAGGGCAGGCAGTGGGTATGAGGAGAGTAAAGGTGAATCTTTGATGGGGAAATTTAGATGTTTGAAAGTTGGTTGTGAATAGGACTGGATAAAGGTTCGAGTTGTTTGTTACTAGGTAATTGTGATGTAGAAAAGTTGGTGAATATAAAACCAACTTATTTGGTGTTAAACTTCAGTGAAAAGAATTTGTTACATTTGTGGGAGCTGCTGGCCACCAGGAAAATATCCTGAAACCTTTAAAGTACAAACTAAGAAAACAAATAAGAATGCCAAATTCACCAAAATCTTTGTTGGGAAGAGATTTATTAGAACATCTAGACGTTTAAAGAAGGGGAAATGAAACCAAAAGTTAAAAATGATCAATTAATTAAAATGTTGAGCTTATCTTTAATTCAACAGAAAAGTGGAAGAGAGGACCTCCCTGAAGTAAAAGAAATCTTTAACCAGGTATATCTGGAAGTAAATTCCAGGTAAGGGGAAAAATGCTTTCCCTGTTACAGTAAAAATGATAAACGGGAGGCCTGCCTAACTCAGGTAAAACAATATCCCTTGGTCAACAGGGCTGTGGGGGATATTGGCGTAAAAACTAAAATAAAATACACTCTGTAGTAGTTCTACTAATGTGAATCTGTGTGTTTTGCCATGACAGTGACTTGTTATGGGATGTGCAGATGAAACTCTGCATTGACAACAAAGTACAAGGAATAAGGTTGGTCAAGTGCCTCCTACCACAATCAAGGGCAAGACTGGGTTGGCCTGTGTTTGCCACCAAGAAGGATCTTGAGCTCCGCTGTTGGCTGCAACCCAGTAGGCGTTGAGCGGTGGGAACATATGCCATGCAAGACCTTGATGTGAGGAATGACCCCCTCTGTTATAAGAGGGTCTTCCAGGAAGGAAGAACATAAGATGGCCCATTGAGGCACTGATTTAGAAATTGGAAACCACCTGGCCGACCACGAAGCCATCCAAGTAGCAGAGGAGGTAGGAAAGGAGGAATTATCCTTAATACCAGACGGTAAAATCCAAACTGTAAGTACAGATCAGGAGCCAAATTATTCTAAAGAAAACTTAAAGGTAATTCAGGACATGAATGATAAAATAAATAAGTGGACTTATTTGAGGGATGGTCGTATAGTGGTACCATCCAATTTAATATGGACCACAGCCGTAATAGAACATAATAAGATGCATTGGAGAGCTGATAATTTATATAAAAGTCTAAATCAGAAATTGATAGGGCAGAACTTGTATACTGTAATAAAACAGGTGACTCAGCAATGTGAAATGTGAAAATTAGCCAGGGCAACAGTGGCAAGTTGATTTTTCCAGACTCCCAAGAATTGGGGGGGTACCGATATTTATTAAATGGATGGACACCCCAACGTATCATACAGTATTATGGACCTGCAACTTGGAATCCTCATGAACTCATTAACGGTGCTCGAGAACCTATCTACAATCTGAATCGTATCATTCGTCTACAGGCTGTCTTGGAAATTATTACTAATCAAACAGCTAAAGCTTTTGATGTGAAATGCAATTTATCAACACAGGATGGTTCTCGATTACCTGCTAGCTGAAGAAGGAGGTGTTTGTGGTAAAGTAAATGTTTCCAATTGTTGTTTGAAAATTAATTGAAAATAATGGTGAGGTAGTTAAACAAATCACATCAGAGATAGGGAAGTTAGCCCATGTTCCTGTCCGAACTTGGAAAGACGAATATTGACTTGTTTTCCTGGCTTCTCGGGAGCCCCTGGGTAAAATGAATCCTATTTTATTTGTTATGTGGATTAGCCACCTTATTGCTTTTGCCATGTGCTGTTCCATGTTTTATAAGATTAATTCAATGACAAAATGTACACACAAAATAACATTTTAATAGCCAACAAGAATTTGGAAACAATTGATTCTTAAAACAAATGTGAGCCAACAAGAATTTGGAAACAATTGATCCTTAACAATTCAGATAACAATGTAGGCTGAGTAAGCATAAAAATAGAATAGCAGCAAAAACAACCGCCAGGAACGCATAGATGAGGATATGGTAACGCCTTTTATACTTTTCCACCTCCGCCATAAGTTCTTGACGTGAGACAACAGAAAAACGCACCCTCTGCCTAAACAGCAACAGGAAGAAAAAGTTTTGATCTTCTTTCTAATGAACCATATAGGTTAAATGTTTTGAGAACACTCACCTTGCAGAATGTTCAGAGGGGGAAATGTACACTCTGGACCCTTCTTCCCTGGCAGGTGACGTGGTGGTCTGGTGGTGAGAAAACATTACATTGAAAACAGGGACCTGTCATTTGGCCATAGTGCCATAAATGTTACCATTGGCAGAGTTACCGGAGTAGTAAGCTTGGGAAATGGGTTTGGGACTTCATCTGGGCACGCAGTAGCCACTGTTTATCACACGAATGATCCACGTATACCTTTGAACATGCGCATGCGTGATTTTAAAGCCCCACAGAATGTGTTGGAAAAATCTGGAAAGACCGCGCATGCGAAATCCCTATAGTCTAGCCATGATAATGACGCATGTAAAAAAAAAAAAAAAAAAAAAAAAAGGGGGAATGTGTTAAGAAAATACAGTGTTTTTAGTTCATTTAAGGTTTTGTTTTTGTAGGTTAATGCAAAGTAAACCATTTGACAATCAGTAAAAGTCTCATGTAACGTGAAACCAGACTTCTTCACTCGTGAATCCAGTATTTCTCTTACGAGCCGCTTGTATCCACTATTCAAGAGTAAAGAAAACTCCTGAGAAATTATGGGCCGTCACTCCGGCAGGATCCACAGGACTACGATTCTTCAGGTCATAATTATAGTCGGATGTTTGCCAAATTTGTACTTAACTCTGTGGAATAAGAATGTACATTTATCCCTGGTACAAGGCATATCTCAGGCTCTGAATAAAACTGATTGTTGGATATGTACACATATGCCTGAATATGGAGGAAAGGGTATATCATTGATTGGATTTCCATTACCTAGGAATAAATCTTAGGAAAGACTGTGGGGAAAATACCTCTTGGAGTATTGAAAATGATGAAATTTTGAAATTAGAGATAAATAGTCCTAAGGTGCAAGAGTCTAGTCCTAAGGTGCAAGAGTCATACTATATGTGTGTTCAGAGACGTAATCCACCTAAAGGAATGGGAATTGTGGATTGTAATCCCGTAATGTATGTAGGAACTCAGTCCTTTTGTAATAACACTTTAGACATCGGCACTTCACTGTCTGTTAGCTCTACTGCTTGGCCAGTGCCCGAAGGGAAAGGATGGTACTGGCTGTGCAATGATACAGTTCGAAAGGTTTTACCTAAAAATTGGAAGGGAACCTGCACCTTGGGAGCAGTAGTGCCTAATATGACAGTACATGATTCGTTCTCACAGGGATACTTAAGAAATCATATTAAAAGGATTAGACGGGAAAACACAAATCCTATAATAGGGAGGCCTACTGCATTCCATAGTTTTGCTCGATGGTTTGTCCCTTGGTTAGGAGTGAGTGAATTAGAAAAAAACCATAATCAATATATCTGCGATAATAGAGAAATTAGAAAACAGAACAATTGATGCATTGAAAGCCCAACAAGAGGAAATATCTAGCCTCTCATAAGTGGTATTACAAAATAGAATGACTTTGGATTTGCTGTTAGCTGATCGAGGGGGAGTGTGTACAGTTATAAATACTAGTTGTTGCGTATACGTGGACCAAAGTGGAAGAGTTTCCACTGACTTAGAGGAGATACCAAGGTATTACGTGAAGTAAGTGAGGATGATGTGTCTTGGGATTTTGGAAATCTTGGGACAACTCTAACTTCCTGGTTACCTAATGTACAATGGTTAAAACAGGTGTTAGCTGCCATAGTTTTGTTGATTGTTTTAATAATACTTGTGTGTATTCTGTTCAAATGCTTATTCTATTGTACTTTTGAAAGATAAAATAGCAAAGGAATTTGCTTGTATCGAGAAAAGGGGGGAATGATGTGAATAAGCTGTAAATAATATGGTCAAGTTTGTATTCATAAACCAATATTCATTTTAATGCATAAATAAGCTTGTAATTGTATAGCGACAAAGGGGTTAAAATGTCTGAAAGATCATAGAGACTGTTCTGGCAAGAAAGCTGCAAATCTCTGAAAGGGGAGCTGTCCTCCTTATGTACAAAGCAAGCTGCCCTACCAAGGAGATAATGGGACAGCAGGATGGCCTTGAGTAAAATTACAAGGGTTATTGTAAAAACCCTGGGAAAGATTTCTACAAGTCTGCCAACTCATCACTTTTGAGACCTAAGGTGAAAAGTACACCATGAGGAAGACCTACGGCCTTCCTCCCATAGACCACTGCCCACATTCTAAAGACCCCGGCCCACAATTTTTGGAAGAATCTGCGCAAGTGTGAAGGACTGATAAGCTAATTAGCATACGAAGTGAGGGTAGGCGGGTTCAGGTGATGAATATGTATAGGCGTTAATGGAATATTCATTGTTTCATTATATAAATACAAGATAATCTGCCCCTCTGGGTGTGTACGATTGGTGGAAGGATCCCCTGTACACCCGGCGCCGACAATAAAGAATACTTAATCACTAAGAAATTCTGAAGACGTTCTTTGAAACAGTGATGACATCTGTTGAATATAAACTTTTTTTTTTTCTCTTGATTGTTTATATGTGGCTTATTAGTATCAGGGAGTGCGGGAGGGAAGTTTTTTCTGCTTATGAACTAGAGAGATGTCCACTAACTGTAAATTCTTCAAAATCAGCTTGAAACTTTGCATGAAGAGCTCTCCCTTTTGTGTGAAGTTAAAGTAGGACAGTTGTTAGGCTAAAGGCTTAGATTTAGTCTCTTCAGTCAGAAACGAACATATTTTGTTCTAGATTTGTGTTTTTCCAAGAAAATCATAGAAGTACACAAATACAGGTAACCTAAAAGGCAACATGAAAAACTGGCAGATGAATAAAATCATAACTTCATTTATTTTTACGTCTTATACTTACTAAAGAAAAAACAATTTGCTAATACTTACACAGTTCTAGGGTGCTACTTTAAAGTGCCAAAGAAACTTGATGTTTCTGTTCTTTGACCATACCAAAGTAGTGATAGTCCTAACAGTGAAATGCACTCAGACTGCATATTTTAGTTTAGTAATTTTAGGTAGAGAATTAACTATTTAACTATAGAACAGAATAGAATGTACATAACTATGCAACAGTGTGTGTAGGAGGTGTGATAACTCTCATACCTCTGTATTACCGCTGAGACTATTTTTTAGGAGGCTGTTCTCTGGTTTATGTTTTGCAAGTGGCACCTTGTTATCTCGCTGTCATCATCACTAGACGCTGGCTTTTAGGTGTTTGAAGATTCTGTGATGCACTTCAGTTACACAAATACACACTTTAGAGAATTTTTGCAGGTAACTTTTCTGAGCAAGTAGTTGAAAACTTTCCATCTTATATCTGTACTGGTATATACTATGGATGGTCCTGTGCTGGAAATGGAGATGTGCATAAAATGATTTTGAACACAGGATGGAATCCTTTCTAAGGATATGTAAGAATATTAAGAAATCAGTGATAAACTTTTTGCTTTGTGTGGTACTTTGTTTATTATAAATGAGGCAGACATTGAGTTTGAATAAGATCAGAATTTAATCCATAAATGAGATTAGGAATTTCCTTTGCTGTTAAAAATGTATTTGGTATCCTCTCAGTAGCCATAGAGCATGCAGCTGTGATAAATAAAAAATATTTTCATTTTCCTCTTTCACCATTACTTAAATACTTCTGAAATCAAAATTCACATTTCCAAAGTAGTTGTTGCTTATTGTGCCAATAGGCAGATAAACATGTGCTTAATGGATGTTTTCAGTGTAGTTGGTTATGGAACCCCAAGAATGAGCTGGAAAATACTAGTCTGTCATCCTCTTTAATCCATACACATTTAAAGTATGAGATTCTGGGGCATCTTAATTTGTAATGATTTTGCAGTAATTCTTCTCTTAAATGGTGGAATCCATATATGTGGTACTGTGGCTTGATATACAGAATCAAGATCCAAAACCAAGTAGTAACAAAAGAGTTAAAATCCTGAACTGTGGCATTATGTTTTTCTTGCTATGCAGTGCTGGTGCTTTTCCTGAGTCTTGCAGAACTTTGTTTTAATTGCTAATACCTGGAAGCAGTTTTATTTTGACATCGATCCCTGCTTCAAAGATAGCAGCCTTCACTCTTAGAATTTTATCATTCAGTTCCTGTGAGTTACTTGTAAAAGCTCTCTTTTTAAAACAACTGTTTCATTCAAATTCATCACAGTTATTTGGACTCAGCAACTTAATGATCAAACAAATCTATGCATTATTTGTGATTTGCTGCCTTGAAAATCTTACCTCTGAAATAAATGCCACAGTGTTCTTAAATGCCATGCAAATTACAGTTCTCCCTACTAATGTAATCGAAATCTCTAGCCTCTTGATCTTGATATATGTTAGACTAAGTGTGTCAGTTTTTCCTGGCATGTGTGGGAGAGAATTTGAATTAAAGGTATCAGCTTGACATCCTTGCAACAAGGGAAATAAACTCAAAATGCATCGTGATGATTGCCAATGTATTTCTGTTCTTTTAGGAAACACACATAATCCACACTTTCAAAGATGATTTTTACGGAGAGATTCTTAGTATAGTCATTCTTGGATATAGTTGATCAGAAAAAAACTTTGGTTCTTTTGATCAGTGTTGTAGGTCTCTTAAACTGATGGTTTATTTGTTGTGTTCTTGCATATTGAAAGTACTGTTTCACTGTTCTCTCTTCATAATCAGCTATGTTATGTAGGGTAGCTGTTTCTTGTGATAGCTCTTTCATGTAGCTGTTTCTCAAGGGTAGAGAGGACTTACTGAGAGATCTGGATAGACTATAGAGAGCTGGGCAATCACCAACC
This sequence comes from Falco biarmicus, assembly GCF_023638135.1. NCBI lineage: Eukaryota > Metazoa > Chordata > Aves > Falconiformes > Falconidae > Falco > Falco biarmicus. The sequence goes on along the minus strand of NC_079311.1, from coordinate 48,197,404 downwards.
ATATGAAGTTTAACAAGAGCAAGTGCTGGATTCTGTGTGTGGGATGGGGCAATCCTGGTTATGTGCATGAACTGGGGACTGAGAGGCTGGAGAGCAGCTCTGTGGAAAGAGATCTGGGGGTTTGGGATAACGGCAAAGTTGAATATGCATCAACAGTGTGCCCTGGCAGCCAAAAGGGCCAACCATGTCCTGGGGTGCATCAAGCACGGCATCACTAGCTGGTTGAGGGAAGTGATAGTGTCACTCTGCACTGCATTGGTGTGGCACCACCTCGAGGACTGTGTACAGTTTTGGGTGCCTCCTTATAAGAAGGACATCAGACTATTAGAGCATGGCTAGAGGAGAGTGACCAAGGTGGTGAAAAGCCTTGCGGGCAAGATTTTTGAGGAGCAGCTGAAGTCACTTGTTTTGTTCAGCTTGGGGAAAGCTGAGGGGTGACCTCACGGCAGTCTACAACTTCCTCAAGGGGGGCAGCAGACGGGGAGGTGCTGATCTCCTCTCTCTGGTGACCAGCGATAGCATACAAGGAAATGGAATGAAGCTGCATCGGGGCTTAGCCTGTCTGTTAGGAAAAGGCTCTTCACTGAGAGGGCGATAGGTCACTGGAACAGGCTCCCCAGGGAAGTGGTTGTGGTACCAAGGCTATAAGAGTTCAGGGAGTGCCTGCACGATGCTCTTAGTCATATGGTTTAATTCAGGGGTCCTCAAACTACGGCCCATGGGCCAGATACAGCCCCCCAGGGTCCTCAATCCGGCCCCCGGTATTTACAGACCCCCCCGCCGCCCCCCCCCCCCCCCCCCCCCCCCGCCGGGGGTTGGGGGGGAAACCAAGCAGCCGCAGATGGCTGCCTGCCACTGCATCCGCGCGCCGGCCCCCTGGTTAAAAAGTTCGAGGATCCCTGGTTTAGTTTTAGGTGGTCCTGCAAGAAGCAGGGAGTTGGACTCAATGATCCTTATGGGTCCTTTCTAGCTCAAGCTGTCCTATGATTCCTGTCTTACCTTTGACTTTTCAATAAAATATTTTTTTAAACTGCATCTACTAATACATAAATTGATCATATTAAAAAAAGCAGTCTAAATTTCAGTCTAAAAATTATATTGCCTTGTCAGTCGCCTGCGGAGTAGCTTGCACATCATGAGCTTGTTGTATAAGTGTTGGTCTAGTTTGTCCATTTCTTTGAAAAATGCATCTTTGCTAAAACTCAAATAGGTAATTAAATTCTGTTGACTTTTTGATATGTCTTGGAGCAAGGAAAAGATAGTGTTTACAGCAGTGAAAAGTGCAGTGCATGTCAAAAACATAAAACCATGTCATTTCAGAAACAGCAAATGTTGCTTTTTCAACTTTATAGTAACAAATATATTCTGCTCCTGTGTCTGTTTTGTGGTGTATTGTAGTACACCCTTTTTCACTTGTTATTGTGTGTTCAGAATTCAGTTCAGCTTTTAAATACTGCTTTTCTTCCTTCTCTTTTGCAGACGGGCTCGTTTTATCAATTCAAGAAGACATTGAAGAGGCAAAAAGACAGCTAGATTTACCATAACATCTTGAACTCAAAGAATACAATTTCTTTCATCTGCCAGAAGCCAAACCAATAAACCACTAAGCAAAACCATGTGTGGTTTTTTTATCTCTTAAGAGCTCTTTTCTTTGCCCTACCATGTATCATTTGATGTATAACATATGCATGTGTACTGGATCTGTCTGGGATGGAGTTAATTTTCTTCATAGCAGCTCATGTGATGCTGTGTTTTAGATTTGTGACCAAAGCAGCAAACATAACACGCTAATGTTTTAGCTATTCATTGCACAGTATCAAGGGCTTCTCTGTTGCTTGCTGTGCTCCCCCAGTGAATAGACTAGGCTGTGCAAGAGTCTGGGAGGGGACACAACCAGACAAATGACCTGAAATAATCAGAGATACTCCATGCCATATAATCATCATGCTGACCAATAAAATGGAGAGGAGGGGGTTTAGGGAGGTTGGCCATCTTTGCTTTGGCTGTGGCTGGGCATGAATCTATGCGTGGGTGGTAGTCAGTGATCGCCTTTGCATTGCTTGTTCTCTTTTTTCTTTTTTTCCACTTCTCCTTTGCTTGTTAAGCTATTTTTATCTTGACCCACAAATTTTCTTGGTTTTATTCTTCCATTTTTCTTTCCCTGTCCCACTGTGCAGGGGTGTGGGGGAAGTGAGCTAGTGACTGTATGGTGCTTAGCTGCTTATCATGCAATCATGCTTATCATGCATATCATGGGTTTATCATGCAACAACATAATTGTGATTGGAACTGAACACTAAAGCCACACAAGGTGATTTAAGTTTGTTTGTCATTTAATCAGTCATGCAAAAGGAGTAGAAGGCTGTTTTAGGTCTTACGGAAGAATCGTGAATGCAAATGTTATCAATCATTTAGACATCTTAGCACATGTGGAACAAGACCAAAGGTAGCTGTGACCTCTTCTGCCCCTAAAGTGTGCAGAGTGAGAGTGTTTCAGACAGAGAATGTTAGTCCAAATTCTTTTCCTAATTTTGTGTCATTTTTATACTTGGATTGCAGCTTAGAAAATTTTTATATTGATTTGAGTAAAAAATCTACCTGTGGTGCAGGAAAGCTATTAGATACAAGAATAATTCACTATATATTTTCACTATATATTTTTGATATGCTGTACAGCTGTTGTGGTTGTAGCTGTCATTTTAATTGAAATTATTTATTGTGATTTTAATTGAAATAGAGGAAATGACTTACTCATTGAGTTACTGGAATGTAAGATAGATACTTCTGCCAAGGCTGACTATGTATATGACAACACGTGTTTTGCTCAGAAGTGTGTCACTGCAGTTCAGGAGGTGAACGTCAGGGAGAAGGTTTGTACACTGCAGAAGGTAAGGGCTTAAAGATTGCAGAACCAGTCTAACAATTTTTTTGCTCTTTGGGCCCTAAGGCAGAGGAGGTAATGAAAGGCTACTGCATTTTGGTTGCTGCTGGCAGCTGCCTTAGATGAGGAAATCTTCTGTATTGTTTGCTATACTGATAGAGAAATGAATGACTTCAAGGTTGAAGTTGGAATGTAAGGCACGGGAGAATCCTTTCAGCCTTTGAACTACGTGCAGGTAAGATCAAAACTTTTGGCTGTGGATCAGTGAAAGTCTTTGGGGATTAGGTCATGGGACAGTGAAGTCCCTGGTGAGCAGAAAAAGGGACATATTGCACACATTTTTTAAAAGGGTAGAAATGAGGACCCTGGGAACTACCGAGATGTCAGCCTCACCTCTGTGCCTGGGAACATCATGGAACGGATCTTCCTAGAAACTGTGTTAAGGCACATGGAGGACAGGGAGGTGATTCAAGACAGCCAGCATGGCTTCACCAAGGGCAAGTCTTGCCTGACCAGCCTAGTGGCCTTCTATGATGGAATGGCTACATCAGTGGATAAGGGAAGAGTTACAGATGTCATCTATTTGTAAGGCCTTTGACATGGCCCTGCACAACATCCTTCTCTCTAAATTGGAGATATGGATTTGATGAATTGGTTGGATGGTTGCATCCAGAGGATAGCAGTCAACAGCTCAATGTCCAGATGGAAATTGGTGACAAACTGTGTCCCTCAGGGGTCTGTATTGGGACTGGTACTGTTTCATACCTTCATCAATGACCTACCAGGATGTTGTGTACCCTTAGCAACTTTGCAGATAACACCAAGCTGAGTAGTGCAGTTGACACGCCTGAGGGACAGGACACCATGCAGAGAGATCTGGACAAGCTCGAGAAGTGGGCCCATGGGAACCTTGTGAGGTTCAACAAGGCCAAGGGCAAGGTCCTGCACCTGGGTCAGGGGAGCCCCTGGTGTCAATACAGGCTGGGGGATGAAGGGATTGAAAGAAGCCCTGCAGAGGAGGACTTGGGGTTACTGATGGATGAAAATCTGATCCAGTGATGTGTGCTTGCAGCCCAGAAAGCTGACTATATGCTGGGCTGCATCAAAAGAAGTGTGGCAGCAGGCCAAGAGAGGTGGTTGTGCCACTGTGCTGTGGTGAGACCCACCTGGAGTGCTGCGTCCAGCTTTGGAGTCCTCAGCACAGGAATGACATGGACCTGTTGGAGTGGGTCCAGAGGAGGGCCACAAAAATGATCAGAGGGCTGGAACAATGAAACACTTTTAGCAGGAAATGCTGAGAGGGTTGGGGTTGTTCAGCCTGGAGAAGAGAAGTTCTGGGAAGACCTTATTGTGGCCTTTCAGTACTTAAAGGGGACTTATAAGAAAGATGGGGCCAAACTTATTAGCAGGGCCTGTTGTGATGGGACAAAGGGTAATGGTTTTAAACTAAGAGGGTAGATTCAGACTAGATACAAGGAAGAGATCTTTTATGATGAGGGTGGCGGAACACTGGAACAGGTTACCTAGAGAGGTGGTAGGTTCCCCATCCCTGGTAACATTCAAGGTGAGGTTGGATGGGGCTCTGAGCAACCTTCCAGTCCGAGGTGTTCTATGATTCTGTGTTTCTTGGAATAATAATATATTAACATTTTAGTAAATATTGAGTATTTATTACAAATTATTGAGGCCTTTCCCGCTCTGAAATGTTTGCACAGATAAATGGGGTTTGTGTTTTTAAAATGGATAGTGATTTGGAAAATACTTGTTAAATTTAGGTGCAGTATTTCTGTGTGTTCCTCCAAATCTACTCCCCCCACACCAGTACAGTTTTAGGAATTTCCTCCTTTTCCCATCCCATTCTGACCTTGCATTTCACTGTAGTGTTTCAGAGAGCCCTGTCATGGTAGCCTTACAGGAATTGTCTGTGGTGGGCCTTGTCAGCCTGCCAGGATTCTAGTTCGTAATGTTTTAACTTGCAGCCAGTCTCACAAGGTGTTTGGGAAAAGGCCTTGAGCAAGTCAAGGAGTCCTTGTAGCTGTGCAGGACTGCAGCTGAAGCTTGATGATTCAGGTGAATTGCTCATCAGTCTGTTGATGGCAAAGACAGAAGGGATATACACCTCCTGAGGGAGGAAAGAATGATCTCTGTAAAAGCACGCACAGGAATAAGCAGTGTTTTGACCTATGTTTTTTCCTAAGCTGTTTAGAAATTTAAGACTCCAAAGACACTGACAGTTTTGTCCTGACTGTTGGCTGGACATTTTCAGCAGACTTTGGCCTTTCTGGTAGGAAAACACTAAAAGAAAAAGAACTTACCTGCTTTCAGAAATACATGTTTTGTTTTGTTTTGTTTTTTAAAAAAAAACAACAAACCCCAAAACCCAAAAGCAGTTCAATGGACTTTTCTGTGCGCAAGTTGGAAATCTGTTCAAGAATTTTCTTGAAAGTGAACTGTTTTTTTTCTTCACTTTAAAACTGAGGGATGATGGGAGAATTTTTTTCAATCCCCTCCCCCTGCCCCTTGCCCAAAATGTGGGGAGGCATACTTTGAATATATAACAATGTCAAGGTCTTGGTTCTTTTCTGGAAGAACAAATAGTAGCCATGTTAGTCAATGTAGTACATTGTCAGGAACACATTAAAGAATAAATTCCATTGATTATAGCTAAACTCATATCTGCCTTTGAAAATTATTTTTTGCCAGTGATTTCACCTGTCTGTTGTTGTGGACATTCATAGTGCCTTAGGTTGATTTCTTAGTTACACGGTTCTATAACTGCTAATGAATGCTGCTATTTATTTCATCATGTTGTTTTTAAAACCACTGTGCTTGAGGACATAGAAAGCAGAAAAAGGAAAGCTAGAAACACTTGGTTTACTCACAGCTCTCACCTGAAGTATGGAGTATGCATATAGTAAAGTAATAAACTGCTTTTTGCATGTTTGCCTTCAAGTTAAGAGAAAATGTAATTGCATTCATTTGGGTGAGTGTGCTTACCGCTACGTGTTATTTAGTATCAAATATTGCATATTGACTTTCAAGTTCAATACATGATTCCTAGCACATTATAAACGTTATGAAGGGTTACATTTTTGTATTATTTGCAAATAACTATTTCAGTTTACATTGTGACACTGTGCAATTAATAAAAGAATGTAACCAAGAAAGTAGCGATGCTGCTTATCACAGTTTTTCTGATTGATTGTACTATGTGATACAAATCATCTGTGCATATTCCTTAGTATATACTGAAAGAGGTGCTGCAGAGCTCTTTCATTATGCTGCTTAAACTTTCAGTTTTGGGAAGCGGGAGAGAATTGTTCTTACTTACAAACTTGGTGCTACATTATTTATGTTCTAGATGTTTGCGGTTCTTTATTTGTAAGGCAATATGTGAACACCAAGTGAGGCATAAAGGTCACTGGAATTGTTGGAGTTCAAGCAATGTAGGTATTTCCACAGTTTTGAATACTTTTAAAATAAAGTCTGTGGTGCATTTTAATTGACTCTTTTTCTGAAGTCTATTCTGTCATGAAATGGAGTTTGTTGTCAATGTGAGAATAGCAGTGCAAGAATTTTTTTCAAATGCATATTGGTGATATTGGTTTTAATTTGATAGCTGTGGCATTAAACTGTCTGGCATTTTAATACCCTAAAGAACCTGTGCTTACCAGATGTTAAAATGCAACATGTCTTCATGTTTAGACAACATAAAGGCCCAATGTGCACAGACAAACAGTCTGCAATAGCTATTTGTACAGGTTTCTTGCATGGCTAGGTACGTTTTGAATTTGGAGCCTTCCTAGAAACAGATATGGAACCTGTATTCTGCCTGTATCCTTTTTATTTTAGAAAAGATTCCCTATGTATACATCATAATGTTCTTGAAATCTACCTGAAAATTAAACCTAGCTCACTAAAACTTGAAAATAAACTAAAAAAAAAATCCTGCTTTTCAAAAAGATGTAACTGTAAATTAGGATAATTAATCATGTTAAAATTGTTACTGATGTGGATATATTTTCATTTATTTTCAGTGACTGTTACATATTGTAGACATGGAGACTGTCAAAATAGTTTCCCAAATGGATACAGTGAATTAAAATGCTGGAAAGGAAAGTGTCAGTAGTTGCATTTCTACTAAAGGGTGGCACTAGTGTGAAGTTTAGTTTACTGGAAACTCCATGGATGGATGAGAATAGTAAAAAAAGAGGTGCAAGGGGAAGGAAAGAAAAAACAGAAAGACCTCGAGATGGAAAAAACCTTGAGAAGCAAGAAGGTGAGAGAATTTTGCCAAAGATAACAAGTGTGAAGTCTAGTTTACTGAGATTTTTACAACCTCATTTGCTACATCTGTGTTGAGAGATTGTACTGAGCCAAAGGAGATGAAAGTTACTCCTTTGACTAGTTTCAGATGTGTATCTGATAACTGTGGCTAAATACAGTAATCACATGGCTGCAGTAAGTGAACTTTGACAGTTTGCTTCAAAAGACTTTGTACTATTTTGATATCTTTGCTACCTTGATATTTTGAGAACTTAAGTATCCTTAGAAACCCATTTCTAAATTGCTATGTAGAGATAAAAATTGGTGTCCTTTTTCATTCTTGTTCTGCCTTAGATTTCCAGCAATTCTTGGAAACAGTTTATTCAGTTTCAAATTTGTGAGAATCACTGCTTTGTTTTGTAATAGTAAGGCTTATTGCCGGTATTGCTATTCAATAAGTTTTCTAAGGAGGCTTCTTATGATGACTTAGCTTGTAGGGTGCCCTCCTTTGCTATGTCTAGCACTGTTAGGTGTCTCAGTCCTATGCAAAGCTTTGTAAGGGTGACTGGCTGAAAACTTTGATAGAAAAAAGCATTCAGGTGTTGTTTAAACTAGCTAAAATTAAAGTGTGTTGGAAAACCAGTCCCACTCTGGGGTTTTGTGCTTTATTTAGGACATAGGGGAGCTGCGTCCTTAGAGTTCTATAGCTTGAAAACAGATTTGTCTATACCCTTTCTTTCAAAATTTAAAACTTCTTGGTTCTTGGAGAAGTCAGGTGGAGAGAGTTGCATCCTGTTCTGTTTTGGATCAGATGTTTAAACATTCATCTGGGTCAGGGCAAAGGTCCCATCTGCTACAGCTGAAAATGAACCAAACCTGTATCTTGGAACACATTAATCTGGCTCAGGCCTCTTGCGGAAAGGTTTCTCTCATACTTTAGCACTGTTTATATGCTTTGTATAACCTCTGTGTGGCATCTCTAAAGTTGCATCAGGAAAGACTGTAATGTTATGTGGTGTTCTGGTTATGTCATAATTGTGTTAATGTGGTGGACACTTCACTGTACTTTGGTATTTGTCAGAGATCATGGTGCTGTTCTAACAGCACTGTGTCCACACTGGAGGCATGGATTTAAAAGTTAAATCCTCAAGCATCTGCGTTCTTCAGGTTTCTGTTTAACCCTCAAGCACTATAATTTCCAAGGATTCAGATGTTCTACTAGTTTTCATTCCAAAACTGAAATGAGGCTAAAAAAGTATCAAACTGCTTTCAAATTTATTTTGTAATGAATATGGTTTATATAGGCCTGTACTTTTTTTCCCTAATGTTCTTGTATTTTTCTGAAAGGAGAAGAAAGATGTAACAAATTACAAACAGCAGGCCCTACCTGCAAGGTTGGGGAACTTGCATTGTCTGTTGCTCCAGCAGGGTATTTGGATAGAGCTGTGGCCTATTTAGGTTTTTAAGGGGGCTAGAATTTTATAAACATTGCTGACAATTACAGTTAATATATAATTAATTACACAACTTAATGTGCTGACTTTATGTAACGGTAGTGTTCTGTAAATAACTGAGAATTTAATTTCACTTTCTCTTTTGTGGCTCAGAGTAGCAAAATGCTTAGTATCTTTCAGTTTGTTCTGAGGTTATGAATAGCTTGCTTTTCCATTGTGCTACGATTTGTCAGTGAGAGAAGGTAGAATGCAATGGAATGGATGCAGTAAGATTTATATTAGGCTTTTTTTTTTTTTTTTTTAATGAATTATGAGCTACTTAATTAACCGAGTTAGGTTTTTGCATTAGAAAAAAAACAACCATCTGAGAAACAAAGATGATGCTAGGTGACCAGAAGGAGGAGAAAGGATAAAGAAAAATAATAGGGTGAGGATTTTAGACATGACATGCAGTGAGCAAGTGTGGAGGAACCAAAAAAAAAAAATGGAGCTAGAAGAGCAAGAACTATTTAGAGTAATGGTTGTTAGGTAAGTGTAGCACCTGGTATCTTCCTGAAAAAGAAAATGTGCTTATTTAGATGCTAAATAGACAATATGAATGAGGAAGAATAAAGTAATATTTATTTCCCTTTTTAGTATTCAATTATATGTGTAATATAAACCTGTAAAGTCATGCAAAGAGATAATAGCGCATCTTTTTTGTTGGTTAAGGTCTGGGAGATCTTCTTCCGGTGTAAACATAAATCTAAAAAAGGATGATGGGGGAGAAAAGTCATAATTACTACATAATTTGTAACATAAATTTCCCAAGGGAAAATTTGTCTTTTGTGGTGTTAACAATAAAATCGCAAGAGATAAGTAATAACAGCCAATGTGTTAAGCAATTTACTAGATATTTCTGATCAGTAGGAGGCAACCAATAAAGCAGGAACATATGGAACCTACTTTGAAAGGAGAACAGAAGTTACATGTGTGTATGTCTCCTATTAATTTTGCGTCTCAACACCTATACATTTATCTAGTTCGTTGCAAGTATGTCTGTGTGCAGTTAGAATCTTCAGTTGTCTGTTGTTTGATATGATAGGTTATTATTTTAATTTCTATGTACTAATTAGGAGAGAAAAAGAGAGTAGAAAAACTGAACAGAAGAGTTTTTCTGTTCAGGAGTGCTTTTGAGGCCTTAGAGTATGTCTATTCCTTATCAGGATGCATGTCTGGTTACTCCTTAAAGTTCAGGCTTGAAACCACATGTACACATAAGAGGTTGAGGGGAGGTGAAAAATTGATAATTCTGGTCTACTCTGAGAAATACTCTTCTGGCCCCCTCCTGCCCCTACCCCAACATGTGCATAGGTGACCTAGGTGAAATAGTGACTTATGTGTAATCAGAATTTTTCTATAGGTAACTTTTAAGTGGGAAATTTGATGGCTAAGAAAACACTGTTTAATACAAACCCATATATTTCTCTTGAAACACATGCTATTTTTCATGAGAAAACCAAATGCTTCAAAATATCCATTTGAAAGGCTTCTGTGGTAACTTACACAATTAAGCTTGTTATATTTTCATTTCTGTCCTTGGTTTGAAATTTCAATATTTGAGTCCTCAGCCAGAAGTCCTGCAATTATTATTGAAGAGCCAGAGGCAAATGCGTGTTATACTGTGAGAATGTGGTCTGATCAGTGTAGAGCTGGTCATGGAAGGAGTCTTGGGCCTCAGAACACTTGAAATGTAACTCCTACAGTCTACTTTCCTCCACCTCCTTTCTAGCAAAACTTCAGGCTAGAGTCACAGAAGAGAAAACTTCTCCCTATTTATACAAACTGCGGAAGGAGGGGATAAAGAACCCTGGTAATCTACACTTCCCTTTGAAATCAAATTACTGGATTGCGTGAGAGGTACATGTGTGGTAAAACTCTGTAGGAGATGTGATTTTTATGAGATCTTTTTGAAGGGTGGAGTAAAAAAAAATAAACAATGAGAGGGCATTCCCCAGGAGGATAGAGAAAATACAAGTAATTGGTGAAGACTGAAGGGCTTTGGAAACTCCATGCATGAAAAAGAGTAGCAAAGTAAGAGGTGCAGGGGGAACGAGGGGCCTTAAGATGGACAAAAGCTTGAGAAGCAAGTTGGTGAGAGAAATTTGCCAAAGATAACAGGATTTGAGGCTGATAAAGAAAATTAGGGAAGAGTTGAATGGAAGAGATCCCACAGAAGCTTTGTTTTTGAAAGATGCTTGTTTCCTTTGGGACATTTTCTCACTATGGTGGGTGGAGGAGAAGTCAGGAGAAAGGAGAAGAATTGGCTTTGTGTCAACTAAGGAATTGTGCAACTGAACAAATGTGGATTTGAATTTCTGTACACTTTTTTCAGGACAGAGTGTCAAGGGCTTAGACCCTAGAAGTCTATAAAATGTTACTGACTCCCTTGGTTGTCCTTTGTTTTCCATGAAATTTCTTTAGAAGTGTGAGTGACTCATGAAGGATTCCTCTTGTGCCAATTAACTGCTAAACTTAATTTTTCTTGGTCTCTGTGTGGACTCTTAGTAGTGAGTTTTAATTGTGAATGCTGTAAAAGTGGTATGGCTCTGTGGGTCACCAAGTTTGGGTCTCCTTGACCATAATTTTGAAACTTCCCCTTTAAAAAAAACAGTAAGCTTGAATGCAGTCCTCTTCCTCATATCATATCCTTTTAGCTTGATTCATCAGTTATTTACTGCTTTCCTAAGAAGACTGGTTACCTTCAAGGCAGTTATCTGCCATTTTGTAAGGCATGCAACTTGTCACCCTACCCATGCAGCACAGTATCATGCATGCTGCTGCATGCACGCTCCTGCCTCTTCATAACAGGCTTATCATTTGAGCAGCCATTTGAATCCCTCCCAAAAAGCACTGCTTATTTGAGTGAAGGGAATATACCAGTACTGCTTCTCTTGTAACAAATGGTGTCTTAGCACTGCCTGTGCAGCTTTAGTGCTGCAAGGAAGTTCACCTCTGCTTTTGACATCGAAGATCCCTGACTGCATGTGACAAGCTTGGAAAACCAGAAGGAAAGTGCCAGACTGCAGAGTATGAAGAATCAGAAGCAAAAGAATATGCAGTTGAATGTGGTTGAAATGGTGTGCCCAAATCACAACAAAGAATTTCTAAAAAAAATTGGCATTTGAGAAGAGTTTGCAGTTGGGTTTTTTGGTGTTTTTTGTTGTTGTTGGTTGGTTTTGGGGTTTCTTTGGATGTGTACTTAAAAATGCAAATTTGTCTCAGTCTGACTTGCACAAATTTAGACAAAATTTAAGGAACAGGCTTTCCAAAATGAGTACTTATTTGCATTTTTTGTTTACCTTTCAGGTTAACTTTAAGTGTAGGAGACTGTTCATAAAATGATGATGAAGTCAGTCTGAGAGCCCATAAACAAAATTCTCATTACATCTGTCACAGTGGTTTCAGACTACTTAGACACAGCTAGAATTAAGCCTCTGAAATGTGAGGAGAGATTTCAGGTCAAAGCAAATTCTTACAGTTGTGTTATAAGCCATTAATAAAAATAATGAACTATATTGGTAATCCAAACAAGTTTAGGAGAGCAAGATAACACAGCCTCTTTGTTTCAGTATGTCCATTCAAACTGATTTTTCACTCTTCTATTTTTTCAGAACTTCCAGAGCAGAATTTGAGTTAAAGTGACAGATGACTTGCACCTTTCTGAAGTACCTTGCTGTCATATAACTTTTGATAAATGTAGGTCCTTGTTTTGGCTTTTGTGAAGTCACATGACTTTTAATGCCTTGCTGTTACTGAAGGTGCAATGGTTAAAAGTCTAAAATTTAAAGTGGAAGCAATAAACTTCTCTATAAAACTTCTTTAAACATACAGACAGAACTGTCCTGAGGTCCTTAGGAATACTTAATACAAAAAATTGCACTGAGGCATTGAGCTATAAAAATCAGGTATTTTCACACAATTCCTTTGTAGACACCAAATTAATTGATTTATAGTTCTAGAGCAACTTCTTACTGGAAATCTAAAGGAACTAAAAGAGTGAATGAAACCTGAGAAATAACAGCATTTTTGAGACATTTTGCTGCAAAGAATTTATTCTTTCACAACAAATGGCCATAAAAAGCATCCTTTACTTTAGCATGATGTTATATTCCTGTAATAATAATAGAAAGATCACATTGCTGTATTCCTTTAAGTTACGTTACCAACTAAGTGCTAATTATTCCATTTGTCATTGTCTGAATATACTGAGCCATTTACAACAGAAATGGAAAAGCTGCTTGAATAAATGTTCAGTGTTTTAAATCATTGAGAAGGTAGTTAAAAAGACAAAAGAAGTCCTTTTGTGGGCTTACAGACTATATTTCCCTTTGCAGTAAATCCAGACATTTGTGTGCATACAGATTGACAAACACCACAGTAAAGATTAATCAGAGGTTGATATGTAAAATATCTTAGTTATGTTTCATACAAACTATAAATACAATATTGTTACCTGGAGTAGAGTTACAATCAGAATTCTTATAACATCATGTCATAGATGCACAATTTCACAGGGAAATATGCTATAAGATTATAAGGAGGAATTGTGTTGGCTTTGAGGAACATAGATGCACCAGGTGATACCAACAAAGAATATCTGGGTAAAGTCAGCAAGCTTGCCTGTTCTGTTATGAATTGCTGAGTAGCTGTGATCACAGGCAGTAAACTACTGGCACCCTATCCCAGTGTCATTCATCAGGTAGATAAATACAACTAACTTTCATATCTGCACATTTCTTGTAGTGATTGGCAAGGTTCTCAATAAGTGTGTGTGCATGGTTTGAAGCAGAGTTTGTATTAGTTATAATGCACAAAAATACATTATTGGGAAAGGATTTACTCTCCACACAAATGCACAGAAATGTAATCTCTTAACAAGTCTGGACTGCTACTTAAAAGCATAGTAAGGATTTTTGTATAACTTCAGGAAAAATTGTGTTTAGAAACCATTCTGCTCTCACAATGACTGTTAGCTAAAATGTTGAGCTCAGCATGCTAAAAAGTAACTAAATGTACTTAACTAAATTGCTGCATTTAATAGGAAAAGCAACAAAGCAGAAATTCATAAATTAGTGAAGAGTTATCTAAATGAATAACTTTCGTCATCATATTCAAGCTCATCTTCCTCATCATCCTCCAAAAGTCCATATTTAAATTTGCGATAGACTGTGCCATCCTGGCCCATATATACAATGTCATCTTCTTCGTCATCATCTTCAGTATCTCGATCTCTATACTCAATTACTTGATCTTCCTGGTAGCTTGGACTCTTGTGGTAGTTGCTCACATAGGAAGGAAAGGTTTTCGAGTGATTTGTCAACTTTTCATACCCACCTTTATTGACAGCCTTGGTTTTGGCTTGTGATTTTCTCCAGATAAATACAATGGCTCCAATGACAAGGAAAAGCAAAATGCAAGTAATAACAAATAAAGGAGTTTTGCTTTTGCTCTCGGGTGGTACAGTGGTCCGTAACACACAGTCATCTACAATAGCAGTTAAAAAAAAATAAAATTAAATGAGCTTGTGTGTCTGTGTATGGCAGGGGGCAGGGGGTATTTGTCTTAAAAAAAATGTAGTACAGCAGCTTACATTTTTAAATGCATTCAACTAAATACCTTACTCTTCTAGTACCACAACTGTGTTCTTGTAGCTGTGACGGTATAAGGGTGAAAGCAAGGTTGCTGGGATAGCTGTGCTTCTTTAGATTGTAAATAATCAGAAAGAGGCAGAAAAGCTAACAGGCACACAAATACATTTTGATGTGCTAAGCTTAAAATGCAATCATTCAGATGGCTATCCATTGAACTAAGCACTTCCCAGGCACCTGGTTTATGAAATGCCTGCCATTTAACACAATAGCTGTGGGTGAAAGAAGGTGCTGCCTCCCGCATCAGTCGTGATTGCTGTTATTTTTTGTAAAGCTCTTCCTATTCTGGTGATCCAGCAGCAGAAACGACTGTGTGCCTTCAGCTCAGGAGCACATTTTTGCTCTGTTCCCCTTTTGATTTTTTAAATGTCAACCTAGTCAGTCATAAAGCCCTTCAGCACCATTACTGCTCTGCAGCATTGTCCTACCTTGTGTTTCACTGCAGTCACAGCACTCTGGGGTGCTTGCCGGGTCAGAGTCACTGCAGCAGGGCAGGCAGCGGCTTTCCTCCAGGTACAGCTGCATGCTGGCTGGGCAGACTGTGCAGTTGAGGGGCCCAGGTCCCTTGCACTCTGTGCACGAGCTGTCACATCTTTCACACTTGGGCTCAATCTCCTTCAGACACAGAACACAAGCAACACACCTTTCATTTTGGATTCCTTGGACCTGACCTGGCAGTTCTGTCCTGTCATTTAATCTCTGGGTAGTCATCTCTGGGCATCACGGGTGTCACGGCAAAGTACAGGACAGAGTAGGAAAACTAAAATTTGGTTCATATTTCCTGGCTTCTCAGTGATCTGCTTGTGTGTGTGTGTGGGTGGGGTGGGGGGCAGGAAGCGTTGTAGGAGCTTAGAGATCTCACCTAGGTAGGTAGTGAGATAAAAATCATTCAGACTGTAAGCTCTTTCTGGCCAGGAAGTGTGTTTTTGTTTTGCTAGTCCCATGCTACCAGACCTTTGGTAGTAATGATGGTAAAGTGGCCTTTATGAAATGTATTCAAGAGTATCACTAAAAGTAACTGACATGGGAGAAGCAACATGAAATACTGTGGGAAAAAGGCAGCGGAGAGAAACAATTTCCTTTCTAAATTGGGAAGGAGCAGAAATAAAGAATAAAGCTGGCTGGAAATTTTCTAGCAAACAGGATTTTTATTAGATTGTGTTGCTTCGATTTTACAGAAACAACTTAGATTCAGACATGCTTCTCAAATTCCAGATAGGCTCCTGGGAGCCTCTGTGTACGAAGACTACCAGTGATCATCATTGTCACATTCTGCATACCTGCAGAATGCTTTGAGCTCAGGTATTTCAAGGCTTCCAGTGTTCACAGTTTCTGGCCTATTGGGCAAAATTTGCTATTTTTCTGCCATGGGACCAGGACACCATATCCACTGTGAGGATCTGGAAACTAATTTCATCATCACTGTCTGACCTGTGAGGTTCCTTGTCCTGAATCAGAGAACCTGGGCAAGATGGGAGGCTCGTAGTGGGAAGTCCAGTTTCTCGGGGTCAAAGCTCTTGCGAAGAACTGCAGATCTCTGTGGTTCCCAGCTCTTGGGCTGTTTTCTTGGGCTCGCAGTTATAAGTCGGCACTGAAAAGGGGGTATTCCAGGCCAGAGACTCAAGGGTATGCAGCATCTCAGGCCAGCTGGCTTGCCTTGCTGCTGTATTCTTGAATAAACAGCTTTGGAAGGCAGTTGGTGTGGAAATCTGGAAGCTGGATGCCCAGACATGTGGCACAGACCCAAACCTAATTGTGGTCCTGCTCTACTAAATAAACAGTTCTGTTATCTTAAGTCTGTTGCTCCTCTAGAGATTTCTGCCAGCAGAGCTGTCAATCAGGAATGTCATGTGATTTCTCACAAACAATGCAGCAGAAATCTGTGTGGAAATCTTAGTTATACTGGAAGAAAAAAAATGCTGTATTACTAATACAGCTGATTTTATTCACGTGGCTTTGGTATCATTGTTGGTAAAGTTGGGCCTTTATATTTACTGGTAGCGAGTTACCCTATAGTAGACACCCTCAGAAAAAGAAACTGTGCTTCCTCTGCCAGATGAAGAAAAAACTAAGCACATTTAAAGATAAGCAGCCTTGAAAACTCAGAGAAGAGCTTTCTGTGTTGTTTGTATTGTGTTCAGAAGTTAAAGTTGAGCATACAAATCACAGGAAAAAATGCCTACAAATAGGTACCTCTTGTCCTTGTGTCTCCTGGACTTTGTATTCACCTACAAAACAGTCTGAGTTGCACATTCCGCCTAATAAACTGTAGCTCCATACACAAGATGTGCAGCTGAATGCTCCTTTTCCTAGAAAGAAAAATAATATTAAAACAGGAAAAATTGTCATTCAGCTTCCTTTAAAAATTATGCTTACCACTGCCGCCAAAGAAAAGGGCATTTGTCAATGGCAAGCATCAGCATGAGTTCAGCTTGAGGAGGCTGGAGGTTGAGAAAGAGCTTGGGCCTGATCCTGAGGTTTTATGTGCCCACAAAATTTATTTCTTATGTGTTTTGGTATTCATGAAAAGCTGATTTGGGAATCAGTTGTATAGGGAAGCCCTGACACATAATTGTGGGGAACCTTGACCAAATACTCTCCTTCACAAAACCAATACTTACTAGGCCTGCTAGCTAACTGTTTTCAAACCACAATGCATTAAGGTATGTTTATGTTTGAATAGCAAAATAAATTCTTTAGTTGCATAGGAAAACAATTCTTCACTAGGTGCCAACAGAGCATCATATCCACTTTGTGTGTTGGAGACTTTTTTTTGAAGACAGATGCTACATGCAGTATTTCTGTGAAACACTGAAGTGAAGGGTTTGTCCTACATCTTAAGGTGAACTGCCTATTTCCCTGCAACTAAGCATTTTCTGCCACTTTCTAAAATGAAGCAAAAGGAAATGCAAGTAACTCAGGTTAGCAGCAGTTGAACATTTGAAGTCAGCAGCTTTCTATAAGCCAGCAAATTTACTATGTGAGTTTTCTGAGCAGTGCAGCGTTTGCCTTCCTGCTCTTGAGAAACAAGAGATACCACAACACTTCTTTTCTCATACATCAGCAATGCATATGCATTTCAGAACACCTACAGTTTTGCTGTTTAGAAGGACTGGCTTGTGTTTCATCTTAGTGTCTTTGTAATTATGATAGAAATTCTGTCCTGGAGTATTTATCTCAAATAAAAGTAAAAATCAATGGAGTAATCTGTAAATTAAGATGGCTATCTTTTTGTCCCAAATCCAAGCCAAAATATTTGTCATTTGTTATAATGTTGTTATACAATTTTATTTTAATAATTTTTGAACGTGGCTTCACTGTAAGAGTTATTTTCAAGATTTTAAAACTTGTAACGTTGCAATTATTCATCTGTGCTATCCAGTATATCCGCTATCCAAAACAAATTCTCTGTGTTACAATACGGTGTGGTCTAAGCTGCAGAGTGGCAGCTGTTAGCTATCTGCTATGCCGTTCAGATGGGTCCAAGAGGGTTAGCACTGCTTGCTTCAGAACTGAATGAATTAGGAAAAGGAAGAAACTGAATACATAAGTGTCTCACAGAACAAAAGAAGTGGTGTCTCAAAGTTAAATTTGAAAAATACTTTTTTTTTTTTTTTTGTTTCTCACCCTAAAGTTATGCTTTGTGACTGTTGTACTCTTTCCTTTGCAGACTATAAAGACGTGGTTGGATTTAGGTTCCTTGGCTTTCACAGAGTAATGTATAGTAGGACAGCTCAAAGAACGAGGTAGTATTCAGTCATTATTCAGTGTTTGTGTGAGAAATGAGGTCCAGCTCTATAAGCAAGATCCCTTTTTTTGAAGTTGATGAGAACCTTTGTGAGAGGCCTGGCTGACGGGAAATTAACTACCATTGTCCATTTATTTCCCTTCACTGACTTGGCACTGGGACTTGCTCGCAGCCCTCCCCATGAGCAGCTGCCTTTACACTTGTGCTCTGTAACTGGAGGCAGCCCTGCGGGGAGCTGTCAGGAATTCATATCCTTGCTTTGATCTTGATCAATCAGTCCTCTAAAAGTAAGTTGGCAGCATGAAGCAGCCAGTGCAGCAACTCACCCAGGGCCAGGGAGAACCTGGCAGCCCCTGGGGAGGTCTGCACCACCCACTGCAACTACTTAGGTTATGGACAGGTTGGTAGTGATGTACATGGTATGTCTCTTTGTGAAGTGTTTCCAAATCTTGGAGCGAAGAGTGAAAAAAAGAAAAAAATAGAGATTGCAGGTGTTTCCTTAATCCTTTTTGGTTGAAGTGGAGCATATGCTTTTACCTTCACAAGTCTGGCAGGAAGGGTGGCATCTTTCACAGATGTTGTCTTTGCTTTCGTAGTAATACTCTGGACAAGAGATAACGCATTCATTCTTGGAGCGCAACAGGTAGAAATATGTATCACAGAAAAGGCAATCTGTGGGTTGAGGCCCCATACACTCCTTACAGCCCTTGTGGCATCTCTCACATGATCCAGTGGAGTTTTGTGCAAAATACCTGAAACAGTTCAGATAGTCATGGCTTTGCATAAAGCCTGGTGGTGACAGGAAAACCAAAGCATCCTTCATCCTTAGCTTTTACTGTGATCACATCGATGTATAAAATTGATATTGATGTGATCACAGTAAACATTTGTAATCTCCGTGAAAACAGAATGAATTTCCTTTAATTCCCCCTGGCCATTGGAATGCAGCTATAAAGCAAGACTTTGTAAAATGAGGGTATATAAAAGCCAGGCTTTCCAAAATCCAGGATGAATTCAGACACAAAGTAAGTATATAAATAAGCAAGGCTCAGAAAACCTCAACTCTGTTTTGGCTCTGCAAGAGATATCCTGGAGATGCTGGGTAAGCACTAAATTCCTCCACTGCTCCTTGATGACCTGCTGTCAGATGGAAATGCAGAAAATTCATGTTTCTTTTCAGTGCACAAACAGGCTTAGCCAAAGGATATCAGCAGAAGAACAGTGCTCACCTAAGTTGTGCTGTCAGGGAAAAAGGAGAATTGCTGCACTGTAGTTTTGTTTAGATGTGGTCATTACAGATTTCTAATTTAATGGGATGATAACTCAATTTAACAGACAGTGTGATCATATTGTACTGCAAAATTAAATGGATCTGAATCAGAAATCATAGGTCCACTTCCCAAATTTGAATTTCTGAGGCATATATACAAGAGCACACTGAATTCACATTTTGAAAGTCAGTGGACTCATGTTAATGAAGCTGCTGTCTAGATTTTTATGAGTCTTCAGTTGAAACGTGTTTTAATGGTTGATTCTATTATGATCTGTTATGAATATTCACTCAATGCAAAACAAAAGTAACCTCATCTGAACCTCAGGTTAAGTGGAGGCTGCAAGGGTGCTTGAGGGAAGTTACATTGCTTCCTATGCTCAAGCTGATGAACAGATAACTTACTTGTTCTGCTTCATACTGTTCTGTATAAACATAACCTAAGAGCATCCTTGGAGTGTAAGAATGACCACACCACATCAGGCTGGTCCCAGTGCAGGCACCAACTTTACAGTTTGCTGCTGTGAGGGGAGGTTTTCCACCACCTCTGTACTGGGACAACATAAGATTTTTTCACCTGAAAATAAAATTCAGTTCTGTTTCACTCTGAAGTAGAATAGGAAAGAGTGATCTAATTTCTCAAAGCTCTCTCTGTGATGTAGCTCTTCGCTAAAGACTTTGGACCTTACCCTGGTGGACACTGGTTTACGCATGCTTTTCCTTGTCTGTACCAGCCTGGTTTGCAGGAAAGGCACTGTGAGCTGTGTTTTCCAGTGCAAGTGACACAAGCGCTGTGGCATGGGGAACATTGTCCCTTATCATGGTCAACATAATACCCATCTGGGCATGTTTCAACACAGGTTGTATCTGCAGAGACAACAATGCAGAATAACACATCATATTCAATATTTGCTGCTAAAAAACATCTCATAACAGCTGTGCTAGAGCAAATTCTCTAACAGGAGATGCTGCTGTAAAAATGTGTACCAGAACAAAAAAAGAGAATATTGGGATATAGTAACTATTTTCTGTTTCTTCTATGTCTTGTCAATACATTAGTCCTCACTTCTGTGGTTTATGTGTGTTAGCAGGCTCTTTAGAACAGATAATTTTTTATTTTTGGGAAATATAAATGATAATACATAATACTGAACAGCAGCTGTGATTTCTTTTATAACATACAAAAGAAGAAATAGTAAACAGGAAACTTTCTATCTGCACTGCCATTTTCCTCGAGTTTCACTCTAAGCAACAGCCTCATTGCGTTCTGTGTATAAGACAAATCTGATGTTAAATCTGAGATTTAATGATACTTGTTCATTGGTTTTTACCCCTCTGTGGCTGCTGCTTTATCTTATGGGAATAAATGCCTGTAATGTTGCCAAATATACCAGGTATATCCCACTTTTCACTGACATTTCAGAAGGTCATTAGAATAGGAATCCTAAATGAGAAGTTAGGATTGATGCAACTAACTGCAAGTATACCAAGCTTAGAGAGCAGTGATTACTCATTAGTAGCTTGTACTAATTATCTAGCTTGTCTTTACAGTTTTGCTGCGTGAGTTGCAACTGGGCAAAGGAAGATACTTGCTTTTATTTCTCTTGCAATTTTTTTTCTACTCCAGGATTTTTATTTACATACTTGCATCCACTTTAGCAATTGTAAATGGTGCAAAGCAGTTGAATATGATGATAAAAAAGACAGGTCTGATGCAAGACATCAGAAATTTAAGAATTAAAAATCTGCATCAGAATTAGACTCAAAAAGCTCAGACTGAGTTTTAATTCAAACTCACTTTAGGTATTTCTGCATATGAGATCATTTTAGTAATTTTTCCTCCCAATGAATTTATAATTTTTTTTCTTTTTTTTTTTTTTTCTTTTTTTTCCCTTCTTTTTCAAGAATATGCAAGCATGCAAAGTGTAAGTTCTGGGATTTTATACTTTTTACTGATTTTTTTCTGAGACAATACAGTGTTTTGCTCCAAAGTCAGAAAAGTAGTTTTGCACCTCAGCCATCCACTGGATACTGACGTAGTGATCCATGAACAACTTTCTCACAGCTCTGCTTAGGTATTTCTTTGCTCATCAGATCCCTTCAGGGATTAAACAAGCCAATATGAAAATGTTAGCTCTTCATGTATGGATTTTAAAAAAAAGAAAAAAAAGAAAGCTAAGGATATTCCTCTTGTCTTTTTAAGTCACTTATAGGAAACAACAGGAGCGAGACATACCAAGTAAATGAAACACATGAGTTTTGCTTAGCCATGGAGTTTGTTGCTACTTAGAAGTCCTGCTTAGGCCCCAGTAAGTGGCAAGCCCAGTCTCACAAAGATTTCCAGGTAGTCCTGCAGAAGTAATTATCTCTGCACAAGTTATCTATTCATCAGGTCTACTTTGCAACATGTAGATTGGCTGAAGCAGCTCTATGTGTTCCATAAATGTGACATAAACTTGCCTATTTCATGATTCCAGTGGAGAATAAAATCTAGAAGCAGGAGCAAGATACTTACTGAGAAGATAGTGGTTATTCTCACAGCTAAGACACTCATGTTCACTGGGTCCTGAGCAGTGGAAGCATTTCTTATGACAAGGCTTGCAGGTCTGAGTTTTCTCAACGTAGTACTCAGTGTGAGAACAGTATCCAGATGCCACACAGTGCCCATCATGGTTCAGCATCAGGCCATTTCTGCAAGTAAGGCAGGCAGTGGAAGAAGAGCAAGTCTGACATGTCCTGTTGCATGCTGAAATGGACAAACAGTAGGAACGTCACCATTTCTTGTTGCATTTCAGATTATTATTTCCGCTTTAATTTTGCAAGGAGCAGCCATCATTTCAGGAAGGGAGGCTGAGGGAAACAGAGCGATAGCTCTGCTTCTGCATGGTCAAACATTTTACTATTTTCAACCTTATGCAGGCAATTCCTTAGGTATCCTTTGCCCTGGCACTGCTTTTACTGAGCAGCGTTTTTCAACATACTGTCTCCAGCAATACCTAGCACTTTACCAGAGTGGCTGCCCATAACATTAAGCACACCTAGCTTTTCTACCTCTCTCTCATCTTTTGCCAATTTTTGCTGTTCTAAGGTATGCCTTGTTGTTTTTGTGCACCAGCTATCTCCTCCATTTCCAGGACACCGATAGTGACACTAGACGGCACATGTAGGCCCTTTTGGGATAGTCTTTAATCAGACCCACTTGTAAATACCATTCTGGGAAAAAAAACAGCTGTCAACCTTGGCAGTCTTCAGTGGTTTCTTCATAATAAGTCCCTTCAGGGCACTCTTCGAAACACATGCCACTGTAGAGGACAAAGAAGTCGGTGGTGCACGCAGTGCAGTCATCTGAGTCTGGCCCGGCACAGTCCTTGCAGTCTGTGTGGCAGGGAAAGCAGTGCTTGTCTTCAGCATAGAAGTGTGAAGGGCAGTCCTCCACACACCTCCCCTCATGCAGGAAGAACTCGTCCATGCACTCTACAGGGGACACCAAACAACAGGTAGGCAAATGAGCAGCAAATTCTGACCTCTGTAAATCAGGGAGTGAAGGCATCCTAGCGAATTCTAAATCCTGTAGTGACAGTCAGAACAGCAGGTAAGAGGACAGTCTGGGAAGGCAACACTTTCTTTTTCAACTCTTTCCCCTCCAAACTGCCCATAATGGCCCAACCCTGACACAGCATCTTCTGTGTTACATCAAGTGAATGGGAAGCAAAGTCACCTGTTCAGCTTTGTGGATACTAACCAAACCATGCTGCCACTGTGTATAGGTGGGCTTCTGCTGAGATACTCTATCTGCATGATGAACTTCCTGCAAAATCAGGGGTATCCATATCTGAAGTTTTGTTTGGTTTAGTATTAAAATAAAATCCAGTCTGACTGGAATATATGAACACCAAACTGGTCAGTGCTGCTGTCCTTAGGGCAGGCAGGCTGTGCAGAGGGACCTGGGCAGGCTGGAGCGACGGGCCGAGGCCATTCCTGGGAGGTTCAACAGGGCTCAGTGCCGGGTCCTGCCCTTGTGTCACAGCAGCCCCACACAGCGCTACAGGCTGGGGCAGAGCGGCTGGAAAGGGCCTGGTGGGAAAGGGCCTGGGGGTGCTGGTCCACAGCCGGCTGGGCATGAGCCAGCAGTGTGCCCAGGTGGCCAAGGCGGCCAGCAGCACCCTGGCTGGTACCAGACACAGTGTGGCCAGCAGGACCAGGGCAGCGATGGTCCCCCTGTCCTGGGCACTGGCGAGGCCGCACCTCGAACGCTGTGTTCAGGTTTGGGCCCCTCACTGCAAGAGGGACGCTGAGGTGCTGCAGCGTGGCCAGAGCGGGCAGCGAGGCTGGTGCAGGGTCTGGAGAGCAGGTCTTATGAGGAGCGGCTGAAGGAGCTGGGATTGTTTAGCCTGGAGAAAAGGAGGCTGAGGGGAAACCTTATCGCACCCTGCAGCTACCTGAAAGGAGGTTGTAGGCAGGTGTGTGTTAGTCTCATCTCCCAAGCAACAAGTGACAGGATGAGAGGAAACGGCCTCAGGTTGTGCCGTGGGAGGTTTAGATTGGATATTAGGAAAAATTTCTTCACTGAAAGAGTGGTCAAGCACTGGAACAGGCTGCCCAGGGAAGTGGTTGAGTGACTGACCCTGGAAGTATTTAAAAAACGCATAGATGTGGCACTTAGGGACATGGTTTAGTGGTGGCCTTGGCAGTCCTGGTTTAATGGCTGGACTGGATGATCTTAAAGGTCTTTTCCAACCTAAATGCTTCTATCATCTTATGAATGTCTTTTCACAGAGCTGGGATTCAGCTGCTAATTTTATTATGAATACCTGGTTTAATGGCTTTGTTGTGGGTTTGGTGGTTTTTTTTCTGTTTCACCCATATTTGTTTCTGGAATGGCTTTCTCAATTTTAACTATCCTGGGAATTTTTGTGGGGGCATTTAGACTCACCAGGATGTTCAAGGCTTTCCTAGTATGTTTCATTACAGTTATAATTCTCTACCATGAGTAGTCATTTGCAAGAATGGTAAAGAGAAGTAAACTCGTCAACCAAACTAGAAAGTAACATTATGTATTTCATATTGGTGTAAATATGTATGCAAGTGTTTAGGCATGGATACGCTAGGTCAGAAATAGAATCAAACCAGTAGGAATCTCCAAAGGACAAGAAGTGAAGTGATGGGAAATATTTACAGATTAACAGTTTAGACTGAGTCTCATCATGAAGCACTGAATGCTTATCCTCTCTCTTAGAGATTAGCAAAGATATCTATCTACCTGTTTTTAAAATTTATTTTTGCTCTTTACAGAATTTATTTTCAGACCTTTGTTTCTGTCAATCTATCTATAGACAGGTCTGGATGGATTTTAGCCAAGTCAAGACCGGTTCTTGATAATACCTTTGCATGTTTGATTGTGAATGCACTCCTGACACATTTCAGGGCAGTGTCTGCAGATTCCTTCAGAGGCAAAATGGTTCTCTGAACAGGTAGGTTTACATTTCCATTGCTCCAGAAGCAAAGGACTTTTACAGGATAGGCATTTGGTTGCACTTCCCATGCATGTCTTACAGGATCCGCTGCATTCCTTGCAAGTCTCAGAATCATTAAAATATCCCCTATCAAATGAAAACAAACACAAAGTGCTGGTCAATATATAGCCGTCAAACAGTCCAAGCTATAAGAATTATGAGTATATATATGAGACTTTCCCAGCACACACATTTCACTGGTTCAAACAGGTTTCTCACTCAATTTGTTGCCCATCCACCACTTACACCCCCTGTGCCTTCAAGCAGAAAATGTGCATGGTTAGTGCTGTGAAGAGAGTCTGGCCTTCCTTTGTTCTTGTGCCTACTGTCTAAAGGGTGCTGGACTTTTTTGCTCATTTCTTGATTTGCCCCTTACATTAGATAGAAAGATGTGTAATGTTTGGGAAAAGAAAGATGTGATCTCTAGTCTTGCACAGCTGACCCTCAACAGTGCTAACAAGGAAAGACAGAGAAGTACAGCCTCAGTGGCCCTAGAGGGGAGAAAGAGAGTAGAAAACCCTGGAAGCGTGAAGGCTGGGAAGAATAAGGAGGCCTGGGATTAAAAAAACCCAACCAACCCAGGATGCTTAAGTAGTACCTCCGTTTAGTGACAACAAGCTAGAGACGGTGAAGTAGGAGCATGTTTTACTGGTATCTGGTGCGAGAACAACCATAGACAACCACAGCTGGGACAATCATTCATAAAGAAAATATAGTAAAAAATTGCACCTATATTTCAGGAGAAAAGAAATAAAAGGAGAGGCTAGATGCAATCCAATCTGCCTAAATTCAAAATCAAAATGTTAGAAGGTTAATAGACAAGCAAGTCCACATTTTGAGATGATTGTTAACTCATATGCATACGGCCATTGATGAAAACTAAGGAAGAAGTTGGCATAGAAAGTAGTCCCAGAACACGTACTTCACATTAACAAGCTTATTCTTCCCTGTAGAGGAGTACTTCTCTTTTCCTTCTTGGAGATGATCTTTTGAAAGAAAGGCTGAGGAGATGCATTAGGAGCAAGGTTAGAAAAAAGATAAGAGCTGTGACTACCATCTATCCTCCTCTTCTTTTTTTCTCCCAACCTTTGTCATAATCCTACATCTGTTTCTTACAGTCCTGTCTTCTCTTGTTTCTGTCCTGAGTACTCAGCTGGCCCAGTTTTTCAAAATCCTGTGCCAGAAATTACCAGTGCAGCAAGTCAACCTTTTCCATACCCTACAGCATGTCCCAAAGCTCAAAAACCCTAAAAAACTCTCATATTATCCTCTGTTCCAGTGGAGAGTAGTTATGCCTTAAGAACTTTGCCTCAGAGGCTGAAGCCAGAGTTTAACTCTGGTGGATTTTGCTGAATGATGTCTGGGAAACCATTATTTGTAGTTTGGAATTTGGAAAAAAAGAGGGATAATAACAGCTGAAAAGACTAGTGATACATGAAAAGGTTTAGATTTGTTATGTTGATCTTGTGAGGGATAACTGTGGGGAATGAGTACTGAGAACCAACATTTTAATGCCAAAACTTTATCTTTGCTTGTATACCACAATTTCTGGTATTAAGTTGTTTCTGGGCTGGAGTAGGCTTTAGTGAGTTACTTTGCATTTACTCTGATATTTGATGATCAGAATCTGTTCCACTGGCCCTTATGGACTTATTTCACAAAGTTAGCAGGAAAGTACTGCCAGACAATTTCTACTTAATCGTAAGAAAAGCAGGATCTGCACATTTTTCTAAAGAAAAAGGTTAATCAAGCAAGGTCTTCATACCGCATAGCACAGATTTTATGTGTATGTACAGGTATGATGAATGCTGATAAAAAAAGCAGAGAAACAGGAGGACCTGATCTGCTCAAGTGTCTGATCTAATATCCATTGCAGTCAAATGGGAATCTTTCTTCCTGAGTTCTGTTTATTATAGGAAAAAGTAAAGAAGGTAAGCCAAGGAAAGAAACATATCACTAGGCACTGCATTTCCATATCAGGAGTCTGATTCCCATTTCTGAGTTCATGCCCCTGCTCTGTACTACTTTGAGGAAGGAACAAGTTAAGAGGATGACTAAAGGCTTATTTTCGGTCAACATAAAGAACCATCCTGAAGTACAATGGTCCTATTGAAGTCAATGGGAGCTGTACCATCTGTCATAGGATTTCATGTCTATTTTCACTTTTGATTTTTCACTTTTTCTCTAAGCAAGAGAAAATGCTGTTTATTCAGGCCAGCTGAAAATTGCTTTTACCTTGTGATAGTTTCTGGTAGCTTACATTAAGGTCTCCCTTGAAAGGTTTGTAATGGATCTGAAGTTTAAAGAGAAGGAGCACAGTGAAAAAATAAAAAACAGCCATCCAACAGGAGTTACTTACTCAGGACATTCCTGTAAACATCTGCCTTTGTGGATGAAAAGCAGCCGGGCCTGGTCAGCCTGACACTTCTGACAGTGCCAGTGGTCGAAGCACACCTCACAGCCGTCCATGCACATTTCACACTTTCCACTTGCAACATTGCCGAAAGTTTTTTGAGGGCACAGAGAAACACAGCTATTGTTGATAAGAAATTTTCCTGGCAAAAGAGCAACCCAGGTGGGGAAAGGCATCAGTTAGAAATATATTTGAAAGATTCTTGACTTGAATGTCTATAAAAAAACTTTCGACTTCCTCACAATTTAACTTTTTGATACTTAAAAAACCCCATGAATAAAATATTCTTTAAGCCATTTCCCAAAGTAGTTTGCTCAACCTTCTCTGAAATCTAAGGTATCTTCCTGCATAAATTCCAATTCAGTAATTCCTGCATTGAAAAGAAAGAAAAGGAACAACATCCAGCTAATGATTTTTTTACCTGTATTGCCAAGAGAATGTGCTTAATTCCTAGCTGATGCCTGACTTCATCTGGCAATTATCTGATTACCTGACTATGCTTTAAGCTGTCAAAGAAATTTCTAGTGACTACTGACAAAAATATTCCCTGGAAGTGTGTAGGATAGAGAATATTTTAGCCTTCTGCAAAAATTACCCAAAGAAGTTGAAGTCTCTTACCTTCTGGACATGAAGTACATATTTCAGCAGATTTCTCACAGGTCCTACATGAAGGGTCACAGGACTGCAATTTTTGCTTTGCATCTGGGATGAAAGGAAAAAAAATACCCTTTTTTTGCTGTTTTACAGCTTGTTTTTGTTTATTTCTCCTCCCTTTAGGAGGGCCATTTCGTATTGCTTTTTCTAAGTTTAGAAAGTGTACCTCTGTGAATTTTTGGAATTCACAAAGTTCAAGAACTTGATGATTGTGTTCAGTTCCACTCTCTGAAATGGGAAGTTAAGAGTTGTAATAAAGGAAAATATAAACGTTATCCTGAGATTCAGTAAGATATCCTGAGATTTGCTCCAGAGCCAAATCCAGATCTGTAATCCTAATAGATTACATACAGGAAGAGCTAGAAAGTATGTACATTTGGAGGACTAGGTGTAGTGAGGTAATATAGGGATCTTGTGCTAGCTGGTTGCAGAACATCATTACCCTGTAACTAAGGGGGAAAACTGCATAGAAAGGAGAGAGAAATGAGTGTTTGGAGAGAAGATCTGTTAAGTAGTTCTCCTCAAAGCTATTGCCTGCTATATTGCCTGCTATTTCCCTCCAAAAGGAAGAGTCTGATGTTTGTCAAATGAGGTTTTATGGCTGTGGAAAACTGACTTTGGTTATGCTTTGAATGGACTTTATTCAGTGTGTTACTCAGCTCCAAAATGATGAGGAGATTTGGGGATCATACTTAATATAGAGAAAGTGTCATGCAGTGTGACACATCCCAGCATGCAGCTCTGTATTTTGATCCAAGCATTACAAAAGTGGGTAAACACGTTTGATGAAAAAGTAGTTGTGGACCAGCAGAGAGAAGACAGTAACCTTAAAGAATGAATCAGAAGTTGGTTGCAGATTGAGCTTTGCACCTCAGTTAGCACATCTGTCTCATCCTGCCAATTAAATATGTATGATTTCTATAAGTTGATGGACTGACTGACAGTATCCATTAGCCACATGCAGCATATCACTACACCTTTTTTGTTCTGCTTGTTATGGCAAGGTAGTTAAAAATGTTGACATTTTGAATAAAAGTCATGAAAGCAAATGCTTCAAGCAAAAAGAGAGGAGAAAAGGAAAATTATGTAGATCCCTTTCCCACAGGCGCACATTTTACTAAGCAGAGAGGCACTCGGCAGAAAAGTAAGAGCGTACATAACATGGCACAGGGCAGAAGGCAGCATAATAATAATAAAAATATTAATAATAATTATTATTTATAACTGTACTGCTGAATCAGCTGAGCCATAGCTATCTTAGTGAAGTAAGTTAGGTCCACATTCAATATGCCTAGGAAACGGTCTGTAAGGGTGTGTCACTCCCACATCTGACTCACAGCTGACCTGCAGCTGACCAGCAGCTTAGAACGTCTTTAAAACTCTCTGCATTAAAAAAAACACCTCTCAATATACTGTCCCTGAATGACTCAGAGGGGTCCAGGGACAGCACAGCAGATCACAGCTGGCTGTTTAGCAGTAGGACACTCAGCAAGGACATGTTTAGTCATTCTTTACCAGGACTACATGTGAATACTACTTGCACAGGGTAGTGAAAGCCTGTAGTGTTGCAGCTCTTGCTGGTAACTGGCACAGTATAAAGCAGGTCCAGATACAGCAGGAGATGAGGAGAGTTTTCCTTGTCACCACCCTTCTGGCTGCAGCACCCTTCCCTGAACAAGGGCCCAAGAGCGTTTACAGAGTACAGGCACAGGCCATAGGATCCACAGGATAATGTATGTTACAGAAGAAAGCTGCACACTGTCAGGGTGAGCATGGGTTGTGACAGTCCAGACTGGAGACTGCGTCTCCCCAGTCAGAGGCTAATGTATGAATTGTATACCCTTGTGTATACCCCGCAAGACATCAGATAGGTTTAGTGTTGGCTATAGTAGCCAAAAGTGTTGGTGGCCATGGTGAGTCAGAGACCTACGAAGGACCAAGAGAGGTGGGACCAGGACAGTACTTCAGTAAGTACCATCTGAAGACAATTTTCAACTCCAAAGGCACAGAGGTCTTCTGGCAGTAGAAAAAGTTTGAAACTGAATGTTGCGATGTGCTGCCTTAAGCACTGTTAAACTGCTGACATAAATCCCTGGGTCTGAGCACACAGGAAGGCTGTGCTACCTTTGTGACTTCATATTGACCATAGCTGAAGGTAAGGTGTATAGTATCAGGTAATAATCAGTATGCAAAAGTGAAAACTTCTGGAAAAGCTCTTTGGAAAGACATGAAAGAGTGAGGAAGGTACAGAGTCCCTGGCATGTGGAAGAAGAAAAAGTGGAAGTGATGTATAAGCATCAGGAGCCCAAAGGGTGGAGGGGAAGGGAATTACTGTGAAATAATATCTGAAGTTGCAGGGGTAGGGGCACAGCACAAGGGCAGGTATTAACAAAAGACTGGAGAGGCAAAAGGACACCTCAGTGTGTGAAGTGAGTTCAGTGCTACCTAAAGCATCAATGAAATGCCTCATCTTCTGGTACCAACAATATAACTGGGGCCTCAGTGCTGTGGCTGTTGGGGAGGCATTTGTCAGATTCAATGAATATTTTGGGTGAAAGGAGATTTCTTGAAAAATCCTGATTAGGCTCTGTACTTTCTATTACATATGCTTAAGTTATATATTTACATATAGATCAATAATCGTATAGTGTAGGGAGTGAAGAGCTAGAGTTACAACCTAATTTTAAAACACTGTTTTTATTTTCCTGTAAGTTTCATCCTTCTTGAGGACAATCAGCATTTTGTTCTGCTTTTCTTAGCCCTTTAAAGTGTGTGAAGGTGGATATCTTGTAAGGCTTTCTGCAACAGCAGATTCTGTGCGTTTATATCCTTCTGTCTCATGCTGACGTATTTTCCATGGCTTTTTTTCCCCTGCTGAAGACCTGTTTTCCATATTTCAGGCTACAACATGCTGTTCCAAGAGGATTCTAGTCCATTTAAGTGCCTCTGAGTGTACAGGGCAGTTTGCATCCCTCTTAAGGCTCTAGATGCACCTAACAATATAGCACACAAGCATTTTCAGTTTGGTTATCCAAATAATGCTCAAAGTAATTTGCTGGTGACCATTGCTGACTCTTGTGAGATGCAGAAATTCACTGTCACAGGATTTTTTTTTGAGAGATTATTCCTTAGCTTCATGTTTTTTCCTGACTCTTCACAATTGGTCAAATCCTTAAAGAGTGTCCTTCTTGATGTCATCTGTAAGAGTTTAAGGAATACTCTGGGAAAGCTGAATGTTTGATATTAATAGATTTTCTATTCTGTTATCCTTAAATATGCAGACCTTCTCTCTTTTTTTGCTCTGGAGAGAAGATCCCCGCTGGCCTGCAGATCCTAAGATTTTTCCGTTTTAGATGCTAGTCATTTGACACTCTCTGAAAAAGAACATTGACTAATTGATGATATCTTGCACAGCCATATAGTTTTTAATTAATATTTTTCACCTCACCTCTAGAACCTTGGGTGAAAGAAAGACCATCTGTGCCTGATGTCTGCTTGCAGTTGCACATTCTCTGTTCCTCCATCAGCTGCTTTGATAAACCTTCAGAATTTGTCAAGGCAGAGTTCTGATTTTCCCACTAAAAATGTCATTGACCTTTTTCTAAATTTGTAGCAAATAATACAAATTTTCATTTCCCTTTTCAGCAGCTTTGCATCCAGCTACCTTACTCTGGTCTGTGTTTTAATTTTTTAAAATCCCTACTGGGTAGTCTTAAGTGTTGTAATTTAATACCGCTGATGTGTGTGAAGAAGAAAGCCAGAAATATTACTGAAGTATGTGTTGCCAGGGGAAACAGACCTTGATTCTGGCAAGGGAGTTGGTGTAATATAAAAAATAAATAGCAGAAAGGTAAGGTTAAGCAAAGAAGTTGTTGACTACTGCTGAAGAATGTTCAGACAAGCTCATTGTTTCAAAACTATTCAAGCCTTACAATTAAAAATAAAGATCTTTTTCGATGAAGTACTAGTTATTTCCATTTAATCCTTGCCCCTTTGGCAGCTTTTGTTGTTTTCTGTAATATTTGTTAGTCTCCACCAGAGGGGAATGTACACAAGCAATTGGGCTTCTGATAATTGGCACGGGAGACAATCTTTAACTTTTCAGTCAAATATAGGCGTTTAAATGTCTCAACTTTAGCACTGACAGAAGAAATTTTATAATTATTTTTAATTTTTTTTTGTTAATTCTGGACAGTTAAAATGAGTTTTTCCTGTGATAAAGCTCTTACTGACTGGAAATAGGTTTTAATTTAATAAATAGCTCGCATGCATGCACACTCCCCACCCCCCAACCCCCCCATGTTTAAAATAATATCAAGGTTTTAAATGTGATTTTCTTGCATAGTAAGAAGTTTCCCAAATGGGCAAATGTGATTCAAAAGATTTGTTTACAGAAACCTGTGCACACTACTTGCAGTAATGTAACCAGAGCTTTCCAAAGAATAGCCTTACAGAGCTGAAAAATGGTCATGCAACATGTATTTCCTTGGTCCTTCCAGTAATGATAAATGGAAAGCTTGGAAATTACAGGTTTTAGCTGTTGGGCTGTATTTTACTTACCTCTAAAGGATGCCATTCTGTACTTGAGAATCCAACAAGCTTTCCTTTAAAATTTCAGTCTGTAGCTCTTACGGTTAAAGTTGTGAAATTAAAGTTGTGAATGTAGAAGCCATAAATCTACAATGTAGAGTTGTAAACTACCCGTATCCTAAAAGTGGGACACTGATTCTGAAAAACCACTGTATGTTATTATATTGTTCTACTCTTCTTTTTTAAAGGTCAAAGCATATGACCTTTTCAGACCTACTTGAGCTATTTTTATCCTTATGCTTATATTCTTTCTTGGTTGTTTTGTTTTTCAGATTTGGTTGTTTGTTTTTTTTTTTTTTTCTTCCCTCCCCCCCTCCCCCCACCGATGAAAATGCCTTCTATTTAAACTCTCTTCAGGTCAGAATCTGACTCAATGTCATGTTGATTCTTGTGTCGTTGTCAGAATGAGTAACAACTTTGACAAACACCCAGCTAAGTCTCTCCTATTCCTTTCTAGAAACTGAATTGTGCTGTGCTGCTTCTTGAGCTAAGGTTTACTGTAGCTCTGAAGCTACCATAGTGCTTTTACCCATTCGGTTTATTCAAGGGATTATCTAACTGGAAGAGTGGGGGAAGACTGGGAAAGATATTTTTTTCTATGTTCTTTTCTCATTTGAGGTTATGCAACATAAATGAGACAACGGCAGATTTTCTTGAAACCTAGTAATGTAAGACTTTAATTGTGACCCTGAACTGAGTTAAGGAAAAAAATGAGTGAAAATTTAGCTCCATTTAACACAATGTCCCCATATTTCTGTTCTTTTTGCTTAAGTGATCTTACTTTGAGCTCCCAGAATTTTTCAGTCTTAGTTTAGAGAGTAATTAAACATGTCTTCAAAAATATTCAGTGTAAAAACCATAGGTCCATGTGGAAAGAAGTCTGGTCCTCTTCACATGCTGACCACTTGTTCTGGAAAATGTAGAGTTTATTAAAAAAAAAAAAAAGGACAGGAAACCCTGTACAAAACCTGAGGACGTATGAGCAGAGATACAGCCGTATCTAAAGAGACATGCCTTTAAACATAATAGCATTCCTTATAGTCCCTCCTTAATTTCATTTAAACACACAACTGCCTTATAAGAGTATTTGCTAGTATATACTCATCCCCTTTGTGCTGTCGATCTTTCTCTCTCTAACTGCTCCTTATGCGCGATGGCTCTTTGTGCCAGGTAGTGCAAGCAGTAAGTGTTCAGACTGATAAAAGATGGTTTGTTTTCTTCATTTTAAATCTTATTTATTCATGCTGTTCTATGAGTAAAAGCGGGACTTAAAAACTTGCATTTTTAAGTTGCTATCAAAGTATTTCCCTGGGTACATTTGTAATACCCTAATCTTCTAGACATTGACTTCTACAAGAAGAGTAATTTTACAGTATTTTATTGTTGGACCATGGCACAATTGCTGCAGTGAGGAATGCAGAAGGAAATGAAGTGCCATGGCTGTTTGTAACTGCAAGAGTATTCCTTTTAGAATGTGACCTGTCTAGCATTTACTGTGGGTAGTGAGATTTGATTTGAACGTGATCCAGTTGAGTTGTAACTTAGTTTGTTAGAATTTATTCTGCACATGGTGCTGACCTTGCAAAACTGGTACAGTAATGAATAAAAACATCAGAACAGGTTACCTATCTCCATGAAGTAATTACAATTACATAGACATGGTAAAGCATAATGAAAACAATATACTTAGGTAATAAAATACTAGACCTATCCCATTTTGAAGACTTATGTGAACTGTAAATTTAAGGAAACTATAAGAGTGCTGAGAAGTAAATCACAATCCCCAATAACCATTAATTCCCAACCTAGTTACCTTGTTACAACCATAGGATTACTTCACAAACAAATAGCTAGAATATGAAATTGGCATGGCTAAGAACATATGGGATAATGAATCGTTTTTGCTTGCCTCTAGCAACCTGAAATTTCACATATGGGTGATGCTTAAAAAGGTCTCCTTACTCTTCCCATGATGCTCTAATCCTGCACTCTAAATGTCATACATAACATTTTCACATTTGGAAGACTATGACCTGCTCTCCCTTGCTGCTGATTTCTCTACTGTCTTCTACCCACCCCATTCCTTTTTTTCCTCTCTTCCATATTCTCAAACCTTTATCTGCATAGCTGTGTAAAGGTCCTTTTAAATAATCCTTTTAAAGCCCGAGTTATTGTTTTCTCTCAACCAGTACTCTTATTACTGTTTTTGTTTTACTCTGTGTTTAGGAAAATAAGCAGGATGGATGCAGTTGATCAATGGCTGCTTGTGGGAGGTTGCTCTTATTATTGGGGGTGGTATGCAATAGTAAACAGAACCAGCTGCTATTTAGCTGTGCAATTTACTACAGCATGTATTATCTGCATGTAAAGAAGCATATATTCTGTTTTGAGTTTGCATCAGAAACAGGCCTCATTCCATACCCATTTTTTTCCTTTTGTACTTTTCAGAAGAACGTGGTAGACTAAGTCATATAACTGAGGTACGAACAACTTTTTTGGGAGTCGTATGTGCAGTGATCAGACAAGATGAAGACCTCACCATAACTTGCAAAATGTCTAATCCAGTTGAAAGGGTATATGTATTCACTTGGTGAATCAAGCTTACACTAGTGTGTCTCCTGGCTTCCAAAGTAATTTCATCATCTGGTACATGAGATAAAATACAGATGTTTCATGCTAGAAACACAGAGCTCAATCGCTCTCTCTCTTTTCTTTCTTTTTTTGTTCCTCGCCCTGCCTCCCCCCCCCCCCCCCCCCTCCTTCTTGGCTTGCCCTGTCTTTTTAAAAGCCTGGATAACAGACATGGTCTGTTGCATTATTTCAGACTTAGATATGACTATTTAATGATTCCTGGTATGAGCTGAACTGTTTGCCCAGCAGAGTATACCCCTAAAGTAAATATAATTTTAGAAAGTTGTTTGTTTTGTTGGAGTGTGTGCTCATTAAAATTCATAAGACCAGTCTATTATTTATTCTCGCATAAGAAATGGAAGTGAAAGCTTAAACATGGGGAAAAAATTGTGTTCCACATTCACAAAGGTTTTGAACCTCACCTAGATGGACTAGTCTCTCATACTGTGAAGAAAGTCAGACTATGTTGGTTTCTCCACGGCAGGCTTTGATGTGCAGCCCTTTAATTTATATTAACTTTGGAACCAAACAAAACAACAGTCTTTGTTTCCCAAAACTCAGTTTGTCCCATATGGTATATCAACACAGTCAACTAAAACCACCATGGAACCCATTGAATTGGTGTGGCTGGAAAAGCCAAAGAGAAATGGCTTCATTATTTGTAAATACAGTTCAAGGTCTAATACCTCAACTCTCTGTTAGTAACATTTCTAAAGAAAAAGAGTAAACAGAAGACGAACATGGTAAAAGCTGATGTAAACTACTGAATTTGGAAATTTTGGCTATCTTCCTAGTTGTGTTGTCTTCCTACACTGTCTGGAGCAGGGCATGTGCTGAGGATGAGGTTGGTGCGATCTCATCTTCATTCCCGTGACAGGGGCGAGGCTGTTTATTTCATACTTGGCCCCCACGCCTAGCTCATTCCCCCAAAGTGGGAGGATTAATAATTGTCTGGCCTGTATTCTTTAATTAGATTCTTTAATTCAGGCCACTGAAGCTCAGAGCCAGCTCTGTCATGGTGCTGCACAAATGAAGCACCCAGTGGAAGAAGGGTGTTTTGGTAAACGGGCATAGGGAATGAGAGCCAAAAGGTGAATCTCAGCCACAGTCTTGCCTATGCTGGGCTGGAGAACAAATGTGAAAGTATTCTAATAGCCCCTGCAGAATGGACAAGCTTCTTGGACCATGCCCATGCTGCATGACAGGCTACCCTTAGAAACTGAGTTTGACAACAGATGAAGTGGAAGATCCTTATATTTTGCTAAGAAGAGATAACCCTGGAGAAAGCAAAGTAGCTATTAACAAGCTAAAGAACAAAACAAAAACTACCCAAAAAACCCCACCCAAACCAAAAACTGGGCTGAAATATTTGGAGATCTATCCAGAGAAAGCAGTGAAAAACTTGGAAAGATGCTATGACTTCACACCCAGCTATGAAAGAAAAGGTATTTTTTCTGTTCTCATAATGTTCTTTAAAATAAAAAATGGAAAAGCGGAAGCCCTACAGAAATACTTAAGAAGATCTGAGAAGATTCATTGTTCCAGGCCCAGCGAGTTTTTCTGTACAGGTATGCCAGCCAGAATCCTCACTGACAGTAATCTTTAAGGAGCACAGGTAGGTTTTCATTTTGTCCATTCTTGTACTGATCCTACAGCACTGTTGAACAAAGCAATAAAGGACAGCAGCTGCCTCTCCTAAATTTTATTTGGTTTCAGAAAGCTTTTGACAATGAAGAAAATAATTATAACAGATAATGAAAACGTTTCCTTTTCTTTTTTTCCTTTAAAATTATCCATGTATTTTTAAACATTATCAGGGTGTGAAATGTACTGCAGTCTCTAACTAGGAACTACCCTATTGGAGCAATGTACTGCTAGAGTTAAATGTCGTTTGGTCCTGCCTGAATCCTTTCTTTTTTGTCAAGGATCTTCAGCATGGAACAAGATTTTCAAATATAGATGGCACAGTTGAAAATCTGGGCTCAGCTGATATCTATCTGCCTCTTGAATGCATCTTCAAAAGAAATGAATGAAAGAGTGATATTCTAGCCAAAAAATCAACCATTTAGATTTTGCTGTTAATCAGCAAGTGAAAACGATTGTTACCAGAACCAGATGATCCCTGCAGTATTTGAGCAAGAAACCTCACAATGTATTGATAAAGGTAGTTATTCTGGGTGTAACTTCAGTAAAGACAGTGACAACTTCATTAACACCTTGACTTGAAGTTTACTACTATTTGGAAGCCTAGCCTGGTGAAAATAAGCTCAAATTATCACCACATTCAACATCATGTTCTCAGCACTTACGTGGCACAGGTGCTGCCATACTGTGGGAATCCCAGCAAGCCTATCAAAGAAAAGGTGAAGAGCAGCCAGCCAGGTTTCCTGGCTTCCATCACCAGCTGCAGCAGGAATCCTGTGACTTTGGAGCAGTAATTAATGTTCAAGCCAGTTACAGGTCTGAGAGAGATGCATTTTAAGTTTGAAATGCCCCTAGGTAAGATGGAAGGAAAGAGGAACTGCACGAGATGGGACAGAAAGAGGCTTCACAGCACAGCAATGCTCATGTATACAAAAGTGCATCAGTTGCCTGCTCAAAGGAAAAAATCTGGCAATGATTCACCTCATTTGACAGTGAGAAACAGATAACCAATAGATAGGCGAAACTACAGATGTGTTCTTTCCATGGCACTGATGCAGATAGTCGCAAATTGAAAAAATACTTACTCATGTGGATTAAACACAAGGAAATGCATGGAGGAGACCAACTTTCTATTAATATTTCTCCTTTTTAGGTCTCTTTGCTCTTTTTGTGAAGTGGAGAAATGTTACTCTTTTTGGTACAACATTTCTCCATAGATAAGCAATGAATAGAAATGGTCAATATTTTTTCTGAAAATACTTGTTAGCGTATTTTAGTTTTTAATGCAAGGTCATATAGATCTAAGGATAGTAATTATTTGATGCATTTGAGTCAAATGAAGACATAGAAAAAACCTGTATTTGATAGAAAATAAAGCTGGAAGAGACCTTAAGTAATTTAGTCTCTTGTAAGCATCCCTGTCAGATGCTTCTTAAAGACCCCTGGTGTTGGAAATCCCCAAATGTCCTCAAAAATTCTACTATTACTCCATTTGAAAGTCCCATTTTCCCAATGCCAAATCTAAAACTCCTTTTCTGCATTTTAAGTCCTGTTTACTGCAAGACTTTAGAGAGACCTGATCTACTCCATTGTTTTTCTGACTGTGTTCCTCTTAGCTTTCTCATTCAGTTCCAAGTTCCTCATTTATCTCAGTCTTTCATTGTAATGATTTTTCCCCTAGATTTCTCATAGTTCTCTCCTTTCTAATTGGCCCACTTATTCCTTGAAACACCGGGCCCAAAACTGAGCATGTTATGCCAGCTGATGCTTTACCCATATAAAGAGAGTGAAAGGATTATATGACACTGAATTTTCTTTTTTTTCAGCGATCAACAAAGCAGCTATTGAAACTCTGGAGGAAATTTTACCCTTTTTTGGAGGGTATGGGATACATGCAATTAAAAAGTGCCACTTGCAATCCTAACTATTGAGATTCCACATTCTGCACAGGTTTCACTTAAAAAGATTGAATGTTCATAGCAAATTAGTTTTAATTTGTGTGCTGGGGGAGAAATTCACCATTAGCCCTTCCTCATTTGTTAACATAACCTCTTCAATTGTACTTTATGTAACTCTCTTAATTGGAATGACAAATACTCTACAATGCACTTTCCATTTAACACTTTTTTAACAAGAAATTTGTGACAGTACTGGGATGCATTGGAAGATGCTCATGGAGGAAAATAATTAAAAAATGTAATACAAATCATTCCTTTCAACAGCTTTAAATTCTAAACCCACTTTCCTTCCAAATCCTTTATTTCTTTTGAGAACATAGAATTACTTTTCACGTGCTATAGATGAGGGCACCAAGAAAGAACTGATTAATTTGTGAAGGTTGTGGAAGTGACCAAGGTAAGACAAGAACTCCAGAATGTAGTTCTACATCCTGTGTTTGGTCCCTTAGACAGTGGTGCATTCCTACATTGGGGCGAGAAGGGGAAAAAGAGCTTGCTTTTACACACACTCTACACACACATACAGACACATATTTGATTATTTTCCATTTCTTCCAACGTACATTCAGTTCTGTGCAAGGAATTGATAGCCACAAAACTTGTCTAAAACATAACCTGTAAGGCTTCCAGTACTTTAGGTAAGGAACTCCCGGTACCTTAATCTGTTAGCCATCTTTTACCTTTTCCTTTTTTATCTTTTCATGTTTTTATTTATCGAGATAAGATAACACCTAAGTTGTATTAAAATGTTAATACATTTTACATAATAAATGCATTTATATATACATTTATATATATTTATACATATAAACATAAAAATACATAATAAAAACCTTTGCAGAAAGATGAATTTCACACTCTGAACCAAATGTTTTGGTCAGTATACTTTTAAAGTGACAGTAAGTTTGGCAAAAGTGCAGTTTCACTCAAGCTGCAAGGTCTTGATAAACTCCTTGTAAAATTTTTAGTAGGCTTCAGAGAAACAGGAACGATTAAGGGATTTGTTACAACTTACCACTCCAGAACTTCCCACTGGGTGGAGAGTTTCTTGGATTCAGACACTGCCCATGAGATAGCTGGAAACCATTTTTGCACCCAGTACAGTTCTCATAGCTGTACCCAACACACGTTGCACAGCTCCTGTGGCAAGGTTCGCATTCCCTAGAGATGTCATCAGTGAAGAAGCCATCTCCGCACTCACTCAGACATGTGCCACCTGCCACAGAAACAAAGTCTGGCATTATGGTGTCTATGGATCCCTGTTAATCCTGACAGGGAGGTACCTCACCTATGGCATCTCTCTTCTCCAGCAAGAAATGGTTTAAGAAAAAAAAGAGTATATAAGAAGCCATGAAACTTTCTGTAGCTATATAACCTCAATTTTTTTAGTGTGAAACCTAACTTAAGATCAGTTGCTTATACAAATTCCACAAACTTCAAACCAATCTGTGCTTAAATTTATATCTAGATAGGTTTTTATGCATATCCTAAATCTTGGCACATACAAATCTTACAAAAGTCTGAATCTGA
The DNA here is from genome assembly GCF_023638135.1 of Falco biarmicus. NCBI lineage: Eukaryota > Metazoa > Chordata > Aves > Falconiformes > Falconidae > Falco > Falco biarmicus. The sequence continues at coordinate 48,157,162 of NC_079311.1, read as the reverse complement.
ATGAAAAGTTTATGTTTGAGTCCCAATTATTATACTGGCCCAATGCAAAATCTAAGTCCAGTATTCCCTAAGATTGTTAGATATATGCAAACTTTGAGGACCAGATGAATCTCTAGTTTCTGGTGAATATAAAGCTAAATTTGGGTAAATGTGGTTCAGTTTAAGGGTTGGCATACTGCAGCAAAACCCCTAGAAGTTGTTACACTGATAGCTTTTTGAGCTTCCTCCAATTTCAGTTAAAAATAATGTAGACCACCAGATCACCTGAGGTTGTGACCACAGAGTGTTCCGTGAGTGGGATCCTTTTGTACTCCACTACTGAGCACCTTCAGCAGCCAATGCACAAGAATACCATAATCTCAGGATTTGCTGTAATTTTTTTGATACCATGTCTGAATCAGACGTGCCTGATTTATGGCTTCATAATAAAGCTAAGAGATTTCTAGCTTTTGTGACACTGATGTGGAATGTAGTGGTTTTAACTGACCTTGTTTCAGAGTGTTTAAGGCTTGTTACCTTATGTGGACCTGAAAGTCAAAGTAAAACTAGACTTGCGCATAGTAAGGAAACATTTCCATGTTTTTCTGTGAGTTAAACACCCCTCCTTTCACAAAGTCTAAATCAAGTACAGTATTTTTTGTATTTGCCCAAAATAGTGGAAATGCCTTAAAAACAAAACTAGGGAAAAAAAAAAAAGGGAATATGTAGTCAAATATATGCAGCCTTTGAACAAAACAACACCATTGGCTAACATAACCACCTTACGTTAATGCAAAGGACCCAATTCTGCAAAGGGCTAATTCCCATCAGCCTCCACTGTCTGTTATAGAAGAGATTTAAGAATTTGAGAATTTGGGTCCAGATTCCTTCTCTAAAGAAGAAGTCTAAAATACTTTTGTATATGTGTATATACTTAGTACTTTGCTTACCTGAGAGATAAAAGCCTTCTTTACATGAGTTGCACTTATCATTGTCACAGCTATCACAGTTGCTAGGACACTCTCTACACTGCAGAGAACTTTCATCTGTGTAGGTATTTTCTGGGCAGTATTTATAGCAATGCTGCTTATACCTGTAAGATAAAGTAGAACATCATCAGAAAGTTCATTTAGAGGTCATTCAGTTTGTTTGCTGTATGTTTCTAGATATGGTAGTGGTAAAGCTCTATTATCATCCTAATGAACAGGTATAATTCCTCAAAGAATGGATTCAAAGTGTATCTGTGGTTATGTTATTTCTTCAGCTGGTAGATATTAACTAGTCATGTTTTATAATCTCAGCGTTCTTAAGTATAACTAATTTGATTTTCTTTTCTAAGTGTAGGCACAAAAATGAATGCATGCTTAATTAGAAATCACTATATTGTAGTTGTAATGAGCTGATCACTTGTAAAAACATATAATCCAATCCCATTATTTATAGTTAAATTGAATAGCTTTTTAGTCAATATTTTCTTCTGTCATGGTAATTTTTATAGAGATTTCTTAACTGTCTCTTTGAAAAGCAATATATTTCTTCTTTTCCCTCCATTCAAGCTAAACTTTCAATTAATCTACAAGTTTTTCGTTTGCTTAACCTCCTTACATTTTAAAGTGTGCCTACTGAACTGCAAATGCAAGAACTAGACACAATGTACTAGGAACATACTAGTTCCAAATCCAGGCACATTGTTTAACTTTTGGAACCTCTCTGTTCCATATTCCTCTCTTCATATACACAGAGTTCACTTCAGTCCATAAGTTTTAAAAGGCCCTGATAGTGAGTGATTGGCTAGTTTTTCAACGTCTCCCAAGCCTTTTTTCCAAAGTTACTCTTCTCAGATAGGCAGTACTTTTAAGGAATGGGATAGCATACACAGCACAGATCTGTGTAGTGAAGCACACATTTTTGCTTTAGAAAATGTGTAAGTGTGAAGAGCTATACAGCTATACTTACATATAATAGTTCTGAATGCATGTTATACAGATTCTTGGGTCATCTGAAATTAAAAATGTGAAATTCTGTAAATAATACTCAGAGTTAAAACCAGAATGCTAAAAAGAGTTGTTGCTACACCATTTTTATGTCAATATTTCTTACATTAAAATCACTATGGCCATAACTAGAAAATTTTTGTCTCTGAATATCTGTTTACATTTTTTGAAGATAAACTCTTCCACAATCAGGTCCTGGCCTGTATTTCCACAGTGACTTGTGACTTTGGAGTTCTCAGCACAATGTACCTAGAAGGTGCTGAGTGCTTAGGAAGTGCTGTTCTGAAAAGCAGAAGCTTCCCAGAAGCTCAGGGTGGGCAAAATGAACTCTTGAAAGAAGTTATCCAAATCTGAGTTTCATCCTATTTCTTTAGTTGTTGCAGAGATAAGTTAAAAGTATTTGGCACCTCTAAAAGTAAACTTTTCAAAAACATATAAGTTTAATCTTAAAAATGCTGAGCCAGACAAAGCACCTTTCTATACTTGGCAGAGGGAGGTTAGACAAGTCTTTTGGGTAAACTTTCTCTTCAGAAAATTAATTTTTGCATTCAAAATTTTTGTTGAATGAACAGAAGAAGCTCACATGAAGTGAAGAATATTTTCTGCAACCTTTCATTATCTTCCATTAGCTTTTGATTTCTTTTACCTTACTTAAATATCCCAAAGGCAGCAGGACGGAAGGAAACAGAACAACCTGGATGAATGTATTTATAAACTGTTCTACTATGAAATGCCTATACATTATTTTTGATATTAATAGTACTTATAAGGCAATTTTTTCACTGAGTCTGTTTGAACTGTGTCTACAATAAATCACACTTTACACTTGCAAACTTATTAGGCAACATGCACTTGGTTTTGCAAGTAGTTCTAGCAATTTATTTATGAGGTGTAAAGTTTTTCCCAGAAATGTTGCAGATCTGTGAAAATGTTCTCTTTACTGCTTAGAGCACAAACAGAAACAGCAACCACTTGATCTAGTGCTCTTTGCATTAGATTTTAAGTTAAGACAGGAAATATTCTTAAAAAATGAAAATATTGTCTACGAAGACTTTGTTTACTTCTAGATAAAAGACATTTGGTTTGTCCAGGGCTTCTTTTTGAATGATTTCTGAAATTTTAGTATTGTTTCTGAATAATGACACTTTTCTCCCCGATCCATTTGTATGGGGTTTTTTTCCTTACAATGTGTGTAGACTGTTGTTAGGAGCCAGGCTGATAATGATAATAAATAAGTGCATTTATACCTTTTGAAAATTATTAGGGTATTGGTACATACAGTCCTTATGATGGAAAGAATAAAGTATACATCAAAGAGATGTTAACATTGCTGGGATTGCTTGTGGGTTTAGTAACTAGATCTCCAGGAACTTTCTGCCTTTTATGAAGAAAGGACTGTTTCCTCTCTTGCCTGTGGAAGGTTCTGAGGACATTTTTATTTCCTAACTGCTGTCTCAGTTTTGCCTGTATGGATGACTACCTATATAGTTCAATTTGAGACAGATCTCAGCAGTGATTGCAAAAAAAAGACACAATGCCTGGTTGTCTTCTGGAAAGAGATTAGAAAAACTCAGGTTAAGTAAGTGAGCATTAAGTAAAGACCATGTATTTTACATTGGTTTAGGATCTAAGAGAGAATATCTAGGAAAGAATGGGTAAAAATAGTATCTTTAAATTGGGGATTGGAATACATATTGTGAAGAGGGCAAAAGAAATTTTACCACAAATAGCACCTGCATTCTACTGCTTATACAGAGGTTTAGACAGAAGAGGTAATAGTAAATGCCTTATTAGAAGGCCACAAATTTCATAGGAATAGCTGGCTTGCTGTATTTCACTTGGGAATGCACTGATTCTTTCTTCAGTATTTTGGAGGTGGGCAGAGAATTTCTCGACAATTTTGCAAATTGAAAACGTGCTGTCATTGGGCTACTGTGACCTAAGTTCATTTGCTGTTTTGTATACCATATTATGTTTATCAGCATTTTGTATATGTATATGTATATGTATATGTATATGTATATGTATATGTATCTCACTCTCAACACAATGAACCATTGTTCTTTCTCTTAATGACATACCAACTCAATAGAAGTTCTACCACTTTCTATACTTAGTCATAGTTTCTGAATTTAAACTGTTGAGGAATAATGAACATAGTTTAGAAAGGAATGCAAAGATGGCAATCATCTGATAGCAGGGAGAGAGAACACTGAATATGCAACTATTACTGCAATAGTGAATTTGATATTTAATACATGCTATGTTTCATAAATATTGGAAATTAATTTTAAGAATAAAAGTCTAGGGAATTTTATGGCTATATGTGTAGTTCTTCAGCAGTGGCTCCTTTAAAATCTGCCACAATCAGTTCTTGGACTAGCAGTAACAAACATCCTATATTCACTGAGACCTTTGTTTGCCCATAAATAACGAGATCTCTGTGGTGCAAAGTGGGTTGGTTGGTATGTCATGCTCCAAAAGACTACTTGTCATGAGAACAGCTAAAATTTTATCTGTATTTTACAGTTGCCATTTGTGTTGATTTCCACTGTGTTGCGTCTGTGCCACTCTTTTGAAGACAGAAACAAAAGCGATCTTGATAGCATTGGAAACAAGATTCAACCAATTTAAAAATATAAGGTCTCCGACACAAAAAGTCCTCTGTGACTTTCTGGTTTTATTGCAGTTTTCTTAGGTAAGTAAAGATCATCTAGAGTTCATAGAAAAAGTAATTTGGTTTCTTTCCTTGTCTGTAATAAACTGATACTCCTGTTCCCTTCTTCACCCCCTACCCTTCTCATGTACAATACATCTGGAGTGCAGCTATGTTATAATACAGAAAAGGTACGTGCAAAGATTAAATATTGGTCAAAGGCCAAACATTCATGCATACTGTTGGAGCTCTCCGATTTGAAATGAATTAATCTTTTTTTCTGCTCGGGGAAGGAAGTATGGGCATTAGTGTTACAAGCATAGCATTGTTGAGCTGGAAGGGTATTTTTGTTCAAATATGTAGAGGAACACTGTGAGTGATTTTTTTGTAGTATTACTGTAGAGCCTTAATGAAATATTTAGTACATAAGTTCATCCATATTAAAAATGAACTCCAGAGTGTTTTGGAAATCCTTGTCACTGTTTCACTATGCTTGAGTGTTCATGGTATTTAGGCAGATCCTAATTCTGGAAACTTTACATGGCTAGCCCACTGTACTTTTGAGTAGCACTTACTCAAAGTATCCCACCTAATTAGACCCAGATCTTGCAATGACTCGTGTACATGCTTGACTTTATCTACTGTATACAATAAAGCTGGGAGTTGAAGTTAAGTGCAGGGGTACATTTTGCAGGATCTGTATTTAGATTGTAACTTTTATTTTAGCTTCCTGTTTTGTTTATGGACTTTTTTTGAAAATTAAATTTCTTGAACTATTTATTGGCTCAGCTGTGAGCCTAGAATGTGCTGAATACACTCAACTTTTTTTACATTTAGGAGAAGTTCAGGATATTCACTGCCTAGGACTTAATGCCTGGTTTACCTTTCTTTTCCCGTTTAACTAAATGTAATGACGGAAAATGATTTTATATTACATTGCAGTGTTCCTTTAAGGGGCAGCCTGCAGTAATTGTTTCATTTCAACAGTTACTGCTAGATTTTATTTGCTTTTTACATTCCCCTGAATAATAATTTACAATAATCTACAAAAAAGTACTATAAATTGTAATATATCACCAACAACAGTAATTATATATTTAACTACCTTAGACCATTTTTTCTTTAGTTTTTATGGCATCTCAATTAAAATAACTGAAATATACAATACAAACATAATAAGATTTTTGACTAGACGTGGGTCCAACTGAAACCCCAGGTTTCAGTAAACTTTAAAAATGAAGATTTCTGTTGTGGAACCAACAACTCTGGTTTGGATCTTCCAGTTTGTGTGAGAAGGTATTTGTCTGTATGTATCATTTTTGTTGGTTTTTCAGCAATTTTTCTTTTCTTTTTGTGTTTTGTCAGTAAATCAGCTTTATTTTTGTTCTTCTCATTTCTGGCATTGTAATTTATTTTGACAAGTCATACTATCGTGAAGCAAGAGAAAGAAGGCTGTGAATTTTAACCAAGGAAAAAGCTAGATTCTGTTGTCAGTTAGATTTATACGGGGAAAAAATGGCGTCAGTATTTGCTTTGGCCAAAAACTATAACTTTGGTTCAGCCAAAGTATTTAATGAATTAAAAATATATGTATTTTTAAGGCATAAAAGAAAAAAAAAAACTTGAACAGATTTAATATCTTCCAAAAATAAATATACTCTACTAAAATTACCTCTACCTAGGTTTTTGTAATTTTTTTTTTGTTTTAAGTTAAAGTTACTTTTAGGATGAAAATGAAAGAAATAAAACCCAAAAATGTTTTGAGTGTTATTCTTGCTGTAAAGCTTGTTAACTGAAAAATATCACAGCAGTAATCTCAATTACCTTACTCTAAAAGAGGGATGATGTCACTTGGTGTTATTGTAGTTCATTGACAAAATAAAGGGAATGAGGCATATTTTCCTGTTAAAATAAGGATTTTAATATGCTGTAGCTAGAAGTAGAACTGAAGTGGAGATAAGAAGAATGGAAGCCAAAGATTAGCATTATAATGTACATTTTCTGAAATAGTGCCATGGTTTGTATGACTGCGGTGAAATGTATCTAAATATATAAATACTTGTGTGTATGTTGATAAATGCACCAGATTTTGGGAGAGGTTTCACTGCAGGAAAGTGGTGAGATCAGGAAACTTTAAGGAAAAGAAAATTTTAAAAAATTGACTTTAAAAATATATATTGGCTCAGAACACTCTAGTTTCTCACCAGAGAGTTGACCGGTGCTGGAGAGAGACTTACACTGCTTACACATGTAGCTCTACAATGTGCTGTCAGCCAGAGAAGTTACTTCTTACAGGGCTACCAAAAGAGTTAGTGGTTCATTCTTACTCCTGCTGAAATAAAAGGTAGGAGTACTTCCACAGAAATAAAAACAGGACACCAGCAGTACTATCTAATAATTAAGAAAGGGCATTCGGTTTATTTGTCTTAGATTTTATTCTATCACTCAGATGCTCTTCTTACTCCACTGGTCAATGTTTCCACCTATCAACATCTCAATGTGAGGCAAGACGCATACTAAACAAACTTTCTGTGTGTTGAGGTGCATTTTCTGAACACACTATGCTGAGGTGGTCCCTTATGTTTGAAGTGTTTCTTGCTACACAGGCAGCTCCTCTGAGTGAATAGCATTAGCCAAAGAGTGCTCTCATACAAGCAAGAGTACAGACTGTGGGCCAGTGTGGTTGTTTGACCCTGGCTGGATGCCAGGTGCCCACCAAAGCTACTCTTATCACTCCCCTCCTCAACCACACAGGGGAGAGAAAACGTAACGAAAGGCTCGTGCGTCAAGATAAAGACAAGGGTCATCACTCAGCAATTACTGTCCCAGGCAAAACAGACTAAATTTGGGGAAAATTAGTTTAATTTATTACCATTCAAATCAGAAAAAAACACCTTGCCCCCACCCCTCCCTTCTTCCTGTGCTTAACTTAATTTCCCCTTTCTCTACCTCCTCCCCTCAAGTGGCACGGGGGAACAGGGAATGGGGGTTACAGTCAGTTCATCACACACTGTTTCTGCTGCTTCTTCCTCCTCACACTCTTCCCCTGCTCCAGTGTGGGATCCCTGCCACAGGAGACAGTGCTCCATGAACTTCTCCAAAGTGAGTTCTTCCCACAGGATGCAGTTCTTCACACACTGCGCTAGTGTGCGTCACTTTCACAGGGTGCAGTTTTTCAGGAACAGACTGCTCCAGCGTGGGTCCTCTATGGGGTCACAAGTCCCGCCTGCAAACTGGCTGGCAATGGCTCTGTTGAACATGGGGGAAGATTCTGGCATCTTCTCACAGAAGCTACCCCTGCATCACAGAAGCTACCCCTGCAGCCCCTCTGCTACCAAACCCTTGCCATGCAAACCTACTACCTACTGTCCTAAATTTACACCACAGACATCAATGCTGATTTTACCAGTAATTTGAATAGCTGGCTTCCATTGGTCCTCCACTGACAAAACATACTTTTGCAGGCAGAACTCATAAGGGAAACATCTTTTCTATATGGAGACAATCCAAGATTTGCACTGCTACAGTCAGTAAGCGGTTCTGTTATACAATTCCTAATTTGAAAGATCAGAACCTTGAGCTTTAGGCTGGTATAAACCCAAAGAAATGAAACAAGTACATATTGAGTTTGGGTTGCTTGGGTAGGATAGGATAGGACAGGACAGGACAGGACAGGACAGGATAGGATAGGATAGGATAGGATAGGATAGGGTAGGATAGGATAGGATAGGATAGGATAGGATAGGGTAGGATAGGGTAGGATAGGATAGGATAGGGTAGGATAGGATAGGATAGGGTAGGATAGGATAGGATAGGGTAGGATAGGGTAGGATAGGATAGGATAGGATAGGATAGGATAGGATAGGGTAGGATAGGATAGGATAGGGTAGGATAGGGTAGGATAGGATAGGATAGGATAGGATAGGATAGGATAGGATAGGATAGGATAGGATAGGATAGGATAGGATAGGATAGGATAGGATAGGGTAGGATAGGATAGGATAGGATAGGATAGGGTAGGATAGGATAGGGTAGGATAGGGTAGGATAGGGTAGGATAGGGTAGGATAGGGTAGGATAGGAAAGAATAGAATAATTCCAGCTGGAAGGGACCTAGAATGATCACCTAGTCCAACTTCCTGACCACTAAAGTTAAAGCATGTTATTAAGGGCACTGTCCAAATGCCCCTTAAACACTGACAGGCTTGAGGCATTAACCACCTCTCTGGCAAGCCTGTTCCAGTGTTTGACCACCCTCTTGGTAAAGAAATGGTTCCTAATGTCCAGTCTAAATTTCCCCTGGTGCAGCTTTGAGCCGTTTCCACACATCCTATCAGTGGGTCCCAGGGAGAAGAGATCAGCACCTCCCTCTGCACTTCCCCTCCCCAGAAAGCTGTAGAGACCAGTCAGGTCACCTCTCAGCCTCCTTCTCCCCAAACCAGACCAGCCCAAAGTCCTCAGACGCTCCTCATAGGACACTCCTTGCAGCCCTTCCCTCCAGCTCTGTTGCCCTCCTCGGGTGCATTCAAGGACCTTCACACCCTTCCTAAATTGCGGGGCCCAGAATTGCACACAGTACCCAAGGTCAGGCTGCACCAGCGCTGAATGCAGCGGGATAATCCCCCCTTCTGACCGGCTGGTTACGGCGTGTTTGGTGCCCCCCAGGACGCGGTTTGCCCTCCTGGCTGCCAGGGCACGCTGCTGACCCAAGTGAGCTTAATGCCCACCAGCACCGCCGGTCCCCTTGCTGCAGGGCTGCTCTCCAGCCACTCCTCTCCCAGCCTGTGCTTGTGCCTGGCATTACTCCATCCCACATGCAGAATCCGGCATTTGTTGGTGATTACAAAAAACCAAACGTCTGGTGGAGGCACCAATCTTTCAGTGAGGTGTTGATGTCCTGGGCTCACCTGCTTCTTCCAGTGTCTCTCCCCATTACTGGGAGGATTGAGGAAAACAGTACCTGTGCCTCTGAATCCTTCAGCATTTTCCCCAGGGTCCTGAAATCTCTTTTGATTGACCGTGGTCTTCTTGTTGAAACATCACTGATATGCATGTGAAAGAACAGAAGCAGGTAGTAATTGGAAGGCTTGCACTAACCTCATTAGTTTTCTAGTGACATCCCTGATCTGGGCCCTAGGGGAGCAGCAAACTTCCCTGAAAAGAGGGTCTGGTGTGCAGATAGTTTTGATTGTATTTATTTAAATATATTTGTTCTTCAGTAATTCCAGCAGAATGATTCGACAGGTAACATTTCTTTACTATTTCGATTCGTGAGTCTCCTGAACTACAAATTGTTGAAGGAGTATGCTTTGTTTGTCTTCGTAATTCTAGGACTATATTCATTGGTCCGTGGCTATTGAGCTAGATGAACTTCTGGCCTGGTCCCGTATTTTTCTTCTGTGCTCTTATTTCTACTCTAAATAAAATCTGGAGTATTCTGTGTTTGCAGAACTCATGGTTCAGTCTTATATCTTAAGTTTTTCCAGTGACTTGCCCCAAGCCTGGATTTTACTCAGGAAGTAATCTGCTTTTTCAGAGAAAGAAAAACTTCAAAGAATGTTTTCTTTAGTACTCACATCTTGTACCTTGTGCATGCAAGGGAGTTCTTTTTTACCTATACTATAGGAAAGACAACATCCTCTAATGTAATGTTCTGCCTACACTGAAATGTCAGTACTGAAAATCAAAGAACTGGCTGCGCATTCTTTTTGCACAGATTGCATATTCTCACTCCAGAAGCCTGTGGAAACGAGTCCTATTATCTGCAAATCTAAACCCCATTTTGCAAGGTTAACCTCTTGAGGAAGATTTACTCAAAGATAAAAAAGGATCCTTATCATAATTTTCTATGGTATTTTGAAAGCCAAGGTCTATTCATCATCAGAGAAGGTGTGAAGATATTAAGTTTTCCTTTGTGTTTCTTAGGTTGCTATGGGAACCAGATCACTTTTCACTCATTAATCATGAGCTCAACTGCCACAATTGCAATCTGTACCTGTGAGCTTGAGTCTGTTCAGTGTTGCCCTTTTAGCTATCTCACAGGTTCCTTAAATCTGCTCCAAATACTTTCTCTCCTACTCCCACTGCCTTATAGACTGTACCCCCCTGATCCCCCCATCTCACCCCCCTGATCCCCCCATCTGACTCTTTATAATGGATCTTGTGGGGCATTTGCATATTATTTAGTTTCACTTTCTGCCTTTGTAGCGGTATGTTTGCACATAGACCTTGTAAGCCAGACCAAATGAAATCGTTAGGTTCTGGGTCACCTTTGATTGTTGCTCAGGCTTTACCTTGCTAAAACAAAGAGCCATTTTGTAGCCTGTTTTGTAGGTTTTTATTCTCAGAGACACTGCTCCTTGGCGTTTCTCTGTGTTAGTCTCTTTTGTGAGGTATTTTTGAAAGAGAAAAGTACAATGGCTGTTCTGAACATTCTTTACTCTGCGTACTCATTGAAGAGCACTTTATTCTCAGTGTTAGCCCTTGTAAAGAGTCCTTGTGCAAAGGCTGGAAAAGTCACATTGTGCTGCTCTATGCAGAAACCTGGGTGGGTTGAAAGGCGATACACATGGTGTTTTGCTACATGGAAATGAGGTAATCTCTGGGAAGTCGTGAGAAATATTCGTATCATAACATGTTGTACTTTTGCAAGCTGGGTGAGGTGAGTAGAAGTGAATCAGCAAGTAAATGAGTAAGAATTGAATCAGGAATGTGTGGCTCCATGGGAGGACACTGGCAGGAAGGCAAATTGGGAGAATGCCTGACTTTCACAAATCCTTCTGAGGTGAAGACCTATCCTTCTGTTGATTCCTATACATTTATCAATGATCCACTTGAGCTCTGATTGTTGCAAATATTTAGCTCCTCAATGAACTAGGTGCTCATATTTAGTATTATTAGTTAATAGTGTGGCAGTTTCTGCTTGTGAAGTGTACATATGCAAGTCAGTAGTATTGTATATTTGAGAAGTTTGTCACTTACCACCTTTGTAAGTACTCATATCTTGTGTCTATTCGTTGTGCAGGTGCAAAAGGGCAAATGCATATTGTAACATAAAGAGAGCGAGTGCTGAACCTGTCTAAGAAATCATTTTGGTCCATGTGTTGTATTTTAGACATATCAAGTAAGAGCCAGGATTGTTATCCTCTTGCATTGTATTGACTCTGAAATTCTCTTAGAATAATTACTTTAAGAGGCTCAAATTCTGCAGTTTTACTTTTTTTTTTCTCCTTATCACTGGCTGCTTTCTAAAAAGGCAAGTTCTACTCTGCAGAAAGCTTCTGAAACTCAATACAGCTTTAAGAGTCTGGAGAAAATATGAGTAGTATTCTGAAGTGATCTAAATCTGTAAGGGAACTTTCACTGAGACATGGAAGGCAGATGCCACAATGGCACAAAGAAAATCCTCCTCCTTAATGTCATTGCTTCAGTAGAACTTTCTCTTTCAAAAGCTGCCTTTGTTGAGGAAACTGGATTTAGTTTTGTAGACTTCATGGTGTTTTCTGGTGCCCACCAGGAGTCATTAAAATTTAATCATGGCCTGATGGTCAGAGGTGATGCGGACCTGTGGTTCCCATGGATTTATCTGCACCAGAGAGAGCAATAGCTCATTGCTGCTCTACAAAGTAGGCCCACAGCGTCCAAAACCAGGTTACTAGACCTGAGTCTAATAAAAGTCATAAAGATAATCTTGGAAATGTGGACTTGAAATTTATTCAGTACATGTTCTTAGACAGGTTGTCTGTCTAATTTTGTGTTTGCATTTGCTAGCACAGCAGTAGGAATATATTTGAAGCTTGTAAGAATTTAGTATTATACATATTGAAGTCACCCTTTTAAGACTTGACTTTGGTTCTTACTTCAGCTTTCATTGCCTGTGCAAGAGTCTGCCTTTCAGACCTTGTGGGATGCTGTGCACTTGCGCATGCCAATTGGGCTAATACGACAGCAAGCAGTCAGATGCATTCGGGAGCAAGTGGGCAGAAGAAGGTGGGGAGGTAAACCCTGCTGTGCATAGCCGTTGTTTTGACACTGTGTACACAAAGCCGTAGATCGTTTTGGGATTAGTGCTGTCTAAGGCAATTTTCCTATTACACATCTCAGGACCTGACAGTGTCTGCAGACAGAATGGTGTCTGAGCATTAAAGATTCTCTGTCTCCTTACAATAAGAGCAGCCTCTGAATTAAAGAAGTGAATCAGAAAGAAAAGTATCACTTGAATCTAAAAGAAAGCACCATCTGTATTTAAACTACAAAGACTTATCTGTCCTTCATTAAGTCTCTTTGACAGTTCCTATCTTTGCTCTTAGACCTTTAATGTAGTTGCAGTAGGGGCATATTGCAACACTGGAGCCCTAGAAAAAAACTGGGTCCAGAGCTGGACAAAAACAGATTTTACTTCATTCCCTGAGGATCCCAGAAAATATTACAAACACTGTCAATCTTCCACTTCAGTATCCTTTTGCTGTGTGAACAATAACCTGCATTGTTACTTAGTGGGTGGATTTTACGTTCTCTGAAATGTCTGATGTGGGATGTAAAGTATCAAACTGAAAAAAGAATGATACCTGTATCTTAATCTGTCTGTAGGGCCACTACTCATCAAGAAGAGAGATTATCCACACAGACTGCCCCCACTACTTGCTCTAGTCTGCTGACATCTGGCATCATGCTGAAAAAGAGTAAATCTTACTCATTTTCTTGCCTGCACCAAGCAGGACAAGATTGCCCAAGACTAAAGGTGGCAGTTTAATCTATTCTTTGGTGACCTGTGAAAAAAAAAATCTGGCCAAAAATTGCTTGTCCTTCAGGCTAATAGGAAAACAGGTGGTTGCGTTACCTTGATTAGCATATATATCCCTTCTTAAAACTAATCTGTGTCTACAAAAAAGAAAAAAAAAATTAACCTTTGTAATTTGTAGAGAGTAAGAGAACCACTTACACTTTGGTTTACAATGTAATGTCACTGTGGTCTGATATTCCTTTTTAAATTCATACAGCTTCTATAAGTGACCCTGCACTCAGTATAAATCGAAGAATTTTATTTTTATCTCTTAGAGCTTATATCAAAGGATCTCAAACCACTTCAGAAAGGGCAGGTGCCTGATGATTTTTTTGTGAGATAACGGTACTGAGTCTTTTGCAGATCCATAAGTATGCACAAAATGTATTTGCATTTGTATACGAATAACTACTTTTCAGTATGTGTACTACATAATTTTGATTCCAATTGCTATGATTACTACACTTTGCTTCTGCCTTTTTTTTTTTTTTTTTTTTTTAATAGAGTATTCCCTGGAGCTTTCTGTTGCACTTCTAGTAGAAATGTTCATAACATTGGAATGCTTTTCCTACTCCTGATCTACAGTTCTTATTTAGATTGAATTCCTCAGTAGTGTTGAAAGGAAGATAAGACAAAGAAAGACTGCAAAATCATGCAGCATTTGCTTAATTTTAAAAAGAGTCTGTAGAAAGTCCTTAAAGAAGTGAAACTAAATGTATCAGATCCCATATTTTCTCACCTTGAAATGTTACTATTTCTATTTGAAGTTATTGTTAGGGAAGTGTTACTTCTTTACAGCTTTCAAAATAATCCATTTCTTCTAAAAGACAGGCAGTTCAGGTGGTTGGGTTTGTTTTTTTTTTTTTTTCCAGAACTCTTTAAATATGTCAGTTTTCTGCTAAGACACGAGAAACCTCTTACCGTGCTCATCTTATCTATGAATTAAGTTTTTAATATGCCCCAAACCTCATTAAATATTAGAGCTGAAATACAAGCTAAAGCGTCTCTACCTGATTCATTTTAACAGTTTGAAGTTTACAGGTCATGCTTTATTTCAGGAACACATGGAAATTTGCAAAAGCTGCTTGGGATTTTACTTTTAGCCCACTGCTGTACTTCTGTTCCAAATAGAGATACCATTAAACCAATCTCTCTGACTCTCAAATATGCACTGTAATCACCACAGAGTTTCCTTAATAATATGCCCCTTACCAAACTCTGGCATCTTAATACTTCCAACTTTACTCAGCAGTGAAAGTTAATTCAGTCTTTGTTTTACTTGAATCCATTCTGTTGATCTTTGAAGCTTTTGAAAAACCTATTTTAAGTCAGAACTTTGAGTGCAAGAACCTGAGAGTAAATATGTAGTGGGTATTACAGATGATTAACGTTTAGGTGATGAGTGATCTTCTGAGGGCAAAAGTAAATGAGTACCCTCTTTCTGTACTCCAGCTGCCCATGAACAGTCTTGCAGTCTCCTTATGCAGGCTTACTAAGCTCATATACAAAGAAAATCAGCCTCTGAGTTACTTGCAATAACTATTTTTAAGAGAAGTTGCTATTCATAGTGCTTTTCACCCTAATTCAAAGCAAGGATTGGCACTAAACCGTTGCAGAAGAGAGATAAAGATTTTAAAGTCACAAGTTTTGTGAAGAGCACTGAAAATATCGCAGGAAAGTAACATTAGTAAAGATTGGTATTGAAACTGATTCTCTCCCTTAATTTCTTTTCTTCTTTTTTCTCCTCACAACAAAGCAAACAGCTGTCATGAATCTGGATACCACACTATACCAAATAAGACCACAGTGTAGTTGTAATCATGTTAAAACTTGGTCCCTCCCGCTCTTCATTCAGCAAAATTCAGTGTAGTCACAGAGGAAGAAGCGTTAAGCTTTACTGCATTCCTGCAGATTGTCTGTTCACCAGAGTCACAAGGAGTTTTATGGTATGACATGTTAGATTTGATGACTGGTAGAAAGAAGAAAGTAGCATGTGATGAAAATCCTTACATAAGTTTGGTATGCGTGAAGGTTCATGATAGTCTTGTTTCCCAGAGGAAAATGTTGATGCAAAAGCAAAACGAACATCGAAACGGTAGTGACTAGTGATGGGAATTGATTTCTGGTTTTGGTGGGTTTTTTGATTTGTTTTTTCTTATGGGGTGCTTTCACTGTTTTCTTTCCTGCTATTCACTCTCCTCTGTAATAGCAACATTCAGTCTCCTGGTATTGACAGTGGTGCTTGTTACACCAGGCCCCAAAACACATTAGGGAGCAAGTGGGAGAAACCAGAAACCCCAGTATGGGCTCCTCTGCCTGTGGAAATCTGCCTGAATTCAAGGAGGGGACCGATAGTCCTGGTAGTCTCTAAGTTTATCACTTTCAAAAATGGTGGAAATATAACAAACCAAATTTGTTCCTTTCTTTCAACAAGTAGTAACTCCGGATAACTATATGCAGATCAGTGACTTGCTCTAGATTTGCACCAAAATAAGTAAAGCTTAGGTCTATTTTTTTCTTCTGTATAAACCTTCAAGGAAATTTTAGCGAAGTCTTATTTTCTGCAATGTAGATGGTCTTACTGAAGTGTCTTGGCATATCAGTACTCATTGGGCACTACTTTACCTAAACTCTGTGCTTGCTTAAGAAAAGTAGTCTAAGGTGTCATAAGTGAAGACTGCCTTTTTGATGGGTAACCCTGTTGCCTTTCAGTCTTGAGTTACTGATCAGTTGTACTCCTGTCCGTATAGCCACAGGAAATAAAAATTTCTAAATGTAAACACAGTGGAAAAAATGAATTGTGATGTCTTTTGAATATTTTTAATCATCTGTGAAGGTGAACTATTGAGATACAGATTCAGTTAAGTTCAGTAAGTTAAATGGCATTTATCTGAAGACAGCAAACTCTCTGCCAAGACCTTATTATGTTGAGATGGAACTTCTTTTTTTAATCCAGCATGGAAAATGAATCAATATTTTAATTTTTTTTAGGGCAGTAGCATTTCTTATTGCAATGAGTTGCTCTTGATTGAAAATTAAGGTCTGTCCTTAGGTCTATTTCCAAAAGAAAAAGCACAGAAAAATGATCTGTTTTGGGATCTAGAAAATTTTAACATCTATGATAAAGTTCTGTGTCTGATAATGACTTCAGTAAGTCAGTAAGTCTCTCAGCCTAAGTGTGGCATTCAGGCAGCAAAATAAAAGTGCTGCAAAGAATAATGTCTAAGTTAATATAGAAATTATTGTTATTTATGCTGGAAATAGAATTTAGAAATGGTGTGCAAAAATAAATACACTGGGAAAAATACAGTTTACTTGAAGAGAGAATGCAGCACTGACTAACTGCTCAGCAAATGATTTTCTCCTACCTTAAGAATAAGGATACAGGTTCATAAAGGAAATACTTACCTAATTTGCAGTTCTGGCATCCATCTGAACATGGGATACAATCTTCAGAGTCAGGATCTTCCACTTCACCTGTGTTTTGCAAATCACCAGTTTTGGGTTAATTCTAGATAATGGAAGGCCAACATTTGGAAGCACTCAGAAAGGTTTCTGGAAACAAACTTTATCCAAATCCAAAAAGGAGAAAGATTCGCAGCAATTTCTTTTCTCATTTGTTCTTGTGTAACCCCATTCAGTTGAGGAAAATACTTCTATTTTACATTAGCAGGATATTGGAAGAGAATCAGAGTTGATTGTATATTTCAAAATTGGAACCAAGATGCTTAACCAGATTTCTGTAACAAATTAAGTAGAATATTTGTTAACTTCTACTGAAGGATGCTTACCTTCTCTACAGCTATGCTTCTGGCACACATTTTGAGTAAGGTAGTAGCCTCTGAAACATCTTTTGCAGTGGCTGGAGTTCAGGCACACCTCACAGTGGCCAAAGCAAGCCACGCAGGTGTGCTCTGAGTGGTAGTGACCTGGAGGACAGCTTGCTCTGCACTCCCCATGATAAAGGAATCGTTCGATCCCTCTTCTGTCTGTGTGTCAAACAAACAGGAAAAAAGATGTGAGCAACAGAGGACATTTGGGCATAAGAAGCAGCTTTATGAAGCACTGGTGCTGCAGCTGACGAGAATTAATATTGTTCACTAACTGATAGATTTGTATGGTTTTACACCAGATAAGCTAAAATGTATAAAAGTTTCAGGACCTCAAACCTTCTGCATTCCTGGAGATTTATGCCATATAAAGGTTGTATGCTAATGAATAATTAATGTTTACATCCATCAACCTAAGAAAATAAGGATCAAGAGATTTCCATTACTGAGTTTCCTTGCAGTGAACATACAAGTATTTGTACTGTATGGTACATGCGGATGTAGAATTGCCATTAGGAAAGCAAAGCTGCTCATTTCACCTTTGGAAAGGATCAGTCTTGTCAATAATAGATTAAACTTTAATCCTCATCCTGGTCACAGCAAGACTCTGGAATCATATAGATTTGAATCTGAATAGCAAGCATGTATCTATTTGCTATCAGAGCAATAGCGTTCTCTAGTGCATGGTGAACAGGGAAGTCCCCTCTTTCAAGTCCTTCTGAATGAAACCTGTGAAAATGCTTACAACTCCATGTGCTGCAACATGGGGAGTTTTGTAATGGGTTACCCTACAGTACAAATTACATACATTATTGTGCTAAGTGTGTTTGATTAACTATAGAGCAAGAATTTGCTTACCATAATTTATTTTTGAAACTGCAGAGAAAGCAGCTATAATAGGGAAAAATTGCTGCACCATAGCAGAAGTATTCAGACTTCGTTTCTTTCACTTTTCATGTACAAATCTTTAGAATGATCATTTCCAGCCTCCTCAGGGTGTGACTTTCATCAGTGTCTTCATTTCTTGACACACAGTAATACAGAAATTTGTATTGCTGTTCATCATAGGGAGAGACTTAGGGAACAATTATACAAACTTCTCCCTCACACGGGACCTGAAGTACCATTTGAAAATCGTCTGCTCAGTCACATTTCCAAAAGTGAGAAAGTCAATCTCATCACCATTATGACAAATTAATGCCAGCTAAAGTAGTGTTTTCTTGTAAACTCAACACTTATTACTAAAGCCATGGTCATTAATGGCTAGGAATGAAGTGGAAGAAGCAGCTGAAAGGAAAAAGACTGTGAATCCATTATGAGACTTCAGAGAAAGCTCACCAAAAATTCCTCTTTAATGAGTGAATTGAAAGTGGAACCTTAAATACTAATTTCTAAGGGCAGTTCAGGCTAGCTACACTTGTGTATAATAGCTTTAAGTTCTTTGCCCATCAGGTGTTATGGAGGGGAAAGAGAATAATTTTTAAAATGGAGCTTCAAAAGGGTAAGAGCTGCTTTTTGGAACAACCACAGATTTAACTATATTACTCTCTCTCAACCTAAGGTCTATAAAAATGTGTCAAAAATACACATTTCTTATGTGTGTTGGTGGTAAGCTTGTCTTTGCAAGCCCTGTTTGTCCAGCTGTAGGGACACAGCAGTCTGTTGTGGAACCCACCATGCTTGTTTCCTAGCTTTCCCCAGGCAGCACCCTGGCTCCCTGCCTGCTTGTGCAAGCTTGCTCCATTTCAGTGTAGCCCATACTGTGTAGAGGCTGGGGGAGGCATGTATAGGGTTTTTTCCAGAGGCAGACTATGTATGCTTTCTGTCCTTTTTTTCTTGTGCTACTCTCTGTTTCTGTTAACATAGCTCCTTTTCAAAATATACCAAGGGAAATGCATAAAAACACAAGGGTAATGCAGAGTTGTGTTTTCGTGAACTTTCTTAAAAATAAATTGAGTTCCACCCCGCTTCAGGGTTAAAACAAGATTATGATGCAGATCAGTAGCAAAAGCACTACTTATTTTATTGGTTCTAACAACTGGCCCTGAGAGCAGAGGGGAAAGTGAACTTGGAGGCCAAGGAAGGGGAAAAATCTGCAAGAGGAAATCTTTCTTACCTGTTCCACAAACGGTGCATTTGTTAGGTTCACTTCCGCTGCAATCCAGGCAGGTATGATGGCACAAATGACATTGTCCTTTGAATTCAAACTTTCCTCTGGGGCATTGCATAACACAGCGACCATCATCAAAGACTCTTTTGAGGTAGAGACAGGCATAATTACAAATTTAGCCACTACTTGTTCTTCAAACAAGAAACCCAAGATACTCTTCCTTCACCCTATTTACAAGATTACTTGCATGTTACTCCTTCGTTTTCCTGATCTTATTCATAGTATTTACTAAGTGAAAAGTCAACCATGTTTGAACTTGGATCTTAGACTTCAGAGATCAGTTTTTTTCTGAGATTTTTCTGAGAAAAATAACCTTTTGGTCCTGTACCTAGGTCTCCTTCTACCACAATCCCTGCAGAGGTCACTTATGCTTGTTAGAAGGAAAGAAAGACTTGGTCTTTCTCTATGAAGGAATGATATGCCTGTTCAAATTTCCTGTTAGTTTCACTTTAAAGGCTTCCTGTGAACAGTGCTATAGCTTCAGCAAAACGACTTTGTACATGAAGACAAACACCTATTCGAAACTTTGTTTTTAGGAGCTGTATTTTTAGACTTGCATATCTGCAAACATTTAGGAATTTTGCTGTTAAATGTTCTCCTTTTACCAGGTAATGAAATATTTGGTACAGAATCCTTTTATATGATGAAAATTTCTGGTCCATTTTTCACCATAATGTCTACTGGTTTTAATTTGTTTGGGAGAAAAGTAGAAAAGCATCAATACAGATATGACTATTAAAAGAATATAAACCAAGCTGGCTAGAATTTGACGGTGTTCTCACTATTAAGAAAGTAAGAGAGACTGTAATCTTCCGCACTTAACTGCTTTGACCAGTTTGGTATCTGAGGACTTGGAATGCAATTTATAGAGAAGGTGATCATCGTTCAATACAGATTTTGAGACTGTCAGCTTGTCTGTACACCTAGGGAACTGTAGGCTTGCCATAACATTATGGTAGTGCATGCTTCCTTGGAGCCAGCCAATAGCACTAGGCAATGTCTGCAATATGTCTTCATAAATTTGAGTTGCTATGGTCATTGTCAGATTTATTCTGAAAGGAGAGGAGAAAGATATCTGCAAAGTTTAAGACCAATTTTGTCAGATAGTCTATAAAACCATTTAAAGTTTACCATGATTGGGAAAGTCTAGGCTTATGAAGTGTGAAGAAGGAAGAATAGGCTATCATGCAAACAGCCTTTCTTAAGTGCATGTAACAAAGAAAACTTAGGAATTTATTAACAATACTTGTGAAGCTGAAGGCAGTCTGCTGGAGGGAATCAGGGAGAAGATTGGGTGGGTGTACAAAGTATTCAGCAAAGATGTATCTCTGCCGTGGGAGTCCAACAGTAAGATAGTCCTATGCAGACTGTAACTTATACAGCTCTACCTGCACGTTGAAGACCATTATTCAGCTCTTCATGGGGACTGCAGCCACCTCTAGTTGGTTTCTGTGCAAATGGCACAATGCAAGAGATGTACTGGAGGTAGCAGGGCTATGTTTATACGGCATGCAAATATTACTGTGTTCTGCTACATGTACTGGCTGTAATGATAGCAATCCTTACAAACAGCTCACACAGTGGTAAAGCACATTCTTCTTGCTTTTTATTATGTTGTCCCTAATGGAAGACACGAGCAGGCCAGATCTTCTCATTAACCTTTGTAGATCAAACAGTAAACAGATGGATAAACAATTTTGTGAAAATCAGTTTGGCTGGCCAAGAAACTACAATTCTATAATTTTTTAAGAAAAGAAGACAGCATTTTGAATTGTTGAACAAGAAGATGATCTGACTGATTGTTGTGGTTTAGCCCCAACCAGTAATGAAGTACCACACAACCACAACGAGGACACTGATTTTATTATGAAAGAAGGTGACATCTAGCGCTGAATTTTCACAAAGAACAGTGATTTGCTTAGTGTTTTTGTTTTCCCATTATTTTCAGTAATCAGCACACAGCCCCCACCCAAGTCTTTTCATCCTTTTCAAAGAGGAAAGGTGTTTTCCTGTAAGAAAGCAGCACTGCTGAATTTTAGTCTGTACTGTCTAATGGGCACTCATTACTGTCTTCGAGAAACGTGATCTGAAAGTCTCAAGAGTGACAAGGTTTAGGATTCTGTTTCAATTAAACAGGTCTATTTCAAGTACATAATGAACTATGTCCATTGGAAGGATTTACGCTTTAGCCTCTGCATGAAATTTTTCTTGATTGTTATTTCTTTTACTACTGACTGTCATAATATGACTGTTCGTACAGTTTCACAATGTGCAGAAGGAGCACAGAAAGCTTTTGGAAGCCTTAGATACCAAACTTGAAAACTGTTAGAGGATTTGTTATGAGATAGACAGCAGCACCCTTCCCAAAAAAACCAAAATCACAGAGACCTAATTACTGCAAGCACCTAGGTGGTTTTGCCTCATGGTATTGTTCTGTACCTTCTCTGTTTTACAAATATCTCTGTAAAGTTCATAAAACATGTTGCAAGGAAACACAGACAATCTAATCTAAATGCAACTGTGAACTGGAGAAATCCAGTCCACGGTCCAAAATTCTGCCCAGACTTCCTGTGCTAATGCCATTTCTGACATAACACACCTTAATTTAATGCTGTTTCCTCAGTTATGAATTTGTTTGGACCCTGTTGGTCCTGGTACATCTTTTACTGGCATAGTCTTATCATAGATATTTGCAGGGTAGATTGTAGGATTGCTTGGGGATATTTTTTTCCTATGTCTTCTAGGATCTGATTCTGATTTCATCCCAGCTGTCTACAATGCAATCCAGTGTGACAGAACCAGAGATACTGGCGCGAGAATAAAGCGGTTGGTAGGACATGAGGTTAAAACCAGTAGACTCCTGGATTAGGTGCGAGATGACCTAAACATAAGCCTCTGATCAGCGATATCCTGTGGAAAAGCTTCTTTCTCATTCTGCTCACTCTTCATGGCAGGTAAAACTTAAACTACCTCAGTGAGGGGATGATCTTTAGGTGCTATGAATATCTCCTGAATTAGCTGATTGTGCCAAACTCCATAGCTGTGTACAACTACAGATTCCCCAGACTCCTGTTAGATTTGTCACTGCTGTGATTCTAGGAATTATGATTTTGAAAGAACAACAATGGAAGAAAAAATATTTCACATATTAAAAGGAATTTTTCTGTATCTGTGGGAACCATCTGGCTAAACATCAACTGTCTGCATAGCCAGCTGTCTTATTCACAAAGCACTTGTTTTCTCACTTACCCTGGTTTTATTTGCCTTAATCATTGCTTGTGTCTTTAGTCAACTTTGCAGGCTAATGCTAAAGACCACATAGCTACTTCTCTAGATGATTATACGAGGTCTTCATGCTGCACTGTGCTAGGAGACAATTACCTTGTGAGTGGGCAGCTGATGCAGTTGTCTGGCTCAGGTCCAATGCACTTCTGACAGGATGCTTCACACAACTGACATTCTTGGGAATCATCAAGATATTCCCCTGGTAGAAAAAAAATTGTTCATTTCAGATCAACATCTCATGTTAAATAAAACCCCAAACCAAAACCAACACCATGCACCAAGCCAGCTTGGAAAATATAATAAATAAAAGGAATCAGATATGTTTTGAATTATTGAAATGATCATATTTCCCTGTGGTATCAGGAAAACAAGTACTGGCTGCCTTGGGGAACCACAATATTCAAAATTAGTATTTCCTAATCCTTATTTATTTATTTATTTATTTATTTATTTATTTATTTACATATTTTTATTTTCCATGTGAATCTGACAGAATGATTCTTGTTTTTCAGGTTAATGCTATTTCTTTTGCATCATTTAAGTAATTGGACTCTTTAAGATTCACCATGGAGAGTTACAACTAAACAGTGATACCTAGGAGTATTTGTTACTTAATGTTCTTAGATGCAGCTGCTGATTGCAAGCTGCAGCATAAAAAGTGTGCTGTCATGGGTGCGGGTTACGTTATGTGAGAAGAACTTGAGCAAGCTTCCATTGGTTCCATATGTTGGTGCTTCCCAACTGCTATGACATTTTTTGTCCCACACCCAAGCCACTGCTGGAAGACACCAGATCTGAAAGACCTAGACTCTCACTTGGTGCCCAAGTGCCCATTTGGACTTGAAAAAAAGATTTTTGAATTATATAAATTGTTGCCTTAAAACTGAGATAAATACATAAACACTTCCAGGTCATGAACACACTAGTACTACTGTGGTGCTGAAGTGCAAAGTTTGCCTCTTTATTTACTGAATATTAATTAAAAATTTGGTATGAATTGGTAAGCTGTATGCTTCATAAGTCTCAGAGCAGAGATATTCATTTGGTAAGTAGCATGAATACTGTATCTGTGTGCAGCATCATGTGGGGACACTATATCAGTTTATTGTGTGGTTTTATAAAGCTCAAGATTGGGTCTTTTATGTCAGTTTGTTATAGGGAAAATTTATTCTAACTGAGTCTATATATTTGAGAGAATTGGCTGTTCCTTCATTCTTAAGTAATGGAAGAGGTTGGGCAGAGAGTCCTATATAATACATAAAACTTGCAGTTTCTATGGATACTTCAATATGGAGAAACTCTTTCCATTTGCATTGCTGCTTGGAAATCCCGATCTGGCAAATGCAGTGAGTTTTAGGAGTCAAAATGCAAATGTGGAATGACTTGGTTTTGGCTTTCAGTTGCACTGCATCGCTTACATTGAAGAGCAAAGGCACTACATAAGCAACTATCGCTACAAGTGTAAAATGATGTAGGAGAGAAACATTTTCTAAAGTACAAATTTCATTCTCTGTCTTTTGTGTTTTTTACTTCATATTAATGTGTATTAACAAATTTTGTAACAGTTGAAATCTGTGTTACGAGATATAAGCTAGGGTAGTACTTCTCATGCTTAAGGGGGTGGGAACAGCATAGTTAAAAAGGCATACCAACAGGAACATCCAGCTAACTGTGGACAAAAGCTGAGGTACCCAAATTGTAGGTAAAGATACAATTTTCATTTTGTAAAGGTTTGTGTGTCTCCTGAAGAAAGGAAAAAGGTAAACGACAAGCCAAAAGACAGTGACAGAGCCACATAAAACATGAAGACAGTGCTCCTCAGAGGCTCCTATGGGATCAGCGCTAACTTGGCAAGTTCAGAACTGGGAGCAAATGAACATCTCCTGATGAGATCAGAGAAACAGAAATCTGTGTATGCATACACATTCACACAGTTTTTATAGTTCTCATTATCCAAAGAGCATTTTCTATATATTTTTATGTGCATTTCTGTAGTCCCACACATGCCTATGTAGGCCAAACCTTGAATCATGTAAATCGACTGATTTTTGTTGAAGTGATGTAGGTTTTCTGAGCTGCAACACTGTATCTTGTATGATAGGTTACTTTATAAAGGACTAATGACCACAGTATTATAAATTATGTCTGCTTGACACAGAATTCAGCAGGATTCTGAATTTATCCAAGTACTATTGAGATTAAATATGGATGGACAAATAACTATCACAATAGAGAATATTTGTAATTCTCACTTTCTAGGAAAAATACCTCTGGCCTGCTGTCCAGTAGATCATCAGGCCATTGTCAGATTTGCTTAATGTAGGGCTCTTGAGTCCTTCTGATACATATTTGGAGAGTATAACAGAATCCCTTGTTCTCAAATGCTTTATGGGATTTGAAAATATAATTTGATACACACACACACACACACACACACACATATATATATATATACATACATATATGTTTGAACAATACACAGCCATGAAAAAATGCAGTATCTGGACAGTCTTCCTGTGGCAGGTCTGGTGTCTCAGTGGTTTATGCTACTGGCTCTAAACCACTGGGAAATCTCAGGGCAACATTAATAAATAATTGCTTCTGTGATGTTTTGTGATATGTATGTTACAAAAACTTTTTGTTTCTCCAGTCCTTCACTTTATTTGCCCACACTGCCTGTATGCTTATCTATCAGACCTGAGGTACTAATTCGTACACCTCAGCTATGCCCAATCAAATCCATCCCACATGGTAGAAGTGCTTAGTTTTAAAAGGTTTTTCTTATTTCTTTGTTATGCCTTTCATTGGAAGTGCTGTAATTAATTTCAGCTGTGCTGGAATAGTGCCAGGAAGACCAGTTCTCTGCTTACTTTATTCTTGTAGCTGAAGCGTTTTAAAGCATATTAGTATAAGAATGTGCACCAGAAAATACTTACACATTAGGCCCTCTGAATGGTAAGTCACATCTAGAACTGTAGATCTGCCACTGAATGCACAAAATATTTTTTAGTGGCTATTCGAAGAGTTAACACTGAAATGCAACTTTAAAGAAGACTTTTAAACTATTCCACAGGGCAGTTTAAATGTTTGCCAGAATTCCTTGTGGGTGATATATTTCTTGACAAATCTCACTAGATAAATACTAGTTAGCAAAGCCTCAACTCTCTCTCCCCCCCCCCCCGCCCTTCTGTATTCTCTTCCCCACCCCCCCCACCCCCCATCCTTCTGCATTAAATTTTTTTTCTGTCCAACACACATAACGGGGAAATACTTTCAGCAATGTGTCTCAGCTATGCCTTATGCCTTAATTCAGGCAATGCTCATCAGTCACTTTGGATTATCCCACATTTAGCCTTCATTCTCAATTCTGTTACTTTTTCATCTTGTTTAAAAACATTTGTCATCTTGTTTAAAAAAAAGGGACTGAAGGTATTATAGGAATAAGGCTATATTAACAGATATAATGCCTCTTAATGGGAAGATTTTAACGTGTAATTTTTTTGTGTTCCCAGTTAGAAGTATTTAATTTCACTTCTGGGCCACACCAGGTTGCAGGCTGTGCCTTTAACTTCATACAAGAGCTCTGCACTTATGCTGAGTTCCTATCAGTTGATAGGATGCATTTTACAATGAGGTAAGGACTACTGTCTCCCATTGAGGAGGCAGAAAAGCTGTGTTGCAGTGAGATCCTCAAGTCAGGGTGTAATAGCAAACTAGAACCTGTCCCTCCTGCATCCCGGACTAGAGCACTATCATAGCTGCCAGGTCCTTGCTATGTTTTTACATAAGCAGTATTAAGTTTACAGACATTATCTTGTTACTATTTTTCTCCTGCTTTCCAAAAGTTGTGCCATTCATTGACAGCACATAGTGTTTCAGGAGACCAGGTGGATGTTTCCAATGAAAGAGGACCAGGTGAATAACCTTGTAAGTTATGCCTGGAAATATACAGTTCTCTGTGCTGGCTGTCATAAATAAATGTTTCTCTTGTAGCCCCACCATGAGACTTAGTCACTGCAAGTCATGTGTTACTTCCCCACTTTTCTTAATCAGAACATCACTTTATCTAATTAAAAAATGTTCATTCGTTATCTTCTATAGCATTGCCTCAGTGGCTTTTCCTTATAATCAATGGAAAAATGACCTTTTTTCCTCCCTTTTTCTTATTTACTTTCATGGGAACCTGGATATGGATTTTGTGCTTGGGCTTTTATATGTAATCTTGTGGGTTACAATGGTTTCACAGAGCAGATAAAGAAACATTGATCAGAATTGTTTTTCATCAGTCCGCAGTGAGACCCAAAGGGATTTGGTCTTAGGGAGCTCTCTGCTGTTTCCATGTTTGGCCTTGATACATTTTATTTTGGCTGGCCCACGGGATCAGCTACGTGAGTTTTGCTGAAGAAATATTTATCCATAAAGCTTAAGTCCATAAGGAACTTAGACTAACCTGCATACAACAATCCATTAAAATTCACCCTGAGGATCCCTCTTGAAGTTACCCCTCTGTTTAGCCGAAAGCCTTAATGTTTGATAGATTACAGCTCCCTGAAATAAATCTTGTCTTCATCTTGAAAACGTTAGGACACGGAAATTACAGCTTTTCATTTCCCCCCCAGATTTTGGAGAGTCATACAAAATTTGAGCCTAATTTCCTATTATTTGTCTAGCTTCAGCTTCCAGTCTCCTGCTAATTATTATTCTCATTCAGTCATTTTACACAATGACCAAATTTCTGTCTCCCTGTTTGAATGTACGGAAGGGACAAAGAAGACACCCTTCATGGGCAAAACTTCAGGGTGTTATGATTTGAGGTGAGGAGAGGGATTCAAGATTGCAAAATTTTTTTCTTCTTCTTTTCAAAAGTGCTGTAGAAAGTGATGAACCAGAGGGCTGAAATTAGGATGTTGGCTCCTAAGTCACCGAATCTTCCCCATGTGCCAAGGGACAAAGCAGAAGCTTGAAAAGGGCTGAACATCGCTTCCCTGAACAGTGGTGTGTGGAGCTGGGTGTGATACAATGATTTTAGAACGAAAGGCCCTTTTGTTGCAGGATTAGTGAGATTACACAGAGCCTCAGGTTAGCTTTAATCATGACAGGCAGGAGGGAGGCAACTGCCTTTATCAAGTACACTATTTTACACAGCCCTCTGTTCTTTCCCCTGCAGAATAAAAATATTTACATTAGCCAAAGCTGCCTTTTTTGCTGACACAAAGGGATTTTTTCCTCTCTTTATTCTGTGTGTTTCTTCCCTCATTTCTGTGTAGTATTTATACAATGTTTGTTAGAAACCCAATGAAGAGCCAGAACCCTGAGGTGTACTGAGCGGGCATAAACAGACTCCAGACAGACATTTTGTAGCATTTTAAAAATCAGCTTTAAACCTCCATTTGCACTGATAATGTGGATGCCTGGAAGTAAAAGCTGGCTGGGATCAAGGTTTCTCCCTTGTCTGTGTAAGCACAAAGGTCAGAGCCTGGCAAGGTCTTCTCCTGCTCACCTGGAGCCCAAAATGTGACAGCCCCATGAGAAAGTGGGAAGGGTAATGGAGCAAACCTAATCTGTATTGCTAACGCTTTGTTTTGTGCCCTTCTCACTTCTTGATGGAGGTGGAAATACCATGGCACTGTCAAAAGTTTAGGCTGACAATGCAAAAATATCTGTTTAGTATCTCTATTTCTGGAGCTTCCCAACTGGAAATTTCCCTGTCTGATCTTGTCAACCTTCCTAATTTTTGGGAAGCTCAGTAGCTGGCAATTTCCTACAGGGCAGTGGAATGGAGACACCTGAATCTCACTGAAAATTATCTCATTGTGTTTATAGTACTGTTTTGGAAATCCAGGTAGTTTCCTGTGAATATGCAAAATACAGGTGGAAAGTGACGGTATATTGAGTAAAGCTGGTGTTATTTGCACCTGCAGTACGTTACAGATAGGATCTTTCAATGCCGGAGGAAAACACGTCATACTCCAGAGGCAAACAAAGTAGCATGGCATCTTTCTCCTAAGTTGTGCAGTGAGGAGTATGTAATTTGTATACACAGAGCTTTCCCTGTCCACAGGATTTCTGCAGTCTGCCTTGGATAGACATAAATGGGAAGAGCTGTATGTCTCAGGGCAGTGTTGCAGTGTGTCATCTGTCTTAAAATGAGAGGTCACTGCACAGAGTGTTTGTACGGGAGGTCTCCAGCTTAAGCAGGATGTGAACACAGTTCTGCTGATGTGCTGATAACTGGGCAGATTTCAGCAGGCAAAGAGTTGCCCCAACAAGATATAACAACATAGATTCATACTGCTAATCAAATGCAATTTCTGTTTAATTTGTGGAGGTGAATATATATCACAGCCTGAAAGAAATCTGCCAGAAAGATACAAGTTTATCTCCTTGGAAGTAAAAAGCAGACCAAATTAAGTCTTTAAATGAGAGGTATAAAGGAGTACCTTTTATTCCCATCTGTAACTCTTCAGACAACTCAATATGCTTACACTGGTGATCTCTCCGTGCTTAAAATCTTCCCTGGTTGCTCATCTTCAATATAAGCACTTTAGGAATAGCCAAGGTAATTGCTGTTGATGATTACCCTGGAAAGCACAGTCCAGGATGTTCCCTTTAATGATCACACGCTCCATGCTGAGGGTGCAGAAATGGATAAATGATACAGCCCTTCTAACTGAGAGCTGGAGAGAGGCTTTGTGACACTGGCTGTGGGAACTCTTTGAACCCTTTCAGACTTGGGATTGAAAACATTCAGGGAGGCAGCACTAAAGGCAGATCCAGCAAGAGCAGCATTAACATAACTTCAGTTCAGTATGGCCCTTCGAGTAAAAAAGGGTCTGTTTTGTTTGGGAATTGATATTTGAGTTATTTCTGTCTTTTGATCCAGTGGTCTTGCAGAGAATGGCACATTAGCATGGTGACAAGCACCATGGCTAACAGCAATGTTATCCTACGGGGACTGGCAACCAGGTGCTAGACTTTCCTTACAACCCCCATCTCAAAGAACATCTGCAGGCATCAGGAGGTCGGCAGTGGGCAGGCCAAGGACAATTGTAAATGGAAAAGGTATGTAGTATTATCCAAATTGTAACTAAATCACACTAGTCATACTCTAGTGAACATTCAGTGCTATTACTGAGTTTGAATGATACAGCCATTAATTCTCCTTGGGTAAATAAATATTCACTGCCTGTCAACGTTCCAGCTTCTCCACCCGAGGCTGGTTGGAAAAATAGGTACTTAATCAGCTCATTCCATAACTCCATAAAGCACAGATGTCTGCAGTGTTTTGTGACGGGACAGTACTTTTTACTTTGAAAAGTGATGCTGTTTTCCCAGAAGGTCTTCAACAAATCCACCCCCAAAACACTGAGAAACACTGATAAATAAATGGTTGTACAACGGGCATTCTTCCAAGCTGTGCCTTGCCCATCTTTGGCAGCAAATGCATAAGCTGCTCATAAAAAAAAAGAGATGTAACAAAAAACAGCCTTTGGTGTGGCACTGAGAGATTGCATTTGTTGCTTACTGGAATTATTTTTGTAAATGCTTAGAGACTTCTCATTGTAATATGCTTTCCCTTGACTACCTTTCCAATGCTAGAAGAGAAAATTGGCTCAGTTTTTATGCAATAAACTTTGCTTTCTAATGCAGAAAGTCCTTCCAGGATAATTTCAATCACAGTGTGGCAATTAAAATATAATTCTGTGGTGGTGTCTGCTACCCTTGCACAGCAGGTGAACATTACTGCAGTCTCTTTGGCTTTATCCTGAGGACCTCAGAACCGTTTCCCTAGTGAGACCAAATGTTACTGTGCCCTGAGACTTCACAGAAATGTCTCAGGACTTCAACAGATCTGAATCCCCTTTGCTCATTAGTGTGGAACCAGTGGTGGAAAGGCAGATGTGGGTTGCACCTTCACTGGATGGATGCAATCCTAAGGCTCAGAGCCTTAGTTTGTTCTCAAGGACACTGTGTGGCTACCCACAGTTCTTCAGTCCTTGCTAATGAGAGGATTGAGGCCCCAACACACACTCATGACAGGTGGCAGTAAATAATCAGATAATCAATTCCGTCAAAAATTGAAAACTCCCAAGATAGTTTAAGTAAGGCATGTAAATAAAAATTATGCCAAACAGAATTAATTTCCCCCCTGCTAAACAAAGTGTTCATCAAAAATACATTTTTCTTCATTTTTCTTTATATTGAAACTGCATATTCTGAACAAGCACATGCAAGTTGGTGGCGGTGTCTGTTTCTTTTTGATGAAAACTTGACTAAAATTTTTCTTTGTATGCTGTAAAACTTTTTTTAATGCTTGCTTAAAATATTGTGCACAAACATCTAATGGCAGAACTTTTCTTGATTCATTATGTACCAATGACATGACAATGGCATATCCAATATAAATATAAGGCATGGTAATGGATCACAGACAAGTTATTGTTCCGCGAGTTGCACTGCAAATTGAAAGCTTTGACTCATACAGGCAGTCACTTAAATGTCTTTACAGGAACCTTGAATTTATAACAAGCCTTTCTTACAGTCATTCAGTTTATTAAATAATTTCATTGAAAAGTAGCAGATAGTTACCTAAAGTGGCCACTCATATAAATAATGCTCACTCTGGTTGTGATGTGGCTATTAAGAGGATTAACTTGGTTATCACCAAGTTGCAAGTTGTGTTTAGTGATGGGTGAAATTGCTGTAGTCAGCTCTAGTATCTCGGTATATAGGTTTACTCATCTTCAGGGCTCATGGTGTCATACCTCTTTTCATTACCTGACAATGTGGAACAAACAGCACCCCTGCTAATACACAATATATTCAGTAGTAGGGGTTGCTCAGAATTTCACAGGATATTGGAAGGCTGCAGTTCCAGTAGAGATTGGGGTAGTCTGTAAGGTCTCATATGGAAATAATTATTAGAAAACAGTGTCCTGCACAGAGGGGGAGTTTGCAAAGCCTCCCCAGAAAGAGGTGGAATGTGCCGGTAGAGAACAGTGTGAGGGTAGGCAGGGTCTGAGCTGCAGTCTGAGCCAAAAGCCACAGAGCTACTGGTCAGAAGCATAAGGTTTCTACTGACATATCCCAGCAGGTGTCTGATTTGCTGATCCAATACTGGTGGCTGAGGTTGTTGCTTTTTGACTTGTGATATAAATAAGGCAGATGTCAATGAACAGATCTGGACTGATGCCATACACAGTCCTTTCAGACATCGAGAAAAATAGAATTTTGTTCATGCTTAGCAGCTTCTGAGCCTCCTAAAATGTTCTATCCCTGTTCTTCATGCCAACAACACAGTGTCAAATACTGAACACTCCCCAATACTCACCACTGAATCAGAGAGATCAATCACCTAAGAAATCTCTGCATCTGGGAACAAACTAGCTTCCTTCAATTGCAATCCTGTTGCTGCAGCGATCCTCTCGTACAATGACTAACTATAGTGCTGCTTACAAATTCTGCTTGCATCTGGCCACTGCCATTAAGGCATCAAAAATAAAAATGATCGAAGAGTTTGAGATGACAACAGAAAGTACTGTTTTCAGCCTAAAACTCAGTTCTATGCTTTCTTGTCTGTGAGGGTTCACAGCTCAACATTTACAGATATGCCCTCTACAGCAGATTTCTTTGGCCAGAGCTATAGCAAGTTTATTATTTATCTTTTTATGTTTCGTACCCAAAGATGAAATCTTGACAATAAAAGACACCACGATTGATTGAATTTCTCATGCTAGTTGGAAGGTGAAGGTGGGGTGGGAGCTGAAAGAAGCAGCTCTTCATAAAGTACTGGTGTAAGGTTTAGGCCAACCTTTTTTCCAGGTGTGCTCTGACCAAACTACTGCTAAGAATGTGCCATCCCACATAGGCTTGCTCCCAGGACTGACAGGGAAACTGTGATAATGACAACCTAAACCAAGTTGGTGACAATGAAATGTTTAAGGCTGAAATTTTTTTTTTCCAGGGAATTCTTTACATGGCCTCAGTGAACATGCTTAAAATGTCATCTGAATATATGACTTCTTGGATAAGCTGCCACTTTGGTTTCCACTCAGGTTGTACAACTAAGTGGGAAATGACAGAGCATCAGCTAATGCTGATGGAGGGTCTCACCCTGCAGGAGTCACAGATGAGTCCACATGAAGCCCTTTCGAAGTACTGGCACGGACAGCTAGCCTGCCATTCTCGAGCGGCAGTCTGGTGCTGTGTTCTGAGGTGTACTCGTTGTGATCATTGGTATGTGAACAGACACCAATATCTCCATGTGCACATGGCCACGTATGATTGCAAAGATGAAACCTTCCTCCTAAACTGTCTGAGCCAATAGGTAGTTATGCATGTCACTTTTTAGTCCTAAGGATGCAAGCGATTAGGCTCATCACAAACTCTTACAGATCAGAGTAAGCCAGCATTGTTACCTACTAGGGTTCAGTCGTGGCTGTACTGCTGCTACACAAAAGATGTCCTCCACAGACACCAGATATTTCTGCAATCATAAATTCCATCACTTCAAACAAAAAAATTCTGCAATAAAATTAAACACCCTTACCCTCCCAATTTGTTACAATGACTTGCGTGCGGTATCTAAGTGCTCCGGTATATACCATAAAGCTACCTGTGCCCTTCAACAAAGATATTTTACATACAGATTATCAACATGTTTTTCCAGACCAAAAGAACAGGAATTTAGGTTAATTTAATAGAAAAAATAAAATATGGAATAACATTGATTTTGGCCAATATCAATTACAACAGAACTACCCTATTTTACAAATAACAACTGAACCTTTTACACATGTACAGTATTTTTTTCAGTAAAAATGAATTTGGATATAACAATGTGTCAGTTTTTTAAAGAAAACAAAGTTATTAATTTCTTCTCTATAATAGTGTTAGAGACATTTGTAAGTATCCAAACAAATTCTTTACAATCCATTACATAATTAAATCTCACTTATGAATATATATATTTATATATAATATATATAATATTAACTTAAACTTTGAAAGCATTATGTTCTAGTTAAACATGTTATACTGAGAAATGAGGCAGTAACAGACTAGTAGTTAAACTAGCACAAATTTAATTCTTTTAAATTTGAATGTTTATCAGGAAATTTGTGGTGGGCACAAAAGGAGCTTGACTGGCCCCCTGGTCATACTGAACCAGGTTGTAATGGTTTATCCACTCTCTGCTAAAGGTGGCACATTACCTTTATAGGTTTGTACCCATTCGTTCGTAAAACTCCCACAATCATTTCTGATCAACTTCATTTTCTAACATTCACATGCTTGAACACCTGCATTCATTTTCTGTTTATCCTGGAAAGATAACTGAGAAAGACACTTTGCACATTTTAAGTATTATCCCCTTAAGACAGTATCTTTAAAGTTCAATTTTCTGTTTTCTGCTTAATGACTCTCTTTTGAACAGTATGCTAAGTGCAGCTGATAAAGATATATTAAACAGAAATTTGCGCTGGCAGCCGTAAGCCTGGGTAAAGAGAGAATGGCAGAGGCCACTTCGCTCACCACCCAGTGTGGTTTTACAGTGAGGTAACTCCATTGGCCTCAGCAGGACTACTCCTGCTGAAATTTCTGTTGTGAGCAGTTAAAATAAAATTCAGGCCCATCATGACATGTTTGTTACACCAAGAGAACCATTGATTTATTGCCCTAAGTGTGATTATTCCTAGACATATATTTGGCACAATTATAAATCCAGTCCTGTAAACACATTCTGTCGCATATATTCACACTGGCATTTACAGATGGGCACTATGAAATAGCTCCACATATCTGTATGATAATATCCCCTTTTTGTGAACATTACAAGACAACAATAATTTATGAATACTTCTTACATGTTAGCAATGTTTTCTGACTTCTGAGCATATACATTACTCTCACTTATGCAAACCAAGAGAAGTAGTATCTTTTGAATTTGTTCACTATAGGAACAATGTTTTTTTTTTAATTTTATTTGAAATAGCTTTGACAATTTA
The DNA here is from genome assembly GCF_023638135.1 of Falco biarmicus. NCBI lineage: Eukaryota > Metazoa > Chordata > Aves > Falconiformes > Falconidae > Falco > Falco biarmicus. The sequence continues at coordinate 48,122,462 of NC_079311.1, read as the reverse complement.
AAAAAATAAAATAAAAATCCTAGCATATCTGTTAATAAGCTAGCTGTCTAAAAATGAAATCTATATGACCAAAACCACATTTTGGGCAAACATATATACATACTGCATGTGATACAAAAAACAGCACACAGCAGAGGAAGTAAGAAAGAAATGTGTGCAGAAATGTTCACTGTTCTTTTTTTAAATATTGTTACAAAAGGGGCAGAACTTAGTCCTGCAGCTAACGATGTTTCTGATCCCCTCAGGAACTCAAGTTTCCCCTGTCAATACACACAGCACAAAAAAGACTAATGCAAACATTTTTGTATTGTTTAGTTTTAATCCATGTAAACTTGTGTTGTATTCTTGAAACACCCTTTAAACATCTTGAAGGGGAAAGAAGCAGGAAAAACAGGGAAGAAAAAGGACCTTCAAAAAACAGGAATAATCCTAAAGTTGACAGGAAATCAAATCATGAGTTAAACGTTAATTTTGGCATCAACTGCTTTGGTCACACAATACTGACTCTGTGATCCTGGATGCTCAGCTCTAGACACCCAGTTATGAAAGGTAGGCGTGTTGTAGTTTTTCCTTTTAAGTTCCAACAAACAGTTCACCATCTCCCCAGACAAAGAGGGGGGAGAGAAAGACAGGTGGCTTTCTTTTTTTTTTCCTTTTTTCCTTTTTCAATAATACGGATTAATCTATAAGTCTACAGGAGCAGGAGGACACTGGGAGGTGTCAGTTCACCCCTTGTGCGTACATGTTCTGCAACACAATTGCTGAAGCACTTTCCGCTGGCAGAGATTGTTCTTTTTCACCAGCATACAGAATCCTCCCTCGGCCCAGGACTCTTCCGTGGCTTCCGGAGGGCAGCAGCAAGAGAAGGAGGGGAGGTTGAAGGTTTGGAGAGCATGGCGTGTGCAGTGGAGGAAGGTTTAATTGGTCAGACAGGCAGATTTGGTTGAAGAGACCATTCAGGAGCAGGTAGCAAGTAGGAAATTTGGTCCATCAAAAGGAATTTCAGTCAACAGCATTTTTATTTTTTTTTTTCAGGAAGAGATATTGTGTGGTCCGACAGGGAATGATTGGTATCCATTTGTGAAAAGGAAAAAATATTTGAGAGAGAATAATTAGAAAACAGTGATATTTACAGCAAAGGAATTTGTTCTCAGTTTTTATGAATCAAAAGAATAAAACAGTCAAACCACAGGAAAAGAATAAAACATTCTCAACAGAAATGCAAATCCTATAGAGGGAGTTAGATTAGTAACCAGTGCTTGACTGTCAGGTAGTGAAATGAGACCCTCTGTGTTTTGTAAATTAACAGAACTGTTCTGCCCCACTCCCCGCCTCCCCCCAACTTCTGGACTTCCCTTGGCTACCCTAGACTGCTGAGAACACGTGCTGTGTGGTGGGATCCAGTACAGTGTGTTGCAATTGCCGCAAGGCCCACACACTGATGTGTTGCCCTTTCATGGCAGCAGCACTTGGAAGAATGGGGGAGACAGTACTGAGGTGATGTGTCCCCAGTCCTGGGCAACTACATCTGTACCTGGCTGTTGCATGACGCAACAACACGCAAGTTGCATGTGTGCAAATGAAGACAGATTTAGCCAGACAATATTAAAGACCAAACTGCATCTCAAATGTCTGCATTGCAGAATTCAACTGCAATACCATACTGAAACTGTGGTTACTCAAAATTCTTAGCTTTACACTTCCTCTTCATCTGCCCATCTGTATCTGACCTTCTCTGGACTTGCTCTGGATTACAATGATCCTTCCAATGGCCTGATATGAAAAGGTCTCATGACTGGTTTACCAGTACCTGTAATATAACTTTACGATGGACAGGATACTTTTCAACGTTTGAAGGCTTAAATTGCAACAGGAGCTGTAAAAGTCCACAGAAACAAGACTCAACATGGCTTAACAGTGGCCTTTGTTCTGGTATGATTTTCCCCTTGGACTGCGCTTTTAGGCTGTATCTACCTGTAATTCACATACCAACATTTTCAGGGAAGCACGATGTTACCTAAGTGTCTCTGTAATTGTGACATTTGAAAGGAATGAATATTAGTGAATAATTAGGCCAATCACATGCTATCTCAGTTGCCACAGAGAACTCAGAGGAAGTTCAAATCACCACAGACTGGGTGCTCTATTTCAGAATTCTTCTGTTCTCATTACCATTTCATATAACTCAAGCAATACTATAGGCACTTAAACCCCTTTTTACTTACCAGCATTTTCACAGTTTAAAGTGCTGAAATAGATAAATGTGATTCTATTGATAGTACACTAGGATCTTCATACAAAAATCTTTTGAAAGCAATGGTTTTGAAAAACAGATAAGGAAGGAAAAGTAGGTTGTGGGCAGGGGGAAGCTACTTTAGGAAAATTCAGGTGAAGTGGATGTGACTAATCTTATTAATACACGCAAATGTAGTTTTCTTTTTTTCACAAACCTGAAGAAATTAAGATGTAGACCTCAAACCAAGACTGTGGCAAAAGAAAAGAAACAGACCAACCCAATGCATGTAAAAGAAGCTGGCAGTGGTAAAATGGATCTTTTCAGAGAATTGCACTCACCATCCTTGCAGACTGTTCCCACTACACAGACACCAGTGTCCAGGTTATAGCCACTTGGGCAGCTCGTACAGTTTCTGTCTCCTTGACCACTGCAATCCAAACAGCTGGCATCACATCTGAAAGACAATGGCAGGAGTCAGCCTGGTGGCCTCACCAAATACAAGAGTTCCTAGGAGACCTCTGCTGTAGTGCAAAGGGCTTGTTTGCTGTTTCTAGATGTATCAGCTGCTCTAATAATAATAATAATACTAATACCAAAAATTAATTAGCTAGCCCTGCAACCTAGTTCTGCTTCTTTCATCTAACCACTTTCTATTCACACTTTTTTACTAAATAGCTCCATTATTTTAGTATTTTGGAACTATGAAGAAATAATTAACAAAAGTATTAAGCTGATTGTGCATACATGTGCCAGCAAAGCATGAGCTAAAGGCACAGGATGGAAAAGATGGACCTGCTGCCCAGTCCTTTCATCACTCTTCTGGTTCCATCATATTTTCATTGTGTATTGACTACTTTTTTGTGTGGAAAGCTGTTACACATAGTGATTCCCTCCCTGCCCTGAACTCAAAATGAGTCAATAGTGGATTCCAAAGGGCAACAAATGGTATTTGTTTAACTAAGAATGGAATAGAAAAAATTGTCCTTTCCTTGCACAGAACAGCACAGCTTTGTTCAAGATCTGTCCATCCATTTGTACATTGAGCCAGGTGATCTGTTCTGGACAGCAGGCTGGTACTGTACTTGTGCCATGTTTGTGACTGCAGCTGAAGAACTGAAAAGGTCCTTATGAATATTAATTAACCCACAATAAAAAAAATAGTTTTATTCTTTTCGTTTGTTACTAAGAAATGCAGATCCTCTGTCAGATTTTTAAGTTTTACATCTCTATGCATATCAGTTCAGATTCTCGCTACAGGCTTTTTTGAAGTGAAGGACACACATATAGGTACAAGGAAAAAACACTTTTAGAAGACTTGCATGAATATAACTAGGATTAAAATACCCCCCCACTTTTCCTTTGTTTGCTTAGCATGCAATACGTTTTTGCTGTTTTTTGAAGTCACCAGTCTTTCATGTTCTAAGCACGATCTTTTTCAACACAGTAATAGCTAATATACTGCCAAATATCAGACACACATATTAGCTGCTAATCATACCTTTTGCAGCTTTTGTATCCACTTTCAGCAGAGTGATCAAGGTAATAGCCACTACTGCAGGACTGCACACATCTTCCATCTTCCATGAAATAACCCTGTGTGCAGTTTATACAGGCATCTACTCCAGCACCTTAAACCAGAAGAGAAAATATACTGTATTAATGGCTAGTTCCTCTTGTTGCCTAACTGACACCATCTCTAACTGCAGCAAAATCTTATCATTTTAGAGACTATGTTTTACCTGCCTTACTTTCTTTCAAACGGTAATATCAAGCAATAAAGGTACATGTTTGGAGTGAACAACATTACATAATTTCAGTATATATTCTTCTGAAAGAAATGACTGTTGGTAGTTCAAAGCTTACACAAAATCTATCAGTCATTATTCCATCCCAGAAAGAAAATGGAGGGCATTACTGGAAATCAGAACGAGCTCTACTAAAAGAAAGTACCACCCCACCCCCCCCCCAAAAAAAAAAAGAAAAAAAAAAAAAGAAAAAATGACTGTATGCCCCCTCTCAGTTAGAAAACTTAGATTTTCATGTCAGCTGAGAAAAGTCTGCTGTATTTAAAATATATTAAAGAACTATCAAAAGAGTTAAGTTTTTACATGCTATACTGTATCTGTGATATAGCAGACTAAAATCATCAGAAAAAACACAGAGGAAAGGAAATGGTGCAGTTAAATGTCAGTTCAGTACCTGCACATGTCGCACAGGAGCGGTGACATGGTTCACATTCTCTACCATTATGATACTTTCCTTCTTCACAGCGGATAGCACATTTAGTGCCATGCAAGCTATGTAAAAAGAAAAAAAGCACAGTGTCTGGGCAGGTAACAGCAACAGAGGACAACAAGCTCATGCACAAAACAGTTTTGTCTCTTTTAATGAAAGAACAACCCATATATTAGGATTCACCAGCTTCCTTCATTGGTCATATTTTATAAATTTAGAGACAGCAATCACTTCAAGTGGGAATGAAATGCAGTTTTGTCCACAGTGAAATACAGAAATTGTTTACAAACTCATTGTAAACACTACCAAGGAGTAGGGACAGAAAAAAAATGAACAATGCCAAAGAGTACTAAAAATTCTGGCATGTGAAATGCAATTACCCATGAGGAGTTTGGCACAGTGTCAGCATTACTGTAGTAAAAAAAATGCTAATGGACTTGTTAACAAGATCTCGTGCTTCTCATTAAAGATCAGCAACATCTCCCGATACTATGCTACAGCACAGGTTAAGAATAGATTCACAGTGAAGGAAATCACCACCTCTTTCTGAAATAGAAGTTTTCCTTGAAACCTCCTAACTGAGCACCAGTTCTGAGTGGCTTGGGAGATTTGTCAAGATTACAGCCAGAGCGATTCTGCCTGCAGGCCCTTTTGAGCGAAAGCACAAAAGAGTAACAGAGGAAAAAGAAATAGCATAAAGCCTAACATTTCTATGCTTCCCTCTAAGTATCTGTTTATGCTTTCATATTATCAAGTGCCTACATAATTTTTTTTTGTTTGGTTTAGTTGCTTGGTTTTTGTTTTGTTTTGTTTGGGTGTTTTTTATTGTGTGGTTTTTTTTCTGGTTTTGGTTTTTTTTTAAAGCTAGGACTTCTCTGTCATGTGGAATTTAGCTTTCATCCAGTTTAACACTTTCTCTACAAACGCTCTTCAGCTCTGGGGATTACCACACTGAGTGAGTGCTAATCCTGTTTTACAGACTGGATCCAGCGAAAGTGTGTGTGCTCAGCACCACTGGAAATCTTCAAGAGCGTATGTGGTCCCAGTTTAGAAAAAAATTAAATTAACAATGCAACAAACCTAACAATCCCTACTTTCTTATTATTTTTCATCAGTCACATACCTCAAACTGCTTTACAAGGCAGGTAGCATTATCATGTTTTTACAGATGGAAAAACTAATAATTTGCACAGGTTTATTTAATGGGCCAGTAACAGGATCAGAACAGGAATCCAGGTCTCCCAAGTCCCACCCAGGGCCCAGGAATATGAAATGCATGTCCTGCAGTGCTCCATTTGTCTGGCACACCCACACAGACTGTGTTTTTTTCAAACTATTACCAAAAATTAATCTCAGTATTACCCAAGAAAAAATGAAGTTTGGGTTCTTTTTATTTTTTTAGATTCAAATTTCTCCTTCTCTTCTCACACTGAATGGACTTATCTGTTTCTTCAGTAGTGCTACAAGCTGCTGTTTGTGTTAATGGACAGGGCAATTCAGTTCCTGAGAAATAAAGAAAATCTCAGCATAACTTCTCTATAGCAACTGTGACCTATAAGGTCCCAAATCCATGTAATCTTTGGTCTCTTGACATATTTGCCTTCTAAATATACTTCTAAAATGCCAATTTACTAAATCCATTTTGCAGATACACAGAAGGTCATGTTAAGTCTGTTAAAATTATCCAAAAATCTCAACATGGACTGCAATTTAATAATTTTTTTAAAAGGGAAGCAGATACTTGTATTTCACAGAGAGTGTGAATAGACCAATGCTCTTATCCAATCCCATGCTTTCCTTCCAATGAGATCACACTTCCTTTTTAAAAGGTTGCGTTTAAAAAAATAGCAATATTCGCAGCAAAAATTGTGCAAACACTTGGGAAATCTAGTTGCAACATAAATACGCAGAAAGAATTCCTTTGTAAAATGTAAAGGATTCCAGCTATTGATGTCCTAGAAGCAAACAACATTCAGCCGTTACTAAGAGATGAAAATCCACTTTGATAGAAGGCAAAACCTGAGTGTTAAAACATTCACAGAACACTTGTATTCTGCAAGAAGAAACCCTACAGACACTGAATACTGAGTTGATATTTTTTGTGGCATAAAGCCAGCATACATTCTGTCATGAATTTTATAAGATTTTTGACCTCTGCTGCTTGGATCAAAAGGTCATTCATTCATAAAGGATCTTGAAATGTGTACTGCTGCTTTGTACATCTTAGCTATCAGTTTAAGAATGATTAAGTCCCACTATGAAGAAAAAATATCCACTGCTGTTTAAAATATGTGCACACTATATTGTAATAGAATTGAGCTTTAGGTGCTTGAGATATGTGAGTGAACAGATACGTGAAGAAATACAATAAAGATAAGAAAATTTTTTCTAACTATCACAGGAATGAATCAGAAAGATTAATATGATTCATCAACTCTACCTCTAAATAATCCTTGACTGCCACAATATAGGTCAAAAAATGTCAAGAAGCCAGCTTTCCGTACGACTGTGGCTTTTATTTTACCTGAAATGAAAGGCCACCTGAAAATCCAGTTAGCCAAACTGGCATATAGCAGCACAAGAAAATACTATACTACACACTAAGCAGGAAATGGAACATGTGAAATGGGGGCCGCTCAAGGTTAAATAGCTGTCTGATGTTCTTCGTTGTGTATCCACAGCCATGTAAGCCTCTTCAGGTATGGTATTTAGCAACATCCATAATTTCCTTACCTTAGGCCATGTTTGCATTCTGTGCAGATTTGGAATTCAACACATGTCTTACAGTTTTCACTACATTTTCGGCAAATAATCTTATCTACAAAGGAAAAGAAGAAAACAGCCCAGAAAATCTTGGTCAGTTAACTTTAACAAAACTGTATGGATATATTATTGCAGGACTTTGCTTTCTAGCTTGACATCAGGAAAGGAAGCAGCAAGCTAGACTGAAACAGCTAAATTCTGCTGATTATTAGCTTTTTCCATCAAACATCAAGTAGTTTGATCTGTTTCTAAACATCTGAATTTATAGTTGTACCCTGAGAAAAGTATTCTTTGAGGTTATTAAAAATCTTCATAAAAATTTTAAATCTGTATTAACTGTTCATAATATGGATTTAAATAATCTTTTCATATAGCAGTGATATGCAGTAATGGTTGCCATGTGTTCCAGAGACTGTCCTGCAATTTACCTCTAACACTTTCTAGGCAAGCAGCCTGTCACGTCTTCCTGATGTAGTGCTTAAAGACACACCCACATGGACAGGTCTAATCTTAACAAAGTCAAGACATAAATTACTTAACACCTGTCTTTTCATCTCAAGAGCTCCCTACTTTAAGAGATGTCTCTCTCTCTCTCTCTCCTCAGACCTGCTGTCTTTTGAGATGCATTGTCATGTACCTTTCTGGAAAGAAAAACCCGATGCTCCCATTTAATCCTAGATTTTAATCTATCCATATTAACTGGGTAGAAAGAAATTCCCTTTACTGTAGTTCTCACAAAGCGAAAAATAGAATTAAAGTAGCACCTGTTTTTACTAATTCTCAAAAATGAACACAGAGCTTCATGATGCAGAAAGCAAAAGGTCAGGTACCTCAATGAACAAAGCTCCTGAGCACATATTTATTTTCTAAGTCTAAAGATGACTGAAGTCACTGCAGTTTGAATACTTATCCCAGCCAAAGCTGGAAATTAAACATGGCCAGTCTACTTGGGAATCACAGAAGGAAACTGAAGGCAGATGTCTCACATGGCAGAGAATTTCTGCTCTTGGGTCATCACATCTCTGCAGGTACTTAGGCCTGTCAGAAACATTTATTGCAACCATGTTTTACACCTGAGCCTATTTTTATTAGAGCTCCAGTTCAGTGGCCATGGTTGATTCCTCAGTTCTCTCTTCTATCTGGTGCCATATCATTTGAATTTGGGGGAATGGGGAATGCCTTGTTTTCAGAATATGGGTGCTCTCTGTCCCTTGCTGGAGTAGGGGTAACCTGCTCTGTCCTGCAGCTGACTTGCTCTTGAACTGCCCTCATTCTGCTACTCTTACTCCCAGCCACAGACAGAAAAGACACCCTGCCACCAAACATGGTTTTTAAAATAAAGGAAGATTTTTGAGGAGATTCTAGATCACACTTGGCAACAACTTAATAAGAGGAATAGGATAAGAGACAGGTGCATCAGCATTAACTTTTCCTGCTTGCAAGCATTTCAGCAACCTCCCCAGATCAAACTCTGTAGCCCACAATAAAGAAACAACAAGAAATACTAACTCTTATCCAGGTAAAACCCATCAGGGCAGTTGGTAATACAGCTATTGGTTACTTCATTCAGGTAGTAGCCAGATTTACAGGTCATGCACTGGTCACTATGGCCTCCAACACAGGTTTCACAATTGGGTGAGCATTTTTTACAGCGTTTCTTGTCTGCATTGTAGTGACCAGGTGGGCAGGTCGAAACACAGATCCTGCAGACAGCAGGGAAAAGAAGGCAGAGTCGTTAATGAAATAACCTGCCACCACATTCCTGGATCATGACTGCAAAGCAGAAGTATTTTTCAGCGTTGCTGCTTTTCTAATGATCATGTGTTTACCAAGATGTAACCCTCCAAAGCATTGCATCAAGCTGCCTCTTTTCTTCCATTTATTTCCCTACAGCAAATGCTATGTCACTGGTAAATGCCTTGTCAGGCAGTCATACAGTATCATTTTTGACCATCTACATTTCTTCCTATCATGTTCAAACTCAATCACAGAAGCTGTAGTAGCTATCACAGTTACATACATATATCTATTTATATCTGTATCTGTCTATATCTATATATCTCCTTTAGAAAAAAATAATAAAGAGATGGGGAAATAATCAGAGAAGGGTATTTGAAGGCTGTACTTTAAATTGATTAGCTAGGTGGTATTTTTTTTTAACTCCCAAGAAAATTTGTCAGATTCAGTGGAAAATGAATTATCCATGACTGCAGCAAAGAGAAGAGGAAAGGAAGTTAAGATATACACTAAGAAATCTATGAAGTAAAGATTTTTTCTCTTGGTCTTACCGTGTGTTGTTCTTAGATTTGTAGTAGTAGTGCAGACAGTCAGTACAATGATCTGGTCCTGGCCCATCACACCCTACTTTACTGCATTCTGCATTGCAGGGACCTGTAATAAAATGAGAATATGGGGGGTGGGAAGGGATAAAACTTCTTGTTTAGTACTTAGCACCCCTTAAAACACAGTATTTAAATGCAGAAGGCAATTATTCTGTTTCCTTGTTTGATTTGAATTCCAAATAGTAATTTGGCTCCATCAAAAATATTTTTTAGTACCTGAAGACCTTGCAAATACTGGTCTCGGTATTTTTTCACTGTGGTTTATGATCTTCAGCAAATGTGGCATCCTCTATGGAATCTATTGAAGAGAAACTATTTCTGGATGCAAACAGATGGTTTCCTGATGAGTAACAGATCATTATGAATCTTATTCAGAAATATGTATAAGCTTCTGTAATTCATAAAAAGGAATTATTGGCAAAATCGCTTACAACAAGCAGGTCACTATAAACGATGAACAACATGATCACTGGCTACTCTGGTTACCAGCTGAGTAACAACTGGTCCAAGTGGCTACCACAACCCAACTGAACCAGCCAGCAGGGCCCAGATGCATTTTATTCTGCGCTGCTACATGCTGCAAAGGCCTCGGCTCCCCTCCAACATGAGATATTATATGATTCTATGTTTACAGTTTTCAAATAGTTACAGTTTTCAAAATAGTCCTTCCCACTATGGGAGGAGGGAACCATCCATTTCTGCCTTTATGTGGGTGAACAAAGCCAGGCAGTGAAGTTATAACGTTTATGATTGCTGTTTTCTCATGAATGAAATGTGTGGATTTTGCTAGTCACCTTGAAATTTCTCCTAACAAAAGTGAGTTTGTTTCATAGAAAACTCAAGAAGTTAGTGACATTTCCAGTAGAGATGTTAGTGTTTCATCACCTACCAAAACAAGGAGTTCAGCAGCTCTCAATCTATAATAGGGACTGGGGGTCTGACATGCTGTGGCAGGAGACTGCAATAACAGAAATTTCTGCATTGAGCTTTGTCCTGCTGTTTGCTTGCCAGAGCTACGCTTGAGATTCATCAGCTCTAATCATCTACACAATGCTCCTTATGCAGGGTTACATGTAGGAAACTGCCAACCTGACTTGTTTCGTAGTGCCAAAAATCTGTATCTGTTAAGGTCTAATGTTAAGTTTGGAAAACTTCTATAGGGATCAGTGAGAAACAACACAGATGTAGAAGATAATGTTCTTCATATACAAATATGTGTACTCATGTGTGTATACATATTTTTATATACTTATGTGAAAAGCAGTGCATTCTTCATAGTATATTAAGTGTAGCTTTAAAATATATAACACTATGCTTACAAACTTATAAGATGAAATGAAAATATCTAACTTTGAATTATGAAACAAGAAGTTAAGAATCCACTTCACTGAACATTTTACATATGTAGAGTCTCAGGTCACTGCTTCAGACTATTACATGTTTGGTGAATGTGCAGAGTAAATGAATGTACGCACCTGAATAGTCATCTGTTCCATAGTCTTCTGTAGGGTCTTCAATGGGACTAGAGCGTACTCTTTCCACTTTTGGAAAATCATTTCTTGGTGAGTAAGGCTGGATCGATGTTCCATACAGTACTAAGGACCACTCTTTCAATTTGCCTAGAAGTTAAGTATTTAAAATCTAGTTTTAGAACCCATTTCTATTTTATGTGTCCTATAAACACTTACACCTATAAAGATGAATTTGTCAGTTGGTATGAAAAAATTTCTTTTCAAGTGTCTTCAGTTTAATATAGATAGTACAATTGTTGCTTTACTATGAACTGAGAAAGCATACTTTCTTCAATCAGATCTTTACACAGTATTTTCATAGCACTTCAGCCTCTTGTTGGTCTAGTTTGTGTCATGGGCTGAACTCAATATAAAAAATAAACAACAAAACCTTTGGTCATACAGTTATTTGGAAAATCCAAACTCCACAAGGAGTTTTTGCTCTACATTTCACTTTCCCTCAGAACATTAATTATCTACTAATTATTATTTGAGATCTTTTAGCTAACTAGCTGTATTTAGAATTCTGACTTAAGAAAGTGCTTACATTTTGTTTAGTACTTAGAGCAGGGGTCCTTGAACTTTTTAACCGGGGGGCCGGCACACAGATGCAGCGGCAGGCAGCCATCTGCGGCTGCTTGGTTTCCCCCCCCAACCCCCGGTGTGGGAGGGGGGCGGGGGGGTCTGTAAATACCGGGGGCCGGATTGAGGAGCCTGGGGGCCATATCTGGCCCGCGGGCCATAGTTTGAGCACCCCTGACTTAGAGAATACTTCTCATTGGCTTACAGGACACATCACGATGAACATGAAAAAACTTATTTTCAAATCCCCATGGTAGAATATCAGGGTCCCCTCCCAAACCAGCATGATTTATTTATTTGCCCTAGTTAGTTGGCAGATGTATCACTGCATTGTTTGTGTTCATCACTAATATTTTATCTTCTTAGTACTTGAGTGAAGAAAGAAAAAATTGTTTGCCTGCCTGAAGCATTATCAGACTTTTTGGCAATTTATTTTGTGGAAGAATAAAGAGATAAATATGTATCAAGTCACCAGTTCAGGCTGTCACAACACGAAATGTGAACTTTCAGTCCTCACCTTTCTGTCTATACTACCAAGTGAATAAATTTTTGTGAAAGGGCAAAAGGTCTCAGGCCTGAAATAACAAAGTAATGATGCATAAAAAACCACATCCTTGCTTGAAAAGATGTAAAGTAAGTTTGGTCTTACCCTGTCTCTTGATTATATTTATCTGTGTTGGGCTAGCTAGTTCTAAATGTCAAATTCTCATCAGAAGAGAAAGGAAACAGAGGAGAGGAGCTGAGAGTATTTATTTTTTGAATTTGAAAGATCCTGTTTTGGAGGCAGTTCTGTGGTTAAAATAGTCTTCCTTTAGAACTATTATTTAAAGGGAAATGTAATCCAGGTATGTCTCTTCTTAAGAAAATCACTTAGTATACTTCATGTAAAATTAAATTCAGCCAATCTTCCTCTTCTTTCATTTTAACAATACTCAATAATTTGAGCTTTCATGTTGTTCACTTGGGCTTTTTCAACACATGCAAGCAAATTACTTTGACCTTGAAAGCAATTTTCTGTATCTTTCCCAGTGTCATCTGGTTTTCTTCATTGACATGACCAAGACAATACATTATCTCTCTGCTTTTACCTTCATCCTTCTAAGCAGTAAGCAACAATAAGAAAACCTGACAGATGATCACCCAGTTCTTTTAAATGGTTTATAATGGGGTTAAAGATGGGAAACTCTGTTATCTCTCTGTCTCTTGCCAAGCCAATTTAATCTTTCTGGGACAGAAATTTCTACACTTCATATGAAACTTTCTCTGCTCTATACTCGGTTTTTGAGAAGCAGCTTTGGGCAAGAGACTGCATCACATGACTTTTCACAGTTAAAGCAAGGCATTAATTCTAAAGAGACATTCAATCCTGATTAAAAAAATTAACTGATGAAAAGTCTACCACACCTGCTGCCAAACTACTGGCTAATTACCTTGGGTGTAAAACTGCATGCACCTTATTTTCAATTTGTCTTTTCCTACCTCTAGCACACAGCTATGTAGCTCTTTAGTCTTGATGAGATTAAAAGGACCCAAATTACATATTTTCTTCCTGTATAGACACGTGAGGATCAAGTTATATCTCAGTGTTCTTTAGAGTGATTCACGTGGGTCCTAAAAGGCACTTTTTAGGAAAGAAGTCACATAGGGAGCTCATTTTTAACCAGATATGCAGTCATCTCTACATCTTTTTCAAAGCTACAGCTTCTCCACTTGTAGTTTCTGTCCTTGTTTTTTAACCCATTTCAATACCATAGGAACCATAATGTACTGGATGCAATCAAAAAATGTGTGTTTTGCTAAGCTATTCAGATTTTTTCATCCTAGTCATTATTGCTTCAAAGATCATTAAACTTCCCAAGGGCTGATTTCATACTTCCAGAACACTGATAAAAACACTGAATACTCAAAAAACCTATTTGCAAAGACCCACTAAAATTAACCACAGGTAAAGATGATCCTCAGACACAGTGTATTCTGTCTGGGCTGTATGCACATGGAAGGGCTTGTACTAACATTACTGCGCGAGGGATTGGTCCTTTGAATGTATACCCAATGCCAAGGGGCAGTGAGAGGGATAACACAGGGTCTCTCGCGTGTTTAGTTTCCTTTTAAGAATGGTTCACTAAATAAAGAGGGGGGAAATTCATGTGACTTGCCAGCAAATAAATGAAGTCTGCCTCAAGGCAGGTTTAATTTGCACAATGAAAATATTTCAATAACTAAGTATATATACATACACACATACACTTTTATAATGGATAAACAAAGTGTGCATGTTTAAGCCAAAATCTTTCTTTCCCCATTTTTGGCCAATTCCATCATTTAGTTTGGCTAGACTAATCCTTTACCCTGCTTGTATTTAGTATGCAACAAAGGTCCCACATTGTATGTATAGGAGAAAGGGCATATCACATTGTTTCACAGCAAGCACATGTCCACCTCCATAAACTCTACAGAATTAAATGCAGAAATCACATGCACTGCTTTTATGAACTGGACCCTGCATTACTTTACAGGCAACAGATGTGGCATTACCTTGCCAATGCAGCAATATGATGACATGCTGGCTCTTTGTTCTCAATTTGATTACAGGAAAACTGCAGCTTTTAATTATAAGACCTTTCAATAGCTAAATAAATGCACACAACATGGAACAGGCATAATGGTGATATCAGTGTGATAAACTGCAGGCTATGGTGATAAACTTGAGGCACCATGAACTGTGTGTAAGCACCTTTTGTTTACTTCACATTCTGTTCAGTGCGGAGGCTAACCCCAAAATGCCCAGCTGAGTTTGTGCACCTAACACCTGGCAGGCACTTCCAAATCTTTCCAACCAGAAGTACTACTGGACAGCTTCCACCACAGGGCAAGCGCTGCTCTAGAAAGTTGAGGGACATATATTATAAAACAGTATACAATGAACCAGGATCCAAATTCACAATCAGACTGCATCTTTTCAAAGCCAAATATCTGTAAAAACCTAACCAGTCTCAACTACTGTTTCACATTGTGGTTAAAAGAAGGTAAAGAGTAAGCTTTCCAGCGGGACATCTTCAGTGTGTCACCTTCTTCCAGAACCCCTGACTGTGCAGGTCTACTTTCCCCACATCCCCTGGCCTTACTGCCCTTTTCTTCCAGAGCTGGATCTTCAGGCTTTAGTCCTCTAGGAGCAAGAGAAATCAGTCATATGATACTAACTACTGTAGCACTGAGAAGTGTGTATATATAAAGTATTGAAATCAATAAATCAGTAAGATCTATACAACTATGTATGTAAAAGAGGAGCGTGCAGGAACAAGCTTTACAGTGTAAAGCTGGAAATGTAGCTGGTCACTTTTAGACTGTCCTGGTGACATAGAAGGGTTGTTAAGGATGTCTGGAGAATAGCCTGTGTGAACAGTTTGCAAAATGGCTCCATGCTACCTCTTCTCTAGGCTTTAGTACAGGGATTGTGCCAGGGGAGAGAGAAGAGGGTAATAGCTGAAACATATTGCACTATGGCTCTGCTTCTTGGCTGTTGGAAGAACCACAGAGTTCCAGTACAATCGCAGGTGAGGAGCTACCTGAAATTGTCCTTCAAGCCAGAGATACTCTTTGCTGTGTCAGGAATAACAAGTACAAGAAGGAGTTGAAAAATATTGACTGTTTTTTTGGTAATCTCATTAAATTACTTAGTTGTTGTGTAATACCTCCCCTCTATCAAATTCTTAAGCACTTCAGTTTGCATTTTAGTCAATGTTTCTTTGTGCTTTTTCATGTAGTAGAAACAATAAAAGTACTTAGTGAGGCTCATTTGAATAGTTTTAATGACTTCCAATAACCTATTAATTCAGGAACAAACATACTTAAAAATCCCCTGCTGTTAAGTTTACAAAGATATATTTTTATAGCTTCAAGTACTTTAAGTTAACATCTATGTCTCCAAATTCAGAACTGATTTTTAGCAAATCAGTTAGAAAACTTTTACTGCAAGTTTACTTAGCTGCCTGAGATGGAATCTATCTTTTATTTCACTGAATTATAAAATAATTCTATGGCAAATGTCATTTTAATCCTAAATATATTTCATACCAGAATTCTTATAATTATTTGTTATCTACCAGAAAGCAGCAGTCAACTAGATTTGTCACTTTCAATGTAATATTATTGAATTCTGACATGCTGTCCAAATAGAGTGTTAATTTAAATTTAGTGATAAATGATTTCCAATACATCAGTAGTATTCGCCTCTCTAACATGTTTTAATCTAGATTATTTGTTTATCTGATATTTCACCTTTGATTATTTTTATTAAATGGTTTCTACCTATTTTGATGTGAGACTCCAAAGGAAAGACTACACGCAGTGTCCATGCATAAACAGTGGTATTTTTGTCTGTGTATAATATATCTATTTCAAAATGGTTTTTAAGGTTTTAATTTTCAGTAAGACCAAAGGCAAGTATATACTCATTTCTCACAACCAGCAAATAGAAATAAGCATGTACTCCTGTAAATGTCTTTGAAAGCCCTTCTCTCAATCTCCATTTCTTTCAAAGTGCTCATACTGAAATATGTGAATGAAACTGTGCAGTGGGAATTAAAAGCAGAATGTCTGTAGCCTCAAAAATTCTTACTAGGAGCACAGTTTGTAAGTGGGCAAATGCCAGGTCTGCCCATACACACGGGAGCATGATGCAACTTACCATTGTGAATTCACAAATGTGAATTTCTTTGTCTTGTATGGTGGGACTTTCTAGTTGTGTAAGCACTGACAAATGCCACTTTTTCATATGGTTAGGATAAAAAATACAAAGCAAAGAAAACCAACATGTAAATAAATTTCTGGGCCCTATTTAGCTGATACAGGCCAAGAAAATACGAGCCCTGTATCAGCCATGAAAATCACAGGCAATATCAGCAAAGCAGAGTAACTCTGGGCTCCTCTAACATGTTGAAGACCTGTATGATAAATCTATATCCAACATCCAAGAAAACAGATGCCTGCATATGGAGATAATAAACTTCTTTCAAAGGTGGTACATGCAGTTTCATGCAGTTTTGTAGCTTTGTCCTTGAAAACTGCATCTAGGAAAGATTTGGCTTTCTTTAAAGTGGCTTTCTTTAAAGCACCGACTGTTGGCAGTCTGTCAGATGGTACAGGGGTCTGTCTCTGCTTGAAGAATTCATGTCTGGTATGGTGTAGCTCTGAATTGCCAAAGCCTTTTTTCCTACTGTGAAGCAACACATGTGACTGCAAGAAAGAGGGCGGTTTACCCCTGAGATGAAATTCCCTATGGAAACCAGAAGTAAATCCAGAGTAAAAGAGAACCACATATCTTAAAGCAATGGAAAAATGAAGAGTGTATTGAAAACTGAAATTAAGAATAATGCTCTTCACAGCTCTGCCTTCACACTAAAAGCAGTGAGATGTTCCAACTGTAAATAAAAGATAGAAATCAATCAAGGCAGTATTAGCAACTGCAAGCCCAAATAAAGGTTACAGTCATACCTGGAGTCTTGAAATTTCTCAGCTGAGATGGAGTGTCACAGATTTCCAAGATCCAGTCACCTGCTGCTTTTTCACTCCAGCAATGAGTAGTCATAAACTCCCAGTTTTTGAATCCTTCCATGGAATGATCAAATAGCCTAAATAAAATCATGACATTATTTTAATAATGTTTAATATTAATGTCTTATTTATTAGTTTTTACTTATTAATTTATTTAAAAATTAATACATTTTAAATAATGATTAAAAAAATAATGACATTTTATTTGAGGAGCTAAGCCTCCCAGTCTGCAATGTCTTGAATGACATACTAATTAGCCAGTTCATTCATCTGTGTCTTTACATAATGCCACTCATGATGGTTTTCACACACATATTTCAAGTACACTCAACAGTTCCTTATCGTTTTGATGGAAAAGATTCCTTACTTGTCATCATTTGTCATAACGTTAAAGAGTAAGGAAATAGAATGCATTTTAAGAAAAAATAGCAATTGCTAAACCTGTTTAATAGGATTCATGTGTCTTGGGAAAAGTGCATACAATACAGCATATCCCTTGCTTTAACAGAGTGATGTAAATAGAAACAACTCTTAAGTTGGAAAATTGCTGTAATATTTATTTTTGGCTTTGGATCAGAATACTCAAAAGGGGTTTAAGAACAATAAAAAGTATTAAGTGACTGAGACAATATTAGCAATTCAATATGTGTGACTTCTTGTGAGGACATAAATGCAACTGAAACATTGGTCTTAAACCCCAAACGACCAAGGTATCACTCTCTTCAAACACTTGGAAGAATTTGGTTTAGGTGAAACTGAGACACTAATGGCATCTAATGGTTTAATCTAGCCAACAACATTACGATAATTTAATTACCTAGGTTGCAGGTGAAGAGGTTGGAGCTTAGGCCTGGATTATGGTAATTTCTAATATGGTGGCCCAGTTCAGAGGCTGTAATGTGATGCTGATCCCATGAGGGAAGGGGAAGTAGGACTGACCAGAGATTTTATTATCTAAAACTGTAATTTATTAATGAGATTTTGGGAAGACACAAGAAAATTTTCACTTTTATTCAGTGCTCACAGCGTGTTGCCAGGTACCCCAAAGCCATTGATGGGAGGTGCACTCTGATCAAGACTGTTGCCTCCAATAAAATGGCACAGCTCAGCTTTAAAAAATACATATATATATACACATCCACATGCAAGCATGTATCTATATTTCTATACAGATACATCCATGTAAGTACATATAAATTTTTATATATGTATATATACACATAGATATATATGTATGTATGTTTATCACTATTTTAATTTGGACTTTATTGTGAAAATTCCACTGGTAATAGCTATGCTTGAATTTTTTTCATAAAACAAGATTTCTACAGTAGAAAATCCAATAAATTTAAAACCCTTTTCCATAAAATAGAGAAAAATCTAGTATTAGACTACAAAAATACTATATTTTGCACTCACATGATTCTTTACTATCAATTTCTAAGCTAATTCAAGCTTTAGTCTAAAAAGGTTGTGAAGTTCAGTAAACACTGGGAAAGCAGGATACTTTCATAGCAATGTATGCGTCAACTTCTCGCAAAAATTGCCATACAGGATGTCAATAAAATGCCATGCTTATTGCTGAAAACTCTGGTCAGTCAAAGGCACAGGGTCAGGTACTGCATATCCACACTTACTGCAACAGGACCTGCATGGACCTGCATGCCTGGTGCACTTTATAGTGCTCAGCCTAAAGCTGGTTTTCACGCTCTCATTTATGCAAACTTTTTCCATTTTAAATGAATGTCTGTAATAATACTCTGTTTTATTAGTTTTATATTATTTAAATAAAATTAAAATATAGAAATATATTTTGAATTAGGGTTTATTGTGACTGATTATTGGGTGAGATTTTCTTCTCATGACGTTTTGTGCCTCTATGTGTGTGCGTATATATTCTGCCAGCAGAATTGTCCTGTTTCATGTCACTGCTAAATCAGTTATTTGAATACAGCACATCCCACAAACACATGGCACACATCATTTACTGAAAGAGTAGAAATTATTATGCAGTTATTACCCCATGTCTGTATGTAAGTATGTTCAATTGAAATCATTAGGTAGGTTATTTCTGACAGTTAGTCAATTTATCATGCCATGTTTTGCTGATAACAAATGTATTACTTTCTGAACACTGTCAATCTGTCAAGGCAGCAATAGTTCTCTTTGCCATTGTGGCAACTAAATAATATAGTATTATGTAAGCACTGTACAATTGTAAATTCTGTATTCACTGGGCTTCCATTCACATACATAGAAATGGAAGTTGCTGTTTATTTTTCTGTAGTTAGTTCAATATTTCTCACAGTGTTGTTTGTTTAAGGTTGTTTATTTGGCATGTTTTGGAATTATAAAATGGTTTCATATTTCCCATTTAATATTGCATCAACCTTTTAAGTAATTTTGGTAGGAAGAGACAAAAATCTCTTATGACTTTATCATAGGTATATAAAACCACCTTTACCCAAAATATTCTATGGCTGAAACTGTAAGCTTTCATATCTCCATCCATGGAAATGGGGAAAATTAGCAGCTTTCTCATCTGCATGTGTCAGGGAAGATCACTTAAAACTTCTGTGTGTGGATCTAAAGACAATGTATTTAAAAGGTATGCATACACATATTTTTTATTTTAAATTTCCATTTTACATCTGGTTATCACAGTTAATTATATGAAGCAATGGGGATCTCTAAGCTGTCGTGATAAAGCTGTTTGGAGAAGAGTAGCATGAACAATAGGGTACAGTGCTCGCCAGCTTGAAATAATGGATAGTACAGCAACCACCATCTTTAAATATGGAGAGCTTGTTCCCTGGGACCACACATATCCACATGAAATGCTCCATCATGACCTATAGACATGTCAGACTGCTGAGCTTCATACACCACACTGGTCAACTAGTTGCATGACTGATACTTATAGCTGTCTTAAAAGCTGCACATGTTTTCCTATTGAATTTGCAGTAAACCTGCAGAAACTTCACTCCAGGCAGAAATCTTAATGCAAGAGCATGAATGAACCTGTTGCCATACATATACAGACTTCTCCTACCTTATCCTGCATTTGAAAATGGACACCTGATTAGGCCAAGGGCAATAGGGGACCCTGACTGTCCATCACACAATCCAGTTTATTCCAAGTGAAACTCAATGTAGTAAGTGTTATAGGAAGATTGAGGCTGGGTTAATTTTCATAAAGCTGGGAAAAAATTCATTCATTCTTACTACAGTAGCTGGGGCAAGTGTATCTGCAGGAAGTAGAAATTCTAGGCATTCTTCTTCCACCTCTCTTAAACAGCTCCTCTCTTTTCTGTTCAGTTCAGTACAGACCTTGGAAGCAGAGATATTTAGCTGGATCCTACATATGTCCTTAGCCACTTGTCTTTACTCCTGCTTCAACTGGAAAATTAGGTCAAACTTTCAATGATGGGTTCAAATTTTCCACTAAAACTGAACTTGAGATATTAAATTCTAAAGCTAATACATGCCTACTCTGCAGATCCCTGATGAATTCTTTACTAGTCTCAGTCAGCAAAGGCATGTGTCACACTAAATCTCAGATACGCTGCACTTCATTTTCCCCCACATTATTCTTTGAGCAAGTTCCAGGATCAATTTGAGAGTTACATGGAAGATAGTGTCACTTACATGCATTCATTTACTCGTTTGTATATAAATCCCATTAGCCCTTTCTGCAGAGGTGTGCAAATCAACAATATTTTTTCTCCTCTTTGATAATGAAAATAAAAAGTTTGTTTTTTTTTTTTAAAAATTGATGTTGTGTCTGTAGTATCCCCAGAGCTCTTCAGCCTATCTACAACTAGTACTGCCAGGGTCCAACAACAAAAAATAATTTTAAAATGTATTGACCTTGCAATTACAGTTCAAAGAATGGTTAGTAGAAAGGTAGTGGGATGTCTATTCACATTCCCCGGCAAAAAAAAAAAAAAAAAAAAAAAAAAAAAAAAAAAAAAAAAAAGAAAGAAAAGAGAAAGAGAAAGAAAATAGATATAGACAACCTGAATGAAATAAAACATTGCAAGTATGAGTTGGGAGAGATAATTTTCTGAGAACTGCTTCATCCTGTAGACATAGCACAAGCACAGGATTGCTGTTTGGTCATCCTGGACTTAATAATACCACCACAAAGTCCTTTTCAGTTAGTGTGTAAGGTTCAGCATGACAGCTGGCCCTATCCTTTTCATCATATTTGGATACATGAAATGTTGTTTTTGTTTATTAGAGTGTAATGTGTAAACTGCAATAAAAATGTAAGATATCCTGGCCCGGAAATCAAAATGTGCTTCTATGAGAAAAACGTTTCCTCTACTGATTCACCAAGACTTTTTATGAAGCAAACTAGGAAGTAAGATTAGGTGAGAATAACTTGGGTTTGATCTAAGAGGAGGGTATTGTTAAAACATTGATTATCTGAAGTTTCATGATAGGAAAAAGATGGTCATGAAAATACTTCCCTTTGTTACTAAACAGAGGTATTATTAATATCAGTGGCATATAAGCATAGGAAGCTAGTGGCCTGGAAACTTGCCACCACGTGGCTAAAGAATTTCAGTTACGCAGTTCGAATGGCAGCAGCTGCTTTAAATTTAAAGGGCAAGGATTAAACAAGCCATGACTTCAGTGGGAGATAAACGAGCCCCAAGTTTGCTTCTTTTATCCTCTTTGTATTTAGCTTCTTGTCCATAACTCCTATACTGAATGTTTGTTAGAACCGACCTTGGTATGTCTCAAAAGCACTCAGAAACCCATGCTGCCAGATCCAATGGCCTATTGTTTTTAGAAAGGGGATACTGTTCCCCTCTGGACTTTATTGTGGCCTCACCCTCACACCAGCCAGCACTTTCCAAGCCTGTATTTTCCTCTGCTGCAGTACATCCAATGTAATCATGTTTAGTACTTTCCAAACAACAAAGCAGATGTTCCCTGTAATGCAGTTTTTGAAGAATGCACGAGGCTCAAGCCAGTGACAGTGTAATCCACCAAATGCCTGCAAAGGAATCCACACTGACTCTGACTAACAAGTTTTCTTACTGAAGTCATTTTAAGTGATGCCAACATTAAGGATAAAATATGCAGAAAAAAGGCCAGATACTGCCTTGAGGGACCTACATGTCAATGCACCAGAAACTACACAGTGACTCTTCTTCCAGAATTGGTGGAGAAGCGCACATATGTAAAATATACCTTTTGCACTTTAAGACATTTTACCAGCAAACTGTTTCAAATTAAACCCAGATGAGTAACAGTAAAGCAATGAGGTTTTCCCTGGGTTCAGTAAAAACAGCTGGTATTGCTGCTATTAATCATGTGCGTGTGCATTAAAAGGTCTTGTACATCTGAGAAAAGCATCTCAGTCAGGTAGTAGCAACATACAACAGCGTCTGGGACCTTTACCTATAAACCCCACCCCCCAGACCGCTTACTGCCAATGCATCCTTCATGCTACTTGTACTTGAATGCATTTATTCTGATGCCCTCCTCAATAATACTTTAAAAATCAAATGCCTCATAACTAAATTCTCATGTTAGTGAATAGAAACACTCCTACTCTGAGTTTTATTTCATAACATGATACTAAAACATAAACTCAACAACACTCACTATACTACTAACTGTAAGACCACTAAACTGGAAGACTTCTTCCAGCAAGACCAAATAAAACAAGCCTTGAAATACCATTTTGAAAAGTACTGTGCCCATACTTATCATTTTACCCTAAGGGCGGGCTTGGGAAGACTTCAGATATTTCAGACCTAGAGTCTGCAAAATACCTTTATTCCTTAATATTAGTAGCCCAGAGTTGCTTGTTTCAGCCAAATGTGATGAACAAGTCAGTGTATCTCTGAAGCTTGCACGGGAAGGGAATTTTGGTGTGACTGTGAGTATTCAATCTGTCATGAATAATTTGGGTTTTGGAAAGTGGCAAAACATTAAAAGGCCTTTCAGGTTTCTTTGTTTCCTGGTTAGCCTTCTGATAGCATAGGATAAGAAACAGCTGAACATCACCTTATTTTAATACATATATTTGCATTCTCTCTCTCTACCACAGGTACAGAAAATAATTATTTTCTAAGGTGCAGGGGTTATGAAGAGACTGACTGAATTAAACTTTGTACATATTCCACATACCAGTCATCACCAGAGCTGAACTGTGAATACTGGAATGTCTTTATCTCCCACTTGCTGTGAGTCAGCTGCAAGACATGAAAGCCTAGAGCCAAAAGTTAGCTGTGTTAAGACCACTGGGTTTACACAAGATTGTTTTCTTTGGATACCTAGTTGGAGGACTTTTAATTTTTTTCATTCTGAAGCATGGAAGCACTGCTGTATGAAAATGGAATAGAAAACTAAAGAAGAATTTCTTTAAACAGAAAAACAAAAGCCTGTTTCATAACCACTTAGAGGGAAGAAGTCTGCCTCTGCAATGGTCAGCAGAGGACAAAGTCTTTCTTCAGCATAGCAGGGAGATCCACAGATGTGTGTGCCCATGGGCTTTATCAGCAAGACACTGAGAACACTCATAATGAAACACAGGAGATATTCTAGAGGGCCCCAGAATTCCAGGACAACTTTCTCTCCATTGGGTGAATTAATGTCTACAGCTTGAAGAGTATTTTCAGTAGACCTTTTCTTTTAAATGAACCTAATCTCTAATGGAAATGTGAATTCACACTTCAATCAGAACCAAGCCCATTTGAGCTCCGCTTGTCTCCAAACCAGGTCCTTCCTTTCAAGAGGAAAGAGAAGTCCTGCCACTGAGGGACAGGAAGACACACAAGTCTCCAGGCGAGATAGTCACTATATCAGCAAATCTGACTAGGGGAATGTGGATGATGAAGCAGTCTGGAAATCAGGCCACTCCCAATTCATTAAAAGTCCTGGAGAGCAGGACTGGGGATATAAACTTTTTTGAAGACGTGAATGTGATGGCAGAAGAGCCCTCACAATATAGGTTTCAACACATGGCAGCTTTTGCTGTTTCTGAGATATATAACATCAATTAGTACGGTGTGGGAGCCATGTTTTGCATACAGCCAAATGACAGTCATCTAAATCTGCTAGTCACCAAGGAAAAATAATTTCCTATCATACTATGTCCCATAGTAATTTCTAGCCAGCTGGAGAAGTATAGAAGCATTTCTTATAGTAACTTATTTGCACATTTGGAAATGGGGTAGAGTTTGGGAAGATTTCTGGGATTTCTTAGTGCTTTAACCATCCTTGGTAGGAGTCAGTGCTCTTGATCAATGATCTAGCAAGATTTATTTGGGAAGGACTGCCAGTGTTTTCTTCCATGAAAATTTCTGCTAGGAGACCAGAGAAATAGAAATGTCACTGGGAAGTCTTTCCGTTTGCTGAGGATAAATACTAATGATGCATCTCATATCCAGGGACTGAAATTGTACTAATATTGGAAACGCTGCGTTGGATAAAGAGATACTTGTGTGAGCCCAGTTTGGGAAAAGGCAATTCGATGCTGTGTCACAGTTTCTCCAAGAACCTAACACAGAGGTGATGGGATGAGAAAAAGGACTGCTATTTCTTAGTGGTTGTTGTTAGAGGGGCTGGACAAGCAAGTATCCATCACAGATCTGTGGGATGAAGGAAACTGCTGACTTCTAAAAAACTGAGGAGACTGTTTAAAAACGGACCCTTTAATTTAAAAGTACTAGTGCAACTTCTCAGCATTGTTCTGCTAGGAGCATTTGATAGGTTGAGCATACTACTTCAATATGCAAGGGGAAAAAAAGGATATGGAAATTGGTAATATTAGGAGTCATAACCATATTCACAAAGCTTAAAGAAAATAGAAGTAGAGAGCTACTCTTCTGTCAGATTTTTATTACTAGTGAACAAAGGATAAGAAAGGAGAAAAATGAAAAATAAGTGCCAATAGTATGTAGAAACACACTTCCGTTCAACTTCTTTCTGTAACACTAAGCCTATTATTATTTCTTCACATTTTCCAGCATCTAATACTTGATGAGACACACAAGACTTTGAAATTGGCTAATATTTGTTTTGGAGATGATGTCCTTCACCAGCTTTACAGCCTAGTCTTCTACTGATAAAGGCAAAGATACTGAAGTTCATTTGTGCTTCACTATCCCCATCTCTCTCAGAAAAAATAATTAGTCTGTGTCTGCCAGCAAACCTACTGTAACAGCTTGACTGTTCTTTGCTGATGCTGCAATTTCAGTGCAGGCTGTGCATGCTGAGTGGACTGTGAAGTTGCGTTGTCATACTATACCTGTTGGCCAAGAGCTGTGACCTAGTTCCAGAAGGAGAGGTTAGGTAAATTGCCAAGTCTCCACGTCGAGGGTGAGTAATAGTGATGCGTACAACAACATGCTCCAAGTAGATCACATGGTGGTTAGGATTATCTGAACAGCCAGTAGCTTTGTAAATTGAACGGACAATGCTGTCAGGTCGTATTGTCCTATAACAAGCATATAAAACAACATCAGCATTTCTTGCTTGTTCTGTAAAATAAGACAACTGCATCTTTTTTGCTTAGTAGTGAATGACAGTGTTGGACGATTGTTTCTGAGAAGTCAGTAGCTATAACTGTTTTAGCACTTCTGAGCTGAAACTATCACCATGGTAATTATCTTACTGCAGCTAATGGGAACTACCTGGCTTTCTGTTAAGCGTGTACACACGCTAAAAGAGGACACTGAAAAACCTGTAATAGGAATAAGCCTTTGGGACAGAGCATTTTTGCGGATTAGTGGCCAGCTGAGAATTGTTGGGATTGTCATGGGATCACAGCTGGTTGTTAAGCCCCAGGAAATGCCTGGCATAGCCATGGTCCTTGCTTACGTAATAGCAAGTATTGCATGTTAACTGTACCAAATGGCATCTAACTCAGCCGGTTTTAACTGGCACGACATCCTTGCAGACTATGCCAGTTACGGATCGAGGCTGTCAGGCATATTTATCAAAATATAATCCTAATGCTTTGCAAGTGTGCCTTATAACTGATGCTGTCTCTGTGTCCAGAGTGCACACACAGAACTTTGGTCTTAAACCTGGTTCTAAAGAGACCCTATCCTAGCAAGCAGAAACCAGTTTAGTCTTTGCATCTGAGCTAGAGACTCTCCTGAAACTGTTTGAAGGAGGTGATATCATGAAGTATTTTAATGAGAGTATTTGCTTCTTAGATACTGGACTGGTACTCATCTTACAAAAGTGACTGCAGTGCACTCAACCAAACATTCTTCTTTGGGTGCATGATCTACACCAGAATCAATCATTATCCAGCCTGGTTGTTTTACACTTTCAACTTCTGGGGTGCCTTTTACACTAGGGCCTTTTTCCAAGCACTACAGGGAAGCAATGTTTACAGGCAAATGATGTGGCATCTGTGAAGGTGGCAGAGATCCCCAGTATAGTTTTCAACATGACACATTACACACAGTGCAAGGGAGGGGTAAATTATACCCAATTTCTCTCCATAAGTTTATGTCAGCAAGAGTTTTGGCAGCGGGTATTACTTGATTTGCCGATCTGTGTTCTCCACACACACATGCTGTGGAGGGACCGTTGTCCACTTTTCTGCTTCTATCACCATTGCTTCAGCATCCATCAGTCCAAATCCATAGAGGTGGCTCACTGCAAGGTACAAAAAGAATGGCTGCAATTACAGCATAAAACCTTGTTTTTCATCACAGACTGATTCCAGAGGCTCATACCCTAACAGGAGCTGCTTCTTTTCTACTTTTTCCTTGCTTTCGCAGAAAGCTCAAAAATGTCCTTGACAGAAATAATAATGACTATATCTAATTCATTCACTGAATCTGTTCACTGCTTTATTACAGAAGCAGCAAATACCGTCACGAATAACACTGCCATGAATAACATGACAAGCATGGACCAGAACCGCAGAACACCAGGAAGTACAGTTGCCTCTGATTACCCTTTGTCCACGTGCCCAGTCCTCTTGTATGACATACTGTCAAAAAGTGTAAGGAACCAGAGGAGGTTTATTTCTGTTACTCAAATACCAAACACATGCAGGTACATAAACACTGAAGGTAATAGAGACAATAAGTTTAAGAAGGAACAGACTGTCTATTGTAACTGCTGTGTGCTCTTAAATTCCACGAGTATAAGCAGCACGTGGATGCTCTCCTATTTCTGTATGCAATATGGTTGCCACTGGACAGCCAGCCAGCTAGATCCAACAACACCCTAAAGCTGTCTGTGTGATGAAGGTGAAAAGCAATGGTATTTGAAGGCCAGGGCCCAAAAGACAATCTGGTTCCCATGCCACATCTATGTCAGAAAAGCTCCTTCCTCTACCTCCTTTGTAGATCTGCAGATGAAGTTAGTGCTGGAAAGACCTGTTAACAGTGCTGTTGACCTCTTGATATTACCTACTGCACACACTGTGGTACTAAGCATCCATGCCTGGAGATTAGCACTTTGTCAATGCTCATTCCTGGATGTTTCATCCTCACCTCCATCTGCTTTTCATGCCATGCTGAGCCAATAATGGTCCCCTTGCAAGAAACTCAATGCCTAGTAATGTAATTTTAATGCCTGAATGCCTTCTACTCAAGCAGAAGGCTTTAAAACATCATCTTTTTAAGGATACAAAAAAATTGAATTTTCAAATGCCCAACACCTAGAAGGTAAGTATTTACAACAGACTTGTGCCAATTCTGTATCTTTCACTTTTTTCTAATTTCAAGAGTACTTAACTTGATGTATCTATTTCAAGAGTTCCAGCAGTTCACAAAGGCTAAAGTTTTCACTTACTGAATCAGTTGTATGCTTTTGGTTGCTGTTCCAATCAAAACAGAAGCTTGCAAATGGATTTTGATGAATTAGAAGAGCTACTAGCCATGGTGTTTTACTTAGATGAATTGGTGCTCTTGGTAAATTTCTGACAGGAGAAGGTGAAAGAAAAAAGCTTCCAGAGGGAGGAGTTTCGATCACAAATATTAAAAACCCAGTTTTGCTAGCTACCACAGACCGTGCTACCAGAAAGCCCTCAGAAAAACATAGTGTTATTTTAATCAGTAATGCGACAAGGCATGGTGTAAGTCTTTCCAACTGCACTTTGTAGAGGGTTTGAAAAAGCAGCCTCTATCCATTGCCAAACCAGAATTCAAAGGACTCTATCCAAAAAAACCCCAACCTTGTCAAACAAATAACAGTTCAAAGCATAAAAATAATCAGTGCTTAAGGATCATCTTCCAAATATGGCAGTATCTAATGCTGTCTGAAACTGCCAGCTGAAGAGGGTTCCTCAATGGAAAATACTGCAAGGCGTAACGACTCTGTCATGAACTGGTTCTCTTCCCATCTCCTTCTCCTTCAGCCCCAAACTGAAGGGCACATAGCATGGAAATGTTCATTTGGAGAGAACTTAACACAACTCTTTTGCCAAATGAGGCAGGTACTGTCTTCAGAAATGAAACACTGAGTATATATATACAAATAATTTAATTCAGCTCTCCTTCAGCCTTCTGAATTCTCTTTCATGTGTTACACAAACAAACGGACAGGGAAAGAGATGTCCTATTTTTACACGTGGGTGGAGGCAACCAGAAAAAAGGGCAAGGAAAGCTTAGATGGAGAAACTTCACTGTGAAGAAAGATGGTTCCTGTGATGGAAATCTCCTTGGTCTTAGAAGTCATCTTGCAAAAACTGCATATGCTGATGAAAGAATATTTGTCTGGGAAGTCATTTGTCTGCTCTTACACAGCATGCATTGCTCTGATATTTAAGATTTTAATAAATAATAATTCTGCCTGCTCTGAAGAACAGTGGGAGGAGCAAGAGAGTTAACTCACATGGTCTCTTACAGTACACAGTTACTCTGTATAATGCTACATTTAAACAGTGAGGGATTAAATTTTCATGAATGGAAAAATCTTTTGAGCTAACCATGGAAAATGCATTTTTAGTTCCTCACAGATAGCAGCTTGGATTGGTTAGCACTCAGGATGCCCAGCTGCAAGATGCTGTGTGTTCAACCCACAAAGAGCCAAATTTCTCCTCAGCTCACCTTTTCTCACACAGTAATACAGGCAGAAGAGCATCTAACATAGCCACCACCACGTGGTGACCTTCTGGTGGAAACTTAAGTGGCTTTTAGGTCACCTCACCCTATATATTTTTTTCCCTAATATGCACACCAAAATATGCATCTAGAGAGTGAACTCTCTATCTTTCCTACCTTAAAAATTACTTGGAAGACAGGATCATGTTCAAATTTCATCCAAGAGGAAAAATTACCACTCAGGGTTATGTGGTTGTGTCAATTGTCCATGATTCAATGCTTAAACTATCTTGCATGAGAAGAGAGATGGGAGTGAGAAATCCTGCACCTGCCGATTTGTTTGTTTTTTTTTTTTTTTTTCTCCCCCACAGCTGAAACAGAAACACATTTTTTCCTTGAAAGGCCTTCTCACCGAAATAAAAATTTCCTGACAGTCAGGGGTGCTCCTAAATCCTTCCACATGGGAAGCTTCCAGGCAGCTGACATTTCGCTGTCTGCAATGTTTGCACTTCAAAGCCCTTGATCTAGTGGGTTTGTTAGCTGATGCAGGTACCAGCAGAGGCCCGTAATTTTCAAAGACTAAATAATAGCAATTTGGGAAACAATGACAGAGTTAACAGAAGTAGTTGATTGTATGTATCTCAGAGAAGAAAGTAGATTTTTTTTCCTACTGCCTTCGAATTGTGCCCCTTCATCCGTGTATATGCTAGTATTGCTGTGAACTGTATGCCAGGGTGCCTCTCCCAGAGGTTAAAAATGACCTCAGTGTCCACATGGGGCCATAAATGTCTTCTGGGAAACATCTGGAACTACCACAGATTTGTATGGTAATGGTACTGAGCTCTCTTCTGCTAACCCAGATGGAAAAGCAATATTTGAAAGGTAGTGATGGTTGCAGAGTGAGATAAGCTGATGGCAAGTGTGAAATGCCCCAGGACCTTGCACTTACCCACTTACATTCTCTACATTATCACTGCTGTGAATTGCTACAGGGCTTGGTTGTTGCTAGGAATCACTGGGCATGTTCGAAGGTGTATAGGGCTGTTTTGTAAGAAGGTATTTTCCTTTCAGAGACAGAACAGGAATGTGAGGTTGGTGCAATGTAAGCTGGTGACTATGGAGCAGACTGTTGCTCTTGTTGAGCTGAAGGGTTGAAAACAATGGTCTTCTTGTGATCAAGGTGTCCATGGGCAGAACTGGACTTGAATCCTCTCTCTACTCATGAAGCAATGAAAACTGTTCTATTCCTATTTCTGCAAAATCACAGGCACACGCAGAGCTTTACAGAAACAGGACAATGTTCAGAGAAAAACTTGTCTCCTGCAACACAAAGTAAATAGTGAGTTTTAGCTGATCTCTCTACTCTTCTTATCATTAAAGGAAATAACATTACTTAGGGCTAAAGTACATTTGTTTTTCCCTGGAGTAATTCCTCTATTAGTGTACTAAGAAATCAAGGCCTGCTCAGCTGCTGGATAGACTTCCCCAACTTTTCCATAATCCCTTTGTTTTTGTCTGAAATTGCTATTGAAAATTCAATAACTTTCTCATTTATATACAAAAAAGTATGTAAAGCTACCCCAAAATCTAAAGGCAGCATGTATATCCCACTTGACTTGACTAGGAGAATTATGAACGACTGGTGTTGATAAATGATAAGACAGAATCATGCAGAGTCCAGGAAAACTGGGCCCATACACTGAAAGCACAGCACTTCCCTCGCCTCAGTGCAGCTAAACTTCATTTGTTAGGCACAGTTTCATTGCCTGCCATCAAGATGTCTCACCAGTAGCTTAGATGCTAAGCCTCCCTTGCGATTTTACTCATCTGACAAAAAAACATTGCAGAATATTTTCTACCTACTATATTTTTGGCCTTTAATTTTCTATACTGTGAAAGCAGTGTTGGAAATATAAATATTTTATATAGACATATCAAATACTAGATCAGAAGGAGAGAAATGGTAATAGCTTCTGTTTGCCAAATGAGGAATTTGCAGCTTTCCTAAACTAGATTCAGCTGTTTGATATGTAAATGATGATGACTTGTTCATTTATGCTAGTTTAGGATCTTGATCCAGTCTCACCCAAAATGAGACTGACAAAACAGGTGTCTAAAACACCCCTTATATTGTGTTTTTTTAAAATGTTTCTTAGCAAGACTAGAAGAGGTGAGACTCCTGAGTTACTCTCATATTATAAATACCTCAAACTGACCTACACCAATATTTCTTTCAAATTTGACATTTTATTTACAAAAATAAAGCTCTAATTCTATATTACTTCAAATTTCTGTCGTTTGCCTAGTGTATCAAAATGCTTCAACCAGGAAAGACAATTGCTAAAGGAAATTAAGGGACGAAAAAGGAGAAATGTTTACGATGACACGACTTAAATTTTGTTTTGTCATGTCATAACTAAGAGAGCGTTGATCTTGAATGAGAATTCATCTTGTTTGAGCCATATTCCCTTTTTGTGTCAACCTATGACCAGCAATTTGTGATAACTGGATGTTATTTCTGAAACACATAACTGTTTTACAAGTGAATAGCAAAAGCATGCAAGAACATTCTTTTTCACTCTTGCTTGTAAAACCAACTCCCTCATGCTTTTTAGATTAAGCACATTACTTGTATTTTTGTATTTTATCCCAGGAACCAATCCCTAAATACTTCTACTTAAAGACAAAGGAAACAGCAAACTTGGTCCTCCCTCGCCACAGAATTGCCTTAAATGCAGCTATTTATCAGGGACGGTAAAAGATTGAGTTCTTACTCTTACTATAACACCAGGGGATTTCAAGGTCAGAAAGCTGCCCAACAGACTTGTCTTAAAAGTGGCAGCTACAAAGATGCACAATGAGAAACTGAAGGTCCTCTGTAACATACAGTCATAGAAGCATAGAATGGTCTGGATTGGAAGAGACCTTTAAAGCTCATCTAATCCAACCTTCCTGACATGGGCAGGGAGATCTTACTAGATTAGGTTGCTTAAAGTTCTATCCAACCTGACCTTGAACACTTCCAGGGATGGGGCATCCACAACTGTTCTGGGCAACCTGTTCCAGTGTCTCACTACCCTCACCATAAAAATTTTCTTTGTTATGTCCAATTTAAATCTACCCTCTTTGCATTTAAACTATTGTCACTTGCCTTGTCACTATAGGCCTTGGTAAAAAGTCTCTCTCCATCTTTCTTATAAGCATCTTTTATATATTAAAAGGTCACAATAACGTCACCCTGGATCTTTCTTGTCTCCAGGCTGAACAACCCCAACTCAGCCTTTCTTCATTGGAGAGTTGTTCCAGGTGCTAAAAAAATACTTTAAAAATTACTTTCATTGAGATTCCAGTTGTGTTTATGTCAATTTATGATTTTTGTATTAGTACAAATAATTTCTTCAGTAATACTAACCATGTTTTTGCCTGATAATAGATCAATTCACATCTATTTTGTCAAATCAATTCAAATCTATTTTGTCAAATCTATTATCAGGTAAATAGATCAGGTAAATCAGATTTTTTTACCTGATAATAGATTTGACAAAAAAGATCAGCCCTCTGGATTTTACCTTTTTTTCTGTCTGCAAGAAAGCTCCTATTCATTGATAAAATAAAATATATATTGCCCAGGAACACTAGCAGGACAGCTAGTAGAAGTTAAACCTTGAGTAGCCAGTGTAGATTTGTGAGTAGTTTCTGTATGTAACTCTGATACTGCATCACCTACTATGAGACTTTGGAGACACTTAAAAATACTAAACCACACCATCTTAAAACATTAAATCCGAGATGACATTTGCATTCACAGTATTGGTCTACTTCAGGAATTTAAAACACATACGGTTATTAAGCAGACATTGGTTGACAAAAAGGACTATGAGTGAAATACGCTTTTGGGTCATCAGAGTCAGACCCTACTAGCAGCAACAGCAAGTACCACCCAAACACTTCACCCCTCTCATGAGGGTCAGTAGCCTCTGGGCAGAGGTCATTAGTCTTGGGATTCAGCCACCCCACAGTCCACGGTCAGCACTGAGCACCGCTGTGTACCCAGCACAGCCATGCCAAGTTCTCCCTTGCCTGCAGCAAGACCTGAATCAGTTCCCAATTTACTTCTCAGAGCTTGTTTAGGTATGAGTAATGCAGTCCTTGAGCACATGGTGTCTACTACGCCCTGCATATGGGGACATTTTCCCCGGAGTCAGAGAGAACACCAGTGAGCCTTGCTGAAAAACCTCATCAGAGTGACCAGGAAGACTGGTTTACTTCTCTGCCTCTGAAGGAGCAGAGTTGTGATAGAAACAGAAAACTTGACTGCTGCTGGCTGGTGATTGCTAAGACAGACAAGCTGCTGCTTCTCTGCAGCAGCCTTTGGCTGTAAATCATAAAGCCTCAACTGAAGACATTCATTTATATCACTTGAAATGAGCCAGTTTATGCAAATGGAATAAATCTAAGGATTATGTGCATTTAGAAGGGAGAAAAAAGTTTTGACGAAATAAAGTTGGCTAAAGAGCATCTACAGTAATAGAAACTATAATTCTTGAACTAGTGATAGTCTTTTCATGCTGGATTCTTTTTTTCCAAACAGCACAGAGATACATGTAAAAATATGGAGCTTGCAAGTTTTCTGTAAACAAAGAAAGCCATTTTGTGACTGCACCATGGAGCACCTTTTAAGAAAATTGTATTCATTTCCTCTATTAGGAGCAAATTTATCCTCAGGAGTACATTTAGGATTCCTTGATAACTCAGAAGTAGCCAAATGTCATTTTACCCTATCAAACAATACACACATCTTTTGGTGAGAGCCTCTATGTTAGGCTTCATCGCAGAACAGATGATGACAGATGAGTCAAAGGCACTGTGAGTGGAAATGCTGACAGATCGTTAGCAGTAGAAACAAAGACAGCACTTCTGTGCTGTTAGGTATATCAGACACATGCCACAGAACATTCTTCTTGTTCTGTCTCACACAGTAGCTATGTCTGTTCAGAAGTGTCCATGTTCCAGAGGGATATTTACATGCAGACTAATACCTGAGTGAGCACAGGGCTGCAGCAGATACTGGCAGAAGAAGTGTAAACAAAAATATGCAGAAAGTCATAACGAAGTGTTTTGCAAATTACTTAATAATAATGATGGTGCTTTTTAGAACTAAAACTACCAACCTCACCCCAAAGCAGAGATATTATTAATTAACTAAGTGGACTTCACACTGTTCCCATACAGTTATGTAGTAGATTCTGATCAGTAACCTGAAGCAAAAGGAAGTTAAATGTTGGAAGAAGGGTTCGCCGGAGTCAAGAAGACGCTCGATATGAGTTATGCATCTTGCTCAACTTTATTAGTTTCTAACACTACTTATATAGAACCGATACACATGTATATTCGTAAAGCAGAAATATAATTGGTTATTAGTCTCTAAACACGTGCGGTTCTCACACCCCTAATTATCATGACTAAAATAAGCATTCTATCCATGTCGCTAATTGTGTTGCTGTGCTTCAGCCTTGTAGTTTGTTACTCCCTATATTCCCATACCGGTCCCTACCTTTCTTGGCCCTGCACCTGCTTTCCCAGCAGCTGTAGCTTGTTACAGCCACGGCCTGTTGGCACGACATAATTACTTGGTCTCAGGATTCACGAATAGCTCAAGGCTACCTTTCTTGTTAACTTCAGCACAGCAACTTCAGTACAGTTCTGATTACAGGCCTATTCTAATACCAGGCCTGGATTGTGCAGATCTTCAGAGATTCTAAGGCCACGCTTCTGCAGCCATTCTTCTACAGTTAAACAATAAGCTGAGTCTACACAGACAGCTGGACCAATAAAGCTGGTAATAGACAAGCATTTGAATGAATTTCTGCATCTCCTGACTTAACAGCAACCCCCAGTAGCTGATTTTTCTGGAAGGAGAAAGTAATATGGTTACAAACAGCTTCAGGCATCTAACTGATCTGAGTGGTTCTATGTAGGCCCCTATCTTTCCCTATCATTACTAGATGTTCTGCATCCTGACAGGATGCTCTAAATGCTTAAAATACCCTATAGTAGGTGGTGTGATCTGTTTCCCAACTGGCCTGAATCCTAGTTCCACTACATTGGACACACTGATAACAAAACAACTGCCAGTTTTGTAATTACTGAAATGTACTATAGCAATGCAACAGTAATGAAGAGCTCCAGTGTTCCCAAAGGCAGATGCTTGTTTTTTTAAAAAAAAAAAACACAGAACAATGCCATGCATAAGATGTTCATCATTGCTATGGATGTATACAAGTATGGCAAGATATTTGCCTAGAACATTCTCACAAGTGTACTGCTTTGGTATTTAGTATATAAAGAGGTCATGCAAATGTATATAACTTTTATATGTTATACGTTATATTTTAAAATGCACTCATTGTCTAGAATTAAAACATTCTGCTTTGGATAATTGTATGATTCAATTTTTAAATTTGTTCTTGTTCCTTAATACTGGAAATTTGTTCTTCTTCCTTAATACTGGAAAATAGAAATTTACATTTAAAATTAAGTGGCGGATTCTTAGGTTATGAGTCCATAGGGGAGGACTTCTATCCCTCCTTTTCCTCCCTGCCCCGCAATCCTTCACAGAGTTTTGTTAAAGGTCTGAGTTGGGCTTGTTAAAAAAAAATAATGCTAAAGGTTATAATTCCCATGGCATGCATCCTGTTAGTGCTGTCAGTCTACTTGGCAATCTTTGGAATACTAGGAGCTGTAGAGCATAGTAATTGTGCATAGCTTTACATCTAGGACAGACGGACATCAAGTCTGTCAGCTGCTGAGGAGGGGCACTATCTTTTAAAATTCTTTGTCTGCTATGCTGATCATGATTTGGTGACAATTCTGAGTGCTGCTGTCATAGAAATTTAAAGCCTAATTTTTAAAGGCCTAATTTTGCCTTTTCTGTGCTGGTACTCCTGCTCTAGAGCCATGTAATTTACATTTTAAAAACATGTCTAAGTTCGACTCACAAAATATGAACCCAGAAAAGCAACCAACTGTAACACAAAATGTCAATCTACTTTTCTTTATGTATCCCAACACAGACCTGAAATTTCTGCTTAGACTCAGCTTTACATTCACAGCTCCATTCCTCACTTTTCAGAGCCAGTAGAAAACAGGGTGCTTCAAGAGCCGATGAGTAATGAGAAGCTTTGATAATGAGGAGTTTGAGGCTGGGAGAAGTAATGACCCCTCCCTGGCTCCTCCGAGAGATTCCCTCTCCTCCTTTGTATGTCTCCCTCTCTGGAACTATATGAATACATTCCTGATCTTTTACATGTCTTTCAACTGGAAGCAACATTGTGTGGATCTCAGTTTGTGCTAGGGGGAAAAAAAACCCAATAACCATGATCTAGGCTGGAGAAGTCAATGTGCTTCCCAGCTACATATTTCCCAGCTACCTTCTCCAAATCCCAAAGAGATTTTTTAGGTCTTGCTTAAGGCTAGCAGAGTTCAGAAACCTGGCAGTTTCTTTGGAGTTAACATATGAAACACTAAAAAATTCCTAATTCAATTTTAATATTACACTTAAGAAAACTTTATTTATGGTTGTGAGCCGAATTGTTGCATGTGGGAAGGAAACAAGTAATCTAGAAAGGTTGCTGGAAAAGGAAAGGAAAGGAAAGATTGCTGCTAAAACCCCTGTGTTTTTACTCCACTTTTACTCAACTCTTTTAATTTCCAAATTCCACCTCTGATATTTTCTCTTACTACAGCAATGTTTTCTGTATGAAGCAAGGATAAAGGTTTTGGTATTGACACTGTGATTCCTATGATAATTAAATATAGTTTGAGATTCCTGAGAGCAAAGATATTTTCCTATCATACATGTTCTGTCAGGAAGACACCTCCACTCACTGTTAGACTAGCTATTAATTGTAGGTGGTTTATTTCTCCCCTTTCCCCATGCTAAACTAAACACTGCTCTGACTTCAAACAACTTCCAGGTAGGGGGTACAAGGCAAAAAGTGTTCATATTAACCTAACCAGTTCAACTAATGTAAGACTAATGCCTACCTATGTGAGTGCCAACATGTCTCTTGGACTTTACATCCACCAATCTCTTGAAGACTTCATCATGTATATATAGCTAGATTGCCTGTTCCAAAAATACATTTACTTTTCCAGAACTGTTGTTGTCACCTACCTACTTAAGAATCATTTAGGTAGGTAAAGACCCTTAGAGATGATCGAGTCTAATCCTAAACCTAACACTACCAAGTTCACCACTAAACCATGTCCCCAGGTGCTACATCTACACATCTTTTAGATACGTCCAGGGATGGTCACTCAACTCCCTGGGCAGCCTGCTCCAGTGCTTGATAACCCTTCCAGTGAAGACATTTTTCCTAATATTCAATCTAAACCTCCCTTGGTGTAATTTGAGGCTGTTTTCTCTTGTCCTATCACTTGTTACTTGGGAGATGAGACTGATGCCCATCTCCCTACAGCCTCCTTTCAGGTAGTTGTAGAGAGCAGTAAGCCTCCTTTTCTCCCAGTCCCAGTGCCTTCAGCTGCTCCTCCTAAGACTTGCTCTCTAGACCCTTCAGCAGCTTCATTGCCCTTCTCTGGACATGGTCCAATACCTCAGTATCTTTTTTGTACTGAGTGGCCTAAAACTGAACCCAGTATTTGAGGTGCGGCCTCATGACTTCCAAGTAAAGGGGGACGGTCACTTCCCTTGTCCTGCTGGCTGCACTGTCTCAGATACAAGCCAGGATGTTGTGGGCCTTCTTGGCCACCTGGACACACTTCCAGCTCATATTCAGCCATCTGTCAACCAACACCTACAGGTCCTTTTCTGCTGGGCAGCTTGCCAGCCACTCTTCCCTAAGCCAGTGGTGTTGCATGGGGTTGTTGTGGCCCAGATGCAGGACCCAGCACTTCTCCTTCTTGAATCTCATACAGCTGGCCCTGGTCCATCAATCCAGCCTGTCCAGATCCCTCTGTAGAGCCTTCCTGCCCTCAAACAGATCAACACCCGTGCCACACCCCCAAATTGGTGTCATCTGCAAACTTACTGAGGGTACACTTGATCTCCTTGTTCAGATCACTGATAAAGACATTATACAGGACTTGTCCCAGTACTGAGTCTGGGGAACACCACTTGTGACTGGCTGCCAACTGGATTTAACTCCATTCACCACCACTGTGTAGGCCCAGCCATCCAGCCAGTTTATACCCAGTGAAAAGTATGCCCATCCAAACCACATGTAGCCAGTTTCTCCAGAAGAATGCAGTGGGAAACAGTGTCAAAGGCTTTACTGAAGTCTAGGTAGACAACATCCACAGCCTTTCCCTCATCCACTAAGTGGGTCACTTTGTCATGGAAGGAGATCAAGCTAGTCAAGCAGGACCTGTCTTTCATAAACCCATGCTGACTGGGCCTGATCACCTGGTTGTCCTTAGCATCATATTTGCTAAACTCTAGTTAACCGGGACCACCACAGTTAGCCAGGACTGCTGATACATGATTGAAAGCAGCTTGGAAAGCACTTCTGCCAGCTGCTTCAGTACCCTTGGGTAGAGCCCATCTGGCCTCATAGACTGTGTGTGTCTAAGTGCTGTAGCTGGTTGCTAACCATTTCCCCTTGGGCTTCATTCTGTTCCCCGTCCCTGTCTTCCAGGTCAGGGGCCTGGGTACCTTAAGAACAACTGGTCTTACTATTAAAGACTGAAGCAAAGAAGACATTAAGTATGTCAGCCTCCTCCTCATCCTTTGTCACTATGTTTACTCCTGCATCCAATAAAGGATGGAGATTCTCCTTACCCCTCCTTTTATGGTTAAAACATTTACAGAAACACTTTGTATTGTCTTTTACTGCAGTAGCAAGATTAAGTTCTAGCTGGGCTTTTGCCTCTAATCTTCTCCCTGCATAACTTCACAATATCCTTGTAGTCTTCCTGACTTGCCCGCCCCTTCTTCCAATGGTCATAAACTATTTTTTTTCCCCTGAGTTCCAGCCAAAGCTGTCTGTTCAGCCAGGTCCATTTTCTTCCCTGTTTGTTCATATTCTGGTACATGGGGATGGCCTGTTCCTGTGCTTTTAAGATTTCCTTCTTGAAGAATATCCAGTCTTTCTGGACTCCTTTGCCCTTCAAGACTGCTTGACAAGGGACTCTGTCAACCAGTCTCCTAAACAGGCCAAGCTGTCCCTCCAGAAATCCAAAGCAGCGGTTCTAAAGACACCCCTCCTTACTTCTCTGAGAACTGAAAACTCCATCATTTCATGATCTCTGTGCCCAAGATGGCCTCCAACCATCACATCACACACAAGTTCTTCTCTGATCACAAACAACAAATACAGCAGGGCACCTTGCCTAGCTGGCTCACTGACAAACTGTGTCAGGAAGGTATCTTCTACACACCTCAGGAACCTCCTAGACTGTTTCCTCTTTGCTGCGTTGTACTTCCAGGTAACATCTGGTAAATTGAAGTCCCCCATGAGAACAAGGGTTAATGATTGTGAGACTTGGCCCAGCTGATTATTGAATATTTTATCTGTCTCTTCATCCTGGTTGGGTTGTCTATAACATACCACCACCATGACATCTGACTTGTTGATCTTTTCCCTGAGTCTTACCCAGAAACACTTGACCCTTTCATCACTATTGTCAAGCTCTAGACAGTCAAAACACTCCCTAACATACAGGGCTATCCCACCATGTCTCCTTCTTTGCCTGTCCCTTCCGAAGAGTTTATAGACATCGATCACACTACTCCAGTTATGTGGCTTCCAGTTCTTCCTGTTTGTTGCCGATGCTGTGTGCACTGGTGTAGATGCACTTCAGTTGGCCTATTGGCCCTGCCACTTTTATTTTGGAAGATGC
The DNA here is from genome assembly GCF_023638135.1 of Falco biarmicus. Classification (NCBI taxonomy): domain Eukaryota; kingdom Metazoa; phylum Chordata; class Aves; order Falconiformes; family Falconidae; genus Falco; species Falco biarmicus. The sequence continues at coordinate 48,082,345 of NC_079311.1, read as the reverse complement.
CCTGATTCTTATGTAACTGTTCTTAGGCCCGTCTGTGGTTTCTGACACACCAAAACCCCTTGCATCTTTGCTGCTGCATGGATCTCCATCCCCTAACACCACTGAGATGGCTAGTGTGTTGCATGCATTATACAGGAATACATCAAATGTGCTCCAGTTTACTCAGCACATTGTGGAGAAAGAGGAGTTCACTAGCACACTGCCCCTCAGACACTGGAATGCCACTCCCATGCTTATCTTTAGTGAGCTGGTTTTACCCCTCTCCCTCTTCAAATCTAACATAAAGCTCTTCCAACGACCCCTGCTAATTTCTGTGCAAAGATCTTTTTCCTCCTTTGAGACAGGCATACTCGCATCTGGTGCCAGCCAGACTGCTGTCATGTAGACTGACTCATGATCAAAAGCCCCAGCATTTTGCCAGTGACATCAATCCTGGAGGCAGTTAATAATCTGCTGGGTCTTCCTGTTTCTTGGCTCATCATACCCTGCAACTGGAAGGATAGAGGAGAACACTATTGCTCCTGATCCCTTAACCTGTCATCCCAAGGCCCTGAAGTCTCTATGGATTGCCCTTGGACTTCTTATTGCACTGCCTACATGAAAAACCTTAGTAAGGTTCTGGTCTGTGTGGCTCACATTTGGAAATGGTATGTTATATGCTTGTTTCTTGAATAGAATTCCCACAATATTCAAATCGTGTAGCTTAATGTCTGGTAAACAGGACTCCAGATGTCAGATTCTTCTGATGATGTTATCATTACACTGGTGGTTTAGAGAGTGTCACTACTGAGCTGGAGCTTTTTTCAAGGACTAATGCATTTGGACAAAAAATCTGGCTTAAGGGGATTCCCTGGGTGGTGTATTGCTGCAGAAAAAGCTCTGTGTCATGGCTTGGCAGTGGAGCCATGGGCCTGCTGAGAAGGGCAGGTGGCCAGAGGACATGGTGCTAGGGGTATTCCTGGTGAGGAAACACTGCCTCAAGTCAACACAGCCCTGGGAAAGTGAGAGAAACAAGTGACGTGGGACATAGCTTGCATTTGCCCATGCTCATCAACAAGCTGAACAAGAAATTTACCAGTGGCATTCTAAGTTGTCTACCTGAAAATGTCAGCTTAATCTTTCAAGCACAAAATATCATTAGTCTAGCTTGCATAGGATATGGTCTTCCTCACTCCTGCAAAGACCAATGCAGCTTCATGTGCTTGGTGCCAGATTGCCAACTACCCAAAACTGGGGTATTACAACAGCCAGACTCAAAGCTTGTGTTTCACTTCCTCCATGCACCATGTGTATGGGCATTGGCGGTGGGTGGGAGTAGGTACTGGCTGCCAATGGCATATGAAAATATCAGCTAGCACCTTTAAGACTGGAAGGTCATGAACAGGTTTGATGTTGACATAACTGTTCACAAGTGCTTGGCATATTTCAAAAGTCTTATGCCAGCTTCTAAAAATGATTTAAAACATAATTTTAAATTTATTTAAATTTTAAAGATATTGAAAATATGCAGCAGGATGTTTATGAATAGTATATTTGTCTTTGAAATGTACACATTGTTGGGAAGATTTTCTTGCTGGTCTCTGAATTTGTGCCTGGTTACTGGTCATCCTACAGCCACTTCAATCTGGCCAATCTAGGTCTCCGAACTAGGAGCGTAGATAGGTTGCGTCTTTCTCACTCTCAGGCTGGTAATGCTCTGCTCACAACAAGAATAATCACCAGTTTTATTAAATACTGTAATTAAGAAATTATATTAAAAGGTTGTAAAACATTAGGTGACCAGTTCTTTCCAGTGGTCACTCTCCAGTGGAAGCAGCAGATACTTTGGCTAACCTGAAGGGATGTGACACAATGCTGGTAGTCTTTTACTCCCTAGCAAATGAGGTAACTCTCAGTTTCTGTAGGAAGAATACCTCCACTGCACCTAGGAATATCCTGAAAATGAAAAAAAGTGGCTAGAGTCTTGATTTCCTGTCATGCCTCAGTAGCATTTTATTTCACTGAAATGTTATTGTCTACACTTTAGAGCCAGAAAGGGTGAAGGATGTTCTCTAAAAATCTCCCAACAAATTAATATTATTTCTTCACTGTGAATGGTCTGTTTTCCCAGAGACAGTATTTGGGGCTTCACTTACAGATAAAGAATTGTTCCTATGGTTTGATCACTGTTCTTAAAACTGCAGTGTTTTGTTCTGTCTCTTTCAACCTAGAGACAAGTTAGCATTAACACAGCACTATCTTCTTATGAATGCAGTTGTGTACTCTGTTGTTGACCAAACAACTGACAGCACGGCCATAGCAAAAACAGATATTTTGATATCTTCGTAAAAACAGATGTTCTCTAGCACGTTTCCATATAGTCAGTTAATTAACTGCTTTGATTATAAAAAATGACTCTGATTTTAAAGCGAAATTGAGCATAACATATCTCTTTAGTGACAAATTACATGTACAACTAACTAACCAGAGGATATCCCAAAGTATTAAAGTCTTTTCAGACTACCGGGTAATAAGTTCCTGAAAAGATACATGCTGGCTGAGAACAAAACAATAATAAAAAAAAAAATACCAAGAAAAAATTCTTCCCCATTCCTGAGTTAATTCTATTGACATGCATTTAATGAATACTGTTTACTTGCCAGAAAATTAAAATAAAGGGCACTGCTTTAGCAAATCATTGGCTGGCTCAAGCGTTTTTCATTAATTAAACTTTCTTTTTATGAATGTTAGACAGGAAAAAAGGGAGATCTTGCAGCCAGTAATGACACCTGTGAGCTGAGCTCCTTCTGTGTGTTCTGCAATGGCAAAACACTGCCAGGGACTATAGCGAGGGACAGGGTTGCCATGCGGCCCAGCAAAACACCCCCCTGAAAAGGCATGCTGACCCACTTTCAACTACCAGCTCTTGCTGCCCCTTGGTCGAGTGAGAGGTTCTTCCAAGTTTTTGTTACTTTCACCCTTTCAGTTCTCATTTCTAAAGGAGCAGGCCTGTCTTTCTCTTTCTCCTAGTTTTCCTTTTTATTCCCCAGTATGCATGGAAGAAAGGCAGATTGTTTCCTATGACTGTCTTTGCTCTAGTTAATACCCCCCCCCCCCCCCTTTCCACCCCTTCCCTTGTTAAGAACATGCTGTGGAAGAGATATGGATCTTGTCATCAACAAAATTATGATACAATTCCTTACGGAACTCAGTCTGATCAGAGCAATTCATCTATGAAAAAACATATGTTAATTGTTACTCTTGGCAACAGTGAAGGATAATAGTGTCATATTATACTAAATATTGCCACGTGCAATAGTAAAAAAAATTGTTTCAGTTTTGCCAGCAGCAGTGTGCAAACCCCTTTTTGAAATCAGGTTTGGATGTTGTGATTAAATCTAAATCTTTTGCTTCTCCTTCATCCAAAACCAACAGAGGTTTAAAGAGAGCTGCATTTTTATTGGAACCATTTGCTCAGCCTATGTTGCCAAAATAATTTAGTTAAAACTAGTGCTTTTATTTGGGTTAAGGTTGATTCCTGAGCTCCACAGAGGTCAAGGCACTTAGCTGGTCTTCCTCTTTTTCAGTTCCACCATGGAGTCTACAGCAGAGCTCTGCCAGTTCAAGTTGTATTTCCTGAATCTCAGTCCCCCAGTTGAGCTTATCTATGTGACTTTGCACAAGTGGAGAAAGATAAATCTTTTTTCAGACCTTTTCCTCACTATTTATCCACTACAATGCATAGAAAAATGTCTGGCTCCAAGAATAAGCATGGTCCAGTGGTGCAACAGTGCAAGTCCTGCTGCCAGTGCTGCTACTGCTGGTGTGTTAGTGTGACCTCTCATTTGATGATGAGTGACAGGTGCTGTGAAATGCCTCACAGGGTGTTTGCCTCTCTTGGTCAACAAATGAAAAAACATAAAAATACAGAATTTTGGAAGTGAGTTGCGGAAGAAAAATGCTCTACTTTATGCTACTTGAAAAGCATTGTTTGAACTTCAGATAGCTCCAACAAAATGACAATACAGTCACAATCTCCTGCCAAAACTTTTTAAATCTCAGGAAATGTTTCACAATAACAAATACTGTAATGCTATTGCAGTTAAGGAAGTGCCTATTTCTTGCTATGTATGTGTTTTGTGTGTGGTTATGTACTTGTAAATGGGACAAAACCAGGCTCTTGTATGTCAGAACATTCAAGTGATGAGGGGATTCGAGTCAAATACCCATTTCTAAATCTATCCTCTGTAGTTAGAGCCTGGTTTGGATCCAAAAATGAAAGGATTTTGGTTTGGTTTCTATTCCATTGCAGCAGAAATGTCATAGGTCAGAATGATATATTAAAGATGCTTTATGGTAGCAGTGCCTTGATCTGAAATACATTAAAGCTAGGCTTCAGATTTAAAGTGAAACCAGGGTGAAGATTTGATGTTTCTTGTATATTACATTCTTCTCTTAGGAGATCCTAGCACAAAACAGTTCAAATCTCATGTTAAAAGAAGTATTGCAGTCTTGGGTGGAATTCTCATGAAAAGAGAACCAGAAATAAGCCATTCTGGTGTTGTTTTTTTTTTGTTGTTGTTTTTTTTTTTTTAATGCAATCCAAACTGAAAGAAGCAAGAATTTAGCAAAGGGGAATCAGAAACCAATCTGTGTTGAAATACAATATAGTATGGATTCAAGGTTCTGTTTTAACCCATCCTGAAAATGTTTCTTATTTAATGGCACAAATGTTTACTTCTGCTTGTGTTAGAAGAGAGGAAAAAAGGTTAAAAAGATGCAGCTTTAATACAAAGTTACAACACTGTACAAAATTTTAGAAATCTATATAACAGTTGACTGAATAGTATAAATTCTGTCCCATTAAAGTCCTGATAGCTCAAAATTTGTTTTTATCCCAAATCAGAAAGAAACCTTAAATATTTTTATACTTATATAATATATATAAACCTTTTATATTAAATATAGATAACGTAGGGTGAATAATACAAAACAAAGATTTGAAAATACTGTTTTGTCGTTTCAAATTAAGATTGTCAACAAATCAAGATTGTCAACAATTCTGAATGAGAACATGGTCTGAATCCAGGAATTGCTACATCTTCAACTCTAGACTATTTTATCTGAATACTAGCTACACAGAGAAAAATTTAAAAGCACCAATTTACTTAATTTTCTGCCAGCAGCGCATGAAATAGAACTGAAAGGGACTAAGAAGATGGAGCCAGTGGATTCTGTAGCTGCCATTTTTGGGTTTAGTCATTCTAAGAGGTTTTCCTTATAAAAGAGAAGATAGGCCCCTTCAGTCTAAGCCTGAAAGGTCTCAAAACTATACACAGCATAGGGTTAAAGAAACTACTTGAGATTATTTCTTCTTCAAAAGTATCAAATAAGAAGTTGCCTCTGATGGCAAAGAAGAAAGGAAGCTCTCACCCTTATAACCAGCTGCATTGGTTTTCCAGTCGTTAGCATTCAGATGTCCTGCACGTGAAGTCCTGACAATAATATGCTGTATGTCTCTCCAGGTCAGAAATGGACTACGAAAAAGGGGAAAGACAAAGTCACAGATCAGAAATGTTTTACCAGAATGTAAGGGTACAAGGACATGTAAGATAAAAAGTATCCGAACCAAAACAATCCATGTTTCTCTTCTCTGTTTTCCTTTGATCCATTCTAAAGAACGTGTGCTAATTTTACAGAATTACTACATGAAATCATTTATATGCCTGGGAGGTTTGCAAGAAGCAGACTATAATGACATATGATAACCTATTATGAAACTTAAGGGGAGATGAAGGAGTACATTTCACACAGACTCAATTTGTATGACCACCAACTAGTGTTATGTTACCTACCTTGACCAGTGCCAAGGAAAAAAAAAGCAAAATGTTGGATTGCTGAAAAGCTCTGTTAAATCTTACTGCATGCTCAAACTGGCAATTCCTTTAGACTTTCAGCTCCCACTGAAGCTATTTCAGGTGCCTCTTTCATTTGTCTGTTACCCCCGTCTTGGATTTCACTGAGGGTCTATGTGTATTCTTCAAGAATACCAAGCAGCCAGCACTGAATCTGAATAGTTCAGAGCTGTATCTGATTGCATCTGATTGCACAGATGTGTATTCTTTTAAGGGATTCCTAATTATCTGTCCACTGGGAATGTGAAAGATGTTTGCATCCTCACTATGCCTTTAATACCCATTTATCTTGTAGGACTAGAGTTTTAGTTTTTAGAGTTTTCTTGTTTCTCTTAGATCCACCCCAAGCAGAATTTCTTAGACGACAATATATAGGTGCATGGCCATCATTGTGGTATTTTTCTTTCTCCTTTCAACTTCTCAGTTTTTCTATCATCTGTAAGAAGACTAATAGTATTCCATTTAAAAATGCAGTTTAGTAAAGGGAATGATAAACTGAGCCACTAAATAAAGAAGTTGAAAAAAGTATTGCAGTGCAGAACACTAGTGACTCAGCACCATTCTCAGAGTCATCATCTGCCCCTATTGCACATACTGGCACAACTCTACTCAGTTGTAATGACGAAGACAGGCCAGGATTAAGTTTATCAGTCTGAGCACTGGCTGCCCTATGCTGTCTAGGACTAGGCAGTGATTGAAAACCTGAGAAACCTTGATTAAATTTCCTTAACCCATGCCTTTGTGTCTATCATACCAAGAAGTCACTTGGTCTGGCAGGTTAAGTGACTTATTCTTGGTGCTTCAAGGCATGATACTTGCACTCGGTTTCTGCTTGCAGGTAGAAACTACACCAAGGCAACAGCCCCAGGTGTGGGGAAGGTCAGCCCATGGGTGACTGAGCAGGCCACCTTCTGGGGTGAGTGGGACATGGAGGGACTCTATACTCCTAAGATGACACATAGTCAAGTTACTAGAAATTTCAATGAGAAATTTCTTTGGGAAGCAGACACAGGGTAACCACAAACATGCAGAGTATCTTGAGCTTCTCTAAGTCTCCCTGACAGTGGAAGACACATACAAATATCACTCATCTCACTGTTTGATGTACACAAATGATTGTTGTGTAGATAGGCATCCTGCACACATTGCTTCATATCTTCCAGAACTTGTTTTGTCAAAAGACCATCTTTCTGGAAATACTTGAATAATCAGTACTTTATGGTGCTTAAATATGGAAGCAGAATCCTGCTTAGCCTGTGAGCTGAAACCAAGTTATTGGGAAGCAGTCAGTGAATACATGTAATCTTTTAAAAAATGAGCACTTTCTTTTCATTCAAGATGTATGAGTTTAGGTTACCAGGTGACGAATTTCAGCCTCCACAAGATACAGCTTTAACAGAAGGCAGCAGGGATGCGGAACTGCAAACAGGCAGTTTCGTTGTTATAGAAAAACTTGCTCTTAGCCTATCCTCTCTGCACTTGTAGACATATATTCATGGGTATTTAACAAATGGAAATTCACCTGTGTTGCCAGAGTTACAGAAAATGAAAACAAAATTCAGAACCATGGTCCATAATTCCACACAGCAGAGAGTAAGTTAGGACATACAGGATGTTTGCTCCCATATAACTTATTTTTACATATTTTATGTTCTATTAGCCTTATAAGCCATATGCTTGAAAAAAAGTAGTAGTTGCCTAGAAGTGTAAGACTTCTTTTATGTGACAAGATTGTGAGGATTAATGCAGACAGTAAGCGAATTATTTAGCTATACATATTTTTTTTGTTTCCTTTGCAGTAGTATAATTTTAATTCTGAGTGTATCTTTTCCATTGTAGAACATTTCCCAGTGGGTGTGTGTGGACTGTGGGTATGCTGATGTAGCCTAGCACCTTTCTACCTACAGGTGGGACACCACAGGAAGCAGCATGTATCCTTTTACAGTCAACACAGTCCTGTCTACGCTTGCTGTTCAAACAGGAAGAGATGGAATAACCTGAAGAAGGAAGATAATTTTGTAAGTAAATCTCTTACTAACTGCAGCCAGACTTTTTTGTACTTTCTTCCAAGCTCTATCAATTCATGGTCATTCAATTTCTCTCTGGTTTTGGCTATAAGATGTAATGGTATTCCCATGTTAAAATCATTCCGTTATTTTTAAGGAGAGCTGATGCCTTCTGTCCCTGAGTATTTATTAAAGCATTGATATGTCCACAGATACAATTTTTTTATAAAGCGCAATTTCTCACACTAGACAGTTGAACAAGCATGACAGTAATTGTTTATCCAGCTGACCTGCAAAAATGATTGAAAAAAAAAGTCATGGAATGTAAGGAGCATTAAGTGTTTGTAAGATGGGGTATGCTTCAACAAAAAAAACAAAACAGTATGATTTTATATCAGCTCAGGAATTTCACTGAAAGCCTGTGCAAAGTCTTAGAAAAACATGCTTTAAGCCTTCAGGAAGACCTCCAGGAAACTCGAGAGCTGCATTCTTTATAATCTGGAATCTAAACAATCTGTTATTCTATAAAGCAAGCTGTCCATACTAGTGGTGAAAAATTAGGCGCTAAAATACTCCCCCGAACTTCTAAATGAGAGATTCAAGATAGGGCACACTCAACTGATGTTTTAAAGAGGAGTGATGGATCTAATGGTAGATCTAACTATGCCTCCATAAAAGATCTAAAGATACTGCAGTTTTCACTTGACAATACTAACTTCTCATAAATTTCACTTAGTCGCTCAGTCAGAAAATGAGATTATTTCTCAGAATCACTGTTTACTTCTAAAAACAAAAACCATGGCAGATTTTGAAAACTTAGCCATTCACTGCTGTATCTACTATCCTTACCTAATCATAAAAAATAACGTAAGAATTTCTGGGGCAGAACACCTTGATGAAAGGTCTGATTTCCAGGACACAACATGGTGTATAGTTAAATTACTGTCTCTTATACAACCTCCAAATCTGCTTGCTTGCTCTGTAATTCATAAGGTTTTTTTATGTTTTCTTCTCAAGGAATGGCAGTTTGGGCATATTTGTATCTAAGAGATTTAGCAGCTTAAGAACAATATTCAAACCAATTTATGTAGCCTTCTCTAGAACCTTCACTATACTAAGAATTGAACGATTGCCCCACTGAAATTTTCTGTCTATGTTAGACACCTCATTTGAAACAAAATAGGTCTGCAATTCTTTGCCCATAATTTTTTTCAGAAACTTTAACAACACCACCAACAACAATCAACCAAACAAAACCCTAAAACACCCCCCCAAAAAAACCCCAAAGAAAGAAACTGGAATGATGTCAAATTAGCAGTTCATATGGAGAAGAAAGAGGAATATTTATTTATTTATGAGCAAGATAGTCTAGCAGCCAATTTTAAAGGATCTGGAAAAATCACAGAATTGGTCAAATATTTGTGAAAGAGGTAAAAATTGGATCCTAAATGAGTAAACAGTTGTTTGCCAGCCATGTGGGCCCCAGATCCAGACAAGATGTCACTGATGTTAATTGATTTACCACTTGATTAATCTCAGAAGAATTAATGGCTAAACATCTCAAAATGAGCAAATGCACTAACAAGAACAGTACTAACCCTGTTTGATAATGGATTGATTTAAAAAAACGGGCAATTTTCTTCCAGAAAATTTTTTTTCAATGTCTCATGCAAAATTGCCTTGGGATAATACATACCAGACAATACTCAAATCAAACCAGAATAAGCAGAAGTGAGAACAATTGCATACAAAAGTGTTTATACAGCAGCCAAAAAATAATTAATATTGTGTCCTTAACCAATAGTCATACTCTAATGTCCAGGCCTTTTTTTTCAGGCTTCTCAAAATGTTTATGAAACAAGGTAAATGAGAAAAAATGAAATAGAACAAATATGTTAAATTATATTACACATTAATATTCATTTGAGATTTAACTCTATGTTTAAGCAGGCTGCTTAAAAATAGCAGATGATCATTTTTGGCCAAATTTGATTTCTTCATTCCACAAGTAGTCTCCCTAGTGACAACTGGGCTAATCCTGGAAATAGTAAAGTATTCAGGCTTTATCCTTTTTCATAATGACACTGTGCCAAAAACAACTGTTCAGAACAAATAATTGGTGCAAGAGACACAATTAGCAAAAATATCACTCGATGCAATAAACAAACAGGGTGAAACTTTGAGTTTGGGGTTTTTTCAGCAAAATTATATAGTTAGCAACATGAATAATGATTGCTACATTCTCTTCATATCAAGCAATTTGAATGTGACAAAGGCGGCCTATCTGAAAATATATTTCTTGCCAAGATAGAAGTCTGATGAAAATTGGCGGAAGAATACAATAAACTTTTCTCCAAAGAATGAAGGAAAAGCACAATATCACAGAGTGGATTAAGAAGGGGATCACCATTCAATTTGGAAGTATCAAATAATCTTCTTTGGAAATCTTGGCTATAAGAGAACAGACATGGATAATTATTGCTGTATAAAGGAGTCTCCATGCCCTAGACATCTTGCAGAGCAGTAGGAGATAATTTCACTAATTTCTGCATAATGCCACCCTTAAGGGCTTTATGATGAATCTATAAAAAAACCATAAAACATAGTTACGTGGTTTATTCACACATTCCCATCACTTACAAATCAGCCAAATTGTGCCATGAGCTACCTGTCCTAATGACTCCAGTATATAGCCCCATGGACAGGAATAGTAGCTATGTTAATGGGAGACATTCTTCTTTCCCAGATCACATAGAGTCAGTGTGAAGATGTCTGTTGCACCACAGAATATTGAGAGGGATGAGATACTATGACAGTCTCTAACTGTTGTGCTTATCTTGTGCTTATGTGTCTGGTCTACACCATAACCATTGCATTCCTGAAAGTAAGAATATACAAAAATGGACCTGAGTGTTTAACAGTCCAGTCATGCATACATATGGATATACAAAACGGGGTTTTGTCATGTCTGACACCCCTATAGGTTCTAATTGTCATACACTTTGCAATAATCCTGTTAACTACCTGCTAGAATAGTAAAGAATATTATATGCTTGGCTGATCAGCATGTAGATATTTCCCTGTAAACATGTTTCTGCTCCAGTAGCCTTTATTTTCTGACCTGGTAAAGCACTGTTTATTCAACTAGTTATCAAACAAAAGCATTTGGTTACTTCACAGTTAGCTCTCAGTTCCTTCTTTGTTCACACTTCTTTCCTGGCTTCCATGTTGATTGTCAGAAATTTGCCATTTTTCCTGCTAATTTCTGATTTGCATTCAGATATACCCAATCAGATCTCTTTGAAAGAAACCCAAGTCTGACTAAAAATGAAAACCTCTTAAAAAAAAATAATGGCAGCTCAAAATAAGTCAAAGGTTAGTTATTAGTAATGTTAATGGCATATACAATAGACCTCTGTCTAAAGAGATGTGCAGTTAATGAAATTTTTGGGAAATATCTCTCCGAGATCAAAATTGCTGTCAGTAGCCTTTTACACAAATTGCCATCCCCCCCCCCCCACACCCCCCCCCTTTCCCATTAATAGTTTAATTTATGTACCAGACAAAGACAAGTAGTGGTACACATCTGAAAACAAATTGCTGCCTAATTCTCATTAAGAACACATAATTTAAACCAATTACATTCTGAAGTGTCCTGATATTTGCTGTTTCCCTGTGGAAAGACACACTGGATCTGTCCATTTCAACAGTCAATAAGTAACTCCAGTACTTCATTCTTATTTTAAACATACTATTCTTAAACCTCTTAAGTTCACAATTTCTAAAATATCAGAATTGTCCATTCAAAGCTATAGATTTCTGAACGTCTTTTCAAGGTAAAAGCCTTTGCCTGTACAACATCATCTTTTATCAGTTTACATCTGGCTCTACTTTATGTCATTCAGTTTATAGTCATGCAGCATCTCCATAGTATCTGCAATGTAACCTATTCCTTTCGTGAGTCAGTGTTTGAAGGCTTTTGCACTGGCTACAACCATCTGTTGGATTATCTTCATACCATTTTTTAGGACAGAGTACAGACAAGTTGTGATATGACATGACAGATATATTCCTTCAGATGCACAGCAGGATTAGCAGCCATATACAACCAACAGTGTTCTGGTGCACCTGTGTCAAGCCTGCAGTGCACACAGTGGTGGCAGATTCCAGAGTCTACAGAGTATTGTGTTATTCCCAGAGACAGAAAATCCTAAGTGCCAAACCCACTCCAGTCAATGGCCCAACTTCAGGCTGGTAAGGATGATTTTCTGAGGAGAAATCCCTTGAGAGAGGGGTAGCCAAATCACATCTTTTATTGTGCCTGTTCCAGAGGAAGTATGAAATGGGACCACCCAAAACACAGTCTGCACAGCCGGCTGAGGGACAGCATGAAAGCAACAGCAACAAAAGCCTTATTTCAGTTGCCAGTTTTAGAACCAGCTGTGACTTTGTATGTGGGGAAGCCTTACATTATCTTAGGTTAATGCAGGCAGTTACCATTAGCAGGGTACCCACGATAACCCAGATTTGACCCATCTGCTGAGTCCAATGATACTAATCACTTCTAATATAGTTGAGCTATGACACTGTGGTGCAAGCAGTCTCAAAAGAAAGAAAAGAAAGACTGTAGGGAGACTGCAAACCAGTGAACCTGCTCTTCTTCCATGTTCCTTGTTTCCCCCTTGCTGTAAGAACACAGGCAATGAAAAGCAGATGGGCTCCCTGCTGTCCAGGTGAACAGCCAGCAGCACTCCTAAGAGCAACTTCAGAGACAACCCTAAGCAGCCTCTAAAAGCTGAGGCTGGGGAACACTTGGAGAACCAAGAAACTACAGGGGATAGTGCTGCCAAACTCTTAAAACACTCAACTGAGCACATGCCAACTGAGATTTTTGAAAAGCTTATAAAAGTAAAAGGCATTGCCCTGGCAGCAGAAAAACAGCTATCCACTTGTTCTATTTCTAGCTGCTGCTCCAAAGAACAGACACAGTAAAACTCAATGAAAAGTTTGAAATTATCACAGTCAAAGTTTTTTTTTTGGTTTTTTTTTTTTTTTTTTTTAACTTAGACTCAGTTTAAGAAATGTCTGGACGGAATTTTCTTAAAACCTTTTTAAAGCAAGTTACATGGAAAATTTCAGATTGAACGATTATTCTTTGGCAAAGTTACATGTAACTGCAAACAGGAAACACTGGGCAACCTGGATTCAACAGAGTACTTCCAAGTCAATCTCAATATAATAACTGAAATTGCATTAGATGGTGCATGTGGTTAAAGCTCAAGAGAAACATCATTCTAAATTAAGCATTTACTTATGTTTATGTTTTTCAAATACTTCACCGTTTAGAGCATGATTTTAAAACTACTCAAAAAAAACCCCAACCCAACAAAGATTAATGGAAAGATTTCTAACTCACACACTAGCATTCCCTAATACAACAGAGAGTCAAACAATGGAGCAAAGACCTTTTGGCTGTTCTAACTTACATCCAGGCCAGACTAGCACTCTGTTCACCTCCTGATGTCTCCTGGGAGTAGAACTTGGCTATTGGGGAAAACCCATCTCATAGGCTTAAAACCCTTCCATGGTATAATTTGCTGAAACTATACATTATTACAGACATTCAAAAAGTGTTCAGGACTAAGTACTCTAATTTTTAAGCATCTTGCTTACAAACAGCATAATTAACCTTGCAAAACACTTTTCCAACTAGTCTTAAAAAATCTCATATAAGCACTAGTGCTATTAGCACAGGCACTAATATAGAATCTAAGGAAGAATCTATGTAAATGCATACTCTGAATGCAGAGTAGTTGCAGTAAGCCTTTACACTAAGCCGCAATATCATGTCCTTTACATGCCATATATTTTAAAAGTATTGGAGAAAATACTTAAGAAGACTTCAGAACTTCATTTTGCATAGTTCAATTCCTAGCATCATTATTTTGGATTAGCTAAATTTGAAGGTATCACAGGTGAAAATTGCAACCTGAATTTTCAAGTCAGATCAATAAATAAGGATTTCTATTCAGAAACTGCTTAAAATAATCTGTATCGATTTTGTACAAACAAATCCCAGACATTAAAATGGAATATATTATCATATGATCTCCCTGTAATATTAAAGGCTTTACTTCATAATCTTTAATTTCACAAGACCAAAGGTTTCTCCAGTGCTAGAACTGGATTAATTTATGGAAAAAAACAGCATGGCAAACCTGGAAATATTCCTCTCCTTAGTTTCCTTTTTTTCTCCTTTTTTCCCCTTTTTTTCCCCCTTCTTTCTTTCATGGCTGTGTTCAGAAAATTGGTTTTAAGTACACACAGAAAAGTTAGTGAATGGAATACAAATAATTAAACCCACATTTATGATATTATGAATATAACTCCTTTGGATCTACTTAAATATGCGGCTAATATTTGGAAATAAGTAAGAACCCTCCATATACTGAAACTGAATAGAATCTGAAAGGAGGCAAAACCAATACATTTTTCCCCTGAATCTCTTGTTAGCACCATGCAACAGAGTACTACATATACAAAAAAGTGACCAGGATCTTTAGACACTGGCACATTTTGTCTTCATCACTGCATATGAAGCTTTAATACAGTCTTGTTTTTGTTCTATGCTAGCAACTATTAAATTGAGAAAAAAATCCCACCCAGACTAGTCCATAGGCACTAACATGGATTTCCCATTGGTACAGTCACCAAAGTTCACAGAGAAAAAAGGTTATAAAGTGTAAGCTTCTTAGTGTGTTTTAAGATGTCACAACAATATTTCGGTTGTAGATATTGTGTGCTATAACTCTTTGAAACTTTCAATTACAATAGTTTTCTAGAAAATGCACACAAAATATCATAAAATACAAACAATAAATCACAAGCAATCTGCTCATTAAGAAATAATTACAAAATATTTCAGCAGAATGAAATTTATGCACATGCACACGTATGTGCATGTGCAAATTGTTTAGAATGAAAAGTGTTTTTTTTAAACAATAGCATTATCTTAAGTTTTCAAAATATCTTTGTTTCTATTGACTGTGGTAAGAAAATCTAATTATAATGATACAAGTGCCGCACTACTTCAGACTATGTCAGTTTTTCAATTCCTAACTTAATTCTCATGACTATAACTCAACAGCAAAAACGTATTCTGTGTTGAATATTGGCCCATGGTTTCTTCAAAAAAGCGATATGAAACAGAAAGTATTCTACACCTGTGAGCTACATACAATTTGAAATTACTACTGTGTGTAAATTTTTTACTTCCTTCAAAGGAAGTGTCTGCCCCCAAAGGAAACTGTTTTTCTTTAGAATTTAATGGAATCAATCTCCCAGCACTTAGAAACATTTGATTTCAAGCAGGATTTGCGGTGGATCATTCTACCTTAGACCTGCAAATATTATCCAACACAGCACAAAGTAATGCAAAAGGTTTTGAAACAGAAGTACCTGATAAATCTTCAGTATTTCTGCTGTTCCATGAAGCACATTAAAGATATATATTAGACACAAAGAACAAAATCCTGCAGTTGAGAAGATGCTTGTAAGATGGAAACTTTTCTGAGCTAAAGGTAAAAGGACTATGGACCTATACTATCCTTGGTTTTTACAGCTGAGGAACTTAACCCATTAGATAAAACAGGTTTGTGTCAGCATGCAGAAGTTGAAAACATTCACTTTTCATACTACATTAATTTCTGTTCATGGTAACCTAACACCATTCTAAAACTTTCTTCAGCATTCAAGAATGGGTACCGCTAAGAAAAGCCTGATGAATGCAAGAGGTGACCTACAGTAGCCTGCAGAGTATAGCAGATCTGGGCAGCACTGTGAGGGTACTGTAAGACATTGTGAGGATGCCACACATCATTTAGTGGAAGCTACCTATGTTCAATACCATTTCAAGTTATTTCAACACTAAGTACTCTGTTGTCATTTCCACAGTGTCAGCTTTCTTGCATGTGAAATAAGCACACAGATCTTTCCTGCCTGGGAAGACTGTGAACTACTACAAGTTTCCAAAGCACTTTGAGATCCCTGGATAAAGGTGCTGGATGACTGAGAAAGATCTTTCATTATGTTTATTTTAATTTTTTTTTCCCCCAGAGTATAACTCAGATCTTACTTTGCTTCCAGTGCCAGTGCAATGATGCCTGCAGCCATAGGTGCAGAGGCTGAGGTTCCAGTATGGCTGTCTGTGCAACGCTGCCTCAGGTCTGTGGTGATCTGGAAGAAATTCAATGTGTGAAATTTAGAACACAGCTTCAGAAATCAGAACAGGTTTCATTTGCTTGAATGAGTTGCATGTATGTGGAGGATATTTCCTTCTTTCATTGCAAGGAGAGGAAAAAAAGAGGTGTCTGAATACATGATGATAGATGTTCTGAGCTTGAAGTCACTTGTGAACTTGGAGAAGTGTTCTCTGTACTGCACTGAAAACATGCTAGCCTCTGTTTATTGCATGGCATGACCAACAAAAAGCCTCGTAAATTAGAAAAACATGCAGAGGGTTTTAAAACTGCACAGTTAGAACTCTGCCCTTCTATTTGCATTTATAGAGCACTTTCCACCCAAGAATCTCAAAGTGCTTTACAAACAGTGCTTTACTAAATCTTACAGTGCTCCCTCTATACAGACTGGTTATGCCCATTTTAAAGACTATAAAAGAGGTATAAAGGGGTTAATTAGGTTGCCTGAAGTCACACTGGAAGTATGTGACAGAACAGAAAACAGTTGGGGTCATGCTAAGTACCATGTTTAATCCTTCCTTCATGCCTTATGCAATAATTCACATGAAATTAAGCAACAATTCATTGGAAAATCCTGATGTAATCACAAGTATGGCCCAGACATCACCAGCCGATTAGTTATTTGCAGCTTTAAATTGTTATGTATTGCTTAATTATATGCTGCCACATATTTTTACATGTAATCTAAATGGACATATAAACTGTAGTGTGCAATACCAACTAGAGACACTGTCTTCTACTTGGTGTTAGGATGATCCTATCTCATAATGAATTTTAGGCCAATTCTTTCTGTAAGA
Organism: Falco biarmicus; assembly: GCF_023638135.1. Lineage (NCBI taxonomy): Eukaryota > Metazoa > Chordata > Aves > Falconiformes > Falconidae > Falco > Falco biarmicus. The sequence goes on along the minus strand of NC_079311.1, from coordinate 48,065,390 downwards.
CAGTAAATCACATACAAAAATGTGTTTATTCTAAATTCTGCTTCTTTCAGGCAATGTTAATCTAAAGCGCTTCTAACCTACACTCTTCTTCCTGAAGAAGTGGTTGCCAGCAAGAGCAAGGCAGTAGAGGAAGAAAGTCACTACTACATCATGGAAGGTCAAGCAAAACCCACATGGACTTGAGAAAAATTGCTAGCAGACAGCAGTCTACAGCACAGAAACCTCCTTGAAGGTGGCAGAGTGAATGACCTGTGACACCAAATCTTATTCTCAGCATTTCAGCTGATCCCTGAGATTCTGTCTCTATGAGACAGAAAATATCTGCCTGAGGGGCAGAGAAGTTGATTACACAGCTTCTTACTGAAGTATACAAAATTATTGTGCCTCCATTTTCTCTAAATCACTGGTATTATACTTCATTTGCAACACAGATATGTACAAAGATGGGAGAAAGACAGGATCAGAGGATCAAAAAATCATGAAAAAGCACAGGGCATGTAAAAATGCCTGTCTAGCTTTGAAACTGGAAGATAAGCAAAATATGATCTGAAAAAACAGCCGCATCCCATCTGGCCAGAATACAAGTAATTGCATGTAGGAGGTTTAGGTTTCACACATTTGCATTAGCCAGTATACAAATTACATAATTTGTACATGGCTGCTGACAGTTGTCATGACATGTAAGTGTACGCAAGCTAACACAAGACACTTCTAATAGAGAAGGAGCTAACAGCATGCAGGAAATGGTTGTTGAAAGCAAGCAGTGAGCAAGTAAAACAAAGTAGAAGCTTCTAGAAGTTGAAAGAGATGGATTTAATAAATTATAATGTCATACCCTTAAATTAATGAATTTCCCAAAGGCCAGATCTCTTGCATAATGAAGTCTAGAAAGAACCTTTTTCCCCCCTATTATTTAATATCCTCCATAAATGCACACCTTCTTAAATATTTTCTTTTATCTGTCATCAGCTAAAAATTGAACCCCATAACTAAAATGTTCATATAATTTCTGTATGCGTTCTCTCCTTATGTCTGTGTATTAATTTAGACAATGAAATATTAATGTTGGAAAAATCTTTATGCATGCAATCTCCATAAATGCCCTTGCCAATATTGAGATGGAACTGCAGCAGGAACAGCTAATACTATATTACTCATATGTGCAAATGCAACTAGTGATTTTGCAGGTGGGATTAATATGTCCAAAGACTACATGATGACATGTACCCAAATAGAGACATACAAGCTTCAGGTATGCCATTTGGAAAAAAAACACTGGTCAGTGCTGTGGTGAGGAGTGGAAGGAGGCCAGGAAAAAGAGAGGGCAGAATAAGGGACTAACACATACTTGTCTCTTTTGTAGTCTGGTAGCTTGTCCCTTGCAAAAAAATGCTGCAGCAGGCACTTTCCTCAGAGGACCAAAGGGCAGCAAAGCCTACAGGAGCTCAGGTAGTGAGAAGTGCCCTTGTAGCAGCTTTTCTTTAAGAGACAGCCTCCCTCAATACAGTGAAAAGCACACTGCATGGTGCTGTGTTTCTCCTCCTCGGGAAGAACATGCTTCCAGAGTGTTTTTACTGTACTGCAGCTACAGATACCAACCACAATAAACCGTGATGCCTCTTTATCTGGCAATGTTGTCTCAAGTTCTAAGCGGATGTTGTAGCAGCTGTTTGAACTAAGGACCCTTATCTTTCTCTTTTACTCAGCAAATATTACAGCAGAAAATGTGTAGGGAAAGCCTTTTAAGTGGAAATCCCATTTGAGCGATTTCAAAGTAAAGTCACTGACAGGACCTGAGAGGTTTAGGTGTAAATTACCTCCAAGATCTGAGGCTTGTTTTTCTGCACTGTGGATTCACTGTCAGAGAAGTGTTGTGTCCACCCTGAGAAAAAAAGCGTATAGGACCACCAACAGGTGAGCTAGTTTCAAGAAGAAAAATGGTGCCCCAAATTCCTGAACCACATGAGGGCAACATCATTAATTGCAATAAAGGGGTGTGGTATATGACAGCACCATGAAGCTGACATTAGCGTATATTAGCTGTCATTCTGATCAATAGGGTGGGGAGGAGAAATTTTTGAATCTTATGTTGAGTACAAACCAGTTATATGCTTCAAACGCCTTTGCAAAAACTACTGATCTCTGAAAATGCTGATCAGACTGCCCAAGCGAAGTCCATGCAATATTTCTAGGGCCACGAGTTCTATTAGCATCTAAATCCTTTGAATCAACTAGATTTCACTGAAGACAATGTTTCTAGTACTGGCCTGAACATGAAATTAGCAACCTAGGACAGACACCCTGATGAAAGGCAGACAAAAATGATACAGATCACCACAATGCACTGTAATACCTGCTATATGCAGAAGTCCAACAGCTTTCAGGGCATCCACACATTCATCAAGAAAAAATTCTAGACATGCTGTAATAGTTTTATGGAAGCAACTTGCTCTAAAGAATTAAGGAGATGCCATTTCTGCACACTCATTATTAGGCTGCATTATCACTCTTTCCATAGTTTTACCTATTGGGAGGTTAATGACCAAGGTAAAAATGTCCTTTCCAGGATTTCCCTTAGCAGAGAATATGCTCACTCTTCTCCCAAGCATCTGCATTTATTGCTATTTCACATTTAATGACATGAGCTTTCTGAACTGATGGAAGCATTTTTTTATCTTCTGTTACAGTTCTTCAGGATATGTTGATTTCTATGAACCTGTGTCCCTAAAAGCGTCAAACGTTTAACAAAAACCTGCTGTTCCTTCTCACATCCTTTGTGTATCTCTATCTATCCCAAATTGAAGGTACTATGTTGTGTGTATCTTGATACTCTGAAAGAGTTTCTCAAGAGCAAGTTTGAAGAACTGGCAGGAGATGGGTGGTGGTTTTTTTGTTTTGTTTTGGTTTTGGGTTTTTTTGGTTGTTCTTGTTTTTAAGTTCTGCTTAGAGTAGAAGCTAGTCAGCAAGGCAGAACTATACCTTAGATAAGAAAGAAACTCAGTAGATGAATTGGCATTTTTTAGGAAACAAAGAAACAGGTGGAACAGTACCTAGAGTATTTTCAGAAGCTAAGTAATATAATAGGTTTATAAATTATATGTGAGGGACTTTCATATGTAAATTCCTTAGTGCTTTAAGAAATGATTTGAAAAAGGAATTAAAAGGAAATGGGATGCATTTCCACAACATGTTTGATAAATGAAAGGCCTATATAGATAATTATACTAGGTGTTGCTTAACCTACCCTAGCTGCATGGTCTGGAGTGGGGAAGCTATCTTCCAGCATTATTCTATAGTATTCAAAATAGAGAAAAGAATAGCAGGAAAAAATACCTTGGCAACTGTGTATTACTAGCCAACACTTCTACACTCACTGTGTTATGAGAGATAACGTCTATAAAGTACATACTTTATTAATACTTTTTACCTACTGCTGATTTGCCTTTGTTCCACAGTGTGAGTTTCTATGCTTATACATATGCCAGCACTGTGCAGCTGCTCTTTAATTACTACAAGTAATTCTAGTTCTTTTCCCTAAGAGTCTATGTAAAAGGTGTACATCCAGCTGTATCTGTGAAATGTTTGTACGCTTTGGGCATGTTAATATATCCAAGGTCGGAAACTTGGTCCATAATGGGCCAACAGTTACTGCAATAAAATTTGGTATAGCATAAATTCAAGCACACTTGAAGAACCTTCCCTGAGCAACAAGGAAGTCATGCAAGAAAGTAACATCAGTGTGTGGTTAACTATAATTGTTAGCTCAAATTATTTCAGGCCAGAATTTGCTTCCATTTACTTTAGTTCAAAGTCAGTAAAAAAAGCTCTGTATGGAAAACAGAGTTTTTAGATGAAATTATATTCTTAAACTATCATTGTACAATACTGAAAAAAACCTGCAGACTCAAAAGCCTTCTAAAATTATGTTACATCCTATATTTGTAGCAAGCAATCACAAAACCACACAGTAATGAAAAGAGAAAAAAGTATCTATTGTGTAGTTATAAAACTGTGGGTGCTTCTATTAGTCCATATTGAAACCAAAACATTTTTATAAGAATTTTTATTCCACACAATGAGTGCCTAACATGTGGTTACTGTTTCTTCATCTACCTTGTAATACATTCTGCACATATTGGATAGAAAAACAGAAAAGAAGCAGCAAGAAGAAACTGAAGAAAGCAAGGAAAAGTATGAAGTAACTGCAAAGTTGTAACCGTTCACTGTCCCTTAACCATGGATTAGTATTTATGTACAACAACACAATATTGGAGTTTGTTACATGAAAGTTACATGAAAAATAAGAAAAAAATATAAGAATGAGTTCATTTGATTTTGAATGTAAATCCCATGCCAGGTCACTTTTTCCTGATTTACTGCAGTAGCATTTTTGTTTCCTATTTTGAATACAGGAGTTTGACTCCAACAAACCAAATCACTATATGCCTCGATTAAGTTTTGTTACTCTTTTCATGTTATTGCATGAAGTTGAGCCCTTCATATCTGATTTGTATACTGCATATAAATTTATATGCATAATAGGATTTGGAGAGTCTAAATTTAATAATAATCTTCCTATTCTTTTATTATTTTTCTCTTTAAACTTACTGCAAGCTCTAAGCTTTTTGGGGAAAGATATGAAGACAATCTCTCACTTAAACATAGCAGCAGTCTAAACAAAAAGTATGTGTGGGACAACAACGAAAACAAATACCCATCTTCTGTATTCTAGTTTTAGTGATTTATAACAGTTGAAAGACTTTGTCCTCAGAATTTTCAGTTCTGTCTTCAGTTCTTTTTTCAAACAAGAATTCTTTCCAAGGTAAATGAAGTTTGACAGGTCTTTAGGAGGACTGGTTCTAGCAGACAAGTTGGAGAAGAGAATACTATCATTTTTGCTCTCAAAATCAGGCTATGAGCAAGACAGTCACACAGGTGAGAGCAATTTCCCTGTCTCCATGTGTTTGCATGTTGAAAGGACTGCTTAATACTGTCTGAAAAGCTGGCTTCACAATTTCATGTCATTTCTCACTGGGCTGTAGCATAACAGAAGCATGTAGTTGTTATCTCTTATGGGGATAACTGGTTTACACATGACACAAACAGAAAACTATTGACTGCATCTAGTGTACACTGTTCTGCTTTGTCTCTGAAGGTGCGTGGAGGGGGAAAAGGCTTGCCTGGCTTTAAATGCCAAGTACAAGTAGTAAAACACCCCCAGATAGGTTGTGTATTTCAGAAGTTAATTGATAATATATCAAAAAAAAGGGAAAAGCTCTCAGGGGGAATATTTATGGTCTGATATCCAAGTATGTGAGATCAGTGAATCTTACGGTATACACACAACATCCAAGTTGCTTTGCACACAAGTAGTCAAGGGTAAACTAAGTTCTGGTAAACAAAAACTTGGGTTAATTCTTATGGCTCCTCAGTATACTTATGCTTTTACCATTCACTGTGCAAAATGACGCACTCTGTAGAAATAATCTAAAATTGGCACATGTAACTGGATTGCTCCCAAAAGAATGGAGGATCTGGTTAGTAAAAGCAATCAGTGCTTACAGAATTGATTGACTTCAATTACAAGTTATTTTTACTTACCTCTGATTGCCTGTGTGAGATCTCTAATGGAGACTTCACATTAAAAATACATATCTTTAAAACTTTTCAATAATGTTTAAGTAAACTCTCTTCATTCTTTCCCTAATTATGGGATAATGCACGTTCATTCATAAACTATGCCTTTCAAAAATCTTACAATAAAATATAAAACTGCAAGTATTAGCACAGTGCATTAACTCTACAAGTGATAAGTATTACACTTTAGTAAACTAAAAGAGTTATCTATTCTTGTTTTTCATAAAGTCTTTACCAATAAAGGTGAGATCACCTCCAGGTGTTTTTGATATTAGAGTAAGTCATAGGCAATTGATGTCAGAAATAAGCCTGGTCTTTTATTGAAATAGTAATTCTGTAAAAGCAGAAAGACCGTGCTAGTTGAAAAGCATGGAAGACAATCATTTAGAAAACTACAACTATTAGAAAACTACAGCTATTATAAAATCAGATTAAATCCACTAAGTAGAAAACTACAAATAAGGACTGAGAAAAATACAGGTATTTTACTAGATTTTTAAAAATAAGCAAGGGTATACTGGTCAACAAAACAAGTATTGACAGGTGCCAAAAGTAATAAATAAACAAATATAAGTGAATAAAAGACAAAGTGGACAGCAATGAATAAAAATTAAAACACAGAATGTGCGTAGAGGGGTAAGGAAAGACATAGGTCAAATGGTGAAGTCTACAAGACCAGAATTACAAAGATGTTTTATTTTCAAATATATCAGAAGCAAAATAACTCCCAAAACAATATTGTTTTAATTGTCTAGAAATAATAGAATAGTTAATAGCAGTGTATAGTAAATGTCTATTTCACTGAATGTTCCTTTTTGGAAAAAAAAGATAAAATTAAGTTTTCAGAGCATACAAAGATGATAAATCATCTTCCTATTTATAGCTATTTTAAACAGCAAGTTTAAATCAGAAAATTTGGAAGCACCAAAGACTTTTACAAGAGCTGTAGAGGGAACATGTTAGACCGTACTGTTGATTTTAGCAAGTCTTTGAACATTGGAGAATTTCCAGAAGATCGAAAGAAAACCCACACAGTGTCAATATTTTGAGAGTAAGCAGTATTGTCCTAATAATTTCATCTATATGCCAAGTTTTTACGTAGTGTAAAACAGCTGATACAGGATTTAAACTAATTATTAAAAAATTAATTAACTACTAGTATATTTAATGATGGATAATATAAGCTCCTAAAAAAGAGAGCTTGCCAAAGTGCTGCAGTATTTTTTTCTGGCCACCAGGCTGGCTGAAAGTAGTACAGTCAAGATTCTACAAGACAGATAATGTGATACTGCACATTAAAAAAACCCACAAATCTAAGAGATTAAAAATGTAGATTGAAACTGCGCTAATTACAGGGTCTCAAAATGTAACCATGTGTAAGAAATCAGATATATATTAGAGGCAAAGAAATTATATATATTTTCTTATAGCATGTATAAGAAATGAGCCTTGTTTCTAATGAGACCTTCTACAATTTTGTTCTTGGCCTTATAATGATCTAAAGCTTTTATCAAAGACCTGGAAGAAAACATCAGCACCTTCTGATGAATGTTACATTTGGAGAAACTTTGGAGAAATCGATGGTGAGGGCTGGTCTGGACCGAGTACTAAACGGGTACAGCCAGTGGTAAGCAGTGCAATAATGAGACCACAACTACCGTCCTATCTGTCCTTGGACCACCAACTCTGCCAAAGAGAAGCAGCAGCTCTGAAAGCAGCTTGGGCATCACACAATGTTGAACACATTACATGACAGTGAAGCTAACAAATGTCAATAAGGCTTAATGTATAAAGAAAGGGGAACTGAGCTGGCACTCACAGTCACATTTTCCTGTGCATTTGGCACTGATACTACTACTACCTTACTGGTGCATCCAGTTGGGATGCCCAAAGCTCATTAAATGGGAGAGGGTTTATAAGAAAACATGTATTATACAGAATGATGCTAGAAGCTTACCTTCATTTATCAAATGGGATTAATTGATCAGGCTACATGGTAGACAGAAAGACATTAGACAACTAGAGTGCTCTTCATACTAGCAATAAACCCTGTGACACAACCAAATGCCTAAAAATTGAAGCTAGAGGAGCTCAGATAGCAAATGAGAATTTTTCAATGGCAATGAGTAATCAAAACCACTTGCCCTAAATTTAAGTGGATTCTCTATCACTGGAAACTTTGGAAGCAAGGTCGACTGTATTTATAAAAATTATTGTTGAATTGACCTCACTGCTGGATTTGAAGGACTCAGGGAAGTCCTGCAGACTTGGCTAAGCAAGAGGTCAGGCTAGGGAACTGCAATCACCTCTGCCCACCTTATATTGTACCAGTCTCACCTAAACATGAAGTTACTGAAGGTCTTTTAAAGGACAGTAGAGGGAATTTAATCACATAAGTTAGGACTGCTAGGAGATGGAGTAATTTCTTTTCTTTATTATTATTTATCAGGGAGAACAAGAAACATGTCAGGAAGAGAGATAAGGTTTCAGTGAAGAGAAGCGAGTTAAGAACAGAAAAATTACTGGAACGAAGAAGTACCTCAGAACAAGTTTAAAACAAAATTAGATCATCTGAAAATAAGGAAGAATCCAAGAAGGGATGGCCAGCATCCCAGAATCCTGAAAGACAAGGCAGACAGTATTAAAAAAACATTGCTCAAAGGATATTTAACTCCTCACTGACACTAAAAGAGGTATGTGTTAAGGACCAGAAAGAAGGTAGATGTTAGACAGATGCTTAAGAAAATATCTGGTGGAAAAAAAACCAACAAGGTCCCTGAGTTTTCTTATCAGGAATAAATTAAGATTTGTATAAGTTATACACTAGAATAAATAAACAGGGAAGAGAAAAATATTAATAAACCTGATTAATCCTAGTACAAGGGTTTAAAAAGTTAGAAGGAGTAGTATAGTGATCAAGTGTTGGGAAAGTATATTGAATGCACTCAATTTGAAAAAGCACGTACAATGTACAAATACTAATGGTATCAATAGATTATTAAACAGAATTAAAAAAAAATAATTGTTGGTTTCCAGCAAAGATGAGAACATAATGGAAAATTGACACTAGCTGTTCAGGAATGAGATGGGGAACAATACAGAGAAGATGAACAATGAGCAATGAGCTTGATCTTGCTTACAATATATCAGCTAACCAGAATAGGCAGCAATATGAGTGAAAACTGATCATCACTGAATATAAAAGAGCATGATGCTGGACCAAAATAAATCTGAGAAAATAGAGAGGTACATAAGAAAACTGCTAATATAATGTGTGTAATACATGAAAACTGTTGAGGAAGCTATGTTCCCAGGCCTTGTGATGGGCTACAAGATATTGGTAATGAACGAAATCTGTTCTGGTGGCTGTGGTAATAGGATCTTTGAAAGCATCACTCAGAGCTGGCAGCAACTAGGTGAGTGGAAAAGCCTGCTATGAATTGGGTGTACCTGCATATACCTGCACTGCATTAGGCTGCAACATTCAGAGACACCCATGCTGGTTTCAAAGAGCAGTATGGTGACTCCAACTGAGTAACACACTGGGGCTAAATGAACTTGTCTACATATGCTATTTTTCTAAAGCAGTCCATTAATTAGTATAAATGAGCCAACTTTCTCCTCCCCCTTTAAAGTCACTATTAAAAACACATATACATAAAAAAGAAATTTAAAAACCGTACTATTTTCCTGTCATAGGATTCCCCACTGCTGTACGTTGTAGCTAGTGTGGATGCACATTCTTCCAGATACCACGGCTTCTTCCCACTTTCAGCTGTGCTGCTTATGGAGATAGTGTAGATGCTATTGGTGTAGCCATCACAGGAGCAGTGATCGCGACTTCTTCCACCATTTCCAGAAGCCCAAACGAAGACTGAACCTAAGCCTCTTCGTCCCTGTTTGGAAACAGCACAAAAGATTTGACTAATAATTCTTTCCCCCCCCTCACCTGCTTAACAAAAAGTTATTTCCCCAAGAAAAGACATCTGATGAGAGAAAGACACTGAAAGAAACTATCTCACTGAGAAGAATCTGAAATGAGAACAGGATTTAGCAGAGTTCAGAATCAGACATCAGAAAAATTCAGAAAATGAGTGGTATGAATACAGCCTTAGAAACAATATTTTTTACAGTTTCTGTTTGTTGCTCTGCACCTAATGCTATCCAGCCGTACCAAGAAAGAAGTGTTGAGGACTCAGAGGAAACACTAAAACACCATACTGGGTTGGAAAAGGAAAAGAAATACCTTACTTGAAAATAAAATCCTTTGTAATATATGACACCTTTCATCTGTTAGGGTGCTCTAAGCTGTTTCTTCTTGGGTTGCCTGCTGGCACTAGGTGTTGTATGGGTAGCTTTATATACAGTGAACCAGTGCACCCTTGTTTCACAGACACTAAAAATCACAGAATCACAGAATACCTGATGTGGGAAGGGACCTCAGGTCATCTAGACCAACCCATCTAGTCCATTATGAATGCTAAATGCACAACACAATATGCAAACAAAAATAGCCAAAAATAAAAGATTCTTCTAAGTCAATTCTAATGAAGCACTAAAGCATTAGTTCAGAATGATATTTTAAGTATATCGCTAGTGGAGCAAGTTACCTAGGCATATTCATAATTTTAAATGAGGTCTTAAAATAGGTAACCTCACCTTGACTTTTTCTTACTACACCAGTTATATAATGTCCAAATGAATCAAAACATATTTGGTGGTGCTAGTACTCTTAAATAGGCATCGATATGAAAAGTGAAGATGATCAGTAACCTGTATTGCTGATATATGGGAATTAAGAATTACCAATATATGGGTAATAGGGCTTTTCCCTATTTATATTTACATATTTTGTGCCAGTGAATAAAAACATTCACACAACTGTATGATCTGCATTAATTATCAGCACTCACTGTCTGGAAACACTTTACTGTTCAGACAGAAAGTTTCACCAAAAGAATAAACTTGTCTTTGATTCAGCTAAATTGTGTCACCTTTTCTTACATGACATTCTCTCAAAGCATGGAGCATCCCTCTCAATTACAACTGTGCTAGCAGTCTCATTTATACCTCATTTGCTTGCCAATCATTACACAGTACCTATCTCAGTTTTGGGTAGGCTCACCGTGTGCATGACAAATAAATGTTATAAGGCATAAACACCGCTTTCTGTGCATGCATTAATTGCTTGGCCATGGGGGAGTTTGTTTGTGGTTTTTTTTTTTCTATACAGAGTGCAAAAGTGTACCACAAAAAACATAGAGACAGCTGTCGGATATCTACCGGGTCAACCTTAAACAATTAGCAATTCCAAGATTCATTTAATCCAGATGCTCAGAGGGGTTTCAACAGGACTTTTTGCACTGAGCATAGCTGAACTTACATTAATGTAAGACAAAAAAACCTTACAGTTCACAATCCAGGCTTGAGTTCTCAAACACTGATTAATTTAATTCTGTGAGTTTAATAAAAGTGTACTATCTGGAGAGACTCTTCTCTCCAGCAAAATGAGTTAAATATCAAATTCCCCTGGCTAGTGTTCACGTAAGGTTATGTCTCTAAAATACAACTTTTCATTAAAAAAACATTTCAAGCAGAGAAAAAAAAATCTCAGGGTGCCAAGTTAAATGTGTTATGAAATCCACATTCTCCAGACAAGATCAGTCTAACAGCTGGGAAGTGTAACTATTTCAACTTCTTTCACTTCCTTTAGTTGATCTTAGCTACTGCACTAATAAAAAGATGCAAAATGGCAACGTTTTCTGTTGTTTTAAAGACAACTTCTACGAGGTGTTACAGGTGTTACATTATGAACTCTTGCCAAATGAGGACCCCCTTTCCATTTGGGGGTCCATTCTTGTTCTGCCTGCTTATCTCAGATAGCAGGGTCTGACCAGAGCCTCCCAAAGTCAGTGGGATGTATTTTGCAGCTTCATGGGCTGGAACTAGTTTACAAAACATTTCTTCTACATTCTATGATCTAGTCATCTCCTTTTGTGTATCTTTACTTCTTACCCCTCCATTCTGAAAACACCTGACAAGACAGACAAAAGAAAGGGTAAATGGAAAGATTATTTCATGTGTATTCACCATTTTATTATTCCAGCAGGTCAGGGAGTCAGAAATTAGGGCCCTCTGCATGGTTGTGGGGAATGGGATGGAGGATTACTAAAGATATGCTGGTTCTGAACTTTTTTATGTGCTCCTGCTTGATTTTTACTGGTTTTGTTTTGGTTTCATGTACAGATTGCTGGCCCTTAAAACCCAATTTCTCACACATACATGCCTCCCCACACTCCTCCCCCACTCCCACCCCAATTACATTAATATATGCATAGGCAGGTAGAATACACAGAAAAAAGCACATCATACAGACACACTTCTACCTTCAGAACATGACAATATATTCCATCAAAACCTTTTTTTGATGAATTTTCAGAAGTATCTGCTATCTGGAGAATTTTACTGTTTTGTTCTTGACATGCGTTTCTCAAAAGCACAGCATTATGTAACTAAATATGGCCAAATCAATAATCCATGAGAAATTCACAGTAACCCACCAATACAACCAAGAGAGAAGAAGTGAGAACTCAGGGTAATCAAACCACATGAAGGAGAAAAACGGAATCTAACTATCTTAATACTTTGTCTAGAAGTCTATCTTCCACTTTAAAAAAAAAAAGTTTTGTACAAAAATTTCTCAAAACCATACACATATAGGAAAATATCCTATCAATAACAGTCCATCTGTCATTCTTCTGCTGTTATCATCAGCCGGCTTTGTCTGCAAACAGCAGTATAACATGATTTGTCCCACTCATGCAATGAAAACCTCTTCACAGCGGGGTAGGACTGTACTTCGTGTACATTTTGCAGGAGTAACCCTTGAATTATTAACTTCTCTGCACAGAGAATGTGTCTATATTTCTTAAGATGCATACTTAAGCTGCTGTGCTAATAATGAAAAATAAGCTGCAGAAACAGATATGTGAATACATTTTGGGGCACAAAATGTAGTCCTGATGAATACATGCCAGTGTGCAATGCAGTATTTAAAATAATAAACAAAAATTCAGATTTTTATAGTAATGACAGGGCTTAAAAAATAACAGCCATTGGCATCCAAATTTACCTTTCCATGTTAAGTTTTTTGTAAACAAATAATAACAAATATTTCTTCAAAACAAATGGCTCCTGCAAATATGCAAAGTATTAGCATCTCTGTTACTGCAATAAAAAATAAGTGCCATGTGCACTAATGGTGAAGAGTGTTTTCTAATACACACAAAGAAAGAAAACCCATTCTTCTAACACATCGCAATACTGCACATTTAACAACTCAGCATTTCACAGAAAACAACAGCATTACCTTCAGTCTAGAAAGCACGGTAAAGATCTTGTTCCTAGAAGCTATTTGGCAAAGCAAATGGCAGCGTTAAAAAAAAATAAAATAAGCAAATCCCCAAACTAAATTCAACCTGACTAAAATAATCTGTCAAGTAAGTAAGTTCTGGTTTACATTTACTGCTTATTGTTAAACTACCATTTGATTTCCTCTTTCTCCCTGTTTCCAAACACCCTGCTTTAATTCAATAGACCCAGTCATGTTCAGGAAATTATAAACTTGCTAGTAACTACACCAAACAAGTAATTAGAGCAACAGTATCAGCCGTCCTACTGTATGTGAATGCCATTCCCAACTGGTCTCCTTTAAATACATAAATAACATTTGGACTGTGCTACATAGTTAAGAAAAACACACATGCAAGGCTCTCTGTAGCTTTTACTGTTTGTCTAAATCTATCATCTGTCATCTGCCAGATGCCCAAGGGTGTCAAGATGAAAAGACAAGCCTTGAGCTGCCAAAGAAGCCATGTGTCATTTATTATTCAAAAGCAAAGGTACATTTATAAACCACATGGATACAACTTAAGCAAAACTAAGAGTTAGTGAACTATCACAGAGGTATAGACCAGGGTGGAATGGGGGCACAGCAAAGTATGCTCAGTGCTTATCCCATGACGTTAAAAGGACATTACTTCTCCCTCTGGACACACTATTTTTTCTGCTCTTCCATTTGCACTGATAGCTACAGACTCCCTCTCACAAACTCTGCAAGTTGTCCATAACTGCACTTGCGCTTGTCAGTGCACATGTCAGACCATTATGAAATGTTCTTTTGTTTTGTCTACTTTTTTGAATTGCATAAGATTTCAGATAATTAAAAAAAATATATCAAGTGTTCCATTATGGAAAAGTCTGTCACTGACAACTAAGACTTGCTATTGACCTAGTCACAGTCCAATTTTATTGCATATTTTCTGGACAAAGCCAGTGTGCTCAACAGACATCTGACCTTGAATAAAACAGACTCAAGTCATTGATAAAAGGACCACCAGGCAGAAATTGCACCCGTAAAAGCATGGCACAGGAATCTTGGGGCATTCCCACTTTTTTCCTGCCAGCACCTCTTTTTCCTTAGTCAGGAAGTTGCAAGCAGGGTAAGTGATATGAAAGCCCTACCCCCACCCCCCCACGCTTTTTTTTTTTTTTTTTTTTCTATTCAACAGCACGGAAGGGTTAGTCTGCCAAGGACCAGAGCCAGTATGAACATGTTCGTAATGACATCTGCAGAATTTCCTAACACTATTAAAAGAACAACCCCCACTCCAAGTGTGTGTGTTTGTGTATGTGTGTGTATATGTATAAACGACATCTTTACAAACAACTGCCTTAGTGGTGCTGGCAGGAACCATTGCAAGGTAGAGGTCTTCACACACTCATTTAAGGACAACCAGCAGCCCCACATACTCTCAAGTTGCTTCCAGCACACTTCCATTTAATAAAAACGGTTTCCATCTGCAAGGTGTAGTTTAAGCCAGTGGAGCAATATTTATTCATAGTATTTTACAAAGTTTAGACCAGACATTCATTCTGCTTTACAAGACAAGCTGCCTTAATACCACCTGTGAATCCTGATGTTTTCCTGCCCAGGAACTGAATGCCTCAATAACCCTCCCTGCCTCTGGGGTGAGTAGTTGTCTCTACAGAATGGATCAAATTTAACCAGGGACTGGGAAGAAAATGTTAAGGAGCAGGAAATGCAGAGGACTGAACCAGTGACCTGGAGTAATTAGAGGTACAGGGGCTGCAGCCAGGGAGAGGTAATCTGGCACCGGTATGCTGGAAATTGCACACCCATGAGCAGAAAACAAAATGAAAATATAAAATGGAGAGATAAGGAGGGACACCAATCCACACCTAGAGCCTAAAGATGTAACTTCCTCTGTTCTCCTCAATAACGTTCTTAAATTATGTAAAGTTTCCCAGAACAAAACTACAGCTGGGAAGTGAAATTGACCCTTATGTGGAAGCCTGAAAATGTAGCCCATGGTATGCCCTCTTCCTTAAAAACTAATTCATACAGGAAATGTTCATGACTGAATGTGCAGAACAGACGTCAGTACTCTGGCAACCTAAAAAAAATACTATGCAGCCATGATTTTCCATGTAGCACAATTCAACTGTAGGGCCAGGCACCAAGGATCACAGCATCCTGAGAGATGCACCTGTGAAAGGAAGCACCTTGCTTCCAGCTTTCATTGATTTCTGTGCTCCCTGGGATCTGGATGCCACCGCTGCCAATCTGCTGACTGGCAGCATTTTGCTTTTGAGAAGCAGCACCTCCCAGTTCCTGCTGAGTTTCTACCAGTCCACTTAACCTCTAATCTGGGAATGAGAAATAGTCTGGCACACCACTCTTTAAAGAGTCTTCTGCAGACTGCACAACACTCTCACTTGAAAGTAGGCATCTCTCCAAAACAGATAATTGTAAGCTGGGAGTCCAAGCCAGCAATTCTGAAGTGTTATCAGAAGACGGCCAAACAGATTATTTTTTTATTAAGACAGTCTTCTTGGGTATTAAAAGCAAAAATTTATGAACAAATGGAGAAGTTTCTGAGGCCATTAATTCTGTTGATGTATCCATGCTCTCAGAAAAAATCACATTTTTGCATCATTCATTAAAAATGGGCACCTATGGCACCTATGAAGGAATGAGTGATAAGCCCAACAGGTGTCCATAGATAAAGGTGCATGTTTGAGGGAATGTCTGAAAATTGAGTCCCGTGTTTTCATATCAGCAGTCATGTTTTTACTCTTAGGAAAACTAGGAAGTAAAGAAAATATGTCCTAGTGCTGGAACTGGCATACACACAATATATATACAACATAAAAGTCTGTCACTACTTACAAAAAGCAACAATTACCTTATACTGTTGAAAAGGCAAGCTGTTCCTAATAAAGTAAAACTTTTCAGTTACTTCTGAACAAGCTTCTTAATTAAGGAAAAGCAAGACAAAATAATTAATCACAACAAAAGGAAAAATGTATTTATTAGCTCATAGGGTATGATACCTTTAAAATACTGAAACATGAAAATATTTTAATATGCGCACAAAAAAATAACGTATTGAATAACACAAGCAACCATGCATTAACACAATAATGATTGGGATATATCAATGGAACATTTCAACATACATCCTTGCATGTGGTGTATTTTTTATTTTACTCTTCACTAGAACAACAGCTTAAACAGCTCTAAGATATTCCCCACAGAGCTATAATTAGTGCTTAAAGTGCAACCAAAAGAAGTGTTGGCCGAAACCCGAAATCTGAACCTGTGGAATACTGGAATGAATTTCTCGTTTAGCTAAACAGAATTGAGCCAGCTACAGGGCTGCATGAATCACGGTTCTGATTCAGGCTATCTCTGCATATTATCATTACTATTGTTATTGTTGCTGACATTTTACCAGGATAAACCAAGCTGCATACTGTAAACACCCGTGATAGAACAAGGGCTGGGTTTTCCAGAATTTCTGTTGCACAAGAAGTCTTTATTTAATGATAGGTGAAATTGCTTCTGTATGCAAAGCCAAAGTAAATGGGTAGTATGCAAGAAAGGTATCTCTGTTAGGACTGGATATGGGTTGGACAACGCCCAATCCACTCCCACCCCCCACCCCCGCAGCAGGTTCAGGAAGTTCTCATTGCCTTTATACTGCCATCTGATTAAACACTGGAGAGGAGTCCATGGCCACCAGATTCACACAGTTTTTGGTTCACTACTTACATCTGACTCTTCCTTACAGAAAACTTCAGGTTTTGAGATATTTGTTGAACTTCTGGGGTTCAACAAAGAATCTCAAATTTTCTGCAAATGTAGCTCGTCAGTAGATGAGTAGGAAAATAAGTCTGTTTTGCTTCTACTTCTGCAGACTGACTGCAATAATTGCTTTGTGCAGTTTGTCTCCCATAGCATTTGTTTAGGAAGAAACGAAACACTTAGACTGCGTGCAAAATCACTGCCCTCACTGTTTTGTGCCTTAAACTTATGTTAAATTCCATGCACAGAAAACTCTTGATGCTGAACTTCCAGCAATTTGCCTTTCAGAAATACATTTTTTCCCACATGACACACAGAAATACATAGATTCTGCTGTTGTTCAAGTGTATGAGTAAAGTAGATACGTGATTTTCCCATTCAAAGTAACCAGATTCATGTTTCAAAAATGCACTCTGTGAAATGTACATACTTTAGTGTATGGAAAGAGACCGATTTGTCAAAGCTGCTTTACTGTACTAGCTTTCCAAATTAAGATTTACACCACAACAAGAATGGTGCGGTTTTTTATGTTCAAATATATCACCTGTTTCAGGCTGAGCACCCAACACTAGAGGCCACTTTTGACAAGTCCAAAAGCAGTAATGCTGTTCTGGCTTGTTACAACAGTTTCCATATATGTGTGAGATGTGATGAGGTAACCAAACAGTTTTGGTTTCCAGTACACTTTGTGACATTGTAAGGAAACTGGACATTTTGAGGTATATTTTCCTGTAACTCTCATTCCAAATTTTCCTGCCTTTTAGGATTTGTATATTCCATTTAATGTAATGTAAGAACATTTCTGGTATATTATTCCTTCTTCTGCATTTTTTTTTTTGTACTACACTTTGACTGTCTGTGAAAAAGCTCACTTTTTACAGAAAGCAAAGGAGAGAAATATGAAGGTTAGCTTTGTTTATGTATTTCCAAAAGAAAATAAAGTGCGTAGCATCAAAGTTCATGAGATCATAAAATAATAGAAACATTTAGGTTGGAAAGCACCTTTAAGATCATGAAGTTCAACCATTAACCCAGGACTGCCAAGTCCATCACTAAATCCAAGTATCACTGAGCCTAAACTGCATTTAATTTATTGGAAGGCAAGATCCCTAATTTTACTTTGTCTGAATACTGAAAGTTGCTAACCATGTGCAAACGGTAGAGCAAAGAATTATTATTAGCGTAATGATGTGTAAGGTTGTCACCTAACCTGCTTTCTGCTGGGCAATCTGTTTGGAGACAACTAAACCGTATCAAGTATAAACCACATCTGGGAAGCCATTAATGCATCCTAAGATATGTATATCAGCCAAATGCAAGGCAATAATACTTAGAAATGAAGGCTGTTGGTAAGACATACAGAAGGGTGGGCAAACTCTTGGAAAGTGGTGAATTTGAAAGGGGGTTTAGGGTCATGGAAGACAACCAACCGGCAATAAGCTGCCCTAAAATTTAGTCCGCTCCTTGGATTGGTAAGCAGGGTGAATATGAACATGTTCAGGGAATAGGGAAACACTATTACGTGTGCATAGAGAAGGCTACAACTTCCATGCCCCATTCTGGTATCCACACTTGAAAAATAATGCTGGGCAACAGAAACTGTTTCAGAAAGAACTACAGGCGTGAACTGTGGTTTGGAAATTCTGACTAGCAGAAGGAAACTGAATATACAAAACATTACTGTTAAGGCTGTAGAACAGATTTTGAAAGACGGAGTAAGAGGTATGAGCATTAATGGAACAGGTTAAAATGCAACATCCACTTTTGAATTGCAGGTAAATCTGTTGTTTTCTCTGATAACTTCTTTTATGCAGAGAACTGTATTAGAACTAGTCTGTCTGGTTTCTGTAAAACATGTGATGAGCCCTCCAAGAAATCAGTAAAAAAAGAAAATTAAGGTTAATGTAACAATGAGGTGGGGATGGAAATGTTTGCACTGGAGATGATGTGGGCTGTGCTGGAGAAACATAAGGGTTAAGGAAGTTATGAGTAGAGTGCTTTAAGGATGAGCCAGAGAAACAAAGTGGTCAAGTGATTTTGACACAGAAAGAAAGAAAATGTTAGTCAAACTAGTAATTATGATCACCTACATTCAGGAAAAGAATTCAGGCCAGAAGATGCGGAGAGAAGCACCACTCTGACAAGCAAGGAGATGGACAGCCTGGTTTTTAAGCAACTAATGAGTGTGTCTTGTTTACCACATCAAAATGAAGTCTGAGAGGGGACTGTTCTATAAATATGTCAGAAACAAAAATGGAAGGACAAAAGTTACTTAAGCTGTAGTAGATTTCAGCCCAGGAACAAATGGACTGAAAACTGCACATGAGTTTTCATGTAACCTGGCTGTAACTTTGAAGAAAGTATCTAACCAGTAGAATAGTGATGGCTATGAAATGGTCTCCCAGCAGAAATAGAGGGGAAACATTTCTAATTCATTCTATAATAGAAATTGCTGAATGTATTTATAGGACATGGTGCCTGTGATAGTAGAGAACTATACTGGATGACCTACACAGTCATTTCCTGTCTTGTGTCCCTATATTCCAATTTAATTTATCCAAGAGATAACTTCGCCAAAACCTGTAATTACTTACATGTGGAGATTTCTAACACCATAAGATGTACTATAAATATAGCAGAAGAGGCATTTTGCAGTGGAAAGGAAACTAAGAAATTTAGATGAGTAACAAGCTACATATTTTTCATCATGAAGGTTGTTAGTGACTTGAATGGCCATGGACATAACAGGTTTCAGTCAAGACTGAGTCTTCCCAAAAGATGTACAGAAAACAGAAAATAACAGATTAAGAAAACAGGGATATTGATGCAGGAATAACTGGATGAAGTTTTGCTGAATCATAATCACCTTTTGTGATGTTAAAACTACAAATATTATTTCAAGCCAATGGTGCTATGTCTCATGACCTCAGAAGGAAGAACTACTATGTAAAAATGCTATGTTATAAATATATAGATGTATAATTAACATTACTATGTTAAAATGACTTTTCCAGTTCGGGTACATAGTCAGCATCCACCCATAGCACAGAGCCACCCAAACTTTAACTCTCTATGTTGAAGTAACTATAACATCACACATTCAGTTATTGCATCATAAGATGCAATAGGGATGCATGGTATATATGCAAATCATATAACAGACAATGCCAGGACCTAACATTGGGTTACATCAGCACACTGGAAGTCGTGTTTTCTGAGACCCTCCCCAAGCACAGTGCTAATTCTTCTGATTGATCGTCAACAAGTTGTTTTAGGCCAACTAATTAGAAATGCACAGGAGGTCTTGTGGATGCAAAATGTATCTTTGTATGAACTGAGATATGTGTACACACAGATATGTGTTATTCAGTCTCAAATGGCAGCTGTAAAAGGGGAACTAATGCAATACAGAGTTTAAAAAAATCTGGCCTTAACTTCTGTGCACCACAATAGCTCAATGTAGAAAACAACAGCCATTTTGGAAGTTTTTTTGACAGATTTGACTGGACATCTTCTTGCAGTAACTTCTGTCTTTGACTTTTATAGTGCAATTCTCTGGCAAAGCAGAACAGAGTAACTCCTCTTTGTGTAGGCAACACAGCCTACTCAGAACGATGCAGGGAAGTGATGACAGGACAAATAACTTTAATAGAAACATCTGCGGTACAACACAGGCAGCAAACTTTTGCCTGGACACATGCAAATTATATACAATCTCTTCCACTTTCGGAGAAGCATATAGTGATAATAATATTAAAAAAAGAGATCCTTTTCTTTCTTTTCTCCTTTCCCTTTTCTTCTCTTCCTTTTTATTCCCTTACTTTTCTCTCTCTTGCATGTGGGTAGGAGGCTTGTTTAGTGATTTTGAGAGAGCCTTCTGCTCCTAGCAAACACTTGGAACACATACGCTTCAGCCAAAGTTGGTGAAGCGAGAGAGATGAGAAGGGGCAGTGATGATGGGAGGGAAGGCATCAAGCCGAGTTCTTACAAGAGGTTCAGCCACAAAGCATCTGATCATTAATGTCCATCAAACATTCTGGCTTGTGTCCAGCCTGCTAAACAGAACAGTGTCATGGCAGTAAGATGAAAGCCCCTGCGCCGACACAGGCAGAAATCCAGAAGTTTCCATGTAGATTTCCCTGCCTCTCCACCCTCTTAGGTTATATTAAGGATGACCTGCCCTGTCGCTGATTTGGACTACCTGATGGGTACTGCAGAACAAACAACATAAAGCATGCAGTTGGCAAGATGTTTGGAGAGGTGAGACAATGCCCTCTTTGAAATCCTGCAATGTATCAACCAGGGTCATACACCCAGAAACTTAACTGTTAGGTCTTCACTAAACTGCAGTGAAAGAACAAGTCAGACTATCTGAAATGCATTACTTTCCAAATGATGCTGAGAGTGATCCCAGAAAAAACAGGCTTATTTGTATGAATACAAATGAACTAGCCTGAGTTGCTGTAACACAGAGCCATGAATCAGGGAGTCTAAGCCTCTAAAGTGCTTATAGCATTGTGCTTATAGACTGTGAAATACAGTAATCTTAAAATCTAATGGTACTTTGGTTTTATCTTTCTGAATCAAGAAAAGGCTTTTGTGTTCTCCCTTTTGTCCCAGACTCAGCACAGCCTTAGGACATGATTTGGCCACAGTTGTGTTTTGCAATGCTAAGTCTGTTTACTCTTGAACACAGGGTGAAATGTGACATTGCATACCTAATCTTTTCTTGAACATGTCACTTTTGGATATACTGCCCTTCATCTGATTTCTTTCAGGCAAGTTCTCCATGATTTTAATGGAGTTATTTTTGAGATTATTAGGTCTAGAACTTCTAATACATTGGTATTTTAAACACAAGCCTCTAGTATTTTCCACCATTATGACTACAGTATTTCCAAGAAAAGGACCTTGTCAACTGGAAGCATGGTATAAAAGGGAGCTTTTATATTTGCATAGAAATTGTTTGATAGCCAAGTCTCCAAGGTTTCTCTTTGAGCTCAAGTATGCAAATTCAATAGAATTAAACAAAACACCCTGAAGATGACAGGAAATCACGGTACTTGAGACAGGTTTAAAAATTGGTTTCCTCTTCCTTTACCTTGATCCTGGGCAGAATTTTTTAAAGCATATTTAACTTGTGGGTTAGGCTGCCATTTTTTAAACTCAGTTATTACTTAGTATGCTTTTTTCAAATAGATTTGTCTATTTCAATTCATGGCATGTGCTGTCTCTGTGGGACTCTATGGAAAAACTGTACAGTCATTTATCTTTGTTATTTTCTGCAGAATTTGGAAGGAGTAATCATATTAGCTCAGCACATTTTAAAATAATAATAGTTCTAAAACACCCTGCATGAGCTGTTAACTGGAATAATATGCGCTAAAGATAAACCAGGCATTTTCTTCATGGTTCCCAGTCTCTCAGCAAACTGAGTAAGAAACTGTGGCTCTTGCATCCATTTCATAAGTATAGTTAAAAAGAAGAGTGATAATTCAGTTTAATTATACTCTAATCAAAGTTATTATTCAGTACCACCTTTGATTTTCCTAATTTAACAAGCCAAGCATAATTACTTTTTCAGATGCTTTTAAAAAATCTTGACCTTTCCCTTTGCTGTTCTGTTTTAAAAAGTTAATATTCAGTTGTGTGTGCATATGCACAATAGATGAAACATACCAATCTTGAATCTTTGTGTAGATCTGAAAGGTCTTGCCAAATTTTCCTGTACCAATGTTACTTTAATTTACCTCACAGATGCTATACTACATATAATACTGTTGTTGTTCAGTTTAATACTTCTAAAAAAAGGAAGGACAAGATCTGTATACAATGTAATAAGCATTTTTGCCTGCCTATCATTATTTGCACAATCATTGTGATTACCTGGGGAAATCTGTGTTTGGTAGGTATCTAGCTGGACAATGATCTGATTTTAGGAATATTTTGGCACAGAGATAATTTGTCTTTTCTTCCCCCATTTGTCTCATTAAAAAAAATACCTTTGGCTGAACATGAAAATGCATGATTTATTAAAAAGAACAAGAACAGGTTCATCTTAAAGTAATTTTTGGTCTGGAAACTAAGTCTGTCAAGGAAGGTCGTAACTGAGATACACATTTACAATCTTTCAATCTATATTACATTTTAAATAATGAAAATTGGAGATTAACCTTAAAAATGGTATATTTCTTATCAGTATGATTTTATGTAAGTTTTGGAAAGCACTTTTATTTCCTTAGTAGAAATGAAAAAGCTTTTGAAGTCAGAGCTAGATAAAATTTCCAAATACATGGAAATATTTAGATCCATTCAACTCTACATGGGCAACTTTGGGTAGAACAAAACATCAATAAAACGAAATAGAAGCTAAATTGCAAAAATAATCATTTGACTTGCATCTTCCACTATTTCTCAAAAAAAATATACCAAACTCTTTGTCTGCATTGTTATCAGAAAAAAGGCCACCTCAGAATTTTAAATTTAAATGCCACATTTCCACTATATACTGGTACTTACTAAAAATATAGAACAATGTGCTGGTAAAATGAAATTCATCTGGGTTCTGTAGGGTATCTTCTCATATTACAGCTATAATAATAATGGAACAATAACACTTATAGGCAAGAACTGTGCTTTTGGCAAATTATTCCGCATTCTTGATTTATACCGGATTTATCCCCAGTTTTGAGATTTCAATGAGGAAATGGCTGACTTCTTCTGGTACAGAAATTTGGCCTGAACATTTCATGATTGTCTTACATATGTGAAGTATGACATTTAAACTAGCACATACATATGTTTAAACGTAAAACTTATTTTGTTCAAGTTCCCTGTTCCCCTGCATCCTGTAGTTCCATTAGGGTCCCTTTCTTCACTTTGGTTTTTTTCTTCTCTGTGGTCACTGTCAAAGAGTAGTAAACTCTAGCTGGGTGATGGGAAGCACTGATATTCCGTCCTACATGGGGAGCGATGATGCATGTGAAGCAATAATGGAGGTTCATTTGGCCTTCTACTTACTTGTTATACTGTTCTAGAAACACTTCAACAACTATTTTAATGACTACTAAATACAGCCAAGCTCTCTGGGCAGAATCTGTTGGTGTCCCTGAATGTGTTTTAACTGTGAATCCCCTGAATTTTTTTGCAGGGTAAAGTTAAGTACATGCTTGAGTATTTTATTATGATAGGCTTCATGTACTACATAAGCTACAACAAACAAAAGTGTAAATCTGCAGCCCTACACCGAATGGTCATCACATGAACAAGTGAAAGGAAGGCAGTGGTCTGCGGCTTGCATGGTTAGTAAAGCACTGACAGAACTGAGTTTGAGAGACAGGTCTTCTAACATCACATGGCATAGGAAGCACACAGTTCCTGTCATCAGTTTAGTATTTCAGTAATTCCTCTTTATAACTTACCTGCTAGGTAGTTGAGCATGTATTATTATCCACATTGGGGCAAGGAAAACAGGGGTGAGAGTAAGAAATTTATGCAGCTTTATCAAGGAAACCAAAATAAGCCAGGGATGCAGCTGTGATTAGATGTGAATTCACATTTCCTAGGCTTGTGCTGCTAGGCAATGCTTATGGTGATACTGGGTATCAATTTTATGATGTACTTATTTATAACTTACAGTCAAGTATGCTGTAAATCACCCAAAACTGCACTGTGCATACAGCCTGTCAGCTTGACCAGGTGCTCTTGTAGCTTTGCCTATTACTCCTCTGAACCCATTGTCCCCATTTCTTGTTATGAATGCTTTTTATGGTATACCTTAAATTAATATAGTCTCTTAGTGGCAGACACTGTCTTTTAACATAGCACAAATCTTCTATGCTGAATGTTAGCTATGGTTTACTAAAATCAGTCTTGGCATACCTGGATAAAACACTCATTGACTTCAGTAATAGCTGCACTTTCCAATCTTGCTGCAGTGTTACCACATTCCAGTAACTATGTTCCAGTTCTGCTTTGGTCCAACAGTTTCAGTCTCTTATAAAAAATGTTTTGTATTAATCCCCTCTTTTCTGATCCTAGAGCCACCCACCACTGAACTAGCAAGTCTTCTGCTGCATTCAAAATAATGCTCAAACCTTTGAATGCAAAGCTTTCAAGTCCTTTCCACCAGCCCTATATAGTGGAAAGAGGTGTGAGTGCTGGAAGACGAGGAATTCCCTGATCTATTTAACAGGCAGGAGAGTAAAAGGAAGAACTTAAAACCATCCTCTGACATCAAAAATTCCTCTAACTACTCATTTCCTTCTGTGGCCTTATTTGTTTGACAGTAACTTATTAAAGAAAATTGTAAAGGTCTTAGATTTTTCATATAGGGGCATTTGGGATTTTGTGTGTCGTATTATTGAAGATCTCTGGGCTATATCATAGAGAAAACATAATAGCACAGACTAGTAGAGAAATGTATATGAAGTTATAAACAGGGTGTAAGTTTTCTGAGACCAGACAGCAACACTAAAAGAAACACAGGTGTAGACTTTTTTTAGCCCCCAACTCCCTATCAAAATCATCAAACTTCCATTAAGAAATCAAGCAAAATAAAGCAAGGGAAGAAACGAAGAAAGAAGACAAAACAATCAAGCCTTTTGTTTTAAATTCCATTGCAATTTTGCAATTCAGATTTGATGACTTGGCATTGCTGTGCAAAGTAGCATTTTTCAGTCTCTTTTTTTTTTCTTGCAAAATTACGTCATTACCTCAGAACAGTTTTAAAGGACACTGAGGATGATGTATTCCAATTGAAAATGAACAGAACTGATATTTCAGGAAGGACTGATTGTAAGGTCACTGTAGAAGGAAAATGTGGTTTTAGTTTTATGCAAAAGAAACTCTCCTTCTTTCCTTCAAGATCTTTTCCTGTTCCCCATGCTGTGCACTTGCACACACTGGGCATGTGTGGCCTTACACATTCACACAAGAGGAGATCAAGGAGATGCAGTTTGATGCCAACCTACCATTCTGATGCCGTTCTCAAAGGCCTGACGTGCTAGAGAAGCAGGTCCATCCACAGTCTTACCATCGTCATCAGGCCCCCAGCTGGCACTGTAGATGTGGATGTGCTGGGGATTAAGGCTTAGAGACTTTGCTTCTACCATGTCAGTCACGTCTCCGTCCAGCATCCGTACACCTTCAAAATGAAAGATAAATGAACAGGACCAACCAATTCAAAATACTTCTCCCTCGTACCTGGGAAAATTTTTGTGTAGGACGTTGGACTGAATGATCATAAGGATTTCTACTGTTGTAAAAAAAAATGCAACAGAAACCTGTTTGGGTATGTGTTTTCCCAATGGAAAAAAGTCTTTAGATGAAAAAAATACAAAAAGGAAGGAATATTTGGCCTTCAAGTTTTAGAAATTATCTACAAGTCCTTTATCCACTATACAGCCTTTGAACATAAACTTTACACTAAAGAAAACTTTTAAAAAAGACTTGATATGTTTGTATGACTCCCTTGAAGATAACATGTTTTTCTTTCTTTTTTAATACTGCAGTGAAACTGCAGCACCTACTATGAGTCATTCCCAATCCTAAGTACGTCAACAGATGTAATGAAAGGTTCTCTGCTGACAGGTAAACATGGGATCATTCTTTCACTGCATGAGGCTGCAAAGAGGTAACTGGGGATAAGGCTTGTGTGTACAGACCAACTACTATACACAGCAGCAAGACGATTACAGGAAGTTAGAAACAAATATCCTATACGTAACATTATTCAACCTGAAACTACAATATTGTGAACATCCTCCTCTGTGCAGAAGCAGCTTTTGTATGGTATAATCTGAAATTCTTGTGTTTAAAGAATCCATTCATGCGGGCTTGGACAAGTCAATGTGCTAGCCCTTTTAAAGTGAACAGCATCATGATGTTTTAAGATCACTAGACTGAGTAATTTAAATGTGGAAAACAAGAAAATGTTAAAGTCGTTCTTTTGACTACTATAAGACTTTAGCTGAAGTTAATTCTCACTCAGAAAACCACTAATGCCAGTTTTAACCTGAGCAAGAAAAAGGAACTATAAACAGCTAGTGTGACATTTGATCAGGGACGTTAAATACTAAATAATAATTAGCATTGTATAGTATGATAGTACAGATTAATGATTATTTCAACAATTAACAAGGTTGACACTCTTTCTCCTTTAAAAGGCCACTGTTATTTATAAACCAAATTTACATATTTTAAATTACAGACACATTTAATTTTGCTCATGAGCTCTGACTGAAGTTACTTGGGTATTTACCAAGACTGTAACTTCCAATTAACAGAAGGTATGGGGGGTGCTTTGTTGATAGAGGGTCTTATTGTTTTCCTTACTCTAATTGACTCAGAAATGAAAAGTGATCATATTTCTAAGTTCACACAAAAGCTGCCCGTGTTTTGTGAGATAATAAACTTTTACAAACAGTGATCTCACTATGAACTTTACTTTATTAAAAAAGTCATTAAAGAAACTGGGATTCTCAGGTTTTATTTTTCTTCCTCAGTATAATCTCAGAAAATTAATGATGGGTGGAAATTGTGTTCTCAGTTTCTTTCAAACACATTAAAATATATTTAGTTCTAAATAAAGACAATAAAAAGTACACTGCTTTTGAAAGAAGGAAAATAAAGCTTTCCTTTATGTCTCTGTTACTGTGTAGCATGCCTAAATAATACTACATGCACTCTGTGAACAATAACTCCAAATTCTGCCACAGGCACCTGAAGTAATTCACATCAGGTTGGTTGGGTTTTTTTTGCTCATGGTGAAATGGTCAAATCTAAAGGAATACAGACAAGGCTGTGACTTGGGTGTTGCTCTCTCTGGTCAACAATTGACAGACATGCCTCAAGGGTGACTTGGAACAACAGAGGTCTCATTGGCTATTTAAAATAAAAATAATTCCTTTCTCTCTCTTCTTTTTCTCTTTCCCTCCATTCGCCCTCCCCCTCCACCCCACCCCAAATGTCTGGATTAGTTAATTCTACCGATCACAAAATCTCCAAACTGCATTTGGAATGTGGTGATAGCAAAACAAAAGCTGTCCAGAAGGCAATTAACAGATTGCATTTGCAGTGTTCTACCTAAGACTTCAGAGCTTTTTAGACTTTTTCAAATATTTGCAGTAATTGCCAAAACCTAAGTGGCATTTTAGTCAGAACAAACTTTTGATGAACCACAGGAAACACGCAAACTGAGCTCAACAAGTTTTCTTTTAAAATGTTTGTTTTTAATCAGCATCTGATTTAAACTTAAAGAAACAGCTGAACTAATTCCTTGTCAGCTGAAGACAATGTACATCTGTTGTGCCATAATTCAGTGTAACTGTTTTCCCGTCAGGACTTGAGCCCAGCCAAGTAACTAAGCACCCAAATCCCCACAGATGCTTTGCAACTTCCACAATCAGTCTGCAACAATAACAACACACTAACCATCCCTTCCTATAAAAAGTCTCACAAGCTCTGTAGGTGGTAATTTGCCATGTGTGATTACTGCAGAATCACATTAAAAAAAAAATACTTGGTGCACTGGTTTGTCTTTTAGTGAAAGGGCCTGTAGCTAGCTTAGCTAAGCACAAATCGCAGGCATAGTGCATATTTTTTTTATAAGAAACGTGTCACAACCTGTAAAAGAACTAAAGGTACACACTGCAATTTTACTCGAATTGTCTTATCTGCAGATTACATCCCCATTTACACCATTGTAGGAGAAGGCTCAGACTTACTAAGGATCTTCTGACCTATTTGTGGTCAGAGGTTTTTCAATATGTGGAAATGAGACAAGGAGTACAAACACATTTAGGAAAAAAGTGACCATTACTGGTGGATATCTTGTTAACAGCTTTCCATCACAAAGATCATTAATCGGATTTGTTCAGCTGCCAGTATTTGATGGATTATCAATGGAAAGGATTTCGTTTCCCTTTTGCTTTATCTCTTCACTATCCCTTACGTGTCCAGAGATGCTTTTCGGTTTGAAGTAAAGAATACTTATCTTGGTGAAGCAAATTCAACATCACTGTCAGCAGGTGCTCCTCAATGTAAGGAGAATGTAATTGTTTTACCTTGACTCTAGTTTCTTCTCCAAGAAGGCCCCTGAAGGGTCTTTAAATCCCCGGGAAAAAAGTGAGCTAAACACTAGTTCAGCATAATATGATTCAACATTTTTACACTCTATCTGGCCTGCAGAGAGAAAACAAAATCACTGCCTATTTACATGTGTAGCTTATGGCTTCTCTGAGGGAAGGGAGGGAGGCACACCAAACAGAGGTAGCAGCAGCAAAACTCTTGAATATATGCATATAGTGGGAAAGGAAGTTTAAACTCCCTTCCCAATACCCTGGAATTCGCTCTTGCCTCTGATTTTCTGCAGATTACCTGCTGAGACTCCTGAAGTCTTATTTTCAACTGCTGATGCTTTTAAAAGGTGGTACATTACCTCAAGTGAGGCTTACACACTTGTTACCCAGTTTCCAGCTTTCTTTGAATAACAGTGTTAACGATGGCTCTACAAAATCATGGTGATAAATGGAGTGGACAGAATTTTTATTTCACTTAGACCACTGAAAATTCTTGAAGGCTGTCATATTCTTGATACTATATAAATAAATAAATACACAAACAAATGGATAAAGAAATAAATAAAATAAATAAATAAAAAATTAAATAAATAGGCACATATATCCAGTCTTTACTGTTCACACTAACTGCATCATACCATCTGATTAGTTTTTGCACCATATTTAGAAAAGGCTGTGACTCAGTTAATATGCCTGGAGGATTTATAAACTATCATTATTGCACATTCCTAGTGCTTAATAAATAATAACCTATTCAGAAGCAATTGTTACTAATGGAGAAATTTTCAATGACATGCCCAAGCTGTTGCAGGTTGTGTGACTATCCAACCCACAAACGAGACTTCTCCAGAAGCCATCTTTTATCTCTGTCGGTGCACTAACTCTCCTCTGACTCTGGTTTGACAATGCAATAAATCTGATTTCATAGCTGCTGGTACACGACCAAATGCCACGTCAATATGAGACAACTTGCTCATCTGCCACAAACTCACTCTCTTCGTCAGTTCAGATTTTCTAAACCACTTTGACAGGGTAACTTTGTGCAGGCAGACTCTGCACCTGAAGGGAAATTGTATTTCTGCATCACTCTAACTTTATGCTGGATCAGGTATTGTCTATCCTCTTGAAGCCAGCAGGAAAACAGAAAGCTGACATTAAGATGATGTTGTGTGCTTTGGCTAATCTGAAATGCAGCTGTGCTCACATTTGATTTGGATCAAACTTGTACTGATCCAGTAGAGAACAGATACAGTACTATTAATTGTGGAAACATGGCCTCAACTCTGCCTGCTCACATTTTTAAACTGTCCTCTGGTGGATATATAGGTAAACATGTTTCTGTTTTCACAGATGGACTCTATTTTGTGAAAGAAAATCAACAATTAATGAGTTTGAGCTATAGGTCTTTCTACTGAAAGCCAATATACCAATCCCATTATTTCATCAAAAGTTCAGTGTAAAACTTCACTTAAAGAATTGAAATCTGACACAGGCAGGCTACAGCCTAGAAGACACACAGATGACATTTTGGTAATTACCTCCAGAAATTAAGCCAATGGTCCTAATTAAGCAGATGTTGACTAAGAATTCACAGAAACCATTCTCTTGGCTGAATGAAAAAAATATGATTAAATCTCATAATTCAGGCAATAATCTGATCAGCGGGACCAAAAGAAAATTCTCTTCAACCACAGCCAAACAACAGAAAAATACATTGTTTTGACAGTTTTGTGTGGGATCAATATGCAAGGCAATATTCCTGATGTGTACATTTACTTTTGGTTTGTCAAAGTTCTTCACTCAGGGCTCTGAATCGGTGAGAAAACCCAAATGTCCTAATTCTGGGGTTTGTGTTTTCATCAAAGGTCTCCCTTTCGCTTTTTCTGTGTGTACTGAAGAGGCAGCGTTCCAGGGGGCACTGGAGAAGTGTCACTAGAGACAAACTCCTTCAGTACTGGTATTTAACGACCACTCTACAACTGAGATTTACTTGCTAACACAGCTAGGTTTGTTATACATACAAATCTCCTTCTCTCGTTGAGAAAGGTCTGAATGTACCATTTAGTACAAATGGCTCTTTGGTTACTGTTTTTTTGGTGGTGGGAGATTGTTTCACATACCTCCAATCTTGGCATTAAAGGCGATTCCTACTGTGCAGTGTGAGTTGTTTGCCGTGGCTGCCACTTCTCCAGCACAACGGGTTCCATGCCTGTAGTCAGACAAACATTTTTTCCGAGTAAACACAGACTGTTGGGATTAAAGGCTTTGATTTTGCTCATCCTCAGGTGCTAAAAGCACAACTATCCACAATGTCTTGCACTGATCAATACCTCATAGTGATTCATACTCATGTTGCAATATTCCTCTCAGCCCATTTTAACACCATTACCACAGTCATATTAATCTCGTCATGGTAGGCTTTCTAGCCACTGGAAATATGCGCAGTTTGTAACAAAGGCATACAACGGTGATACATAATCCCCAGTAACAGAAAGAAGTTTTGAATACCAGTTCTTGATTTTGAACCAAATCTCAGAGTATAGAAAGAACTTTTGTCCTGCATTCTCCCACAACCACCCATGTGGCTGGCATGTAGACCTCCACACAACCTTCAGCAGGCACTGCGTGTACCACACTTTTCCACAAGGAAGATGAGATTGTGCCAATGCCCACCGTGCTGTTTAGAGGCAAGTCTGAGACTGGCTATGTGCCAGGTATGCTCAAAACTTCCATGTAGGCATATCTGGTTATGTCTTGGGCCCAACCTGCAAGCCTGCAGCCTTCCTGGGAACAGAAAAAACAGCTGAAGTTCCCTCCACATCAGAGGTATACACTGTGCCTGTAAATAGAGTTGGGCTGCAAGGGTATTATCTTAAGAAGTTGCTGAAGGAAAGCACAAAACCTTCACCGGTTGCCCATCCCCTTCCCCACTGTGCAAAGCCATGGTGGGATGCCTTGCCTAGCCCTGACCCATGCTCTCTACAAGGTGACAATGGTCATCCATACAGCCACCACGGTAGGAAAGCTGTCCCTGCTTTTTGCAGTCTTTGCCTGCAATATGGGTTTTTCAGGGTGTTTTCTACCAGTGACTTTTGCCTTTAGCCTTGTGCAGTTAAGCAGCTGCTTGCAGAAATTTAACACAAACAGGAGCAGACATGGAACTTTAGAGATCTGCTACAGACAGGAGACACAGAGTTTCAGAGCAGACAGGAAAAGAGATTGGGACTTGATGAGACCAAGACAGAAAGATAAGGCTTGGGTAGCCACAAAGAAAGAAGTTTAAAAAGTCAAAGCAAAAAATAGATAACAACATAGCAAGCACTTCAGAGGAGGCTAAGTGGGGTTAGTTGTGTACACAGGCAATCCTGCTGGTGGCAACTTACAGGCTGCTTACGCAGACATCTGGAAAACATGGGTGTTTTTGAATTAATGTTGACACCCATATTACAGACAAGAATCACCATTGCTTTCTCTTGGTACAGCTCATTTTGGCTAGAGTGACTCCTTATTTCCTTATAATTAATGCAACTTTTTTCCCTTAACCTTTTAAGACACACAGATAAGAAACACTAAGATAACTTGTTTGGAATGAATTAATGTAAAACAAGAACACCAACAAATAGGACTAGGGAAAAAAAGAGAGGAAAAAAGCCCCCCCCAAAGTAGCATAAGGGATCAATGCTAACCTGTTAGAATTTCAAAGGAGATAATAAAGTTTATCAGATAAGTAATATATATATATATATATATAAAAGCTATGAAAAAGTGTACTCTTTATTC
This sequence comes from Falco biarmicus, assembly GCF_023638135.1. Classification (NCBI taxonomy): domain Eukaryota; kingdom Metazoa; phylum Chordata; class Aves; order Falconiformes; family Falconidae; genus Falco; species Falco biarmicus. The sequence goes on along the minus strand of NC_079311.1, from coordinate 48,032,723 downwards.
ACAAAGTGACAAGTTGCATGCTGATAAATCCTAAAGTTGGAACAAGGTTTCACAACTATATGTATATAAATTTATTTCCTAATAATCTGTTCACAATTCATCATTTGGTTGCCAAACTTCTCCAGATAATTTTTCAAGACTGAATTTTAAGTTTATTTTTCATATGAAGCTTGATTTTCTTCATTTGAAGAAAGCCTATTTAACTCTAATTGATAAACCAATGCCTTATCCTGTTACATAATTATTTCGAAAAACCTGAAGTAAATAATTCAGGAATGGCAGATGAAAACAAGTTTTAAAAAGATCCTTCTTCATCTTTATTTTCAAATAGGGTTCTAGCTCTGTGTTTGTTTAAAGTAATGTTTTTTTTAAAGTGTATTAAAATTTATAGGAAAACACCGGTCTTAAGAATTACTTACAAGGCACATGATACCCAAACTTCCCATTTTCTCATTATGATTCTGTTAGGTGCTACATAGAAGTTTAGAGGCATTATCACTCAAACATCAAAGCATGGATGACTATACTCTAGAAATGTAGAAGTACCCCCATACATCACCTCAGTGTATGTAGAATCACAGACATACAGAATGGTTTGGACTGGAAAGGACCTTAAACATCATGTAGTTCCAACCCCACTGCCACGGGCAGGGACACCTTCCACTAGACCAGGTTGCTCAAAGCCCCATCCAACCTGGCATTGAACACTGCAGGGATGGGGCATCCACAGCTTCTCTGGGCAGCCTGTTCCAGTGTCTCACCACCCTCACAGTGAAGTATTTCTTCCTAATATGTAAACTATCCTCTTTTAGTTTAAAGCCATTACCCCTTATCCTATCACCACATGTCCTTTTAAAATGTTCCTCTCCAGCTTTCCTCTAGGCTCCCTTTAGGTACTGGAAGGTTGCTATGAGGTCTCCCTGGAGCCTTCTCTTCTCCAGGCTGAACAACCCCAACTCTCTCAGCCTGATAAAATAAATCACTTCCTGCCTGGTGAAGGGCATGTGGCCAAGCCACAGCTTCCTAGAGGGAGACTGCATTGGCAAGAACCCCCCCCCCCCCAGGTACCAAGTTTGGGAAGGAGTGATGGAAGGAATATAAACCACATCTAGAGGAGGAAGGCTGCCTGAAGAAGCGTGGAAGAAACGGTTCAGGTTTCTCCATGGCTCCCAGCAGAGTTTGCGGATATTTGCTACTTTGTTAACTACATCCACCAAGTGCTGTTAAAAGGGTTAGATTTCCACTGGATCACCAAAGACACTCCAGTCACCACAGGGCCATGTAATGTTTGTAGAGGGGAAACAGAAAGGATGTGTGGTGGTTAGGGGGATCACAGTGTGACACAGTAACAGGATTAAAAGTAGCCTAAATTCCCACTGAAGTGGAAGTAGGTGCTGTGGTAGAAGTATCTTCTGCAAGAAGCAGTCGAGGTTTTTTAAAGGACTGGTGTGGAAGTACCATAACACACATTTATTGAATTAAAGCACAGTAAGAATTTTCAGGTAGATTTCTCATAGAAAAAAGCATAACCCAGAAATAATTAGGTCTATGGACAGTTTTACAACATGCAAGTTAAATCAACTTTGCAGAGTATTTCACTAGTTTTCACATATTGGAAAATCCTTTTCCTTTATCATATTTTAAGTCCAGTAATGGTATAACTTTATTTTGTAAGCAGATTTTTATCTTAGACCCTTGCTTCTCTGCCAAGATTATTGTTAATTGCATCCTATATTTATAATGGAAATGACAAAATCAAAAGATGTTTCATTCATTTCAAGGTCATACGTATAAAATTGCACTTTTTACAGTCAGTTTTCCACTGTGTGAATTAATCATATACGCAACTCAATTTGGTTTAATATGTTATCTTTTATGGGTCCTCTAAGTAATATTTCAGTTATGCTGTGAAAGAGAAGACTTTCTAAAAAATCTGCATATAAAAAGTTATGTTCTTGCCACACTGCTTTTAATTTTCCCTGTCCTAGATTTTTGCTTGAGGTTTACAGTTTGGAACAGACTCTGAATTGTGCAGTTAAAATTAGAAAAGCCTTGTCATTAATCATTACACTAATTTCTTAACTAACCTGATAAACAAATATGATGAAACTGATGCCTGAAATTGATTAAGTCTGCTTTAAAGCTATGAAAAATTTTACTGATCACGAGATCCTGGAAATTTCAAACTACAAACAGCTTATGGAGAAGTTTTAACCAGTAACAAAAGGTGAAACAAGAGGCACTTTCCAGTTCGCATTTTTTGTGAATGTATGTATATCAAAACACAACGATCTCCTGCCTTTGTGGGATGCCTGCATCACGTACAACTTGTTTAAAAAGTTAATGCAGTCCTAGAAGAAAGCCATGACTGCCCTTCTACAAAGGTCTTTATCTTGATAAACTTTAAGGGCTGATGCATCATTTCACTGGATCCTTTGCCAGCTTATGTTGAAGGGAAGTAAGTTCCCAGGCTATTAAATGGCACTTTGAATAGACACTCAGCTAAAAGGTTTTGCACTTCTCCTTTGTGTTAATGTCAGGGTGATAGAGCGCCACAGAATAGAAAAATGAAAAAAAGCTTGGTTATGAGATATTCTGCTCATCTCCAAATGTGTCTCCTACCCGGAGTCTAAAAGGAAAAAAAAGAGGAACACAAAGAAAACTTTCTTGTTGTTTGTCTCATAAGGAGAGACATGAAAAATTGATATTCAAAGACAGATTTAGGCTCAAGAGGCCATCAGGTAAAAGAAGTAAGATGTCACAGGCATTATCTTAGAAAAAAAAAAAGTTGACTTAGATGTTTATAAAGCTGACCAGTACTTTCCACCGTAAAACCGTCTCTTATGATTCTGCCTAGCTTTAACCGCTTTAGCTAATTTTTCCATTCCCAGCAAGTACGTACAGCTCTTTCAGAAACGTATTTATTTTCATTTTTGTATATGAGTGAGACAGAACACAAAGAACAAAGAAATATGCAGGCAATTAAGATTGATTTTCTTCTCTTTTTATAAGAAGGAAATTTGTCAGTCTGTCATTATCAGTATGTCAGTAAGTCAGTAAGGTGTCAAAGACCTACTCAGGAAAACCTTAATAAAGATAAATTTTTTGCCTTATGATGTCCTTACTATTATATGGAGAACTTGAAATAAATTCTATAGAAAGGTGTATATTAATTTTTTCTTCTGCTGCATGCATGTATACCTGTATCACCTGGATGCTAAATGTACAGTCTTTCTGTGGTTCTCTAAGCATAAGATAGGAGAAATTTAAGAGTTACGCTCTAATCTGTTACACAAAGTAACTTTTTTCAGTAACAGATTTTTTCTGAGACAGAAATGGCTCAGCATTTCAGCCAACAATGGAAAGAGAAAAGGCGCATGTTCTGTGATTAATAGTCACTCCCTATCCCACCAACATAACTGAAACATAAGACATTTACCTTTCAATAATCACTTCTAATTTGCCTTTCAGAAAAGGAAGAAGGTATAAGGCACCAGGAACATCTTTAACATAAAAGTTAATTAAACTCGCTTCTGAATGTTTAGAGTAAGGAAATACTCAAGAGTTAGTGAAGACAGCTGCTGGTAACTTGAAAAGCCCCTGCCATGTCAATTGGCTCTGCATTGCAGAGCCTCTGTCTCTCACAGCTATTTTTTGAATTCCACAAACACGCTGACCATGCATTTCTTTGCTGTATTTTACTCTTCTGGAGTTCATCAAGTATTTCAGAACACAAAAAGCTCAGGGGACCGGAGGATCTAAGGCCCTCCAGTTTTTCATGACACTAACATTATAGTCCAGCCCACTTCAACCTGTCACCAATGAATCTTTTCAGCACGGGAACTTGAGGAGAAAAGAGTTTTGGGGTATTTCAATGCAGGCCCATCACAAACATCTGCGGGCACACCACTAATTTACTGAGGTTTTCTAAGAGATACTCAGCACAGGAATTAGTCTGTAAAGTAATGAAGAAAACAGTGGGGGGTTGGGTGGGGTTCTTTTGGTTTCTTTGTTTGTTTTGGTGTTTTTTTTTAATGCAGGGAACTGTCTACAAAAAAGAAGAAAACTTGATATCCTTCGCAAATTCTATGCTGCACATATTGTAAGAGTGAATATTAAACAATTGCAAAAAGGTTAGAATAGACAGTCTAACAGTTTACATAAGGTTATGTACATTTTAATAGGCTGTGCTTGAACAGCCTGTTTTTGATAACCAGCAACTTCCTTTCTCAACATAATTATGCAACAAACTTACTCCCTATGCATAAAGACAATGCATTAATATTAAGAAAAATATTAAGAAAAAAAATTATGTAGTCTTTATTATAAACTAGAGTAGAATCCCAGGGACAGAATGTGAACTAAACTATGTAGTTGGTGGACATTGAAAATTATAGGACTAAATGAACTTTAAATGTCAAAATAATTTTCAAACCTCTGTGGGAGGAGGAAGAACAGAACTTTAGGTAGCCACTGTTATTTATAGGAAAATATCTGATCTAGCATTTATTTCTTGCAAAACTCTTTACCTGATTTTTCAAATGTTTTCCAAGATCTCTTTTACATTAAGATATTTGTAAACAGGAAAATGTGATAAACTGAGACACCACAATGTCATAACTGCTGGAGAAAATATGTATTTTAACAGCAATCATCAGAAATGCATTTTATTGCATCCCAGAGTAATGTCTTATGTAGTGCAGAAGAAATAATGTTTTAGACCTGTTCATATATAAATGGACTCTAATAATCTGGAGGATGACAAATACTTTCCAAACCGGCACTATGCTGGGATGTTGTTCTAGGAACATCTGAAAAAAGAGATATAAAGGAACTGTCAGAAGTTAAAACATGGTCAAGGAAAACCTCAGTCTTTAGGCCTTTAAAACACAAACTGCTACAGCTGAAAAATAATAAGAATAAAGCTATTTCACAAAAGACAGATATTTGGATACTAACAGTGGAGAAAGACATGACAGAATTAATGGGGAAACCAAGTTACACAAATCTTTAATGTGAGATATCAGGAAAAATGCCAAAGACTTGGGTGTTACATCACAGACAGGATCCTGTTTCTGAGCAACATGGTGTTGTAATGTGGTTACAGCACAGGACTGGAAGCTGTCTTGAGTCAAGGTCCCCAAGGCTAATGACTGTTTGCATGATTATGGGAAGTTACTTAAGGAGTAACTTGAAAATATCTCATCAATTTCTCACAAATAAAATCAAAGGTGTCAGCACTGAAAGAAACACAGAGAACACTTCACATCTCAGACATGTACATCTTAAAACTTGACAGCATGGCTAACAGCAATGTTGCCCTGGCCATCTCTCTATATTTGTTAGCTGTTAGCAGTAAGCAGCTAATTTGTCACAAGTGTGAAGTTCTGATATGAGCTCAGCAAAGGACTGTGCTTCAACAGTATTAGTTACCATTTTACAGTTTTGTTTTTGTGAGTGGGCAAATGAATCTGAATGTAGAAAACAAATACACTTTTTTTCTGTATTTTCTACCAGAGGCAAAAAAAAGAATGAATAGGACTGATGGAGCTAATGAAATATGGCATAGAATAAGTAGCAAACAAAAACAACAAATAATATATTTAGCCAAATATATCATTTTATGTATTAAAAATAAAAATAATTATTTACCAATACCTTAATATGTTTTAATCCAAGGTAAAATTTTAATTCAGCCTTTCTTCTGAAGGGAAAAAGGCATTGGTGAGAAGAAATAAAATAGTTCAAAAGCCAGCAAGCAAGGCAGGAAGTCCAATTCTTGTCATTCATTAAAGCAAAGCACAAGTGAAAACAGTACAGTTTAGTTCCTGTGCACTGGAATTAAACCTGTTCAGCAGCAACATCAAGGCCAGTATTGCCTCAGAAAGCATATTGCTACTTGGATAAACTTACTCAAAAGGACTATTTCATTTGCTTTTGAAACTGAAGAATATGAGGATGCTTAGACTGCAATGCTCCTCTGCCACATAAGCAAAAAGATTATTTTTTAACCTAATTTGAGCTGGTTGAGAGGGTGTAGAAGGAATGAAAAGTCATAGAACAAGGAGGATGTGCTGCAAGCTGTTCTGGCAATCTTTTCATGTGTATGAGAGTGGTTGATGCCTGTTTGAGTGCAGCCAATAATAGAGTAGCACAAACGTTTTGGGAAGAAATGAATATCTGCCTATACTTTTCTCATTCTTAATCTGTGAGACTAGATGGGTCTATTGGTTCATTCGTGACATAAAGAAAAAAGGACAAATTAAAGCTCAATTTCAAATATTTTTGGAACATGGCTAACAAAATGGTAAGGGGAACTACTGCATTATAAAAGTTAATGTGGGCAGGAGATGGATAAAATCAGACATGTATTTTTATACAAGAAAAATTCTTGTAATCACCTTGTAAAAATGGTTAAATCAGTTAATATTTTTACACTTGGAATTACTGCTTCCAATACACAAATTAAACTCTCTCCCCAGTCTGCAACAGTCTCAGCGAACAGAACACAATTCTAGAATTTAGATCCTGCAGCGTGCCAATAACCTTACTTACTTGACTTTTAACAACAGTAAAGTAACACTGCACTCTTACAAAAATAAACTAATCTTAGAAACCTCACAAGGCAGTCACTAGAAATACCAAACAGAATAAGCTGCATTCCCAGTACCACCTCCTTCTCAACTGGGACACCATCCCTCTCATATATATTAACATTGCCGGAAGGTGACAACAGTAAAGGAACCTGCTTGGGGTCATTCAGTGTTTCAGGTATCTCAGGCTGAAATCCACTTTGTCTCCACAAAGTAGAAACACCTTCTTTTTTTGAGGAGAAGAAAGAATAAACGTGGGTCTGTGGTTGCCTCTCTGTGGCTTTCTGTGCGAGGCTGACCACAGCTGCCATGTGCCTTTGGTCACCCGTTGAGAAGCAGTTGATGTCCCCAGCAGTTCCTCCAGACACGTCTCATTTTTCAGTTCAATATCAGCATATAGATAACGCAAGCAATATATCCAACCACATAGTGGAAAAAAATGTCTTTATGGCAAAAATGCTGACATCCAGCCCCTGTTTCAGTGCTCACTGTTTACCACCAAATTACCTGCTTTAGCATCACTTTTCTGCTGAGCAAATGGATTTTTTGAACCTTCTGCATGTGAACACAAGCACACTTATTACTTATGATATAGTCCACAACTATGGAGGACTGTTTCTCCCTTGCTTCAGTTGTTGTGGTTATAAACAGCTGTCATATCATATGGGAATTAATGAAAAATGTTTGAAGCACTAAACATTGGGCATGTTATGCTTTCATATCATTGTGACTCTAATCCCAAAGACAGAGCAATCAGATGCTGGACACAGTGAAAAGCACAAGGGAAAACATGGGACATAGAGCTTTGACAATTCCTTTGTCTATACCAACCTGTGTCTCAGAGGAGCAACTACGAGTTGCTGGGCACCCATAGTTGGGGACAGTAATAGCTGGAGAGCCAAAAAACTGTCTATGGAAATAAAGCAAATCCTGAATGTGGAAACTGCAGATGAAATGGTGTCCCTGACAGCTCATATTCCCAGGCCACAATGCACTGTCCTCTAAAGTATGAATAATGTTATATTCATGTTAAAATCTGCAAAATGATGCTGCCCTATGACAACGAAATGCTGTCTGGATACTTGCAGGTCCCAGCTTACTAGAAGGCAACCCCAGCAGGTGCCTCAGAGGCACCCTCTCTTTTTCTTTTCATCTCCATGCAAGAAACTTTTAGATCCTTGAAAAAAAAAATATATCTATAAAACTCAGTTGTGACACAAAGGCCATCTTGTAATTTTCATAGTCAATGCACTACATGGATTTCTAACTGAAAATACAAAATCTCCAAAGCAATCAAACAAACACCCAAACCTGAAAATGCCCATACATCTTTATAAAAGGAAATGGGGAAAAAAATGTAAAGTCAACAGGAAACCTCACAAAATCACTAGATGTTTCTAGGTGTTGTCAGCAGGTGTGTTGCTTCATCAGCAACTGCTTTACTTACAAATTGCACTGATTCAACTGGAAAGACATAAAAGTAAATGTATTTAAAAGTGGGGTTTTTTGCAGACAGATTTTTATACCATTCTAAAAATGTTTTATATCACCTTAATTTACCCTTGTTAATTACAAAAGTAAAATATTTCCACCTGATGTAAGTATATTTAAGGTGAGACTTGGAAAAAAAGTCCTTACACTAATCCTTCTTATGCAACTATATGGATAATGAGCATAGCTTAATGGTTTTGGAGTCTAAAATGAATCCTAATTTGGGAACCTCGGATTGCAACAAAAATTACTGTCACACCCAATATTACTTTACACCAATCAGAAACTCTTGGTATGCTTTAAGAATGCTTCCTCTTAACTTAAGCTGTAGGTTTATTTATGAATTTTCACTAATGAACTGTTATGAATGTTTCTGAATATATGGCTATTTAAAGTTGTTGATATATTATAATTTAAATATTTTAAAAGCTTTAGAGTAAGTACTGGAATACTGACATGCATCTACTTTTCCGACAAAAATCCACCCGTATTTATCTAAGATATTAGCCTTAGAAAACACAGGCTGGGACACAATGCGTAAAGCTTGCTAGATATTTGCTGCTGAAAATTCTAAATGTACAACCACAGTGGTATGCTTGTACTTAAGAAAGCTCACTGTGGACTGGCTATACCATGTTATCTACACAATAAGCATAAATAAGAGCTTTGGATAAGATAGACACAGGTGAAGTAGTCTGTCATCTGCTTTTTGAGCAAAGGAGAAAAGTGATTAACTAAACCCTGCAAAATTGTTTTCCCACCTGCTTGCATTTCAACCCCTTTTCCTATAATGTCTAAGTCTTCAAAGTCATACTGTCGGGTGTCAGAATATACACTATTTTCATTCTACAGAAAAGGTACCAAGAGGTTAAATTGCAAATCTGAAACTAGAAGGAACACCTCTACTAGAATAGCTACAGCTTAATAATGGTAACTTTCAGAATAAATATGTAAATTCTACATATTTTCTTTGCTCTGTAAGCAAATCATCATATTGCAGCTGTAAACAATGCCAGGAATAAAGCTTCTGTCTGCAATTTCTCAGCACCTCTGCATAAGCTAGCAAGCTGCGTTTAAGGTAGTGAGAGGGAAGAGTATTTTGTTCCATGTTACTGCTGGCTCATGGTAGAGGTCTGCCCTGTGAGTCAGAAGACTTTACACTGCAACCTAATTGCCCATGAAGAAACCAACTGATGGAATATATTTGGTTAATTTTTTCATCTATTTGATCTTATAGCTGGCAAACTGACTTCTAAGATTTTCAGGGGAACTTCACCTCCTCTGGTGGTAAGTTTCCTATGTATTTGAAGCGTCCTATATATCTGACATGCAGATACTACAAATGCCTCTGAGAAGCATATCTGCTGTTGCTACATGCAATACCTGAAATGACATGAGTTAACGGAAGGGAAGAAGATATTTTTCTACTTTCCTTCAATTGTTTTCTACCTGCATTGCCCCACACTTCATCCACTCACTTCAGTGGCTACAGATGTCAAGTTACGTGTTGCTTTACAGGGACTAAGGGATCAGCACAGCAACTGTGGGAGCAGCAGTTCTGAAAGAGGTCCACATTTGGATACTTCTCTGGAGCATAAGTCCCTTATACTAGAACATGCCTACATATGCAGAAAGAAACTTATCACAGACCTTGTGGTCAACTTCATCATGAAATTCGGCTTGCAGAGATAATGCTTCAGATATCTGGTAGCATGAGAAACCCTTCCAAAGCTACTAGAATTACTCCTGGGAACTAGTGCATAATTAAAAGGTTGGGGTATTGATCCTGGCAGGCAGCTAACCTCCCAACCAGTCACTCCCTCCCTCCTTCCCATTGGGATGGATGAGAGAACTGGAAGAGCAAATGTGAGAAAAACTTGATGGTTGAGATCAAAGCTTTTCAATAAATAAGGGAAATGAAAAAAAGACAACCAAGTGACACACAGACAATTACTCATCACTTCCAAATCTGCAGAGAAACGCCCAGCCACTCTCCAAGCATTTCTGTTTCTAACAGTGGATGACTGCTGTGACAACATTGCAAAGAAATGAATATTTTTTAACTCTCCATTTAATTCTCCACCATATTCCAGATCAGACATACTTCCTGACTATTTTGAATTCCAAGTGCAATTTCAATTGCACTGTGCAAGATATGTACTGTGCTTAATCCTAAATTTCATTTGATGCTGTTCTGCATTAAACAGACATCCCATTTCTCTTCAGAGCTCCATTTCAAAGACGAATGAGGAAATTGTTGAAATAAGTTCAAGTTCTACTCTTATCTGTAAGTTCAACTTTTACTTTTATCTGTGTTGATAATTGTTTTTAAATGAAACTAGCGTCGTTGATTCAGCAGCAGCAAGGTTTGCTCCTAATTGGAAAAGGGGTTTCAGCATAAGTCTAAATCTCACACACTCACTACGCGGCAGAATAAGTTAGTAGCTGTTCATGTGATGTTTATGGAGCGTTAAGAAGAGTAGTGCAGGGACGTAAGTCTGGGCTGAAAGGAGAAGTAGCACATACCTTCCACTGTGCTCTCTTTGGCACTCTTTGAGGCCAACAGCCTCACCAATCAACTTGTTGGAGAAGTAAACAGGCCACAGGCTTTACCTCAGTTTGCTAAAATCACAGATTTGATAATTGCTTTGGGACTCTATAGCAATACAAATAATTTTCAAAGCAGGTTAATCTTTTGTAGCATAGACCCTATCAGTGCAATTGACAGCTATGATAGATACCCACTGCTTTACTTCTGCATCTTAATTTATCTACTTTGGTTGCTATCCTTCAGGAAAAAAAGGTAACACGTCTCCAAGAGAGCAATCTGACTTCACTTAGTGTCAAACATAGTGTATCTTTAAGGAAAGTTACAAAATCACAGTAAAGCAAGGCTAGAAAAAATAAGTCTGCCTACAGCAACAAACCTGTACAGATGCATATTTTTTCATTCGTATGAAAATGCAACTTCTGAGAGTTTTATCCTGAAATGTCTTCTAAAAACACCTACTATATGCCATTAGTTGCTTATAGCATAACTTTGCAGAGTTCAATCATTAACAGCATGTTATTAAACAGCATGTTATTTAGAAAAAGGCTTCAGTTAAAAAGCTTTTACGCTAGATTCATGATTGCTTTATCAAACTTTTAATTAGAGGTCTGCTTTTGATGGCACAAGCATTAAAGGGGGAACAACAGTATACTTTGTGCATGTACATGGTGGCTGAGAAGTCTTAATGATCCACATTTTGCACTGCATCTGACTGAGTACTATGAAATCAGCTGGCAAGACCAAGTACCACACACACAGCATGGATCCACTCTTTACCTTTCTCTAATACCTTCAGAAGTCTGAAAAGGGGACAACACATAGAAATGTATTTGAGCTCCCAAATTCGTCTTGGCTGTAGATATGTAAGTATAAATGTATGCAACTTGAAACTGGTCTACCATTTTACTGAATCAAAACTTGCCTACTGTAGTTGTAGACTCCCCTCCTAAGTTCAAAACCTCAAAATATAGATGCATACTTAGAGGAAATAACAACTCTGGGAAAAAGACCATATGAAAAAATCTTTCATTCCTAAACTCTCCATAAAAGAAGGATTCAGAAAAGTGAATGCCACAACTACCACAACTATCAAAGCTTATATCCCTCCTACTGTTGACTTTGAATTGGAAGAGAAGATCTGATTCATTGTTATCAATTATTTACATAGAAGAACTAGAAGTGTTTGCAGAATGGTTCAGAATTACATTTTATTTGTGAGCTCACTGTCTGGTATTTCAGTAATCAGAAACAAGAAAAAGCATTGTGGTTAAATGTTTTGAGACCATCAGAATCTTACATGTCATAAAATGAAAGAGCATTGCTCCTCAAACACCAGTTAGATGATGAGACTGCTCAGTGATCTATACCAGGGTAGTGAAAACAGACTGTTTTGTTCATCTTTGAGCAACTAGAATTCTGGCTGAACTTTGTTTTGTTTTATGTCTCTGTTTGACTTCTCTCACTTTCAATGAGTCAAGGAAATGTCTTTCCTTTGGCTCCCAAAAAACTAAGTCATACCACTTGTGGACTTCAGAGAGAATTATGTAATGCCATGTGATAACATAATGAGCAGCCTCGATGAGTTTACCAAAAAGATAATTTTTGGCAGTTTGACAAAACTTTCCTTAGGATATTTTCCACTATTGAAGCTGGAACCTGAATCAAAAAGTTACTGAATCCAATGTAGTCCAATGAATTTGTCATTGTCTTGTCAATATGAAATGCTCTCACAAGGGACTTCACCATAGAGACCAGTGATAAGGGTGCTTGTCGTGGGTGAGTGAATTGGCTTGAGACAGACTGCCTTTCCTCTAGCTCAGCTCGCTGTCCTCAGCTACTAGAAGTTCTGGGCCCCCACTTGCTGTCAAAAAACTTCAAATGAACACACACTTCATTCTGAAGCAGGAAAACATGAGAATTTCAAAATATCAACACTTAACATTTTCTGTTCTAATGCAGGCATTATCTCTTCCCTTAGGTTAAAAACCTGTTTTAGATTAAAAGAAAAACATTACCAAAGGCACTATGTGGTGAGGATTCATGCTCCATATTTCTACAAGGAGAGAAAGCTTTCCTCTAAAAATATTTACACACATACTTCGTCCTTCAGTCCTTCCCTGAGAGAAAAAATGGATGTGTGATGATTACCACTGAGGTGCGGCCACCTGAAGCACAGGCATGTTCTTTGGGAAACAGCACACAGAGACTCTTAAGTAACAGTTAAAAAAGAAACTGAAGAACAATATGCTCCAAATGAATCTGTAAAATTACCCTACTTCAGCATGGTGCAATTCTGCAAGCTGCAATGTTTATCTCCCTTATTTTTACAATTTTACACTAGGGCCTTTAACTACAGCAACTGGAAAGCAACACAGATCCAATACCTCATGATCTCCATGCTACATCATGCCCCTAGGCACTTGGTTGGGTCACTAGATCGTAATTAATTTGGAGGCTAGCTGATGAATCACTAACAGCACTCCTTGTAAAACGTGGCAGTCTCCCTGTAAGCTGACAAAATGAGTAGAGAACCAAAACACAATAAACCAGGACTGCAATCTCTGATTGCACCTTCTATACCAACAACTTCTGACTCATTGGTTCAGACCCCGGTTTTCATAAATGAACACTTCACCAGTTTAGAAAAAACAATCCAAAATCTACAGTTTCCTAACAATCCTAACCAAACTCCATTATACTTGTGGTGACACTGAGACACGCTAAGCACCTGACATTCAGTCATTGGTACCTAGAATTAACAATACCACGTTCAGTGTAAGCATTTGATCTATTGAGCTAAAAAACATATACATAGTAAGTTAATTCTCTACTCTAAATTACCTTCCTGTTACAAAGATTTATTTGCTATCAGACATGCTTTGCCAGCATTGAATAGGCTATTTTATATAATAGCATTGAATAGGCTATTATATATAATAGGTAGATTACACCATTGCTGAATCCTTTGGATTTAAGCCTCTGGAGGCTGGAGAAAGTCAAGATGAAAGGTCAGAGTACAGGAAAAGAGCAGACACAATGGAGATTCCCTCTGACAAAAAGCCTTTTCCTGAGAGCTGATACCTTGCTCCAACTTACCTCCAGCCTCATTACACAGCTTAATCACTGGCTTTGCCAGGTCCTCCCTGCAGGTGTGAGCCTTGGGATCTTCAGTTCTGTCCTGTTTGAAAGCCTTGAGCACACGCAAGCTAAAAAAGCAGTGACTAGACTGAAAAATTGCCAAGGTGTTTTTTCGTTGCTGTGAGTACCCATCTGCCAGCGGAATATTTTTTTTTTTTCACAGAAAACAAAGCACAAGGGAGCACAGCAGCGCTTCTCGGTACAACTTGTCTTCCCTTCAGTTTTGTCTGCAGCACACAATACAGCCAGTTTCAAAGCAATAACAAGAGTTGCAAACCAGCAATCAAAATGCATAAACTGCATAGACAGACACCCCCAATTGTCAGTACTCCTTTCCATCACACTGCTGCAGTGGAAACCTTTTTGAGATGATCTTTCAAGCCAGCCATGAGAGACCTCAGGCTCCCTGCGTCTGACTGTGCTCAGTTCTTCAGATAACTGCTCTGAATGGTGTCACAGCAGTCGATGAAGCTTTTTAATTGCACTTTATTGACCATCCAGGAGGCCACAGAAGCTGATCTGCCTGTCAGATATCTAGTATCCATTCTGATTAAATGACTGAAGACATATTATAGGTCTTTGACATAGGCAGACAGTACAAACTAACAGCTTGTCACTCTTCAAAGAAAACTAAGCCTGTGACATTTTATTGAGCATCGACATTAATGAGACTGACAAAGGAAAGTAATAACAAATTGGAATGGATATCACAGAAAAACAATATCAATATGATGGACCCAGAAAGACTGAAACTCATTAACTCATTAACTTTTTTCTGTTGTAAGAAAAGATGTAAAGCTATCCAGATACTGCAAAATGAGATAAGTAGCTTGTATTTCTTATGATTTTTGAAAAGCAAAAATGGTTTTCTCCCAAAATCTTACACTCATTATAAAATAATGTAGAAGATTATTAAAACAAGTTGTTTATGTAGTGGGATGCATTACTAAAAAATGTTGAAGAGGCATCCAAAGAGTGACTCAGTTTCTCCGAAACAGAATCAACAGCTTACTTTTACTTTTTCTTACATATGTTTACTAAGAACTGCATTAACAACAACTGGCATTATTTAAAGGAGTTTTTTTAAAAAGTCTCTGCTTTATAAAAGTACCTGTCAGCAGAATAAGAACTAAACTCTAAAATATCATCCCTGAGAGATTTCTTATGAAATAGAAAAACTCATTTTTGTTTGGTCAAAACAGAAAAACATTTTAATACTATGATCATTTCTGTTTTATTTCTGAGGCTATACCATGGGTAGAGTACCATTTCAGTGATCCTATCTGCATTCTTTCTAAGGACCTGTAACTAATAATGCCTAGTTGTTTCAACATAGATGTTTACAGGTAAAGGTGGAATAACAGAAAAAAGAATAAAGCAGCAGGACTCAGCAGTAAACCAAACCAAGACGCTTTGCACAGCAGGCATGGCTTCATCCACAGGTGACTGTTGTCTTTAGCCTCTGAGCAAAAGAAAGCTCTAGTATAGGCCTGTACCATTTACAAGCTTCATAATTTGCTGCTGATTTGTAAAAACAAAAGTAAACTTCTGGCAGGCCTCCTACATACCACAGTAGTTAAAGAAACTATTGTCCCATCCTGATTTTGGCTACAAGCCTTGGAAGATTGTCTGATATTTCTTTCTACCCTCCCATTCTCCTTAGCTAATAGAAGATTTCATGTAAAACTTCAAAAATACAGTTTTGGACAGTGCCACTCTGGTCCTTCAGTTGCTTCACAAACCCCCAGATAATTTTTTCTCATTCCTTTTTCCTCACCAATAAGCCTCAGCAATGGAAAACCTCCACTACTAATTAAAAGTGAAAACCTAGTAAACAAGACTTAGTACACTGATGTTTCACAGCTGCCCACAAAGCTGCCCAGAAACACCTGCTTATTTTTACAGCAATTATTTTTACTCATCATTACATCCCTCAAGGTTGGGTTATAAAATTAGGCAGAATAAACTAGAATATTTAATGAAACAATGGCACATTTGTACATCCCACCTGTACTGGAAGACACAAATCACCACTATGCAATATTGTCAAGTTATAGCAGGAAGTGGGAATCAACCAAATTGATCTTGCACATTGCAAAGTTTTTGCAAAGCAGGGCTTTCAGAGTGTTCCCTGGTTCTGGTTACCTCAACTTACAGGCTCAACTTGTGTATCTAGTGCCAAATGACTGTATATGCTGGGTAATCAGAGTTCCTACCCCAATCTCTGAAGATATTTTAGACCCCCAAAAATATAGACAAGCTACTAGTAGTGCTTTTTAGTAGCTATGTAGATGTTTAATTCTTGTTGAGTCCAGTGGGAAGGAAGGGTGACAGCCCCAAAAGTCAAAGGTGCTTAGGTGCTGCTTACCAGGCTCAGTGTATCTGCTAATTGGAAATACTGAGCCTCTAGGTGGAGGTTACACTGCCAAGTAATCTCACACTGAAAGTATGCTTCATGTATCCTCTGTGTCCAAAGGCTGACTCTACACTGACACTGTGCCTCCTGATAACAGTGACGAAGCTCAGCACAGCACAATAGGTGCCTCTCTCTCCACCACATCTCACTGCAGGACCTTATGGTTTGGGCAGTGAGTATTCACCAGGGAGGCAGAGTATGAAAACTCTAATCCTCCATACCTAGGAGAGAAATGAATCGGTCCATTTTTATATCCCGTATAAAACTCTAGCAAGAAAACAGAAAGCAGCCTCCCATCTCTGCACATGCTTTGTAAGAAAGCGATGACTTCAGTATTCAGCCAAAAAGAAAGATTCAGCTGTGATTCACAGATGGAGGTATATGGCTTGTTGCAGCACCAAAGAGGATGAATCCCTGAAAGTGCACCTAAACTGGGATGCCTCCCAGTGTACCCTCGCCACTCCCCAACTTCAAGGACAGAAGTATCTTCACACAGATGAGCCAGGATGTGACGAAGCATGTGTGGGGATAGGCACTGGTGGGCAGCAGAAGAGAGGGTTGCACTGTCATGCCAACCGGCAGCTCAGCTGCGGAGTGTTTACAGAGAGCCAGGCTGACTGCCACATCTTTTCTCACAACTCCTTGGAGGCCACTGCTGGCAACTGCCTGTCCATCACACACAGTTTTGTGGACAACAGTTGTAGGCACCTGGGGCATTGTCATAAGCCATCGTAGTTCAATGATGCTGGCATTGCCAGTGAGAGGTTCAGGCCACGCTTCATCCTCCTCCTTGTGCCCGTCTCGCTCTCATCTGACCTCAGGCTGAGCTGAATGAGGTACCTGCCTGACCTGGCTGAAAACGCAATTTGTTGTTGCTGTTGTTGGCAGTGCAGTTTTCAGTGTGGTTCACTCTGGAGAGCTGCACAACAGCTGGGGAAAGGAGGAAAGAGCCAGCATGAGGTAAGCAGTGGGGGTGACCACCACTTCGTGGTCATCATGCAGCCACAGTTTTGCTCTTCCGATGCTTTGTACAGGGCTGTAAAACATACACCTAGTTCAAAGCTAGGGCTGATGCTGAAGTGGTCAGTCACACAAATTAGTTGAGGTGAGTGGCAATGCCTACATACTCTGGACTGTGAACGGTTTATATTCCTATGTTTCTACTCTATTTTCAGGTAATTAACATGTTTATAAACCTTGCTGGTAGTCCTGAGACTTCTCATAAGCCAAACAAAAGATAAAGATTTCTTTTATTAGCTAACAAAAATTTACAATGCATTGGCTGATTCTGACCTTTCTACACTAGTGACAGGACACCTCTAAACCCAAGCTAACAACAGCACAAGAAATTCCTTCAACGAGCTAACAACAGCACAAGAAATTCCTTCAGTGTAAGGATAAAAGAAGAATTTGGAAAGAATAAGAATTGATAAAGTTTTATTCATTCTTTTGTTTTGATGAACATGTGTCTTAAGGATATTCTTAACAACTTCAGTGTAATATTAGCATTTTCCATATGAGCATCTAGCGCTGAAATCCTCAGCTTGTCACTAAATTAACCGAGGCAATGCAGCAAGCAGATCTATATACCAATTGTTCCACATCAGTGTTTTCTCTTTGCTTAAACATAAACTAGACTCCACATGCAGAATGTTTACATGTTTCAAAACAATGTTAATTTCTCTTTTTATCCTCTCATGGTACTCTTTCTTTAGGAGATTTCTAGTAAAGAAGAGGCAGATAAGATTCAGTAAACTGATCTTCTGTATGAAAATTGGTTTGGAAGGATATGCCTAACAGGCATAAGGGTGAAAAAAATGCAGCTCTTGTATGTACTTGTTTCTAGATAAAAATATTTGGCAGTATGTAAACAGCATTGAATAAGAACAACTCAATGAGAACATATGCCAAGATTGAGTCCCAAATAAATAAACTATTATCCTTCTTCAAATTAATACCGACATAATAGGCTTCTATGTTAAAGATATGTGTGTCTGTGTATGTACATTTATTTATACAGCTTCTAAGAGCTAAATCTTTACATATTTCTCATCTTGGCCTACAAGGCAGGATCAAGCTGACTGACCGAAGAAGTATTTGGCAGAATTCACCTCAGCTTTCAGTCATTTCACCCTATGGCTGAAAGTAGCTACGACAGCTCCTTAAGATTCACTGTAAGACGAGAGGATCTATACGTACCAGGCAGCTATGCATAACAAAGCCCTGTTCTTCCGCCTGTTCATACATGGTTTCCTGCTGTTATGAATAAGGTGTTGACCAGGAGAGGATTCTTCCACTGAAGTGTGATCTAAGGTTACTCCAGTTGGTTTCTCTAGGGAAACCAACGTTGAGTTTTGCTGCCGACTCCTAAATCACACCTGCTGCATTCTTCCAAAGAAAGATTGCAGGAAGGAGACAACACAAACCCAAAAGCATTTCAGTTGCATAAAGGATGAAGTTTCACCTCCTGTAGTCTCTCTTCAGCAGGCACGTAATACTAACACGTAACACTTTCCACAATAAAAAACGCCACCAACTCAAACTTCGAGAAAACAAAATGCCCAGTCAGCATGTTGACAAGTAGTAGTGTTCTCCTTTCTTCAATTCATTCAATTCCACAGAAAGTTATTTCTTTCTGCGAAGTACCTAGTTAAAAAAGAAATTACCAATGAATGAATAACTGCCCTCAAATACCCTTGGGGGTAGAAAGGTGTCCTGCTTCCTGAGGTGAGATGTCCCTGCCAGTGTCTCCCCCAGCCTTCACCACAGCACATCCAAAAAGAGAGTTGGAATGACAAGTATCAGGAAGCAGAGCTCTGAAGGAGAAAAATGTCATTCATGGAGATAAATCAGTGATGTAACACGGATATTATAATCCAGTGGAGCTACAACTTCCGGGTTTATAAGGTTTCTTTCAAAACTCCACATGTAAAACCTTCATCACCTTAAAAGACATCATTAGAGCAAAAATCCCAACTCCATTAGCTTGTCTATTTCTTCAATACACAAAGTCAAGAGAATCAGAAGCCAAGACAGTTGTCACACATAATAACCACCCAATAACTCAATGAGATGATATCTGAGAAAAATAATTCACCCCTTATATTCTGCATCCTAAAGGGATTGAAAATGGTTCATTTCACATACCCAGAACTCTCAGATTAATTTCTATGTGTTTTTGAATGGCCCCAAATGCTTTCAAAAAGTGTCATGCAATGTGCATAGAACAGACATAAATACATATTTCATGAAGATTTAAATGCAAATCACACTGCTTTCTGAGGAACCAAGTTTCCTAGACTTTCATAGAAGAACTGGTACTTTCTACTTGATTAATTATATTGACAAGGTCATGAATGTCTTAGTGCCTTACTTGTTCTCGTTGCTGGCATCATATCGAGGCATAGGATCGAAATCATTTCCATTGACATCAAAACTGGCCTGCGAATCCTGTAGCAAACAGGAGAAAGAAAACCACTTTCTCATTAATTAGTCATTGATTCATGTGGCTTATACATTCTTCAGCAGGTTCCTACAAGAGAATAATTAGGTTAAGTAACATTCCTGTGGGTTTATGATGATTGCATGTTTTAGGAAAGGATTCTATATTTAATAATTACATTATTTAGGTATTTTATTTTATTTTTTAAAAATGGAGGACAACAAATGCTCTGAAAAGGCATAGATCCAGTGTCAGAAAGGAAACAGAAAGTGCTGTTTCATTTAACCAGAAGACTATATTTCTTGTAAGAAACTTTTGGAAGTTAAGAGAGTTCATTCTCGAAACTGGGATTTTGCTAGATGTTTCAAGATTCAAGAAATTATCTACACAATGATGACTGAAATTTCAGTCATCATTTCAAGGAATAAGAATAATATAATTTTCTTAAGAATATTGTTATTAAAATATAGCTTGAAATGCAACAAAAACTACATTCCCATTTCCCTGGGAGTGTAACTGTTTCAAATATTTGCAAGATATCTCCATATTTTTGTTCCATATTTTACATCTACCAGGATTCTTACAGCTGGAAATAGTTTATAGAGTAAATAGCTGCTGGTTTGTATGGCTCCTATTAATTGATGCGGTAGCATGTGGTGTGTTGACATGTCAAGCAGCTCTTTTTAATCTCTTCTTTGTTCAAAACCAGTTACCACAGCCACCTCAAATATTCCTGTTTGCAGCCACACCAGCAATAATCTGACATATAGAAGGCATTTGTCATCAAATAAGCAATGTGCATTGCTTTGGGGGAATTCCTTGTTGGCGTGAGGAAAGGGAAGAGAGGAGGTGGTAAGGGAATAAATAGCTGCTTTAAATTCAGTGGAAGGACAGTACTGGGATGAGGTGACATATGATACAATCCGGGTCATTCATTGAGGAGGTAAAATTATATTTGGTTTGTTTAAATAACTTAAGAGATTAAAATGAAAGATGTGGCATGCATCAGGCTCAAGCATACAGTGACAAATAGGGCAATTGCCTGTCATTTGTATTTGTGCAGTCCTCCTCATGTATTTCAAAGTTGAGTTCCACATGCAGCATGGGGAAGGATAAGGATGTAAGTAGGGCTAATTTAAAATAAACGGCTTTAAACTGTGGACACAATTGTAGCTTTTGATGAGTTCTTAAAGATGTTTTTGTCACTTTTATCTCTTCAATGCTCTGTCAAGATGATGTGCTGGCTGGCAAAAAGCCCGTGTTCAGGGCTCTTTTACAAGACCTACATCTGTAATGGGAGTGAAGGTATGTGCCTGCCTTGTGCTAGTCATCTTCACCAGTCTGGCTCAACCCAAACATATTTGTTTGTTTTCTCACCTCATTTGAATGCATACCTTGCACACTTAATTTCAGAGAAATGATAAGGTCCTCAAGGTCATGTGCTTTCAGATAACATCCACCCCCAAAGCACAGGACTCTGTGTTGACTTCCTGTCATTTGCCACCCAACCGAAGGGTGGCCCTGACGCTCTGAACAGCTTCAAACTCTGACATAACACAAGTCACCCACTAGAGAAGGAGCTTCTCCTCATTTTAGACAACCCTCCACAAGGTATATTAAACCAATCATTTAAATGTGATGAGTCACAAGCAAACAGAAACCTCCTGAGGTGACATGAGACACAGGACACAGAAAACAAAGGACAGA
Source organism: Falco biarmicus (assembly GCF_023638135.1). Classification (NCBI taxonomy): domain Eukaryota; kingdom Metazoa; phylum Chordata; class Aves; order Falconiformes; family Falconidae; genus Falco; species Falco biarmicus. The sequence continues at coordinate 48,011,385 of NC_079311.1, read as the reverse complement.
GCTCTATTACAGATTGAGAGGGGACTCACTGGAGTTAAAAGAGATTTACCAGAGACACATCAAAATATTCTACAATTGTTTTTAACTGAGTGAATCATAACGAGTCATGTCCTTTTCCCTTTATATTATTTCTAGTGGTAACATAAATAGCTTTAAAAATAAATACATGTAAGTATATGCCTAAAGTTAGTCTTTGAGAAAAACTGCTGTCTTGCTGGCCAAAAATGGCCTTCAGCTGCATGCACTAACTGAAAAGCAGTGTATACCATTTCTATGTTCTGAGAGTGTAAGGATATTAAGTGAAACAATTACAGAAAAAAGCATCTGATTATTGGTTCCAGTCCTTCAGAAATTCAGGACTCAGCTACAAGAGGCATCCAGATATTAAATACATTCAGACAGAACAGTCTTAACTAAAACAAACATACTACCGAAAGTTGACTTCCTTCCTCCCGTCGGTGTTAACATTTGAGGAAACCCTCGTATGCTTTTTCCTCCTTCCCTCCTCCCTCCCTCCATCTTTCCAGGTGCAGCAGATTTATTTGGGGTAATAATAAAGCAGCAAATCTGATGTCCTGTAGACACTCACATAATTCTGCATCAAGTCTGGATGGTTTCTTTCAATGCCATCATCCAGGATGGTGACCACAACGTTCTTCCCAGTGTAACCTCTCTTCCAGGCACCTACTATGTTCATATCTGATTGGCAATGGTGAGTGTTATCGCTGCAGTGCTGGGGAGAGAAAAGGAGATTAAGATGTTGGATGTTGATGGATGCGAGCAGCATGGAGTTGAGATACTATCCTATTTACATTAACACGACCATTTAAATCATCATATAAGCATATTGATTTGAAGAGCAACTGCACAAGAGCAACACCTTCATTTAAACAGAAAATAATTTTAAAAGAAATGCCAAATTAAATGAAAACTGGTTATTTCTCTGTCTGATTACTCCTTATGTTAAGCAACAGAAAAGGGAAGAGTCCCACCATACTGAACCACTAGAAGCCATGTGTAAAACAAAGCAACTATTCCTGGCTGTTAACCACACTCATTCGAAATGTGCATTTGAATTATTTGAATTTTTTCAGAAAAACAAACCATATGTGGATAAAAGTAGACAAATGCCTGTACAGAAATGGCCATGGAAAAAAACCCTTGCTTATTGGAGGTTATGTGCTGTACAGTTTCTTGAGAGAATGTCTGGAAACTAATCCAGATTAATTTCTATCTACAAAAGAAGGCTTTTGGCAGGTTTTGTGCAATATCAGCAGGAGATGAGCAGCAGTGAAGAACCTGTAACCAAAACAACACCCTGAAAAACTGCAGCTTAGGGTGCCTGATGAATTGTAGACAGTTAGATTGAGAAAGCTGGGGTACAGCTTTCAGAGCAACCAAGTTCAGTGCGGTGGAGAAAGAAAATGTAGGGTACATTAAAACTGAAAACCTCTTCCTTGACACGAATGCACCTAGCTCATGTGAAGAAATCTGGCTTGCCATGGCAATGAGATATGACTCTCAGGTATTCGTATGCCCTGTCAGTAACCATAACCCACACACAGAGCTCTCCCCTCTAAAGTGAGTTCAACGACCCCCTCATTGGCACTGCTTTCACCAGCTCCTCCAGGCTCAGACAGAGTAAGAGGCAAAAAAATAAAATAAAAAAGAGTGGGTGCAGAGAAGGGGAAAGGCAAAGGGTGGGAGGAAAAAAACCAGAAATTAAAAAATATATGCGCATCGTAACAACAGTGACCACACAAACATGCTCCACTTCACTCCCTGCCCCATTGCCTTGCGTCTCCACTTCAGCCTCATGTTCTGGCACTCTACAATTTGTAAGCATAATAACATTCAGAGGGATGCACTCTACCTTGACTTAGTCCATCCCTCTCCTGCTGAAAGCAAGCACACTGAAGAACTGTTAGGCATACTGGGTGCAAACCGACATTGGATTACTATTAAAACATAATTTTCCTCCTCCTTTTTCTCCAGTTTACTGCCTCGTACTGTCATACACAAACCAGAGGATTTAAGGATGATCATTTGCTATTACTAAAGCAAGATTATATTATTAAGCAGTATATGTATGTATGTAGTATAAAGTCTCTCTCATGGCCTTCCCCTTGTGTCTGCCAATCTCTCTCTCTCTCTCTTTCTCTCTGTGTCTATTCATCCACACACAAAGAAGCTTGAAGGACTTCAGGGACCAGTTCCAAGGAATGTATACGGCAGGCTTAATGTTTTTGTTCTGTGTATTACTTGGAAATACTCGTGCTGCTGGCTTTATGAAATTAATTACAGTCTAAACTTGCCATCTGTACACTGAATGTAATGGTTGTACACATGAGGCTTTCTAATGTACACACAAGGGGGTTAAAAGTGTGTAATGTTTCCAGGTGCCTTTGCATTTTTCAAGAGTGTTACTGAATTAAGCATCAGAAAATACCTGCAAAAGCTATTAATATCATCATTCACATTTTGCTGATGTGAAGACAAGGAGAAAAAAAGGTGGAAGCACCAGCCTCCAGCCATAGAGTAAACCCAAGAGAGAGCTGCAATGGGCAATCAGGATTCCTGGCGCTGACCTCCAGTCAGATTTACTGGGTCATTACACCGCCCCCTCTATCCCCTTCTCTGAAATGCCAAATGACCCTTTGGCCGCTTTGTTGAGTGTCCTGTCCTCTCCTCACAGGGGATGAGCTCGTTTTATTTCCATGCCAGTCAAACCACTCAAGCTGACCAAGCGTATGAGTTTTTAATCCCCATTCCCTTGCAAGCCCTTCGGCACTCTGCCAGAAGATCACTGCTTTTTCCCTTAATGATGCTGGCACTATCAGTTGTCCTCACTTACCTTACCTGAACTTCTGCTTTTGTGGTGGCGGCTGAAGGGGGCTAATTCATCAGCAGTTTTGCTACATGTATATAGACAAATGTAAACAAAGAGATACCTCTTGCTTTACTGCATGCTCTGATGATTGTCTCAAGAGATGGGCCAGGTTAAACTGACACTCAAATTAACTTGCTCTGCTCCAGGACTGGGCAGAAAGCTAGTCTAAACAAAATCTTTCTGCATAAAAGAAATTCCAGGGGTAAAGCAGGCATAACTGCATGCCTACTTAGAACTTTGGATACCAGCATGTGTAACATGGATACAAAATGCAAAGGCAGCAAAGAGGCATCCAAGAGACAGTAGTTCAACAGCAGATGAAGGGTTCAGTGTTTATAGTTATAATATATAACTTTCTCAGAAGTCCTATTAAAAAAAGGAGATATATAGATATAGATATAGATATAAATTGTTTTCTGTTTAACTCTATTCCTTATTCTCTCTCTTCTCAATTCTTTATCTGTGCTCTGCTCTCACTGCTCCTAGCCTTGTTCTTCTCTTCCAATACTGTCTTTTACCACTTAAACTGCATTTTGTTTGATTCAATATCTGATCTCAGATTTCCATATTTTAACAGTGAACTATACCTTCCCCCAGATTAGTGTCTGATTTTCTCTAGATTAATCAGATTGTGCACTTTCTCTCAAAGCAGTCTCGTTTGGCTTTCATCAGGAACACTTTAAATCTTGGTGTGTGATTACTCTTCAAATACTATATAATATGGTATAGAAATGTTGTTACACATGGAATAGCATCTAAGACACCATCTATTACTTTGTTTCACCTGCAATCCTTCCTGTCCCTCTGTGCTGCTTTTGGCTAGGAGAGAGTTAACTTTCTCCATAGTAGCTAGTGTAGGGCTATGTTTTGGATTTGTGCTGGAGACAGTGTGGTAACACCGGGATGTTTTAGCTGTTGCTGAGCAGGGCTTTCCCAGTGCCCAGTGAGCAGGCTGGGGGTGCGCAAGACATTGGGAGAGGACAAAGCCGGGACAGCTGGCCCCAACTGACCGGAGGGATATTCCAGACCATATGAAGTTATACTGAATATATAAAGCTGGGGGAAGAAGAAGGAAGGGGGGGACATTTGGAGTGATGGTGTTTTACCAAGTAACCATTACGTGTGATGGAGCCCTGCTTCCCTGGGGATGGCTGAACACTTGCCTGCCCATGGGATGCAGTGAATGAATTCCTTGCTCTGCTTTGATTGAGTGCACAGCTTTTGCTTTCCCTATTAAACTGTATTTATCTCAACCCATGAGTTTTGTTGCTTTACTTATTCCGATTCTCTTCACCATCCCACCGGGAGTGAGTGAGCGTGTGGCTGTGTGGGGCTTAGTTGCCAGCCGGGGTTAAACCATGACACCCTTTAAATTCCTCTTACCTTTCAAAAACATTTATTGTAAGGAATTTTCCTCTACTGGGTTCCATTCTATAATTTTTCTTTAACCATGTGCTGCTTCTTTACCACCTATCCAGAACTGAGTTGTCAGCTTCTTAGCAGAGGCTGTTTTTTGATCAATTTCAAAGCATTGTTTCAATTTACAGTGTTAGTCAAATTAAAAAATATAAACCATCTATCATTATGTGATCCAGAATGACTGAATTTTATATCAGTGGGCAAGTACTGAATTTTATAGCTCATTTTCAATCTATTTTTCCTAATCTCTCTATCTAGACTAAAACCAAACTTTGCCATGATAATAGCAATAAATATAAGCGTATATCTAATATGTTGTTATTATTATATTATTAATAATAATATTGTTATTGTTATTATTTTTATTGTTATTGTTATATTAATAAAGCACAAAAAATCTGTGTGCATGCAAGTTTTTATTAAACCTGTGAATCTTTGAACTCTTGGTTTTTGAATTTTAAAGCGACTAGTATAAAAAAGGTTAGTCTACAGAATTTCCCCCCTCTCCAAGCAGACAAAGTAGTTAAGAAATTTCCTGCATTGGTATCATGTCTAGACAACTACAGTAAACCAGCACTGTTTCAACATATGTTGTTTTCACCTATTGCCTGGAGGACACCATCAAAAGGTATAAACAACCTCTCACTCAGTTACATAGAATAATTTTACTGAGATTTTTAAAAAACATTCAAATGATACTTTTCTTTGGACTGTTTAATTGAAAGATGCTCATGATAGACACCAGCTGCAAGACTGAGAGATTCTTGCAGTACACATATGAAGGAATAGGGCTACAGTAAGAAAATCTTCAGATATACAACATGTTTCATGCTTCAAATTCAATACTTAGGAGCATAAAAAGACAAAAGAATGCCTTAGACGTCTTTAGATGGACAATTTGGAAGACTGCCTTTGTGCAATTAACAAGCAGATGTAACATTAGAAAGGTTTTCTGTTTTGATGTTTGCCTGATGCTCTCAGTATCAGACATGGGCCTGGATTCTCTTAGCTATTTTGTGAAATTGCCTCTAAAAACTAGCTTACGATCAGTATCACTATCTTAATGTTCCTTGTCTGCTGCACTAGTGCTTGTGGTCGGAGGCTTGCTGTATGCAGCTGGGGATCAATAACAAAATTCAACAGTTAAAGGGAGAAATCAAGAATCATCAATGGTCAAAATCTTTCAGAATCTTTTGGAATTCCAGAGATTAAAATAAAATTAAAAGAACAAAGACTATAAAATTATGTTCTGTCTTTTGCAACACCCGTTCATCTATAAAAAACAGAGTAGAAACAGAAGTTTCTAATCCTGTGACATGCAGTCTTGGAAATGACATAATGTGCCCTCTGTAAGCCTTCACGAGGTACCTTGCACTGGTTTCCCCTAGGTTTTGAGTTAAGGAGTCCTTTGACTAGGTCTTAGATATTGGTCTAAGGGGATATAGAGAAACAAAACATGATAATCAGAATGACACAAGTTTCAATACCAATTGTGAGTTGCAGGTCTTGGATCTCATTTAATGGAACACTACATACACTTCTGATTCCAGGAAAGCTTTGAAATACTAGTTCCCAGTCAGATTAGAAAAGATAGACTCTTAGCATTGAGAAGAAAAGGAAGAGGAGGAGGAGAAGAAGAAGAAGGAAGAGAGGAGGAGGAAGATGAAGAAGAAGATAAAGAAGAAGAAAGAAGAAGAAGTAAAGGACAGTCTTCCTGGTTTCATTATAGTAGTAGTTAAGCACCCTTTGGCTCAAACAAGCAGACTACAGTCATGTTGTCTACATCAGCTACTAACCTGCGAGCATGGAGAGAACAGAAGAAGTTGCACAAGAGTGCACACAGAGCAAGAAGGACAGTCAAAGGCCTCTGCATTGACCTTGACCAACACAAGCAGGGAGCAGGGGGACACACAGGGCCAAGGAATGGATCCTGGCATTTTGTGAAGCTCTCAGAAAAAAGAGACCATCTACTTGTCCTGTGAAAGGAATGTAAAGTGGAGCATTTGGCATGCTTAGATGCTCCAGGCAAATGCACAGGCAGCAAAGTTTATCAGATTTTAACTTTAGTAAGGAAGCATCTTGATTCGGATTTCTGAGGTAGTTTCATGCAGTGTTCTAAGTCAAAACTTGCCAATTGATCTCTCTTTTCCTGCAAAGAAGAGAAACAATCTCTTTCCTCTGTGCTCTTGATGTGATCCAATTTTAAAGTGGAATGAAAGAAGTAATCAGGGGGGTAACTGGGAGAGTTGCAAAGGTAGGCTCCTAATTAAAATAGCCCGTGTAATGTAACAGAGATCATGACAACAGGCTTTGAAGAGCATCATAACCTGTAAAGCGAATGTGATCTACTGGAATTATTTTTGGGCTTCTCCACAGTAAGCACTTGAAAGCTACATTTTCTAAGAAGACTATTAAAATAATGTTTCTTTTTAATAGTATTTATCACATTTTTTTATTCTTTCAGCACAACAGCAGGTAAAAGAAGGATTTTTAGGAGGAGGAGAATTACTCACAGATTTTCTTTTCGTTTTTATCAGACATAACCTGATATTCAGTGCATGATACACAGCAACTCCTAACTGCTGCACACAGTATTTTAAAGCTCTAGCAGGAGCAGGCAAACAATATAAAGTCTTATTAATCTCAAACAAAAGATATTTGTGCATTAAATACTATCCAACTACTGGAGTCATGCTTTACTGAACTGCTACTTTTTTTAAATTTTTGTCTGCATCAAGAGAAATATTTCAAGAGTGTACCATGTTAAATATTTAACACCAATTTATTGCTTGTGCAACTTCTGAGGGTTTAGTTAACTTACTTCATAGATGAATTTGGTTTTTAAGTTTTATTGATTCTTTACATTAACAAACAAAAATACGCTTAGAGGTCAATAAGAACAGAGACATATATTATTTTATGCCTGTTTAAGCAATGAAGGAGAACAGGAAATCAATATAAAAGGGCTTCTTGTATTCATAGGTTTATTTGATGGCTATAGAGAGACAAGAATATATCAATATATCGATATTGATATATTACAGCAAGGAAACTCTGTATGTTCATGTATTCATAGGAGTATCTGATGCTTATAGTGAGACCAGAATAATTTACAAGACTATATCTAGAGGGTTTTGCAGTGAAAAATAAGGAGCTCATAAATCTTATTCTTTCGCTGTGATTAGGTTGCTATTCTTTAAAAAACAGAATAATTCATAAAATGTTAAATTTGTATTCAAGAAAATTCCATCACTTTTCCATCACTGGCACTTTTTCAAAGTCAACAGTGGTTGTTCTTCTGTAATTTGTATTCTGAGTTAAAGATGTATTGTTTCAGGGAAGCCCTCTATGTCCACGTTCCACAGGCTGATGACAGCACAGCCTTTTTAGGAGTGGGAAACTCCTTGCCTTCTAGGCCTGCAGACAGCAAAGTTTCTCTCCCAGCTGCAAGTTCTAGAACAGAAATAATCTGCCTCTACTATCACCTCTTCTTTCTACATGGGGCATAACCTATGGCTCCATTAGGAAGTTTGCCTCTAGTCCTGTTTCTTTCCCACGGCAACATGAGACACTCCTTCAAAGCAAAGAGAGAAATGTAGCTAAAAATGCCTTCTGGCCAATTACAGACTTTGTGCATCTTGTGTATCCTTGATTCAGTGCTCACATGTTGAGAAGCGTGTGCCAACATATGAACAGATTTCTCCCTGGGAAGTGTTGGGACAAATATATGAACCTGGTATAGAAAATCTTGGGGAGTCAGTAAAGGGCAGAGAGGGAAGAAAAGAAATAACAGCCACAGCTTGTGGCTACCACTAAGAAATGCAGGAAGGAAAGAAGCATGCATGGCAATATATCTCTATATGTGGCTGTACTTTCTTAAGATGACTGTGTGATGACTGTTACTATTGCTGTTGCTGCTACTGATACTACCACTACTATGTAAATAGCCCACTTAGCAAGAAAAGGCCAACAAGTAGATCAAAAGTTAGTGCATTTTGACCTGCCTTAAATTCTGTCCAGAAAAAAAAAGGCATGGCAATTCTTTTATTAATTAGAGAGAATACGTGAAAAGAACAGCTGCTCCCTAACCTCAGCTGTGCACTGTCAAGTCTGGGGATTCAGTATTCATGAAGGATGAATAACGCCTCAGAGAGACAGTTCTTTCCATTCTACCATTTTTTGTGGCCTTTGACTCATATTTTTATTTGACCTCCCCTAAGTCCCAAAAAAGAAAGAAAAATAGGGCAGTTTTACAGAATGTTCCAAGATGCTGGGGTTTTTGTAATGCATCAGTTCATGGAGTTACACTTACCTAGTAAGACCAAATTTCTCCCTCTGTTTCTCAAGCTAGACTTGATGTTTTCATTGTTTTTAAGAAAACAGTTAAACAGAGAGACTGTATTCTTCTTTAAAATAGTTTTATACATTTCTAAGGATTCTTTGTATTCTACTGAAGACAGGCTGTTCACAATTTACTTTTTAAGCTGTTTTCAAGTCAAAGACCATTACTTGTACCTCAAGTTGTTAAGAAGCATGGGAGAGGAAGGTGGTTTTATTTAGACTTTGTGTGAACATATGTGACAGAATCAAACTAACCACATGGAGATAAGACCCTGAGCATATGGCTTCATTTAATCGTTAACCTTCCCAGAGACTGATGAGACGAGCCCAGGGCTTATAGAAACCCATTTCCCTCCCTCTTCCTTCTCTTTTCATTTTACAGGGAAAATAGAAAAGTGATATTTACGAAGGATATGCTGTTATGGGAATTCTGGGAGGGGCAGCGAACAGGGCTGTTGATTTAGGATCGACCAGGAAACTTGTTTTTTCTAAGAATGTTATGAACTTGTAGGAATGAGATGACTTGTGACATTGATGATGAAGAGGTGTTGTTGGCTCTGAGTGCTCAAATTTTAAGGGCTGTTGCACTACTGCTGTTCTTTTTTCTCCATTTTATGTTGTGATCTGGTCCCTCTGATCCATGAGGCAATAGCCTGGTGACATCTGGTGTTGATGGTGGGATGTCCTTGGAGAAGGAGGGAGAGAAGGACAATGAGAGGGAGGGATGTGAGACAACAGGCTTGTTCAGGAGGCTGAAGGAAAGATACGTATCCCTATTCTTCCTCAAGAGACAAAAGCCAGTAGGAAAAGCAGGGCACGTGTAGGTCAGAATATGATGACAGCATATACTCCATTATTAGCAATGGACAAGGGGTTTTTCCCTGTTTTCTTGTAGGTATGTGGAGTTCCTGAAGCTGGAACTGTTTCACAGTGCCTTCATTTCAGCAATAAATATCTATGCTACTCGATACCTAGAAGCCTTTTCCCTATGAACCATAAAAAGCCATCAGGTTATTACACCCTTGGTCCCATTATTTGCTCGGTTAGTATGTCAGAGGAGATTATAACTTGCCAGAGGACAAACTTTAAGCTCATGAAACTATTCTCTTGAGACAGAAGTATAAAAATCACTCCATACTCTCCTTAGACAGCCTTACAGAAATGTTTAATCTAATACTGAAATGCATTATGTGAAAATTCATTAACAGTACAGGATCAGGCTAGGATGAATGGCTGCAATTTTAGTTTGCCTGTAGGGAAGTAAGTGCCCTAACCACCAATGGGCTTTTCACCATGTGAACGTGCTATGGTTGATGAATGCAAGGTCCACTGTGTATTGTAAGAGAAACCTGGGAAGATAAGGTCAAACCACTAGAGGGAGTGGCTACTTATATTTTGTAGATGAGATCATCTGGCAGAAATGAGAGAACTAACCCAGAGAAATCTGGGGAGGCCTGGGAAGGAAAAGGAAAGGCTATTCAAGAACAAAACAAAAGTTTTTCATAAGGCAAAAAAGTGCCACACAGTTACTGTTGTTACTGTCTCGGGAAATTTGATGGCTGATTAAATGTTAAAGTCCTGCAATGCTGAAGAAGATTGGTCCGGAGATACATGACACAGCTGTACATGAAAGACTGTGTAAAATAGGAGACAAATGTAAATATGTTGGGGAAATTGCAGAGTCTTAAAGGAAATCTCAGCACAGCGTTAGGACTCAAGCTATCTCAGAAAATACAGGTACTGCAGAAAGGTTCTGAAGAAGTCCAATATGTCTGCAAACACTGTTGTTACGGAGAACCAGGCACAGACCAATGTCTATGGAGCTTTCTAGTAACAGGACTTAAGGGATTTGGGGAGCTGTTGCAAAACTAACCCCCAACTTTATCACTAAAACCACCTAGATTGTGTTGACTGCAGGCTGCAGCAGCACTATGAAGGAAATTTCCCCACTTGCAAATATAGTAATTGAATATTTGGAACTGATCTGAGAACACAGTTTTGAACTGATACTGAAGGAACGTAGTCCTGTAGAGAGACAGAATATACAAACTCAGTATAAGCACCTTCTATGCACATTAAAGACTTGAAAATGTAATTTATGTAACTGGAACTAGGAAGAATATCACATCCATGGCTGTCGGGCTTATATAGTGTCTGCGTATAGGGCAGTCTCAACTTTGAAATGATAGCCATTAATGATCACGCCTCAGCATTTGCAGGTATCTTAAAAAAACACAGGAAATCCAGCACCCAGAGAAAGTACTAAAGAAAGCTATGAATAGGGCATTGTCAGGAGGGAAAACTATACACAAACAGAAATAAAGGTACGAATTCTTAATTTTATGATTATTGATGATTCCTCTGTGTCCACTACTTTTCAGCTGTACTACAGCTGCAAAATACTCTTCTTGGCTCCTCTTCTCTGTGGTCTGCAAGGGAAGTTCAGAGCAAGACAGACATGCAACCACAAGGTGTAAGATTATTAGTAGTTAATCATTAAGACAATGCTCTTACAAATATGACTCTATTACAAATCCAAACTTTTATCTGTTTATATGTATGTCTTACTGAAAACCTACTGCAGCTTAATCAGAAATTCTGGGCTTGTGATTGCAGTTGACCAGTTGTAATGATGATACAAACAAAATGACCATACAATCCTCTGCCATATCTGTGAAATGAATCAACCAAGGGAGTTCAGATACTGATGCTGGCTTCTGTGAGACTAACGCAGCTGTGTCAGGAACTCCATGGAAGACTCAGTAGGAAGTACAATCTGGGAGAAGTAAATGTTTTTCTGCCATTTAACTGCCTTCAAATACTTTGAAAGGAAGTTTTGGTGTCTGCAGTTAGGTGCTGCTTTAAATATAAATGTATCCTGAATAACTCCACTCTAAATATGCACAGAAACATTAATGACTATGAACAAAACTCAAATATGCAAAGCAATAATGTCAAAAGGGAACTGACATGAAACATTCAAATGAGGTGACACAAGAGTTTTTAATCCTTTGATCTTTATATTTAAGAGTGCTAACAAACATTTTTGAAAAAATAATTTTTTTACTACTTTGGAGCAAAATCTAGAAATTTTAATTGATAAGCATATCTGTGCATAGGTATGGATTGTTTTAAAACAGAAAAGTACAAGTTTATGTGATTGCTCTTCTATTTGTATGAAAGATAAAGAGCTTTCAAGGAAAAAGGGTTTTAAGAAAAGCAAGAAAAAAGTTTGTTTTATTTTTATAACCTTGGCACTGTATAAAACAAATAAGGCTTTTGTATTGATTGAACTAAAGATCCATTTCAGAGTCTTGTACAGACATTCATGCAAATACTGTACACATCTAGGGCTTGACATGAAACAATCCACAAAACCACCTAAAAAGTAATCACAATGTAATAATAGGCTTATTTAAACACAAAGTTTGGGCCAGGTAGCAGCCAATTAATGTTGATTTGGAGGACACAAAAAAACCCAACAAAACTTTAACATATAATCTTAAGTTTAAGAATGTGCTTAAATCTGTCCTTGATCTGCAAAGCATTCAGGTGGATGCCTAATTCCAGTGAGGTGTGTAAGACCTGATCATGAACTTGGTACTTTGTTGCACAGCGTCTTATTAACAGTACTGTTGCAAACAGCCACTTTATTATGAAAGATTTATCTTTTTTTCTTATGAAGAGCCAAAATAGCTGTTTGTGTTTTTTTTTTTACTTGTTTAGTCACTTTCTCTGGTAATCTATCATCCTTTGACTTGTGGATGCCAGAATTTAACAAGGATACAAAGGGCAAAACAAGAATCGAGGTGAAAATTTTTCAATTCACAATAAATATTTTATTTTATTGCTCTGTATTTTTCTCCTTGCCTCTCCTTCAAAACCAACACATCAATCAAATGAACTTGATGCAGCGTGACTACAATCACAGGGTTGCTACAGAAAGGAGAAATAGGGGAAACCCGCTCAATACTGTCATTACTTTTAGTTTGAACTTCCCTATTTGAATCAATATCCTAGTAGCACCCTTATTCACAACTGCCTACAAGAAAAATCACCAGTGATGACTTAGTATTTCTTTTTTTCCAACTAAATAGATATACAGGCACGTAAATTGTTCCTGTCCTTCCCCATACAACATAGGTGCATCAGGATATCTCTGCTGCTTAGTGCTTGCTTGGAGGCAACATGGGTCACATGCTCTGTTTTTCTCACAGCCACACTCACACATGTGACTTCTACCTGTTAAACAGCACAAAGAGATGCATAGCTCAGCCATAGCTTTATTTTTCCTGTTAGATTGTGGGATAAATCTTGTGTGTGAGTCTTTCAAATGTTGAGACAATCTTAAGACTTTTTAAGGGCTTGGCAAAGTAACAAACCAAGCTTACAAAGTGGTTTTGGCCACCCTTGTAGATTAATTCATAGAGAACATCTACTGAATTAGTCCTCAGAATGTTTCAGTAGCAGTAGTTTACACAGTGTATAAGATGGTCTCAGGCTATCAGAATGTTTGAAGTCACAAACAAGATCAAAGCTGCTTCACAAATTGTGGTCAATGCTTGAGACTTTTGAATACTGGAGAAAAGTAGCAGCCAGAAATAATGAAAGCAGAACGCACGCCCAACGTGAATGGGCTTAAAGGCACAAACCTTTCAGATTTTTGTTCTCTCTCACTGGTCAGTAGCATGCAACTTCCCTGTTACACCAAAAATGGGTCAATGTTGTGGTGTGTTTGGGCAAACATTTTCAGAGGACAGACATAAAACAGAAGAATGCTTTCCCTTTCACAATACTTTTATCCTCTTATGTAGTAATTCGTCAACATTCTGGAATGGGAGCAGAAGGAAACTGCAGGAAACGATGTTTTAAAAAGGAAAACCATATGACAGTAACAAATCACCTGATAATGAAACCAAAACTAAGAGAGCAGATACCCTAAATTGAGTGTCAAGATCCTCAAGAAAGCTGAACCAATCTAACTTCTCAGTGTTGTCAGAAAAGTTAATCCTCTTCCCTCTTCCTTTTTTTTTTTTTTTTTTTTTTAATTTATCTCTGCTGTTTAGGTAGTCATAAGAGATGATGCAAGGGATGGGGACAGGACTGAGAAGTTGGGGGCAAACACGCTGTAGGTCATAGGGTATGACACACAAAACCTCGTCTTGGGAAACTATCATCAGATGAGGGCTCTGAGGAAGTCCTGAGACACAAATTCAGTGGCCTACAAGAATTCAGGGATTTTTTCCAGAATCGTGTTTTCTGTAAGCAGACAGACTTCTTAACAAGATGTAAGCACTATAACACTTTCTAGGTGAGCTGTATTAATTCCTCTATCCATGTTTCAATTCATGTAGTTGGTGACCTAGTTAATCAGGGATATATATATATATGGGTTTCAGTGTTTCAGCAGCTGGGCTCATCTAAAGATCATTCAAACACTGTTGGAAAGCTTGCAATTAATAAGCTTTCCTCAACAGCCTACTTGCAGCCAGACCAGGAGACTTACATGGAAAAAAATTTTCCTCCTGATTCAACATTAAACCTGGATGTGGAAGAGTACATAGAAGTTGAACAAAGGAGAAGTTATTCAACTTGTTTGTAACTTCAGAAACATTTTTTCTTCACAAACTTGTCTTTATTTTTTTCCAAATGGGATTTCTGGCTCAAAAATGCAATCTTGTAACCAAGACTTGATATTCATAAAAACAAAAATACTATCTCCAAAGCAGTAGTTTATTGTTTATTAATAAACTGTCTTAACTGAAAGACACAGAAGACGAAAATCTCACTATATACCTAATTTTTAGTCTCTCACGTACATTTATATCTGACTATCCTTAGCCTTCTGTGCTTATCTTACTTGGGATTAATATAGTTTTGCATTGTTTACAAAACAATATAGCTTGCTTTGTTCTGTTAGGAATTCACATATAAATAAAGACAGGGCAATTATATGCTTAAATGGCATGCTACTTGTGCAATACTAATGCAATACAAAGGGTAAGAAAAAAGTGGTATCAATACTATGACAGATTCACACTTGCACCTCTTGGGGCTGTCTGAGGCTCTTCCTTCCCACACAGTTCCTCTCTCTGACCATCATGCATTTCTGCTGTTTGCTGGAAATGCGTTCATTTTGAAACAGCCAGTGTTTAAGTTTTCGCAGAATTTATAACCTCCACAGCAAAAGAACAAGCACAGATGTAGCCTACATTGCTCCGTGCCTTAGAATTGGCATATTTTCAAAAAAATCCTATTGCCTCTCTCTGAGGAGACTTGGGGTCTTGTGCTGACAGGGTCTCCTGTACTCAGTGACTAAGTTAAAAATGATCACTTAACTTATTTGGTTAATTTCCATCAAAACGGTATTTAAAAGTCATGCAGGTGTACAAACACTTGTTGGACTTCTCTCCAAAATGGCACTGATAGAGTTTGTTACATGTTTATCCTCCTCTGCCATCTGTTCCTTGTTTGGCTAGAAGAAAATATTCTTCACAGGGCTTGAGCAGCAGATGTAACTCACGGAAGAGATTTCATGACATCAGAAGTAGCTACAAGCAATGCTAAGTATGACCTGCATTTAATGATGTGGTGCAGAACACACTTTATTCAAGTCTCCATCCTATTACTGTGTTCTCCTCTTCTGTTGGTTTCTTGTTTGTTTTTCGTTTGTTTTTTTGGGGGGGAGTGGGGTAGGGGGTGGTGGGGGGTGGGGGTGTTTAAACTTGAAAACAGAGCAAGAATTAAGGTCAAAAAATGGCCAGTGAGATGTAAGGTCTTCTGCATACTTGTAATTTTAGTAAAGTTTGCTCATGTGATATACAGGAAGACATGTTAGACTGTGGATGCAGGAAACAAGAAAGCTGGAGTTCTGATGTCCGCATTTTCATGGTATCCTCTATCACATGGCATCTGTCCTAAGTAAAGAAGGGCATAATGATATTTAAGGACTGGTATGAGACCTAACATCCTGGAGCTAAAGAGCAGTTCTCCAATTTCTCCTTTGCAAAGACACTACACAGATCAGGCTCTCCTCTGTAGAGAAAAATTAGGAAACTGCCCTGTGGAAGCACAACTCCACATTTTTACTCCCTGACTGGGAAGTAATCTAGCTACTGTTTGTGTCAGAAATGTATACGTCTCATAGATTATGAGTTTGCTTCTAATAAGGGCAGATTGAACACATCACACCTGTTCTTTCTTTAGCAGCCAGATCATATGACAGGCAAGCTTCAGAATCAATTCTTCTGTACTGTGGCTGTGCATTTCTGGTCATTTTGGGATTCCTGTTGTTTGTATAGTGTTTTTTATGTGAAAAAAGCTATGAAATATTAGTTAAATATATATAATATTTAGCAATACCTTTCCTGAAGTACCTGCAATTTTAGTATGCAAACAATAACAAAAAATACATAAAGTGAGTTTTTGAAACAAAGCGGTATTTTTTACAATTAATTTTATTTTATTAATTAATTTTATTTTAATTACCTCTTTTTTTCAGTAACATTAATAGAGTACTCGGGATTGTACAACAAAATAAATTATTTTGCTATTTGATACTAATTGATTTTGATTTTAAAAATGCCTCAAAAGTGGGCAGCAAACTAAGCAGTTGCTCTTGGAAAACTACTTTTATAAAGTAATGATGGGCAAATTCCTCCTTCTTCGAAAACAGAAAACATACTTTCAGACAAGTATGTACCTTTGTGTGTATATGAATGTTCTTCCTGCTGAAGTGCTATGACAGACAAAAACCAAAACACACCAAATTGTTCCCCAGTATGTGTCACATTTTACAGTTGTTAATGTTAGCAATTTTATATCCATTTATATTCCATATAATTTATTGTTAGCTGTTTACTTTGAACTAAAGCTAAAGGCAGATATTTATCGTACCTCATTAGAAATTCAGCAAAGATTTTGTGGCACTATCATTTCCTTACTAATTGCAGAAACCAGTCAGAAAAAAGCAGTTCAGTAAAATAAAATACTATATGCAAATGATATTTCAAATATGACATTATACAGAAAAGTATTTGCAGTTTCTTAATGTGATTCAGCTGTTACCAAGCAAAAAAAATCCATTTTAAATAAATTCTTGAAAGTTAAAATAAAAGTAGATAGTCTCCCTCCGAAGAGAAAATCACTGTAGTAAATAGGCAGAGGAACATACACTATAGGGTTGTATGATTTATTACCAAATCTTTGACACTCAGGAAAATCTCTCCCAAAGCAAGTATGGAAATTATTTCAGTATTGCTTCTTCTTGGTTCATTGAAAATGCTGGCACAACCTCTGAAGAGTGCTGGCTTCCATTTTGTGTTTCCTGGGCACTTCTAGGCCTGCTTATCTGGAAGTCAGAACCGAATGCCCCAGAGGAACAGATCAAGTAGCCTGTCTGGTAATTCTGTCTTTAAACTATTCACTAATCTTGCTAAACTAGTTGCATTAACAATCTCTTTTCAGGAGATAAGGATAAATCCAATTCTACAGGTTTTTGACTATTTAAAGTATGTTTTTGTCTTCCAACAGGAAATTAATTTAGGTGAAATTGTTTATTACCTGACCTTATGTTACTAGTTCTACCTTGCTCACAAACACTCCTCTTGCTGTTTGTGAGCAAGGTAGAACTAGTAACATAAGGTCAGGTAATAAACAATTTGACCTAAATTAATAATAAATAAAAAACAATTTGACCTAAATTAATAAAAAAATACAGATTTGCAAGGTAATGCCTCATAGGCAATTTGCTTCTTTCTAGAAGCACTTCTACCGAAGTTAAGTCACAGACCGTCTTCTCAGCTTTCCAGAACACCAAAAGCTTGAACTTTGCATGCAATCAAAAAAAAACAAATACAAAAACTTGCATGCAACAACCAAGCCAAGTTACAAAATATGCAAAACACTTAGAAGCATGCCATGTCACCTCGGAAAGAACAATGATTTGGCTTCCACTGCACTGATGGAGAAAGGACAATTCTTGGGAGGGCAATAAAAAGAGTGAGGTTTTTCCTTAGCTGCCAATGCCTGGCATAGGTGGGCTGGAAATAAATTTTTAGGAAGTTGTAAAGGAGGGTGACACGTATTCATTTACTGTGGTGTTAGCATATGGCAGGTGAAATTCAGTCCTCAACTGTCTCCTCTGTACCATGGCTCGCACTCGGACCCAGTGTGACCTCTCCTCCTCCCTCTGCCTTTCTCCAGACCATCCTATCAGGTATTTGTCACTCCTTCCTTTATCCTCACTGTCTCCTTCCACCACCCCACTTGCCTTAGCTGACCTTACTGAGGGCCAGGCTAGGAACACAAAATCCTTTTCTTTGCACTGCTGCTCTCACTTGGAGTTGGAAGAGGCACAAGATAAGCCAGCTCCCCACAGGGCCAATTTCATCAGTGGCATAAGGGAGGCAAGTGGCCTGTCTAACTCTTCACCTCTATGTCATTTCATGGCTACAGGACCTTAGGAGACTCACATTACTCATTGCTGATAAAGGCTTATTAGCCCCATTCTGGCTGCCATCCAGAGTCAACGATACCCTGTCAGAACACAAATGTCTGTCCGTTCCTGTGAATGCTAGTATAGCTCACCTGGGAGCTCACAAATATAACTGGAGAGCACTATGTAGTGTACTGGAGGAGTTTTCTGAAGAAACAAAATAAGCTGGGTTCACCAGACCCTTCACCAAAGCTCAAAGCAATGCTGACTTCATAGTCCTCACTGGAAGTGAAAAGTAAGCAATTTCTCCTGGGTTATGGTTTCAGCACTAGAGCTCAAGGCAACCAGCCCTAGATGCAGCTAATTCAGATCTCACCAGTCTGCAAAGACTGCTCTCAACTGCAGTACAAATTATATTTCATCTCTTTGTACCACAAATGTTCTGGTGCAAATACACAAGGATGACTGATAAATATTGGCTGTTGAGTTAAACTTTCCAGCAAGTCTTTTTATCTTCAACAACTTTCTAAAAGCCTTAGCAACCTCACACTACATCTATAATTGTGCAACAGTATTATATAGCTGTCTCATCCAAGTAATTTACCAAGTATTATTCACCAAACAATTTGGAAACACTGTTTCTACCATGGCTCAATCGCCTAGTTTTATTGTGCCCTGCTGGCACTGCTACAATCCTCTTCCACCTTGAATCCCCTAAAACACTTTGCATTTGTACATCTGCTTGTACTTTCAGTCCAGTTTTGGAAATCAGAAATGCTCTTCCCAAAGACCCCAGAGCTAAGTCATAACATAAGCAGTTGGAGAAACAGGACAGCCAGGCATTGTATCTTTTCTTAGGTTTACAGATTTCTAGTGGAGTATCTTTTCAGAAGTTTTGTGAGAAAATCTGACTTCTTCAGCAACTGAAATACATTATGCTTACCTAGCATGGTTTTCCTATTTTTAGAAAGACTACATAAACTATAGTGTCTTGTAGTCCTTTTCCATTATATTGCTACCTCTCGGAGAAAACTAGCAGACTATGGAGAGGTACAATGCAGGTTTACAAAAGCCCTTCTTTTGGGTCCCAAACAGAAGACTGTGAAATCATCTGCTGTTAGCACTCTCCAAATGTATTTTGTCTTCCACCTACTCTCCCAAAGTACGGTTTACTTCTAGAAAGAAGGAATAACAGGGAATAAATGTGAAGAGAAAATAACAAAGACTAAGAAAAGGAAAGAGATTCAGAAAAAGGAAAATAATTTTCAGAAGAGGAAGTAATTAATTTTTAGAGATCAACAGCAAAAACAAGCCTTCAAATGATTTAAGGCAGAAGGTAAGCTGACATCATTGTAGACCTAAAATACACATAAAACAAAATGAAAGCTTTACTTCAGTGAGGCTTTGAGTTATCCTTTATGCTGGTGTGGGATGTGTTTAGCAATGACAATTTAAAGACAGCGTTTTCTTTAGTTTAGATATTTAATAGCTGGTGTCCTCCTTCCTCCATTCCAAGCAGCTTATGAATGTGACCATCTCACCCATTTTCTATCTGAGAACCTGACAGGCAAGTTCCTGTGTTCCACTTCTTGCTGTTGTTTACAACCGAAGTTATATTGTCAGCTGTTTTCCTATGTTCTCAGGTAAGTTTCACTGCTATAAAAATTTTCAGGATGGTTCCCAAGTATGCATTTGAGAGACCCTGCCTAGCTTCTTCTCTGAGTAGAACAGCATTTTTAAAGTTATATTATTTATTTTCATGGGTAGCTCAGTTATTTTATGCTGTAGTTTCTCTGAGGAATGCCATCTTGCCCTGGAGATTTACTGCAATGGTAGTTCCAGCTTTCCCTCATGTATCTCCGACAGTGCCATACCTTCTCTAGCTATAAGGAGTAACCTCTGGATACTCATTTCTTCTTCTCTGATGAAGTGGCATCCAGTGGTAAGAAAACATTTGGCTTATAGACTTTAGCTACCACAATTATTCTCAGGTGCTCCAACTGAACCGTGCCTTGTCCTCTAGCCTCACATCTTAAAATACCATACTCCTCCTCCAGCAAATTCTTAGTCCCACAGAAATATCCTGTTACATGTTCAATTCCTGCCCAGCAGTAACTAGGCCATGCAGTGTGGAAAGAACCTGGTAGGAAGTGGAAACTTCTTCAAATCAGAGGACCCTGTCAGCAATAGCAATTATTATTAACAATAGAAGGGATGATAACAGTACTGGAGTGGATTATCCTTGATCAGTGTTGAAAAATACTTGTGCCTGTCTGAACTGGCTGTAGAGACATAATCAGTGTCTTTGTAGTCTAACAATAGTTTGTTAAAAAAAAGGCGAAATTAATTTATTGCGGTTACATTCTATTTTAAAACAACATGCAATGGAGCCCAGCATCACAGCAGAGCTAGATTACAGCTGCAGAAAGCTGTGCTCGTGTGCCCTTGCGATTCCAGTTTCATCTGACCACTACGAAGCTCTTCTGAAGCGGGGAGCAAAAAGGAACGGTCAGCAAAGAGAGTCTTGTGACTGGAGTCTATTAAGTCAATGCTAGCTATATTAACCACATCTTTGCACATATTTTTAGTTTTTTTATATGTACTTCCACTGGTTTTTATGACCATCCTTCCATGCAGGCAAGATGAGGATACTCATTAAACCAACCCACAAGTACAGTGAAACTGGTTAGGCACAAAGTCCCCGTAGTCATTCCAAAGACACTGTTTGTTACTGTTACAAGTTAAGTAAAATGGTTTCAGATAGCAGTAGGGCTTCAGGGCTGACTTGAACCTCTTTCAGTTATGCAAACTGGGTTTATACAGTTCATCCAGTTATTGGCAAACAAGGTATTCTGTCAACCTCAATGAAAGAGAAGAAATTAATTAGATGTAACATGATGATACAAAGATAGATGAGCTCAGGGGATGGCATATGGGACTTCACTCTCTCCTGACTCAAAATTTGGAAAGGAATGTTAACTAGGGACCTTCTTTCCCTTTGATTTTATTTATTTGATATCAGTTAATTGTGAGCAAGCTGGACCCAACAACTATAGCTCAGTTTTGAGTATTTGTTAACAGTTGAACAGGTGAATTTTCATGTGTTACTTAATTTATAAAAATATTCTATGTTACTCTTAAGCACAGATGCCTCAGGATTCAGAGGTCATGATAAAGCACTTGGGGTTTTTTCAACTTTCTTTGCTTTGAGGGAGGGAAGTCAGAAGAAAATTGCCTTTTCCTTGTTATTAGAAAGCATGAGAAGCTGTAATTTCTCAATAGATAATGCCTTGGTGAAAAGTACAAGTATACTTGTTCAGGTAATGAGTGGCTCTGGAAGCTCTGTCTGCTTCAGCTTCCACAGAACCATTACGATTTTAAATAACTATATTCCTAATCTCTCTGCTCTTTCTATGAATGTGTTTAGAGCAAATGGAAAAAAACAGAGTGATTAAAAAAAGACCTTCTAATTTTTTCACAGAATAACTCTTAAGAGATACTTTTAAACCATTTGATGGCCCAGATGGGAAAGAAGGCCTGAACCCACCCTGTAACTTCTTAGCATGGATATCACACAAACTAAAATATATTTCTAGCCCAGGCAATTAGAACTACAAGGGCTGGTACTTGAGAAAAAAAAAAGACGGAGGGAAAACGTCAATCAGATATTGCTTGACAAAGTCTTTGAATAAAAGGACTTGTGTCAACAAATCTGAAATACATTTACAGTCCTGTTAGAGATTATGCCAGTTCAACGGCCAAAGGTATCAATCTTAACCCACCGTGAAGTTACTTATTAATCCAAATGCAAACCTGTACATGATAATACTTTATTACTTTCTCAATACCATGTCTGCAGCCAGCAACCTAAAAAACTCTTTCTGACATAGCAATGACTGAAACCATTAACTAACCTTGAATTCCTTCCCCCCCCCCCCCCCCCCCCTTCAGTTTATACAGGTAAATAAGATTAACAAAAGTCGCTATGGTTACAATCACAAATACAGTCATATGAGGATATCTGGTAATGACCCGTCAGTCCTGAAGTCAACCCATTCACATAGTTTTAGCTATTCTCTCTGCTGAAATAGTGTACTCAATAATACTTTGCCGATCTCTCTCAACACAACATCATCACATTTCTACCACTAAAGATATTGCAAATATACAGATATTCAGTAGAGGTAAATGCTATAAGTCAGGAAAAGCCCCTTCCCAGAGGGTCTGCAAGTGAGGACTTTGCCACAGGTATAGAAATGACAATATCCTGAAAGTTGTACAAGACAAACAGTAAAGTCCATTTGCTGCCCTGAAGTGCTTTCTCTGTTAGACTGGCAGTTGTGGGGCAGATGTGAAGCAGTGTGGCTAGGCAACACAACTGATTTATAAATACTTTCCCCAATACAATTACAGGCAACTGCTATAAGCATTTATTATCAGATAAAAAAACACGCCACTAATCTAGTTCCACCAAAAAGCTATGATAGCACTAAAAACCTTGTATATAAATCTAGGAGCACAAAAGAAAAACTACATAAGGTAACCTAGATGATATATCACAGAATCCTAGAGTATCTCAAGTTGGAAGGGATCCATAAGGACCACTGGATCCTCGCAGGGTGTATAGTGCGTTTTTGCTTGACTGCTGTTATTGTCTTGAAGTTTGGCCTCCCTTTTCTTAGTCTAACAGAGATGAAAGTCTGTAGCAATTACAGCACACTACCTAAAGATAAATCACTGTTATTTTCTAGTTTTGATTAAAAATGCTGAAATACAATTTTTTAAAAATGAGAACTGACAGGACACAGTATCATGATCTACTGTCATTTATTGGAATCTGCCTGTCACTTTATGCACATGGTTATAGGATAGTCAGACTGAATAAACATACATATTAGAGTAGACAGACAAGTATACACCTTTCAGTAAACTGGGAAAAAGACCTACCATAATCTCATGACCCAAAATAATACAGCTTTCACAAACAATTGTAAAGAATGGCATGTGGATAAAAGCTGTTTTCAAAGTGGACAATGAACTGCTAAAAAAGCCTCTTAGCTACATCAACCCAATACTGCAATTCAAGAAAAATGAAATAGATTTCTGCTGTATCAGGAGAGTTACTGCCTGAAAGATATAGACCTCTAATTGCTCGGAAAGAGTACTATGGAACAATTTTTCCATCAGAAAAGAAGAGTTAGTAGTACAACTCTTTAATAAAAATAAGAGGAATTTAGAAGTAGAGTTATAATTAACCTCTAATTAGAACACAAGAACATAGGAAACAGAATAGGAGATCTACTAGACTTTCTGACTGACAACATGCTCATGTGATGTATCCACGAAGATACGGACTTCTGACTGAGTTTACTAACAGCAACTGTTTACTGTTAAGTTACAAATTAGCTATGACTTCTTTTGTTTTTCAGTGTCTACAGCCATGAACTACAGGCCAAAATGAAATTAATAAAAACTTAAAAATATTTTTAAAGTTGTGTTAGGACAACTTTGTTCATTTATCTGAAATAATAAAACAATTCTTTGAAAGTAAAAAAAAAAATCTGAAAAGACAGTATCTACTTACAGGAAAATTACGTTACATATTATTGCCAGAAAAGCATATTCTCCTCCCTGTCTGATGCAATGCAATCTATCAAGTCATAAAATCTTCTCAGTGTCTTACTGTCAGCAACATAGGTGATGGAGGTAGTGAGAAAATAACATGTAGGGATTTAGAACTACATCAACAGGACAGTAGAAAAAGAGAGCAAGTCTTTTATCAGCAAAAATGGAGACGTCAGCTGGAGTCAACTGCCTACTAAATACAACTTTTCATTGTACTGGTGGATGTAAAGCTGGACATGAGCCAGCAACGTGCGCCTCAGCCCAGAAAGCCAACTGTATCCTGGGCTGCATCAAAAGAAAAGTGGCAGTATGCTGAAGGAGGTGATTCTGCCCCTCTGCTGTACTCTCATGACACCCCACCTGGAGTGCTGTATCCAGCTCTGGAGCCCTCAGTGCAGGAAAGACATTGACCTATTGGAACACATCCAGAGGAGGGCCCCAGAAATGATTGGAGGGATAGAGATGGAACACTTCTCCTATGAGGAAAGGCTGAGAGAATTGGGGTCATTCAGCCTGAAGAGAAGGCTCCTGGGAGACCTTATTTGTGGCCTTTCAATACTTCAAGCGGGCTTCTAAGAAAGATGGGGACAGACTTCTATTAGGGCCTGTTGTGACAGGGCAAGGGATAACAGTTTAAACTAAAAGAAGGTAGATTCAGACTAGGTATAAGGAAGACATTTCTTACTATGAGGGTGGTGAGACACTGGAAAAGATTGCCCAGAGGGCCAGAGGGGTGGTAGATGCCACATCCCTGGAATTGTTTAAGGCCAGTTTGGATGGTGCTCTGAGCAACATGATGTAGCTTAAGAAGTCACTTGCAGAAGGACTGGATTTGACCTTTAAAGGTCCCTTCCAACCCAAACCATTCTATGATTCTATGATTCTATGACTTGCACCTTCCTAGGCAAAATGAGGATATTTTAAAAAAACTGTGAATACAGAAGTTCCACTTCAAGATTTAACTGTGACTATCAGGGAAAAAAAAAACAAAAAACAAACAAAAAAACCCACATTCTGCTTGGAAAACATGCAGCTCATGTCAGACACAGCACAAGCAACCCATTTATTTCAACAATGCAATTGTTAATTAATAAAAACAGTGTAATTATAACACTGAGAAGTCAGTGTTTTGTGGTTCTTCTGTTTCAGAACATGAGACATTTATATCACACGCATACTATATCATGTTGGAGACAGAGAACTAGGCACACTGAAAACAAGTGGTTTCAATGCTCTCACAGAGTATGGCTAAGTTTCTTCCATTCTCCTTGGTGAAAGTTTATCCTCTAATAAGTAATTCCCAAGACATCCTGCAATAGGAAGCATTCATGAATGAATGCATTAATAAATGTTTTCTATTGCAGGGCCCACTGGGAATTCTTTATAACTCTTGTAACGAGTTTCCAGACCTTCTTTAGTTACATAAAAACCCCAAAATTTGCTTTTTCTGAACATACTATTTTGCCTTTTTTCAAAATATCACAGCACACAACTAAATGCTAGCATGAAACAGGGCCAATGACCCTGTATGTACTTACCATGTACCACATGCTTGGCCACTTGGGATCATTGAAATAAGTGGACTGGGTACCACCAGGTTTATAATCCCTCTTTATCCTTCTTTTAACCACCTGCTGTTGTATCCACTCCACCTGCCAACCAGGAAAACATATGGAAAGTGTTAAGGTTCCGTGGAGATTATCAAGAAATGTGTGAAATCTTGGGAAGTTTCCCATTACTGTAGTCCAAGACATATTTCATGTTAAAGAGTTCATTTTGGCAGTTGGAACACACAGCTCACCTTGGCATACTGTTCACTAAGGAATACATCCAATTTAGTTAGTGTTACAAATCTCCCTGAACAACTACTTAAATCCCCTGCTAGAAGGACTTCACTGACTATCATCTTTTGATCATTATTTTATTATTTTTTGTTATTAGACTAGCTCCTTTCAAATTTATAATCCAGTTACTTTTACAAGATATAACAATATATTACAATGATAAATTAATTAAATTTCTCACAGGGTGAGGGCTTTTTTTTAGTTTTGTTCTTTAATTATTATTGAAGTCTGTTCCTGAAAACAAAAACAGTCAGAAAATTATTCAAACTTTTTGCTAAACCAATATCTAAATCACCTTCACCGCCTGGAATGAGAAAACCAAAATTAAACTGTATTCTTATCAAAGTGACTCTTCATTAAGACTGTCTCAGACAGGAACTCTGAAACTTTATAGTATATTCTCCCTCAGGAGAAACAGCTGGGTTCCGAGCAACAGGTCAAATTACAACAACAACAAGAAGAGCTTGAAACAGGAGAAGAAATATAATGGTTAAAAATGTAATTCAGAAAGTTATATCCCTGTCTGCCTGATACCTCTTCAAAGATTCATGACAGATCTCGAAAGGGCGACACCAGAAGTGACAACAATGTTAGAGCAGACAGAATTCTCCCATTATTTCTGCATTAGCTATTCTAAATGGGAGTTAGTTTCTATAAATGTAAATAATATAAACTATCCACACAGAAACTCAAGTTATATTTACACACATCTAGCTTCCTGACTGCCTATATTTCTGCTGAATTGTTTCACAGGATCTAACTATAAAAATCCAATTCACCTCTCTCCGAGACAGCCATTTGCTAGTAGCAGCCAACTCTGTACCTTTTATTTGTGCTGTTTATGAATATCCATGTACACACAGGAACATACAAATGTATAAAAAATGTTTACTTTCAGCTCATATATGTATTTGTCACTTGTCAGAGATGGTGTTAATGTTTCCCCTGAGCAGGATAATCTCTCTACTATGCATCCACAACTCAGCTTCAAATCCTTATACAGAGGTCCATTTACCTTAACAGAAATTCTGCTTCAGATCCACACCACGCCTACCTCCACCACCTCTATTATACCACTCTGGCCTCTACTTGGTCAGGTGAAAATACAGGAAGACATCCCTGAATTTGCCATGAAAGGATTCCCAGGACATTCTTTACCAAGATTGGCAAGGCTTCATTGTTTTCTCTAAAAAGAAGAAATGAATTTTTCCTCTTCCCAAGCTCTTCCCAAGAACTTCAGGGTCAAGAGTATTCTTCGAGAGGAGGAAATATACAGTCCATTTCTCTGTTAAATGTTCTAGGAACAATCATAGATCTCTTTCTGCTACTGAGAGAATTGAGAAATTTAATAGTGTGCCTTTCTGTGCTTCCCTTTCAGCTCAGGCTGAAATCCATCTTGGTGGATGCCCTCTCAAAGAGCCGAGAGCTCTCTGTCCCCTTCAGACATTACAGGATCCAGAGGTCCCTTCAGCAGTAGCAGACAGCTGGTCAGTCTTAGGTGCCATTTGATGTAACAAAGTCAGGCCTGTAAGATGCACAGAGCATGTCTGGGCAAAGGCCAGAGGAGGGAGAGCCAAAAGACTCTGGTAAGCACTAAGCCTTACAGCTGCTTTAGAGTGGGATCAACAACCCTCTTGACTAGACCTCTGCTCCATGAAAACAGGCTGATTTAGAACCAACTTATAAGGAACTAGGGTTCATTGTCACTTGCTACTAATACGTGCCTTCTTTTGCAGACCCTCACAACAGAAGCTCGTTTATCTTCATTTTCTTTCCTTGCAGGTAGCCCAGACCTCCCAACATATCTGAAGCCAACTGAGAGGCATCCCATGTATCATTTGATCCCTGACTCCACAGCTGCCTGGATTGTCGCAGATCATGGACCGAGATCTTCTATTACTAGTATTTAGCAATCAATAACAAAAAACCTTCAACAGGTCTCAATAAGCAACCATGGTTTTCAGTTTATATAGATCATCTTCCAAGCCTTATGAGATGTCGCTCTCAGTGCTTGAAATATTTACAACTAAGTGAGAGGTCTCAAACTTCTATGCTGAAAGAGTATTTACTGTCGTCTTGACTCATCCTCAGCCATAGGAGTGTTAACCATGTTAAGAAAGTTGTTTAAGTCAATAAATTTCAACACTGCCCAGGCCAAGAGCACACAGAGCACACCTTGCCATGCATGGTAACTCATTACAAAAACTCATCCCTTTCCTGAGTCTGCAGGGAGGAGTTACAAATGCCTACCACCAACACAATCTGAGGATCTGATGGTGTTGTCAAAGGGCCAACAAAGGAAAAACAATGAGATAGACTCAGCAGAAGAGGATTAAACTTTCTACCACTACAATTCCTGATTTGGATACATAAGCATTAATGAAGGAAGGTACAATACTACTATTGCCTTGAGGAGCTGCAAATCAGAGACTCAGGGCATCTTGTAATTAGGAACTCCTGTACATCAAGGCTGCTATAAAAGCTACCATTAGCAACTGTGAGAAGTTTTTGAAAAATGCCTTTCTTTTGTAAATGGAGCCAGGCAAGTGTAAAGTATTCCAGAAGCCTGTGCAACACACAAGTTTGAACTTCAACCACCTAATATCATTTAAATGAAAGGGTTTTTCCTGACAAGAAAAATTGCTAAATCCTTACTATTCACTGTGAAAATATGTTGCCTCCATTTATTTACTGCCTATTCAGCTGCAGTTACCTGCTGACCATTAAAAAGGTTGGAACATAAAGGCAGCATAGTACTTGTGGAGACTGATACATGCATATATTGATGCCTTAAAAAAAATGCCCAATTAATTCATTTTCTATTTCCTTTATTCCAGACATTATCAAGAACACTTATCAGGCAGTTATTTAGCCCAGGCAATCATAAACGCTGTGTCATTGCACAATTCCAGTTTATTGGAAAAATAATTGAACACATAATAGTAGATGGTTAGCTTTTAGTAAGATATAGATAAATATTTTTCTGTATCTTATCTAGTCTCTTTTTTTAAAAAAAAAAGTGACTGTAGTTCAGATTAAGAGTCTGTTGCAGGGCCTGCCCTTTTTATATGCTGGATGTTGCCCATAATTCCCATTTCCTCACCTCCTAGCAAAGTGTGGGAAAACATACGAAAAAGTAATTTTACATGAGGGCTGTGCAGCTTGCGTGATCAGATCCAAAGCCAGAAAAAAGAAATCTAACCTCTTGTCTTCCCATGAGACCTAATGACAATTCTATGTATGCACAAAATTACTGTAAGTGAAAGGGCCATTTGATTTCATACAAATACAGAGGGGAATAAATGGCATGTTAGCCTAAGTATTCATATGGGAAGATAGTGCAGACAGCTCTCTAATAATGGAACGGAATAGAATGGAATAGAATGGAATAGAATCGAATATTCCAGTTGGAAGGGACCTAGAACGATCATCTAGTCCAACTATCTGAACAATTCTGGGCTGACCAAAAGTTAAAGTATATTAAAGGCATTGTCCAAATGCCTATTAAACACTTGCAGACTTGGGGCCACCTGTCTAGGAAACTTGTTCCAGTGTTTGACAACCCTCTGGGTAAAGAAATGATTCCTAATGTCCAGCCTAAACTTTACCTGGTGCACTGTTGAGTCATTCCCATGTGTCCTATCGCTGGATCCCATGGAGAAGAGACCAGCACCACCCTCTCCACCTCCCCTCCTTTTCTCCAAACTAGACAAACCTGGTGTAAAACATTAGGACCCACTTTGAGCACTACAGATACCCACACCAGTGAAAGGGGGAAGTCAAAATGGCCATTCCCAGTCAGTGACTGTGCACGCTATGACGGAGACAGTGCAAGATACTAAACAGAGTAATCTAAAACACCACAACATGCCTGATCGCAGTCCTGATTATAGCCTTGTCTCGAAGACTATTAGCAGACACCTTATGTTGAGATCTGCTTACTAATTGTTTTTGTTCTGAGGACATACTGTTACAGCCATCTAAAATACAATTAAAAACATAGGTAGACAACGTTCTCATCTGAGAAGTCAGTGTATAAAATTTGGTTTACAGAAAATATAATTGATATAAAAGTAGAATAGCTCACTCCACTGAACCACAGGGGTTAGTTTTTTTCTGTATTAAGTGAACAGATAAACTCGCCAGTTTAAATGAAATTGTGCAATCACTGCGTTATATTAATGAACACATGGTCAAGACTCAGCAGTTATTTTAGTATTCTGACATGTATTTGAGTATTTTATGGGTATTCATCCACATGCCACTGTCAAATGCCTGTTATATCTTGGGCTTGTTTGATTTTGTATGAAAAGAGCTCATTCGTATAAAAATATTTTCTTTCAAAAAGTGTCCACACTTTCTAACCTGAAGGCCTTGAAGGAAAATCTCTGGAGTAATTGATTATACAGATTCCCATTTCTTGCCAAAAGGAGACTCTATGCAAACAATGAGGTGCATTTTAACATTTCCATAAAGTCACACTTACTGAGGGGGAACAGTGCCCTTTTTCCCATTGACTTCAGCTTCAAAAGTTCCATTTCCTGAAAGTCTAGAAATCAAAGCCAAGCCAGATTGGAGACCAAACTAAAAAAAAAAATTAAAAAAATCACCATTTCCAGCCTTGTCACTTCAGCACTCATGGGGTTGTTCTGTGCACGATGCAGCTTTTCTTTACAGACATGCGTAGAACAGTGCTGTCGCATAAAAGGTGCTCTGAGCTAATTCAAACGCTCTCTTTAAGTACTAAAAATTATAATGTAATGCTAGGTCTGTGTGAAACAAAACTAATTTCTACCATTTTCACTCTCATTCATTCAATAGAATTATTGGCAAAGGAGCCCCATGTAAGTATGCTGGAGCAAGACTTCCTCCAGTGTAATAAAACTGTGAAAAAAACATTTGAAAAATGGAAAAAAAAAATAACATGCTGAAAAAAATAATCTACCAATTTTTAAAAGTGGTGTGGTTTTTAACATACAAACATTACACTCTTGTGAAAGAGTACTTTTTCAAATATATCATGAGAGTGTTTGCTTGAATAAATATTTTCAAATTGACTAAAAATGTGTCAAGTTCAGTATGTGAAAATGCCATTACAATAAAGCAAAAGTTACAGGCAAGCTGGCATGTAATCCTTTCCATTTTGAGGAAAATATGCATGGGGAAAAAAACCACCCTAACTTTGAAGTAGGTTATACATTTCATACCAGAATCTATGATTGTTATATTGCACAATTAAACATGAAGATGTAGGTCTTCAGCCTGTGAAGAAGAGTTGCTGAAGGTGCCACTCCCAAATGTAATCATGGCTTTATCCCTTGTCCTGCTGTCATTCACCTCAATCTGTCCTACACTTGTAAGAAGAAATTAGAAATTCCTGCTCAGATAACAAGAAAGCAGGTGCCACGGGAACACTATAGATTTAAGAGAAACAGGGAGAGAGAAAACTCAAGACAGGGGACGTGGAAAGTATCACCAAGCAAGGAGCAAATCTCTACAGAGCCAGGACAGACCAGCAGAAGAGGGAACGTCAGTGGGAAGTTGGCACTGGACAGCATTGCAGCATCCTGGGCGAGCATCCTCCTTCCCCATGGGGTCAATCTCATGCTGCATCTGGCACACATAATTCTTCATTTGCCTGAAGACCCTCACCACTCACATACATATGAATTATAAAAGGACGGGAAAAGGACGGGAGTAGGGCTGCCACTCTCAGAGACAGAACATGAGACTGTGATTGGCCCAGATTGGCCATAGGAGAAAGACTGTTCTAGTTTCTACTCTAGAGGGAAGGGATGCCATCCAGAGGGACCTTGACAGGCTAGAGGGGTGAGCCCATGTGAACAGCATGAAGATCAACAAGGCCAAGTGTAAGGTCCTGCACCTGGGTCTGGGCAATCCCAAATACAAATACAGGCTAGGCAATGAGTGGGTTAAAAGCAGCCCTGTGGGGAAGGACTCGGGAGTATTGGTGGGTGCAAAATTGAATATGAGCACGCAATGTGCACTCACAGCCCAGAAAGACAACTGCATCCTGGGCTGCCTCAAAAGAAGTGTGGCTACAAAGTTGAGGGAGGGGATTCTGCCCCTCTGTTCTGCTCCTGTGAGACCCCACCTGGAGTACTGCATCCAGCTCTGTGGTCCCCAGCATGACAAAGACATAGACCTGCTTGACCAGGTCTAGAGGAGGGCCACAAAGATGATCAGGGGGCTGCAGCACCTCTCCTGTGAAGACAGGCTGTGGGGTTTGTTCAGCCTGGAGAAAGCTCCACACAGACCTTATAGTGGCCTTCCAGTACCTAAAGGGAGCCTACAAGAAAGATGGGGAAGGACTCTTTATCAGGGAGTGTAGTGACAGGACCAGGGGTAATGGTTTTAAACTGAAAGAGAGCAGACTTAGATTAGATGTTGGAAACAAATTCTTCACTGTGAGGGTGGTGAGACACTGGAACAGGCTGCCCAGAGAAGCTGTGGCTGCCCCATCCCTGGCAGTGTTGACGGCCAGGTTGGATGGGGCATTGAGCAACCTGGTCTGGTGGAAGGTGCCCCTGCCCATGGCAGCGGGGTTGGAACTACATGATGTTTAAGGTCCTTTCCAGTCCAAACCATTCTATGAATCTATGCTTCTAACAAAAACCATACGTACCCTAGCTGTCCCATCATGAAATCTTCTGTGACCCAAGATCTACTTAAGCATATCATTTGACAACACTCTTTTTACATTTCATGTTGTAACAAAAACAAAAAGTCAATAAATTTATGATTGAAGTGTGCAGGAGGATATAGTAATATCCGAGGGCTATATCCTGGTTACTGAACAACTGAGACCGAAGCCATTACTCAGGCATGCAGGAGGGGTGACTAAGACTATTGGCACATCTCCTGCTATCCATGTGCAGAATCACGGAAGTGAGACCCCCAAAGCTGGACTGTTCAGCTTAAGAAGAATTTTGTGGGTTTTAAAAATTATAATTAAACACCAAGCTATTTTCTTGACCTAACAGTATTCTCTGAGTCATAGTAGCAGCAGCCAGTTTGCACCACAAAAATAAATGAAGACAGTTGGGTAAAGCAGCTGTTGACACAGGTCAAGAGCATGGAAAATTATTGCAGATAGCATTTTACGAACTGTAGGGTCTAAAGTTGGATAAAAAGTCAATGAATTCAGCAGTGCTACGTGATGCATTCGTGCTGAATGACGAAGTGCTTCTTCAGCAAGGGTCAATGACAATCCACAATCAAAGCAGTTGTCATAATTATGCCACACATTCTGAAAAAAGCAAGATAAAAAAAGACACAGATGTTAGGACAGGCTGGGGAGAGAAAAGCAGAGGAGGAAAGAAGACAGCAGAGAATGCTTGAAATTACCACTTAAGCCCAAAGAAACACATCTTGCACAACAGCAGGGCAAGCTACCACAGTCTCACCAGTGGAACAAAGCTGAAATTCAGCGCACATTTTTCCATCTCATAGCCACAGAAAAGCCAGTCAATGGTCTCCACCCACTTTGCTACATACAGATAATGTATGTAGCACTATAGCCATACTTACACATCCATAAGGTACAATGATCCACAGCTGCGCATTTTAATGTATTTGAAACATCCTTTGCCTTTCCACTATACCTTTCCCATGCCCAGAGCTCTTCACAAATATCAACACGTATCAGCCTACAACTATACATGGCCTCAAAGTCTTCTTCCTGCTTTAGAAGCAAGACAGTTGCAATAAGTTGGGAAGAGAAAAGGGCACAGCCCGGGTAGAAGTGAAGATGCACAGTCTCTGTCCCAAGGCAGTTTATTAGCAGCGAGAGCTACTCAAAGAACAAGAATCACACTGAAATTCTGGAGAAGCTCAGCATGTCTGCTGCTGGCCAGGACTCATGTCCCACTGGAAAAGTAGGGAACAACAAAAGGCAAAAAGACGCACATTTTCTCTCCCTGGGGAAGTGTCAGCAGGTTTGCTATTCATAGGTGCGACTGTAACAACTGCTGAGTGAACGTGGCCATGGCCTCTGCCCAGCCACCCCTCTTGTGCACTGTACCACAGCAGACCACAGAGCAGTTCAAAATTACAGGATGAAAATCACACAGCAGCTTTGTGGCAGAGCTGAGAACAAGTTCCAGGAGGCCTGGGCTCCTGCCTGGTCACTTCCAGCAGCATCAGCTCCAGCTGTCATAAGCAAAGTGTGTCTCAAGCAACTGGGGAATTTCCCCTTAGATCTGAAGTGCCCCAACCAGCTCAGATGCTCTGGGTCAGTCTCTGAAATAATTCAGACTTGGAAAAGTGAGGAAAAATCTTTATTACACCAGCTTAAAAGCAATACTTCTGTTTATATAAGATAATTAATCATTTATAGCCACATGCCATACAACTTGCCTCCCAACAACTCAAGAGTTATAAGGCAACACACTTTAAAAAAAGACCATCTCTAACTGATAGCTCTGCTTACACCATTACGTATGACATTAGGATATCTAGCCTTCAGACTGCATAATCATCTAGAATTTCAATACTCCATGAGGATCTGTATTAATATCACTCTGAACATAAACTGATATGTCATAACTCCATCTAACTTAGGCCTAGAATTGAATCTTCTTAAAAACTGAAAGGCTGGTGCTAAATCCAGTATCTACTAGGGGATAAAACTTTAAGCTCTCTAAACTTAATTAGCTTTGGAGTCTAACATCTGGCAGTTGAAATATCTTGGGTTCTATGTTTGTATTACTGTAGCAATGATGATATATAACAAATAAACCTGTAGAAATTTCTTACATATTCTTTTTCTTTCCTTAGGCTAGTCATACAACTCTTGTCATAAATCATTTAAGTCCTTCAGACATCTGCACGTGCTAATTTAAGGTGGCCTTAAATCATTTACTAAATGACTTCTCAGGAAGGCAGGTCTCTGCCATGGGGTCAAATTCAAATGTCAAAAATACCAGTGTAATTGTAAAGGTGTTGATTCAGTCAAGGGTTTGCCACGGATTCTATTGGTGTAGATATCCACAGCAGTTCAGCAAATCCACTGAGAACTAGTGAGACAGTAAAAGTATTCCATAATTAAGTGTTACATTATATTATATTCAACAGTGGTATATTGGTCTTGCCAAAACAAATACTTCTCCTGAGTAGCCTATTCACTGATCAAAACCCCCTTGAAACTGTCATCATATGTTATTGTTGCTCTCTACAGAAGAAGAAACTACCATCTACTACTCAGTATATTTCCAGGACTTTTGTTTAATGATGCTTTGCCAACAAGGAAACTTTACATAAATCCGCCATGGAAAAATTCAGTCACAAAGCATATACTAAATATGAAATCAAGCAGTTTTCTGATCAGAGTACTTTAAGCCACAGGGAAAGTTGATCCCGTCGGAGGTTTGTTTTTTTTTTTGGTACTGCCTGTATCACTACTGTTTAGTATAACCCTAATCATAAGAAAAATCTAGATTATTTTTTTCCAAACTTACTCTGTGCATACCATATACTTAGAAGTAGGTAACTAAAATCCAGAATTGAGCCAAAAGCACTTATATCAAGTTTCAGTTTTAGAGTTTTGAAATATTAAAAATAATTTTGCTCTTTATGGAAGTATCAGTGGCATATTTTACACCACCTCATTTCACCAGTTCTTCGGCATTTCAGATGGCCTTGTAGCACAACTTGATAGACACGCCTATTTCTTTCATGGCCAGCATCTTTGTCTCTGATCTATCACTTCAAATAAGAGATGGGAATTTGCATCGTCTCCTCTGGCACAAGCTGTAGTGAAAAAAACCCCAAACATAAATAGAAAAGGGGAACATCCTGTGTCCTTTAAAGTCATTGCTGGCTTAATCTCTCTTTTCCTGAGACTGTGACACAAGCTCCAGCATACCTCTTTCTGCCCTGAACTGCAGTCCTGCAGCTGTCAGTGAAGTTTTCTGCTATTAAAATACTGATTTCTGCAGGCAGCTCTTAAACATCATCATCATCATCACCATCTGAAATAAACTGCGAAGAGCTACACATACAGCCAGCCTGAGGAAATGTTGGAGTCCAACCCCCAGGCAAATGAAAAAGGACTGAACTTTCTTTTCTTGCAGTCGTTAGGCTGAAGAAAAGCAAATGTTTTTTCAACTGAAGTACTATTCCCACACCTCACAAATTGCTGACAGTACTTCCAGTGAGGTGGTATCTCTCAGTTTCTGGAAGTCAGACCACGTAAAGGCTGGAGTGATGCTTGATTAACGAACCTGCTGGTTACTGATTTTATTTCTTTTAAAGTCCTGGCTGAAACAAGGGCAACATCTCAGCTTTGCAACTCCTAGATAGTCCCTGTGCATGTTGTGACATTAGAAATGTGCCAAGAACAGTCACTTAGTTATGGATTCATTTCTCTGTGCTCATAATTCACAACAGTCATATTATAAACTGAGAAAAAGAAAATAAAAAACATTATTTTCATGGCTATCATTTATGGGATAGACTTTTCAACTATGTATACTAAAGCTTTTCAGTCTCAATTCAGACCATTTGTATTAGGTTGCAGTGTGGTCTCTACAGTCTTGCCAAAATTTCTGCTATCTATGTTTATGTCATTGGATAACAATCTTTATGAGCTATTTCTACTTTGCCTTCTGTTGGGATAAAAGGACTTTACAATGGCCTAATATAAATGTGATTCTGTATATGATTACTGGCTATGAATAACCTCTGTACCAATAAAACCTTTCTCCTTCTGACCAAGACAATCTTCAAATTTGCAAACATACATCTTCTGAAGTATACAAACATAAGCTTTGTTTGACATAATCTGGGATGGGCTACAGAGATGTCTGCTCTTGCCAGGGAAGACATTTCGGGAGCTTCAAAAACCATAACAGCTTTCATAAACTTTCCTGTTAGTACTATTATTATATCTCAAGTCTTCCGTCTAGTTCCTTTACCTGCTAATAGGAGAGACTGAAGGACAAAACTGGACTCTGGTGGATTAACAACACATATATTACCACCAGACAATAACTTAAAACCACTTGATTGTATTTTCTCTACTTGCCGGGACAATGTGAAAGTCAAAGCAGATAGTAAAAAAATAATCTCAGTCTCTCACAAAGGTGACAGTATTACTAAAATGCCTTCTTCAGACTACCTCATCGAAGTGTACTTGGGCACATAAAAGGTTAAGCAAGCTTACCGTCCATCTGCACTGCGCAGGACTGCAAGCCTCACTGCTAGCTTCCTGCATCCCAGGCAAGAGAAGTGTGTTGACAGAGCAAGGACCCAGGAAAAAATCCCAATAATGATGAAAAGAGACAGACAGATCCACAAGAAAATGGTTCTAGGAGGTGTTCCTAGCTGAGGAAGGGAATTTTATGGGCATTTTAAGTCACGGTGTCCAAACACATATGCTCATCATCAAACTGCTATAGAGGAGTATTATTCACACTCACAGACAGTTAATGTGAAATAGCTAGAGGTTAAAGCTCAATAACCTCAGATAAAGCAAAAAATAGAACATCTTAAAAACTTCTGGAAACTTTCCATTATTGGCACTGTTCTAATTAACATTGGACTACTTCTAAAAGCTACACTCCACTTCAAATAGAAATTAATTCTGGTGAGTCATATGACAACTGGTCAAAGGTGGTTTGTCTAGATGACCACAACACTTCCTTTTGGTCTTACAGACTAGAAGTATTTTGGAGAAACAGTTTCCTAGGAACACCCTGGAAAAGAGAAAACTGTTTAGAATTCAGAAATTCTGATTTTATTTTACGATCACGCAAAGTTGTTATAGCAGCTAATGATGAACCAGTGGACTGAGTCTCAGCTTGGTAGACATATTTAAAAAGAAAATTTTAATTTGGATCCTTTACAAAAGCAAAGACAAACTGATATTGTGGCCTTTGTATTTATTTGGAACTTCAGCATCAATGGGAGCAACAGCATTTACTCCCCCTCAGAAAAAGAGAAAAAATCATGTCAAACAAAAATCTAGGTTAAACACAGCTTATGTAAGCAACGGTCAACACACCAGTGGATATGACTGCTTTAAGTGGATTATATGGAAAGGATTTCACATGAGCATTTTATTTTACTGAAATGTTTGTATTCATAAAAAGCTCCGTGTGACACCAAGAGAAACGTAACTCCACAGAACAAAATACATAGTACTTGCTATGCATTTGCCGTTTGGAGAACTTTTTATTCAGCTGTTAGCACTGCTGCCATTTAGCAGGTACGGAGTCAGCAGCGTGAAGGGTGAAGCTGTATGATGAAGGTCACACACATTCAAGCAGCACAGCTATGAACAGGACATAGATGCTTGGCACCTCCTCTGAGCCATTAAAACTTGCAGCTCACAGGATGGTGAGGATCTGCTAGAGTGAAACAGATCAGCCATAGAAAATAGGCAGCATTCCATCAACATTGACTTTTTAAATGATTGTAAAAGAAAGAAGGGTGCTACACACAAAAAGTTGGGTAGAGGGGGATTCTTTTGCTTTGTTTTGGGGAGGGATGTCTTTCCAGCTTTTAATTACCCATTAGTAATGCTAGATATGACAAATTATCTATGTGTATCACAATTTCTTGCTGTTCACCATTCAGAAGAGCCGAGTGAGATAACCACCCCTAGAATTAAACATAATTTGCTTGCCTTTCAGAAGCAGGCAGACAGATGCACAAAAATGTTGATGCTTTACATCAGGAACATACATTGCTGGCAGAAAGTTTTCCAAATGCAAGAGGGAGAAAACAAAACAAAACAGAACAAAACAAACCTTTAATCCATTTCTCTATGAATATCCTGCACTATAACCACTATCATCATTATCAGATGAAGCTGGATCCCCTCAGGAAAAGGTATGTAGAAGACATTCCTAGACAGTCTGCTCCGAGATGCTCTTCTTCAAAATGTGTTTACTTTCAATCTCTCTCTCTCTCCCTCCGATATTCTGGCATTTGGCTCTGCAGGATCAGCTTCTTCCAGATGGTGCAGCTTTCCCTGGTTCAAAACTAGGATCTATCCACTTATTCCTCTTCTGACACTTTCTAAAATCCAGCAATTTTATAGCCTGGTAGCAAAACCAGCAATTTGCTATCTCTCTGCCACTTGCAATGCAAACTGACTCTAACAACAGCAAAAGCACACTTAGTATAACACAAGACCATTGCAGCTATCAGAGCTGCTGTCTTCCCTGGCAAGCTCTTAAAACACAGATTAGGAATGAAAGGACTAATTCTCCTTACCTTTTTTCAAACATTTAGTTGCCCTATCATTTTTTACCTATAAACCCACTTTGCTGGTAAAAAACACAGGACCATCCATGCACTGCTTTACTGGAACTGTAAAGAAACTCAAACATTAACACCTACTAGTATCCATGGACTAAGCACTGCCAAGCAGCTTCCTTTGTAATGCTCTGCTTTTATGTGTTTATAACTGCTATGATGAAATAGTTATCTTACAAGCTTAAATTTCCCACACATAGATTTACCTAAGTGCTTTTGCAATCATTAAGGCTGAGCAAAATGCTTTATCAGTTCCTGAATTGTGAGAGGAATTTTTTCTCTTCTTACGCTGCAAATGTATTTTCCCTGGGTTTTTTAATGTAGCATTTGCACTTTATAATTTAAAAAATCCGCACAAACCTATGTGATCTGGCTGCATATGCATTATATGTCCCTCATTAATGGTCCCACTTTGAATGAGGATGAGCACTCCCAGCTTGCATGTAGAAAGCCAACCAGGCAGATGTGCCATTAAGCAAGAAAGCAACAGCCACACGTTTAGAAATTCTGACCAAGAGGTGCTGAGAAAATGTTAACCCAGAGTGGAGAGGTTTTAAAAAGCATTTAAATAACTCAAGGTACACAAGTTTAACCCAGTACTGCCTAATTAAGTTTGCTACACAGCATGCTGCATATACCTGCATAGACTGTCAGTAAAAGTGGCTGCAATCTCCCCTAGTCCCTGCTCAAATCAATTGCCAGCTGAAAATTCCCATAGCATGCTGCCCAAATCGTTTCTCCGAACTTTACCTCCATGGCTGTGACGCTGAAGTGTCCTCTGGTGAAGCAATGGATGGACAGAGGTTTTTTCTTCCTTGTTTTTGTTATTTCACTAATGCGCAGTCAACTTGGCAATTATGATCTCCTGAAATGTTCTCATACCCACAGAATGTAAGGTAGGAACCAAAACAAGTATTCACAATGAATTATCTATACCTTAAGTACTTTTATTTTCTAAAGTAAGATGACAAATGCTAAATCCAGTGTTAAATTTGCAGTTAGGTCTAGTAAGACATTTTTCTGAATTTATCCATTGCTGGGATTAGTACTGCAGCTCCAGTAAAGGTCTTTCTGGACAAGAAAATTGTGGCCACTATCACATATCAGCAGGTTAGATTTAGGATTTAAGATACCTAAATATAGTATTTTGTTGAGGTTCCACTAGTGACCATGAAGGTAAAACATGTATAAAACTCTTTTTCCTAATCTGTCCTCAAATTCAATAAATTTAACAGGTATGTTATATTATTTATTCTTAAATTGTGAATGTAGCACTGTATAACATGCACTTTCAGAACTATTTTCTCTACAGAGGAGAAGCATCTCGTGAAGGGAGTTTTCCTCTACATCACTCCTAAAGAACATTTCTATGTATTTTTGAAGGTTCCTGAACAAATTTCTGTAACAAGATGTGGACTACAGTCACAAATATTGCCACTGATCCTAACCTCTGCTTGACACATTTATTGGAAAGAGAATGTATTTTAAGAGCAGAACACACACTATCAAGCAAAAGCCAAGGAGTCCCATTGGCACAAGCCCCAACATTACCAAGTGCAGAGGTCAAAGAACATGATTTCTCAAAAAGAAAAATCCTATGTTTTTAAAAACCTCTAAGCTAAAATCCAAGACTTATTATGTTCAAGACATACATTACTCTGCAAAATTCAGAATGGGTTCAGTTTTTTCCCCCTCTTGATAGAGTAAGTCCCTTGCAAAGCTCCAGGCCATTGCATATATGTAGGGTATTTTGCTTTTGCCTCTCCAAAACCAGAAGGCTCAAAATACATCAAATTCAAGAGACCAGTGAAATCTGCCTCATTTTGAATATTGTCTCAGAAGATTTTAACTACTTCTCTGAGAGATGTCTGAGTCCTTGCCTGCCTCTTTAGAGTCAGCTAACAACTTTCTTATTGACCATGAAGTCCACAGACCGTAATAGCAGTTCTACCACAATCCCTATAAACTGTTGAGGGCTAGAATGGGATATTGACAGTGGAATGGTCTGACACTTGGCTGCTTGCGGTAACTTGATAAAAAATGTGGGGCACTGAAGCTTCTCACAGCATACTACTGGTCAAAATCTTGACCCAACTCCTTGCTATCCTGTGATCTCTCAATTTCCCAGCCCATCTCATTACCAGCTTAAGAAAATAATGATATGAAAACAGCAAGAGAATGCAGTCCTGCTGAATAATGTTTTTTTCATTCCTCAAATAATTTGCTGCACTAATTAGGAGCCAGTTAAAACCTCTTGACTGGTCTTCAATTCTTGCCCAAAAGTTAACTGCAAGATTATCATTGCCAAGGAGTTCTGTAAAGTGACCAGAAAATTGGAATGTTCTGAAATCTACTATTTCTTTTTAATGCACATGCAATAAGTGGTATTGAGGGGACAAAACCCCTTTGAGGCATGTGCTAACAATTGGGATAATTGTGATGAAAGGGAAACGTAGGTTTAGGTAATCAAACACAGTAATTTATTTCAAGAAACACTTCCATATCCCCTGACAGTGGGCATTTTTGTTTTCTAAAATT
The DNA here is from genome assembly GCF_023638135.1 of Falco biarmicus. Taxonomy (NCBI): domain Eukaryota; kingdom Metazoa; phylum Chordata; class Aves; order Falconiformes; family Falconidae; genus Falco; species Falco biarmicus. The sequence goes on along the minus strand of NC_079311.1, from coordinate 47,970,008 downwards.
ATATCAAACTGAATTCCTACTGACCATTTTTCTGCTTTTAGTATAAAACATCAAGAGGTAATTCCACTAGGAAGCTTCAGTGATTATTTTTTGAGGCCTTCTTTAAGTACTAATAGAAAAGTCAACCATCTCACTAATATAGTAATAGAATTAGACATTAACAAAGTTTTTATTCTTCACAAATAAAACTCAGTCCCATTAGTGTTACAATTAACTTCATTAAATATTTCTATCTATTGAAGGTAAATGAAGAGAAAATACCATTGTATGACAAAATTTGCTGACTGAAAAACTGTTACCTCCTGTTACAGCAGCACTGGATTTGACCGGTACAGTACAAGGGGAAGGCCACGTACATTCACATGATACTGTCTGAACATGCTCTGTATTACACTGCTCATCTTTAGGTTACACTCACCCAAGGTTCAGCTTTGAGCTGTTTTTTGTATCATCCACAGACCAAACACTGGTGCTGAAGAGGAACACCAAATTTTAGATTGCTATACCTCGGAATAATTGGACTTTTCACCCTACCTTCTCAAGTGTTTCAGGTGTTGGGTTGGTGCAGACAAGGCACAAACCTGCTACAAAATGCAGCTGCAGTTCCACTCCATTATCGCTCTACTGACAGGGCTTTATCACTGTGGTTTTCCTCTAGGTCCAGGCATATTGTGAACTGCAGTCTAGTCCACACTGGGTCACAAGTGAAATTAAGTCTGATGCAGCCTCAACACAATAAAGTTATTCTTGTTTCCTGCTGAAGCAATGCAGATTTCTCTGGGATTTTTGCCGATAAAGAATGTCGTTTCAGCAAAAACTAATATACCAGGCACCCCTACAAGTTCAGATTTCAGTCTAAGCAAACAAAATACCAGATAACGTTGCAAAGTTTGCAACATGATGAGCAGTTAGAACAACACTAATTACAGCAGGATCTAATGCAACTCTTTGTCAGTGAACGGTAATTTCGGATCTCAAAAAGCCCTGAAAAAAGCTCCAAGTTGTAGGGCTGTATGCTCATGTTTACATGAAACTTTTTAATACTCCAGAGGCAGATGCTAAAGGTAGATGTTGCTATGCCCTCTCACACATTATGACTCAGCTCATGTTCTAACTCTTTCAGCAATAAGCTCCTTCAAAATAGGAAGTCTGACTGTTGATTTTGACTAAGCTAAAGATATAATGATTGCTTTTTGAGGCCATTTAATAGGGGCTCCACAGCAGTAAATACTGAATTACTTAATAACTGACTTAAACCTCCAGTAAAACTCTGAACATGGAAAACAGCATGACAGTTCCTATTATCTTGCAAACAAGTAGAGTAATATTGATTCTTTGTCCTCAGAGTGCTTGTACGGATTATGGCTACCCAGCCAGACATCAGTAACTCACCTGGTCCCAGTGTTTAACTGTTGTATTATTCTATTTGGCTAACAAAATCTTTTTGTTCACTAACGAGGTTTAACAACTGAACACTTAGTATTACCAATATGAAACAAAACATTACCCATAAGAACATTCTCATCTGAATTTCTCTAAGCTCTAAAGTCCACGATGCTGGCTTTTAAAAGCCTGGGTTTTTAATACCGTAATAACAGTCTTCATTCCTGCTGAATTTGTGCCCCCTACATTAAATCCAAATTGTTTGAAGCTTTTGCTCCTTACTGCAAGACTGAAACATTTAAATTCATAAATAATTGGAAAATACAAGTTGACAACAATCTTACTGCTGAGAATTTTAACCCTCCTCTCTATTTGCAATTAACAGTCTGATCCAGAGTGATCAAATGTATGTTTCCCAAAGGCACACTCCACAGGTAGCAACATACACCTTGCCAAAGCAAGACCATCACCTTGTGGTGAAATCCATCTTTCCCCCTACTCTTTAGACAGCTATCTCCCGTATCAACCCAGGGTATTATTTAGCAATATGAACTGGTATAACTTCATGTTCAAGCAACATGATGAAACATGTACTCGTGGCTGCTACAGCTCTGCTCCCCTCTGCCTTCTTATGATCATCTCCAATGTCCTACCAGTAATAAGGACAGGATTCTGGCATTACTCTCCTATCCTCTGAAGACAGTCTAGATGATTTGGTGTTGTCTCATCAAAGATATGCTTGCCAGCACTTTATGTGCTGCTACCACCAGTTCCATTCAGCAAAGGTAAGAATCACCCATGAACACAGTACTAAGATTTTTTTTTATCACCACATCATACAGATCTGCTCTCTGTGTGTGGTTAGATCAGGCTGGATAAAATGTAAATGACTGGAGTAACGTCTCCCCAGGTATTCTCCTCCTGAAGCAGAGGGGACAAAAGCATAACACTTCTGCAAAATCCTGCTCAAGCAGAGTATCTTGCTGGAATTAGGTAGCTTTACTCCTTATTTCAGGAAGTGAGACTGGAAATCTTTCAGTTTCTAAAAGATAAGTGAACCTGACCCATCAACCAGGAGTTGAACACCAAATAAAAACTACCTGAAATTAATGAAAATTTTAAAAAGATGAGATAACATCTTAGTTGAGATTGAGAAACAAACACTAATGTTGTTACATGTTTTCCCCGTTAGTAAACGTGACACTTTACAGGAACATGAATTATTAATTCTACATTTTTGAGCATTGTTGTGGGCCACATGTCTCTTTTGGATCTCTGTGATAGAAAGCACTGAATTCACAAGTGAAAGGTAACAAACTTCAGTTCAGATGTTCAACAATTTTAATATATTATCAATCTTAAAGCTGCCTTTTATTACCTTAAGAATTGTGTTCTTCTATGATTATTGCTTTGTCATTCATGATGCTTGATTCTGTGGCATATTTTTTGCCATATGAGCCACAAATTTCGTTATCATAGTCCTACACTACAAACTTTGTCTCACATAACAGTTCAGTATAAAAAGACAGCTTTCTCATCTGTATTGTCCATTTAACTTCTATGTATTATTGTCATGCATAGGTGCTTCAACTCTGACATTTCAATGGAACTGCAATCTCTTCAGTGACAAAAAAGATCCATTTCATTTTCCTAATGCTTTGTATTGATATAAAGTCTACTTACAGACTGAGGTTGCAATCATTCCTTGCAATTTTTCCTACTCTGTGACTTCATTTCACCACTCCGGCACACCCGGAGGTGCACCACAGCTCTTTATTCCCAACCCTGGAAGTGTTGTAATAGTCTGATTTCAATAGAGGGCCTACCAGCAATAAACTCAACTGTTTAATAGTTGAATTAGAGCCTCACGATACCTTTCAGCTATGGACTGATTCTGTCCATATTCCCACATCCTTTTCACTCCTGTGCCAATTGTTTCATGCATTGTAGCATCACGAAAATAACTTTGCTGAGCAAACTCTATGGAGCTAAAAGAGGCTTTCAATTCACAGTATGGTGCTTTCATTGACCCCTGCCAAAGGCCAACCACATACAGCACATCAGCTGGAGAGACCGGAAACCTCTGTAATAGATTTCATTCAATGCTTAGCTTTGATGCATATTACTAATCTCTGTTTTGAATCTACAAACCTCTCTCACTTCTTTGTTTTTCTACCAACACTTAGGAAACACCACGTAACTATACACAGGCCTGGAAAAGATGCTGTGGATAAAGTTATATCTCAAATTTTCTTAATGAGAATCTATGTCAAGGACATTAAAGCCTCATTTGGGCATCTCTTCCTAAAACTACTTAAACCATTTCATCTCTAAATGACAACATGTAGCATTGCTAGGCAAGGATGTGGAAGATAATGGACAAAATTGTATTACACTGCGTATCTTTTCTTTTCATCTAAATACAGAGCAATGTTTGGTTAATGCTGAAAAAATTGTCAAAATGTGTAATCCACATGTTTATGTTCCCTGTTGGATCTATTCATATTGTTCATAACAGTGTCAAGAGGCTTTTCCAGAAGAAAAAAAATCAAGTCGAAGACTTCAAAACAATTCATTAATTGAAATCCACAATAGTGAGATTTTACATTTCCTGTATAACTTTCCCTGTGCATTCACACAGTGAAATCAAATACTATCCACACAAGTAGTTTAGATATATCAGATTTCATAATGGCTGTTCCATTATATGCAGGTCATTTACATAATGAATCACCACTCAATAAAAATTCCATCATTTAAAATTTCATAGAGGAGCAAATTACTGATCCACATCAAAAGCAAGCACAGATCAAGTTAATTGTGTATGCATGTTACATGGAGAGGATTTTAAGCATTAAGTGAACTACCATTAAGTGATTTGGAAAGTAAAGAAACCTCAGTGTTCCTTTGTTCACAAATACACATACAATCTAATCTGCAGCAAATATTGGCATTAGATACAATCACACTCATAAATATCACAGCATATAGTACTGGTCCTTTAAAAATCTCACAGCTGTGCAATGTACCTTATTTAAGATTAAACCTTTTGTTCTAAAAGGTCCAGCTTACATAATAAAATTAAACTTCCAGTCTGCTTTAATAATTATTAAATGTTATACAGACTGAGGAAAAACTGGCCTTTATTCTATAAATACATACCTGTATATTGGCATATCTGCAGCCACACAAGAATTCCCAAGCCCATATTCAGTGGAGTAGTCACAAAGTCAACCACAAACGCTTTTGCCAGATCTAGATATTAGACCATTGGCTTATCTTTGTATACAGAATCCTTAACAGGGTTGAGTACCTTGCGGAACCCTCACTAGCGCTTCTTAGTACTAAAGTCATATTCAACAATGATTCAGAAATTCTGTACCAGCAGCAGCACAGATTGCAGACAAGACCTAAATGGCCTAACATGGGAAGTGCTGGAAAATAAATGATGGCTCTGATTTTCTGCTGTGCTCTGCCTTAGAGTCTCCCATGATTCTGGCCAGAGTAGTCTGGGCTGGCTGCCAGAGGTGAAGAAAGGGTATCTGGAAGCTGGGTGTAACACAAAAGTTTACAGTGGTATGTGCACATGAACTTGTGCATTTGTGTGTAAATTGCGCTACCTCTGCACACAAGACTGTGAACTAATGCAAATGTGAACATTTTCCCTTCCCATTGCAGTATCACCTATTGCAAGTGCAGTGAGGGTTGTTTGAATGATGGGTCTCAGCACTTGTGGGAACAGAGGTTTGGGCTCTGATCATTTTCATGCTAATCCGCAAAATGCGCTGCTCAGCAGAGCTGCTCATGCCCTTGAAGGGTTATGCAGTTCAGCTCTATCAACACAGGGGTGAACTATTTTGTGTATACTTCCCTACCTAGTCTTGTCCCTTCCTCAACAGCGACTTCATCCCTAAATGACTATCCAGACTGCAGAGCTATTCATGTGTGATGCTCAACTTTTACACTGTACATCTACAGTATCAAACTGTCTTTTGTTGATAACTTTTACTTCTCAAAAATTACTTGTCAAGTAAAACCTGACAAATCCTTCACAGACAATGGTCATCATCCAAGGACTTAAAAAAAGCTTGACTCTGTTATCACCACCGAAAAACACCAGGGACTTGGGGGGTTGTTGGCGAGAGTGGGTTACATGAAGACCATAAAAGAGCTAATGGGATCTTCTCCAAACATCCTTTCTAAAAGAAAAGCACAGGAAATTAAATTCTAAAGCCAGTGATGAAGCTACTAACCACTGAAATTAAAGGATTAAAACAGAAGTGTGACTTGGGTACATACATCAGGCAATACTAAACTATAAATCAATAATTAAATTATTTTGATAATTTAATATCAATAATGATAATTTGATATATATATAAATATATACTAGTATAGTATATACTCCAAAGATATGACACCATTTTTCAAACAGATCTTAAAATTAAGATCGGTAACAGCTACCAAAAGGACCACAGAAAAGAACATTCTTATTTTAATCCCTCACACACCAAGTCCAGAAAAAGATCAGAAAAAAACAAGAGAAACTTTCCATTGAACATCATACCATCCCACAATGCTCGTCTTCATTCTGAAAGCTGGTTGATTTACAGAAGGAGATCTACAGATACGAATGTTACACATGTGGTTTTGCAGAGAAGCACAGCACAGTGATTAGTTCATTAACAAAATTCCTGTACTCCTCCATGAATAATGTTGGACCTTATGTTCCAAGAATAGCACATACTTAATAGCATGGTATCGTCTTTGTTTTGTTTTAATGAGAAGCAGAACCTTAGCGAACAGATCGTGTGTCACTTCTTGTAACACTATATGTCATTCAGGTGAATGTCCTCTGGTATGATATTGCATATAAAAAATGCAAAGGCTTTTGCCTCAGACACGTTTGTGGATTTTCTTACCTTTGGTTCCATTGAAATGAAGCTGTGGGTACCTCTACTTGAGAGAACTGACCTTTTAATTGTTTTACTATGGTAGAAGTGGTAGTAATCCTTCAGCGTTCCAATCTGTATGGGGAGAGAAGAAAAAAAGGAGAGGAAGATTCAATTTATGGAAACCAGTTTTCTGGTTTTAATTTCTGAAAGTCTATAAATTATGCAATTTCCTGCGTGCTGAAATGTTACTTGAACCCACTGATCATCTTTCAAAAGAAGGACATATGATATGAAATGGATGGAGTGTCCTTGAGGCAGTAACTGCATAACCAAAGATTGTAATTGAGCTGCTTAGTCTGGCTGTATCTACTTTTTTAATGTTTAATTTATATGCAGTACTTTAAGTAATTCTATATCAAACTATACCCAAACTGTCTTCAAATGGCAAGTATAAAAATCATCAAATGGCTATACGGTTATTAAAAAGCATTCCATCTAGTTTGCTTAAGGAAATGTACTGTAAAATGCACTAGATTTGGTTATTTATATAATTAAATTATAAAAAGGATGTTCGCAGCATCAGACTATGAAACAGGAATAGGCTTCTCTTTCTGCAAGAAAGTAGTAGAAGAAAGATGGAAATGGTAACTTCACAGGGTAATGACTAGCTCAAAGTACAAAATCAGGACGTGCAATTTCCAAACTTCACAATGGTACAATAAAAATGCTTCTTATTCATCCCATCAGTACAGAGCAGCAATGTAAGTATTAAACTAAGACAGCATTCACAATTTGACAACTAAATTTTCCTTTCCAGTCATTAATATCTAAACATTTTAATTTGAAACTTTAGTTTCATGCACCTATAAACAAACATTCAGTCTTTAAGGAGAACGTCTCTCCAACTTGTTTGGAATTTGACCTTCTATTGCACTGCAAATCTTGTAAGACACTTAAGAATTCAGTTAAAAGTTCTTTATCAATGAGCAAAAAAGGGACAATTGAGCTTACTGTAATTTCAAGCTGAAACTCAAAGTGACCACAGAAAACAGGCTTGGTTTTGCAAATAAATGTGAATGGAATCACAAGAGAGGATGGAGCAACAATTGAAAACTCCAATCTTTAAAAAAAAACAGTATTCTGAATTTGCATCTATAAGCACACACATGTAGGAAACTTGAGAGTCCAACAGCAAAGGTTCAAAGAGGACTGGAAATAAGTCACTGAAAACCTCCAAGAATATGCTTTTAGAATATTAGAAAACAAAAAACTTCAGAAAATATCAAAGTAGACTAAGAAGAAATATTGATAGAAAATTAGTACCCTCAAGGAGAGCTTTAATATTTTACCTTAAAATATAAATATGTAAACAGCACAGGGAATGAAGTAGAACCTTTTTTTTTTTAGGGGGGGGGGGGGGGGGCGGGACGGTGGGGTGGTGGGGTGTGGGACAAACCAATTGAAATGAATTCACCTAATGGGGAAAACCGCAACAGGGTCCAAGGTATTAACCCCAGTCTGTACAGTTGGTCCATCAATATCTTCATTTCAGAAAGAAAGACATGTTTAGTTTAAGTCAAGTACTGAAACATTCCATAAAACTGAGTTAGTTTATCAAAAATTGAATAGGAATTGGTTTGACTAAGCCTAATTAAAGTATCTTAGCACTGCGATAATAATTTTCATGCTGCCTTCTCTCTGAAAGGCAACACGAGCTGAAGTGGTGCAACTCTGTAGCATGGATGAGCCCAGACTCACATCTCCATGTGCATGCCCGTGAATAAACCCTCCTTAAACATATATGGGAAAGTCTTCTTGTGGACACTTCAAAAAGCTGCAGGACCCTAGGCCTTCTGGGGAGGTCCCTGCTGACTGGGAGCTAGCCAGTGTTATTCTAATCTACAAAAAGAGCATGAGGGATGACCCAGGGAACTACAGACCTGTTAGTCTAACCTCAGTTCCTGGAAAAATTACGGAGAAGATTGTACTGGGTGCCTCTGAAAGCCATTTAAGGGACAGTGCAGTCATTGGGCACAGTCAACATGGGTTCACGAAGTAAAAGTCCTGTTTAACTAATTTCATATCCTTCGATGATAAGGTCACCCACCCAGTGGGTAAAGGGAAAGTGGTGGATGTAGTTTTTCTGGATTTTAGTGAGGCTTTTAATGCTGTCCCTCACAGCACCCTCTGGACAAGCTGTCCCACTGCGAGATGAGCAGGTTCACGGTGCACTGGGTGAGGAACTGGCTGAATGCCAGGGCTCAGAGGGCTGCAGTGGATGGGGCTCCGTCTGGCTGGTGACCGGTCAACAGTGCTGTTCCTCAGGGTTCCGTTCTAGGGATTGAACCGTTCTGTTCAATACATTTATCAACTGTCTGGATCCAGGAGTTGAACGCACCATTAGTAAATTTGTCAATGATAGTCAGCTGGGAAGTGCTGCTGACTGTCTTGAGGGACAAGAGACCTTGCAGAGGGATCTGAATAGACTGGAACATTGAGCAAGGATTAAAGGCATGAAATTTCACAAATGCAAGTGCTGGATTCGGCATGTGGGATGGAGTAATGCCAGGCACAAGCACAGGCTGGGAGAGGAGTGGCTGGAGAGCAGCCCTGCAGCAAGGGGACCGGCGGTGCTGGTGGGCATTAAGCTCACTTGGGTCAGCAGCGTGCCCTGGCAGCCAGGAGGACAAACCGCGTCCTGGGGGGCACCAAACACGCCGTAACCAGCCGGTCAGAAGGGGGGATTATCCCGCTGCATTCAGCGCTGGTGCAGCCTGACCTTGGGTACTGTGTGCAGTTCTGGGCCCCGCAATTTAGGAAGGGTGTGAAGGTCCTTGAATGCACCCAGAGGAGGGCAACAGAGCTGGAGGGAAGGGCTGCAAGGAGTGTCCTATGAGGAGCGTCTGAGGACGTTGGGCTTGTCTGGTTTGGGGAGAAGGAGCTTGAGGGGCAATCTCATTGCTCTCTACAGCTTCCTGAGGCAGGGAACTGGAGAGAGAGCTGTTGATCTCTTCTCCCTGGGATCCAATGACAGGACACATGGAAATGATTCAAAGCTGCACCAGGGAAGGTTTAGACTGGGCATTAGGAACTATTTCTTTACCAAGAGGGTTCAAAACCTGTCAGTGTTTAAGAGGTATTTGGACAATGCCTTTAATAACATACTTGGTCAGCCCTGAATGGTTGGGCAGTTGGAATAGATGATCACTGTAGGTCCCTTCCAACTGAGTCTACTCTATTCTGTTGCATCACTTTTGACTACATTAACTAGAGTTTATTCTGAGTTTAACAGCCTGTAGAACATTGAATGTCCCTTAGCATCAGGTTAGTGTTGCACCCTTTTAAAATTATTATTTATACCAACCATTGAAATTTAGTGCCAGGTTTACCATCAGTTCAGGCGATGGCATGCTTCCCCCTGAGACAAATGGATGTAATCATTTCCCAGACATTTCCTGGATTCATCAGTAGCCTCAAACAGCGTAAAAGTGCTAACTACTGAAAAGTGATACTAGTCTTGCTCCTTAAGTCCTCAGAGACCAGTAAAGTGCATATTCACCATACCAGAGTACTCTACAAAGGTTACAGACCTTTTATGGACCTTGCTGTCTTCAGGGTGAATTAGAAACCTACTGCTCTGTGTGTGTGTGTACATTTGTGTGTGTGCATCCACAAAAGCACACATATTATTGAAAAGTCACAGTTCAAGCAGGTTAACTGTATTTTACCACTGCACAGAACTCCATAAAGAGAAAGGTCATATTTTAGAGGAAATAAACATCTGTCTTGTTTTGTGTTACACATATCTTAATATCACCCAGTTCTGTGCCTTTTCTTGCACTAGTTTGAGGATTTTATTTACTAATGATAAACTCTAGCTGACCCCTCTGAGGGCATCCAAAACAGCAAATCTGGGAGATGACCTAATTGCACTCCTGGAGGTCCTACAGTTTAACAGCACTAGCCACCCACAGAAGAGACTAGAAGGGGACTGGCATGCTCTAGCTTCCAGCCAAAGGGGGACAGCCTGAAGCTTTGTAACACTTGGCAGCTGTACTCCCTCTGAGACCCTGAGGGGCTGAGGAGACAGAATTAAGGCCTTAGAATGAAGTGTGCTAATTGTTACACCATGTCTTCTAGGCAGCATCAGTTTTCAGATAATTATTAATAATAACAATTAATTAAAATTGTGAGATCTACAGCTTTAGTTCTTAACTTTAAATGGAATAAAAGGAACTCAAATCTTTTAAATGGAATTTAATGCATATTGACTAACTGCCAGTACCTCTCACAGCAAGGTAACACCAGCGTTATTAAAAATTTTATTGCCCTCTTTTCCCTTAATGGGAATTTACTTAGACCTTCCAAATCCTTGGACCACTTGGAGAACAGTAAAACCATGGAAATATAGCATGATAAAACTTATCATTATGGATGTTCTTGTTAAATTGGTTTTTATACTTTTAACTACCGGGTCTCAGAGGCACTCTCAGAGGAAAAGCAATGCGAAGACAGAAACAACAGACTGCAGAGCAAACTACCTTAGAGACTGATGGTAATTTAACTGTTTTATCCTTGGCAAATCTTTGTAATCTCCTTTCTGACCTGGAGGATGTGATTTCTTTAAAAACAAATAGAGAAACATTCCTGAGGAATTGCTTGGCCAAAAGCAGAGAGAATGGATGGTGGGGGCAGGGGAGACTCCCTCTTTTTGGTAGTAATCCTCATCACTGAAGGTTTTTAATAGATATATACATACATTTTAATAGTACCATACTATATTTATTCAAGGATGAAATAATTCCTGGAGGCAACAATCCTACTATATCACAGTGAAATCCCAGAAAATGAAAGCATCTGCATATTTACATTATTTTTACATTTATTAGGTCTTACTTTCTATTTAAGGTTGAGAAAATGTGTGAATTTTAAAGATAACATGAAACAAGACCAAAATTTTTAGGCTTGTCCTTGGAAAATATTTCTTCTATATGTAATTTTATAGTCTAAGGCAATATTAAGATATCTTAGGACATAATTACCAAATGAATTAATCTACATCTGCATTGTGTCCCCATAAACCCTGTATGGAAATACAAATGCTAAAGCTGCCTGTTAAATATATGTGTATGATCATCAAACTGACATATTTGACTATGGTCTGAAACTACAGCTGAAACTTCCATGTAGCCAAACATGAGCAGGGAATTTGTTCAAGCTAATGGGAAGGAACCCAAGAGATGCTTTCCCAACAGTTTCTTAACTAGTACAGAAACCTTTAAGAAAAGGATAGTACACTTCTCCCAGTGGGCTAAACGGAAACCAATATGCTGTTGATTTGGTGAATTGGTGGATATATTGTAAGGATCCCTGTTTCTCCAGTCTTTAATAACTTTGGTCCTAAATGGATTGGGAAAGGAAGGCAGATCAGGTCCAAACCTGCTTCTGAACTCCACAAGATGCTAGAAGAGCCAAAGAAGCACAGATCTGCTACCCCTGTGCAGACCTGGAACATAAACCATCATAAATAGGTGTAACAATGTATTTCACATGGGGCTGAAGATCTGACCCTTCACTTCTTTCTGAAATGCAACAGATTTCAAAAGCACTGAAGTCCTTGACAGAAGGAAATACCAAGAACAGAGAGATGAAGAAAGTTTATCAGGTCTACTGTCATTTCTCTTTGACAAAATCACTTCAATTATATTTCAAATTTTAAAATGTTGTCACATTATACAAAGTACACGGGAATGATGTTTCAGAGCAAAAATGAAAATGTTTCAGTCTGAAAAGTTCTAAACAGAATGTGTTGGTACTACCAGAGCTTCCCCGCATTAAATGCCAGTGAAGCCAACCTAGTATCACAAAGCATTTTGACAGAACCAAATACTGACACAGGTTACAATACTACTTAAGCTCCTTCAACACACACCACTCTGTAATGAACATAAGGGAGGTGAGCCCATAGCCCTTAATTCCGATCTCTGTGGGCCCCTCATTATCCATGGGCGAAGACAAGTTCATTGATACTACAGAAAACACTCACTCCCTTCTAACGTCCCTCCGGACTTGGCAACTGTTAAATATCTTAAAACCAGTGTTCTGATCTCAGCATGCAGGGGCAAGAAAGCCCGGTAGAGGCTGTTGTTCATTGACCTTCTCAAATTAAAGCACCTATATCTGGAAAGGGAATGTTCATCCAAGACCTGGAACCTGGACTTGACTTGTATTACAAGCAGCAAAACTGTACTGGAGATTTTGGGGGATGGTTTTTTTTCCCTGTAAGATACTGCAATAACGACCATACTTCCCTAACCTCCAGCTAGCTATCTTGCTCAAAAACCTCCTTGTTGGGTCAGCACTGACAGATCCTCATCACGCGGAAGCTAGAGGAACATCTGCCATGAGGACAGATGCAGAGCTGCTCCGCCATCTTACCTGCAGACTGAGGTGGGGGCTCTTTCTCTCTCAAATATGCCCTGTAATCAAAAGCTTTTTTAATTGGTTTTTTGGGGGGGTTTTTGGGTTTTGGGGTTTTTTTTGTCATCAGAATGGGGAATTTCACCTACTACGTGTAATTCACAAGAAATAATAGCAAGTTTAGCCCATATATGGCACAATGCAGTGAAATGCAAGATTATACCACTTTCAGTTTTGGACAATTTAGGGCTGCCACAAAGATCAGTTTCTGAAATAATTAGGAAAGAGCAGCACAGGCGGTCTGGACCTTACTCAGCTTGAAACCTAAAATTCCAAATGTTAGGAAGAGGACTCTATCCAAATACCTAAGCTCTCTGCTAGTCCCCTGTTGGTGTGATATCCTACACTACCCTGCATGAGAAAATAGCTTCTTGGATTGCTACAGGCAGATAACATTAAAAAAAAAGCTGAAACCACAAGCACTACTGAACACGATGGTCTTGAGCTGCAGCAGCAAGATAATCCTACTCTGTCTAAAGGATGGAAATAATTTCTAAAGGATGGAAATAAGAAATGTTTAGTCTCTTTATTACAGAGGCTCTGAATCTGTATGTTACAGGAATATCCACCAAATGAGAGAAAAAAGTGCACTTTTAATGTGCCCAAACTTAACTAAAAGAACTCAAAGCAACAGCAGAACCAAGGTGATGTGGGTATGAACACTGATTGTCACCTCAGGTGCAACCCAGACTACTCTGAAAGCTTGAATTCCAGCTACACTCAATGCCTGAGTAACCCTTTTCTTGGCTCTATTTTAAGACCAATTAGCTAACAGAAACTCAACAGGCCAAGTTGTGAAAACACCTATGTGCTCGAGGTAGCAACAGCCTAACTTGCCAGTTCATATCTTGGCTTCTCTCACATTCCTTTCTCTTCAGGTTTGTTTTAAAGAGAACTGATATGTCTGCAGAGTGAACCTGGTCTTGGCCTTTAATGCACCCTTCCTTCTCGAAATATTTTTTGAGTCTCCTAGATGGAAAAAACCTATACCATAATCAAGAGTTCATGCTCAGTTTGTTAGATCTTTGGTCTAGAGGACAGGACAGTTCAGTTGGGGAAAGGAGATTCCCCTCTGAACCACCTGCATATGGAAGATAAAAAAAACTCCCAAACAGGAAGATCAATCAAACTACATGGCTATTACAGCTGGCTAACACAGCAGAAACATTACAGTTTCCATAGAAAGAAATGAGGTTGTATCTTTTCACATGGTAGAAACATGCTAACACTTCACCACCACATTACCACTTCAACCTTGACATTCGCTCTCCTGTTTAAATGGGAGGAAAACATATCCCCTTACCGAATTAACATACGACACTCCAGACTTTCTTTTGAATTTTCCCTTTGTGTTTCAGCTATTTGAATGGAGAAATTTTCTTTGGGCATTCACCTTGAGCTAGGAAAGTACAGTATGGCTTTTTAAACAGTTGATGTCAAAAATTACTAACAGAGCCATTAAAATAATACAGATCTGCATTATGTTCTTTCAAATAATGTCACTGCTGTTGCTTACACACTGCTGTATTTTGCTTTAAAAATATAGTGTGTTAAGTCACTGGAAAATAAAAATAAGCTCTCTAGTCTTTTAATTTTTCATGTGCTTTTGTCAGTAGGATAAAAAAGTAACAATATCCCGAAGTCAATTATAATTCCTGATATCATTCTGATTTGGTATCAAGGCTGATAACTTGATTTTCAAAGTAACTTTGTAAATATTTTAAATATATTATAAAATATACTCAGCAATTTAAAAGAAATTAAGTTTCCCCTGAGACTGGTAATTGGCCTATGACTTTTACAAAGTTCAAGTAAATTGGCAAAAGCTTCCTAGATCCTACCTTCCACATACAAGTTACTTTGTACAGTGGCATTTTGAAACAAATATGAAATTCTGCTTTTTGAGATTTCAGTACTCTAGAGGTCTCTTGGTAACCTTATTTAACATGTGCAATTACTTGGAAAAAAAGATAAAAACCCTAATAACCTGAAATAACTACAAAAATTGTTTTGCTTCATCAAAAAAATGAATGTTTTGTCATGTAACACAAATAAGTTTTATTACAACTGTCTTTGCAAGAATGGGAAAGCATTAAGTCAAAAAAGAGGTCACAGGTCTCAGGAGATAATACAAACTTAGATATTAGAAAGATATAAATTAGAACTGTATCATAGCTTTATTCTAATACATGCTAAATCACACTAAGATTTATTAATTTAATCTACCCTACTATACAGGATGAACAATCCTTCCAAAGAGGATTGTGACATCTTTTTTTGATTATATATTCATATAAATCCTGTGGATATTGGAATGAAGACCTTTCTGCCTTATTGAGTTCTGAGAGGGGGAGAGGTTAGCTGATTTTCTCCAAAATAAAAATAAAGCTTAATTATATTTGATTACAAACAATGCTGCTTCTAAAAGTACAGGAAAAGATTATTTAAGACAAATCATAAAAAGAGAAATTCCCAAAACACCTGTCAGGTAAATAAAGACAATGAAAAGCTGCCTGAGTAAAGACCAGGTAAAAATGAAGTTCAAGTCTTACATGGGTGAGCAGTGAATAGAATTGTGTGACATATGCCACAGGTCACACAAGACCACAGTGAATATATATCCCTTTCAAAAATTAGGGCAGAAGCAAACCCTCAGCCTGGCCCCTAACTTTCTCTGTTGCAGCTCTGAGAACAAGAACATGCATCGATCTGTACAGGAGCACAAGAGCTGGCAGCCCTCCTTGAATCTGAACTGTACTGTGCATTGGTACCCTCCGAACGCTTGCTATGTAGTACCACTTTGTGGATAACTGGCTAGCTGAAAAAGTTCACATAGACATAGTCCAGCTGGCTGGACAAAAATGCACATCGCTCTCAGCTTACCTGAAGTAAAGCAAAAATACACTACCCTTGGCTGTTCTTGTTACACAGTAACAGGAAGGTTGCGGTGGGAAAAGAATGTTGCAGGTGGGAACAGATAACTACAGAAGAGAAACTAGGGGCGGGCTTGGTATTTAGGCAACTAACCAATAATGAGCTTAACTTTTGTAATATGTATGAGCTAATTATAACAAGGCATAAAAGGTGACTGTAAGGCACAATAAACGAAGTCTGCTGATCACTCATATTGAGTGACTGTGTCTTCCCTCCGTCGCGACACCACTTCCCCAGAGACAAGGGCATACAAATATGCCCCTCTGTGAAGTTAAGAATGAATAAAATATGAGAAATGGACACTGTGTTGATTGTTCAAACATTAAATTGAAGGAAATCTCACTATAGTACTTGAAATCTTTCTTTTAAAGTCAGTAAGGAAGAGTAGTCTCTAAGACTGATAAAAGGTTGTGACTATTTGCACAATGTTCAAATAAGCAGCCAAAAAGTAATGAACAGAGTCCTTTATTATTGGGGGGATGGGGGGGGTGGGGGGGGTGGGGGGTGGGGAGTGTGTGTGTGTGGGGGATG